>NC_135309.1:157510129-158148045 GCF_048772815.1 Callospermophilus lateralis | reverse complement strand
ATAAGGAAAGGAGTACATTTTAAAAACAACAAATATTTTAAAGAACTGGGGAAAAGGTTATTAGTGTGTAAAACACAATTAAATTATAATCTGTACATCCATTTACAGAATGATCTCATCTTTGAGGTTGACCAACCAATCTACAACTCTGGGCTGTATTTAAATAGCTATGGCAAACTGAGATCAAGTAACACCTAGTGGAACACACATTCTTCTTAAAACAGCTAAGTGTGAAGTGTTTATACACAGCCTTCTAGCATCAGGCTGCACATATCTGACGCGACATAATCTTTAACTCTGAGACATATTTTCTATGAAAGGAGGAAGATCTCAGTATTCTATTTGAGAAATTGCTCTTTCCACAAATGAATCTCTTAACAATAAATCTCTTAACAAGTAATGTCTTTTCACTTCCATTTGTAAGACTATGAAAAAAAATTACAATAGGGGGTCCAAAACTTGACTTATGACCTAATTAATTCTTTAAAAAAATTAACTGACATTTAGAGCAAGTTAACAATACTACAGTAAGACATCAGATATTTTCACTAGCAATTGATTCATTTTACATGCCATGCATATTAGACAGTTTTGTTAAAATTGAGTCATTTGTTTCTGTTCTTTTCCAATTTATTTGAAGCATACTCTCCATGATTCATGGATCTTTTGGTATAAATCATACCTATGACCTTGTCCATAAGCAATGAGTTTAGGGTTATGTAAACTTGTTTCATTGATACTTCAGGATGGTAAGAGCTCTTTTAATTCTGGTCTCCTTTAAAAAGCATCTAATTTTAAAACCATATCTTCATTTATTCCTGTAAGACTAATTAAAAGTAATAATGTAAGATCTTGATATGCCAAGGTAAACAAATGACAGATCTTTTCTGACCCGTTTGCATTGTGGTTACTTGTGATTCACAACTATACATTTTTTAACTCTTCAACATCATACCTACGTGAGATTCCCTATTATGCTCCATTACCAAGGGGCAAAGAATTATTATAACCTTGGTTAGATTTTATAATGCTTAGGTGCTTTTTAAATTATATATTTCCCCTCTATGTTCAAGCTTAGTTTGGCTATAGTTCTTATTCTCTAATTATAAAAGGGGATTTACATTTTTTTGAAATGTTGAACCAAACATAAATATACATCACTGAGAAAGAAATGGGATCCAGCAGTAATGCTTTATGATTTTTAAATTTCAAAATTAGTTAATGAAAACAATGCCTTCTATAATATTGTGTGATTTTTGGATTTGTATGGCTCCAATAACAGTAGGCAGAGAAAAGTCGTCAGTAGAGGGAGAGACAGTATTCCTCATGTCTCAGATATTATACCCCAAACCGTGGGATTTAAAGAAAGAATGATGTGGCAGAACCATCCACAGGGGGCTGTGACGGAATGAGTGGCATTCAGCAGGAGCTCCAGGAAGAAGGCCACAGATGTGCATGGTGGAAAAGGAGTCACAGTGCAGGTGAGGCTCAGAGAAGAGAACCACATCACTCAAGTTCCTTTACACAAAAACAAAAGAGGAGGGGAAAAGACAGAAGGTACTGTGATGAGTTGGTTACCTTAGAAACATCCAGTAGCAACTAAACAATGGAAAGTGACAGTCAACTAAATGGTGTTCTACTTTTTTCTAATTTTCATAGCATGGACTCAAATATTCCACAAAAGGGATAATGATACCGGCAAGCACACACATGGGTAAGGTCTATGTGACTGTGTCCCCCTAAGTTCACATGCTGAAATCTTAGCCTCCAACATGACAGCATCAGGAGACTGGTCTCCGGGAGGAAACTGGGTCATAAAGATGCAGCCCTCATGAACAGCATTAGCATCCTTATACAAAGAAGCTTCAGACAGCTCCCTCAGCCCTCTTACCCTTGAACACACAGAGAGAAAGCATCATCTGTGACCCAGGAAATAGATCCTTGCCAGACAATAAATCCGCCTTCATTTTGGACTTCCTAGCCCATAACACTGAGAAGTAAATTTCTGTCATTTAGCATAGGAGCCTAAATGATCTAAGACACACACACACACACACACACACACGTAGAATGGAAGAACATATTGTTATGAGCTTAGGTGATCAAAATGCCACGAGTTTATTAAAAATCATCTTGATGGTGCTATGGGTTGAACTGTGCCACCCCAACAAGAAAATATTGAAGTCCTGTCCCTCAGCACCCCCAAGCGTGACCTCATTTGGCAATAAGTTTTATAGACGTCATTAAGTTAAATGAGGTAGTTATGGTGGGCCTAAGAGAACATGAGCAGAATTCTTATGAAATGGGGAAATCTGGACATCAAGCCAGATAAACACAGAAGAAAGGTAACGGGAGGACCCAGGGATGAGACAGCCATGTGACTAGAGTGATGGGTGATGAGTCAAGAAGCAGCAAGGATGCCAAGGGAGGTAGCCACCTGGAGCTGGGAGGGTAAGGAAGGGTTGGCTCCTATAACCCCCAGGGACAGCAGGCTCTTGGCAAGACCCGACTTCAGGTTTCTGGCCTCCAGGGCTGTGAGACAATGACTGTGCACCAGCCACCAAGTTTCTTGTTCTTTATCACTACAGGCCGAGGGAACTAACACAGACATATAGCATAAAAGAACCACAGCCCAACCTGGTTTTATCTGTTAAGTATTTGAACAATTTTTTCCCAAATAAAAACATATAAATCACAAAAAAATTTACATAGGTCAATTTTCTAGTGCTGCGTGGATAGATTCAATTTTTAAGAATATTAACTGTGAAGTCCGTTCTCTAACAGAATTTTAAGCAGAAATTGGAGAGAAGAGGGAAGGGGAGGGGGGATAGCAGAGGATAGGAAAGACAGCAGAATACAACAGACACTAGTATAGCAATATGTAAATCAGTGGATGTGTAACCGATGTGATTCTGCAATCTGTATATGGAGTAAAAATGGGAGTTCATAACCCACTTGAATCAAAGTGTGAAATATATCAAGAACTATGTAATGTTGTGAACAACCAACAGTAAAAATTAAAAAAAAAAAAAAGAAAAAAGAAACAAAGCCATGACAGTGGGGAGTTTTTCAGAATTAATTGATATAAGATTAGGTTAAGATTCTTCAGAATTTTTTCATTCTGTGCCCCTACAATTAAAAAATTAGCATGTCGTTTCCAACCTATATAATTATGTTACTTACAAATTCTGCACAAATACTGTTATACTCGTATTTTGGAAAACATAAACAAAAGTTAAAATAGGATGAAATAAAAAATATAGCATAGGAAAAAAAAATCTACAGATTAAAGTTCTTTTTCAAGATGTAAGTGATAATAGCTGACATTTTTGCAGCTTTAAAAATATACATGTAACATCTTCAGTAAAGGATGGTAATATTCAAAGAAACAGAACCCCATTATGGTATGATTTCCAAACACCATTATCATAGTACTTTAGTGATGACTCTCGCAGACTTCGCCTGTACTCGCTGCAGGATGGAAGCCATCAGGTGGGGTCAATACTTCTCATGTGGAGTTTCAGGGAGTGCGGGATCCATCCAGCTGGTCATCTGGACAGGCTTGATAAGCCCATCCCACCTTCAACTGTCCATGAACAGCACACAATGAGTCAAATTTGCTGAGCCCTCAATATTAATTAAGCACTGATAGTGAGCTCAATGGTTCAGAGGAAGAGGCATCCATGGCAACTGGACATGCAGATCTCAACATTACAGAGCTACAAGGTCCCTTGGAGATCACCCCTCCATCTGGTTCAATACTGTGAGGTGGAGAGAAGCAGATGAACAGGGGCAGGGGAGGGGAGGAAGAAACAGCCAGGCATCAAGGGAACCAATTAAAATAACACCTACAAGGAGCTGGTGCACAGAAGGAAGCAGAGTACAGAAGAAAGGTGCTGGTGTGAGCAGGGGAAATAGCAAGCAGGGAGGTTTGCATTCAGCAGCAGATCAGACAAACACCCAGGGGCCAGCAGAGGGGAGGACTGCTGAGTGCTGGTCCTCTAGTCTGGGAGCCCTCTCAGAGCTGACCTAACATCTCATCAGCTTCCTGTCTAGGGCTGAAGGCTGGCCAGTGCAGAGGGTAGGGTCCATGAGGAGGAAGAGGTGCACCAGTGACGCAATCAACTTGGGCAGGGCTGGGCTTGCATGTCTAAGATAAGCACCCTTTAAGCATGGCCTTAGGCAGACTTCCATAATTTGCAAACACCTGCCATTTAAACAGGTTTTGGGAAGAAGGCCAAAATATATAACATCTTACTCTGCACTCTCACCTGAAACCATAAAAAGTCAAAGAATATTCAGAGGAATAACTCGCAGTGACGAGCAGGCTGTACTGATGACGGCCACACTCCATGTTGCTTCCTTCCCCTGAAGCTGGAGTGTGGATTCCCAAAGGCAGCAGGACCACAAAAGGAGAGCTCTTTTGTTGTTGGTGGTGGGGTTTTTTTGTTGTTTTTTTTTTGGGGGGGGGGGTTTGGTGGCACAGGGGTGGGGGGGTACCCAAGATGAACTCAGGCCACTTAACCACTGAGCCACATCCCCAGCCCTTTTTTGAATTTCATTTAGAGACAGTGTCACTGAGTTGCTTACCACCTCATTTGGCTGAGGCTGGCTTTAAACTAATCATCCTCTTGTCTCGGCCTCCTGAGCCACTGGGATTACAGGCATTTGTCACCTCACATGGCTAGAGTTCTTGAGAGCCAGGACACCCAGAAGTGCCCCGTGCCTCCACCTTGAGACATTCTTGCAATATGCAAGCAACCATGGAAGTGTGAACACAAAGAAAACGGCATCCCACCTGTCGCTTCTCCCTTCCACAGGCATGGCCGATGCCCCACCCTGCACCCCGTCGTGAAGCAGGGTCAGTGCCGCAGGGTCCCCTCACCCTGAGGGAGCCATGTTTCAGATCTCTCTGAAATCAACCCCGGGACAATGAGCTCATGGATGTCATCAGTCCACAGGTAAGCCTAGGTAGGGGCCCAGGGGTGACAGCCCTGCGCATGCTCCACATTTCATGTATGGGACAGGCAGAGTTTCTGCATGCCCCTGTGCCCTCCAGTCCCCTACCTCTCTGATCTCCACCTTTCGTCTAGAAAATATATTACCAAAGTTAGGCCAGCTATGGTGAAGGGCCCTGTGCTTCTGCACCTTGGGCTACTTTTCCTTCAGGGATCATTTGACAATGTTTGGAGACATGTTTGGTGTCATGATCGAGGGGGGCCGTTGCTGATGGCATCAAGTGAGCAGAGGTCAGGGATGCTGCCTCCTCGGTCCTGCGTCCTACCTGCAAGGAGAGCCCCCAACATGGAATTGTCTGGTCTAAATGTCTACAGTGGTGAGGGTCAGAATCCCCGAGCTAGGGGAAAAGGAGGCTGGTTTTTTAAAAAGAATTGATAGCCATAACTCAAAGAATTCTCATCTCAACATAAGTAGGTAGGATCTTGTTATGGTTTCGATGTGACGGGTCCCCCAAAAGCTCCTGTGTTAATATAGGACTCTTCAGAGGTAAATGATCAGATTGTGAGGGCGATAGTCTAATTACTCAGCTTATCCTAGTTTAAATGTGTGGGCTGGGTGATAAATGTAGGTAGGCGAGGTATGGCTGGAGGGAGTCGCCAACAGGGACCTTGCCCTGAAATGGTGCATCTTCCCTGTGACCCCTTCCCTCCCACTCTGAGATGAGCAGCTCTTTCCCACCACACTCTTCTGCCATGTTGTTCTGCCTCAATTTGGGCCCAGAGAAATGGACTCAGCCAACCATGAACTCAACCTCTCAAACTTTAACTCCAAAATAAACTTATTCTCCTCTAAGCTATTCTTGAGGAATATTTTGGTTACAATGATTAAAAAAAAAACCCCACCTAACACAGACCTCTTCCAAACAAAGATGCATAAACCCAGGAAGATCTGCTTCTAAAAGCCCCCAATAACACTAAGTATGCCGAGATGGTTGAGATACATCTATTGAAACCTTGAAATGTAAACTTATTTACAGAAAGGGTCCTTACAAATGTGCTGATTGGAATGTCTCTAGATGACATCCTCATCATTCGTCTGGTGGATCCTAAATTCAATGGTGAGTATCTCTGTAATACACGGCTTATTCCTACTGACTTATGTGATCTCCCTCTGCCTCTCTCTTACAAGGACCCTTAGGGATTGAACTCAGACTTGAGGAATCTGGACTCACAAAGAAGCCAAATGAGGATGGAAGGAGAGATGGGAGTCACCAACCAAGGAACACCAGAAGCTGGGAAAGGCAATAAGAGATCCCTAGAGCCTTCCAAAGGAGTGTGGACCTGCCAACACCTCTATTTCAGACTTTTAGCATCCAAAACTGTGAAGGAGAAGGTTTCCATGGTTTTAAGCCACTAAACATGTGGTGATTTGTTATAGCAGCATTAGGCAACTAATACATTGCCTAATGGATAGTACTGACTTAACTTGTATTCTTTCAAATGCTCAGAACAGATTGATTTAAATATAGCTTCCCAATAAATTTTTTGAAAACTGTATTTAAAAGCTGATTGAGATAAAGGATTCCATTCAATGGTAATCTTTACTTTCAACAAAGGGAAATTACACTTTATATATGCATTAGACCCAAAGCACTACAGAGAGATTCTTCTCTCAAAAGATGACAAATTTTAGGTGGTTCATTAATAAATATCAGGAGACTCAAATTATGTGTACAGTGCCCCAAAAATCTGTCTGGTGAAGTTTTAATGTGAGCAGCAGACAGAAGTAAAATCATATTATCTAAGCCCTTAGGACCCACTTTATGGCAAGTGATTAAAAACTTAATTCCAATTAGCATAAGTCAAAAATTAAAGTTTTAAAATATGTTAACTGAGAGGCATAAGTTGAGAGAACAACATTCAAGCACAGACAAGTCCACAGAATTCACAGTATGTCACAAGAATGTTGTGGTGCCAAATCCTACACACAATGGCCTCTGCTGGACCTCATTCTCAATAGGGTCTCCAGGGTGACAAAAGGGTTACACACAGCCTGCAGCTGTTATCATCCGGAGCTCATGACTTCGAAGAAAAGAGATGGGTCTATTTCTCTCAGGGGACACTGTATCATTATTAAGGCCACAAATCCTGTGCCCTTGGGTCATTTGCAGAACCGTAGAGCAAGAGAGTGCTATACTATGGGTAAGCCTGCTGGGTCAGTGCCCACCTGAAAGACAGGAGAAGTGAAAGGCCTGTGTATTAGTTTACTGTGGCTGCTGTAACAAAGTGCCACAAATTTAGTGAATTAGCACAAGATAACTTTAGTTTCTCAGAGTTTTAGAGGGCAGAAGTCAGAAGTCAGCACCTCTGGGACAAACTTCAGGTTCCAACAGAGTCACATTCCCTGGGGATGCTCGAGGGAGATCTGTCCCTTGCTTTCTTGGCTTCTAGTGGCAGCCAGACTTCCTTAGCTGTGGCCGAGCACTTGGGCCTCACTGTCAGGTTTAGAGATCTCTACTCTGGCTTCGTGCGGCTTTTCCTACTGACCAATGTGATCTCCCTCTGCCCCTCTCTTACAAGGACCCTTGGGATTGAACTCAGAAGCCATCCAGATAATCCAGGGTCCCCTGCCTACCCCAAGATGCCTAACATAATCACATCTGTGTCACCCAAGGCCACTTTCTTGGGTTCCAGGGATGAGGAGGAGGGTGTTTCCTGGAGGTCTTTGTCTCCACCCCACCAGATCAGTGTCATGGTGCCGGAGCCCAGAGAGCAGGCCTGAAGCTCCAGAGGCAAGCAGGGCAGGGAGAGGCCCGCAGTGAGAGGCCCACAGCTCACGCCAGGTTCAGCCCCCCTGCCTCTGTTTTCTCCAACTCCAATGGCTGCTTCGCCTCACAGTGGGGCCAGCAGCAGACAGCGGTGGAATGGGTGTGCTTTTTCCGGGTCCTTCCTGTTCTCACGTTCCTCAGCTCATGAACCCCGATCATTCACAAAAGTTACCCGGTGCAGCTGCCTGTGATTCTCAGGGAGTGGTCTCAGAGCAGAGGCATTAGAGCTGCCGAGACACTGGTCCCCATCCATCTAGACAAAGCTAGGCCTTCAGAAACTGAGGCAGAATCTGGGGTCCACAGGCCAGCACAGCAGGGAACGGTGTCCACATGGGGAGAAGGCCCATGTCCACCTGCCCAGCACTTCCCTGGCCCATGGGATATAAAGGAGAAGAAGAGATCCTTTCACAAATGCTAATGCAGTATAAAAAGGTCTAAAGCTGCATTTGTCCTCCGTGAGTCTGTTTGAATTATGTATTTATATGCACATACATATAAAACAATGTGAACCTATGGCAGACAATTTGCGGGGAATTACAGTAAAATATAAAAGGGACAATCTAATCCACTCATATTTATTTCAAACAGTAAATTTGAATTAAACATAAAAAAAGAACTTGAGGTCAAATTGAAGGAATTCTCTGAACTTCACAGTTCTTCATCATACATGTCAACTCTTAAAAATTGGAGATCTTAAAAGAAAGTTTAAGAAAACTTAAAAGAAAAAAGTTAAAAGAAAATTTGAAACATGTAGGGGACTGAGTTATCAAGGATGTTATCTGTTTTTAATCATAAATCACTTCATAGCACATATTTATGGTTTCAGGTAGGAAAATGTAGAACTGGTATTTAATAAAAGCAATCTTTAGTAACAATGATGGGTAACAAATCCTATATAACACATTTTGAAAAAGAAAGTTTAAAAATCTCACTTGTAGCATAATTCTCAAAGAGACACAGAAGACAAAGATGAGCATTTCTCAAGCAGAATATCCCATTTATAAGAGACAAATCACTTGTTTAGAAAAAATAAAATAAACATCAAGGAAAATTGATTGTTTCATGGACCGTACTAACACCTAAGAGACTGCACACAAATAAATACGGAGTCTTTGTACTCCCCATCAATTTGTGGTTCTGGCTGCTTATACTCTAACAGCTGATCAAAATGCTCCCTGTGTATTTCCTATGTGGAGCACAATTTTCGGATATGTCTGATTTCCCTGGTATGTTCAGCTTTGTTTTCCAGGTAGAACTTCTAATTGCATTCCTAAGTCTTTTACTGATTAAAAAAAAGAAAAATAGTCTTCATAAAATTAACCATTTTCAGTTGGGAACCTTGTGGTTTGTGTAAAAATACCTCTTTCTTATTTCCTGATAAACCTATCTTTCTTTATTCAACCCTCTAATTTTCTTCCTCATTTTAAAACTTGTTATGGGTGCATTATAATTCCATGTAGTGGAAGGCATTGTGTCATATTTGTACATCCACACAGCGTAAATAGCTCAATCTCATTCCCTAGGACCTTTGTTCCACCCCCGATCCACTTGCCATCTTCCAGTTGATCTCCCTTCTATTATTGTTATTTTCATTTCTACATTAAAATATATATGAACAGGATTCACTGTGATAAGAGCATGGCAGATAGACTTCCTTCCCCAGTGTTACCCATGTTCTGCCTTCCTCCTCCCTCTCCCTCTCCTCTGCTCTGTTGGGCTTCCTTACATTTTTTTAAGATTCCCTTTTTAATCTCCTCTCTCCTCCCTCCTCCCTCCTTCCTATCTCCTCCCTCCTTCCCTCCCCACCTCTCTCTTCCACATATGATAAGAGCCATTTGACCCTCAACATTCTGAGTCTGGCTTATTTCACTTACCGTGATGGTTTCTAGTTTCATCCATTTTCCAGCAAATGCCATGATTTCCTTCTTCTTTAGGGCTGAGTGAAATTCCATTGTGTGTATATATACCACTTTTTTCCTTTGCCATAAGTTTTGACGAATTGCATATGAGATACCATATCTCCATTTTCTATGAATTCATTCTTTGCTGGTCTCTGTCTCCTCTCTCCTCTGGTCAGCCTTTTATGCTTCATGAATTTACTCTCATCTTTGCGTTGTTATCCCAATTAAAGTTAACCCTGCACTTGATTCATAATCTACAGGACTTAAAAAGAATATATTCGTTCAAAGAAAGAACTTTCAATCTCTTGTTGCTTTCTTTCCTTAGTAATTTCCAAATCTACATGCAATGCGGTTCTACTTTTGTGTCTTGATTTTTGCAGTTAGAAGCATTATTTACTGGCTTGTGTTCCACATATCCCTTCACCTCATCAGCACAGACACACCTTCCCTTTCACGATGGTGTGAATACTGACCTAAACTAATTTTGCTTGGATATGCAGTGATTACACACTTTAAAAAATGCAAATGCTATCCCAGATGGACCACAAAATAAGATATGACTACATTTGTTTTTTCAGAACAACGTTTTCTGCTTAGAGTTAATGATCATCTCTTGTCTTCTTTTCCTATTCGTGTGGTTACTACTAATTGGACTCAACTGTCGGTCTCCATTGTTTCCAAGTCCATGCAGGAGGCTCCGGGAGCTGCAGTAGAGGGTCCACAGGCACCTGCCCGAGCATCCTGCCCTCTTTCTCTTTTTTGGCATCTCTATCTCCTGGGTCTAGAGCATGGTCATACACTATTCACATATTTTTCTTCACTTTCCATCTCTTATCCTTTATTTAAATTCATAGGAGATTTTTTCAACTTTATTTTCTAATTTTCCATGGGTATTGTCAATTTATTTTAAAAGAATCATTTATTTTAAAATAATCTATGAAAGCTTTTAAAATACACTAAATATTTCTTCTTTCTTTGTTTTGTGGGTGCATCAATTCCTTTTGGGCTTTTCCACCCCTTTTGAAGGGTAATTTTCTGGTGAATTTCTCCAGTCCTTTATTAGTTCTGTCCATATTTTCCTCTACTTTCTTGGATATATTAATCACAGTTATTCAAAGTCATTTTCTGCTAACTTTGCTAATTGGATCATCTGTGGGTTTAGTTCTATTGCCTATTTAAATCTAATTTGTCTGTCATGGAGTCCTGCCTCTTTTTGTGCCTAGAATACTTAACTGTACACTGGCAGTTGTGGATAAAAATAATTCCAGAGACCGCATATGAAGCCACTTTGACCTAAGACTCTTGTATCAGGGAGTAGCCTTTCCCTCTGTTGAGCAGACTAGCGGTAGGTATGGGAGTCCTGAAGGCAGAGATTGATTATCTCAGTGGACTGCTGAATGAGGAGGAGGTGTCACCTGGTAAGATTTAGATATAAGTAGTCCCCCTTGTCTGTGGTTTTGCTTCCCAATGTTTGAGCTAACTGCATTTAACTGTTATTTTATTTTTAGCTTTTGTTAATCTCTTATTATACCTAATTTTTAAATCAAATTTCACTGTACATATGTATAGCGAGGAAGAAGTAGTTCATATAGATTTCCGCACTCTCCATTGTTTTAGATATCCCCTGGAACTTGGAATGTTGCCCTGGACCTCAGGAGGGGCTCTTGGGCTTCTGATTCACCTGGATTTCTTGCTCATAATCTGTCAGAGATTTTAGTCAGATCTCACCCTTACGGGTAAGGATGTAGAAAATTCATTCCACCCCGTTTTAGTTTGAAAAGCAAGCCACATGCCTCCCGTGTTATCAACATTTTAAAAACATATTGCCACAATTGGTCATGTGTTTAAAGCCTATGGGGACTTCAACTTACAACTAAACCTCACTGTGACTGCCGACCTATTTGCTGGTTCCTCTTTCTAAGGACCCCCCTGAATGAAACTCAAAGTAGTCTTATCTTCCCTCCTATTTTATTTGTTTTTGTGTGGTTCTTTCTTTGGGAAAAAAAAAATGTCTTCTTCCCTCAAAATGATGTATCAGGTTAGAGTAGAGACACTTATAAATGTAAAGTCATCCATCTTTTACCGAGTGCCTACCATACTTTTTGGAATCTCATTCAACGTTTCTTCATGTCCTTTCATTTTCCATGGACTCCTACTGCTTCACCTGAGGTGATTAGTTCTTTTTGTTACCTATCATCACTGTATTTTACAGGGTAGGCTTTCTCTGTTCTTGTGTCTTTCCAAACTTCCAAAGAAAGGTTGCTTTCCATTCTTCAAAAGACTTCAAATTTGTCATATATACACGGTATCTTTTTGTGTGTTCACAATGATTTTTTTTCCTAAATGTAACTTTATTGTGATTTGCATGCCTGGTTTTGATGAATGAAGTATGTGGGTTCTCTCCATTCTCTTGAATCAGAAACTAAAGTCTATATTTTAAAATTACCTTTGAACCCAATGCTCATTTATTCAAATGATGATTGACATGAGGTCTTTGGATGGCAAATATGAATATCAAGTCCACACATTGTCAAAACCACTTTCTTATAAAATAGATGACTTGTAATGGAAAACTTCTGCATGGGCAACATACCCCTGTGTGATCTAGAACACACCTAAATAAAGACTGAATATCTCCCCACACTTATAAACTCACTGACAGGATCATATGGCACTATTTATAAGACTGAATAGCTCTCAGGTCAGTGAGGTTTGGTATGAACAGGAGAAATGTTGTGATTTAATGAAGAAATAAAATATGAACTCTTAAAATTTAGCCACAAGAAGACAGGAACAGAGGTATAAACCTGTAATACTTGTTGCTCAGAAGGATGAGGAAGGAGGGTTACAGGCTTGAAGCAAGCCCCAGCAACTTAATGAGCCCTGCAGTGTGTTTGTGTGTGTATCTCTCTGTGTGTGTGTATACACACACACACATATACACATACATGTATATTTTAATGTATGTATACACACACATACACATATATGTATATTTTAAAATACATTTGTTTATATGTATGTGTGTGTGTGTGTACATTTTTTTTTTTAAGCTGGAGATGTAACTTGTTGGGGGGGCAATCTGGGGTCAACCCCCATCCCCAGCACTGTGAGTTTCAGCGGGAGGACAAGGCAGCAGTGCTTGACAGACACATGCTAATAAGGCAGACCTCACTGCAGCTGTATCCATGGCTCCTCTCTCCAATGCTATTGGTGTTATGAATAAATAAAAAATGAGAAATGACTCACACGTTGTAGAGTCACCAAACCAAGAGTCTCAGTCCATTCACTCAAGAGAATTGTAGACCAGTGTGACTCATATTTTTTTTTATTTATATATTTTCTTTTTTCTTTCTTTACATTTATACTTTACCCTTAGGTAATTAGGAGACTTCAGCCCCCAGAATGTATAATCTGTTACCCAAATAAGAAGCCCGTTGCTTAAATTTGAAATAAAGTTTTGCCTGGTAGTCAGCTCATCTGCTGGTGCCAGATTCAGGGCGGGGCACAGAGGTGAGGAGATGAAAGCCTGGCAGAGAGTTCTGCGCAGCCCCTTCTCCAGCAGTTACATCAGGCTCTGGGGCCATTTTTGAAATGGAAATAGAAATGCATTTTAGATAAATGAAATGAGCCCCTCCATTTATCTAGCTTCTGGTGATTGTCAGCTAGTGTTTGCTATTGGCTTACAGAAATTTTCTGACCTCATTTCATGAAACTAAAAGATACACACAGCTTAGAAAAATATTCATGCATCTTCAATTTAGTTTTTGAGGCTGCAAGTAAGGCAGAAATTCAGAAACAGAGAAGAGCGATTATTAAAAAGTAAGGTACAACACAACTGAATGCATTCAGTAATAAAGCATATACTACATTTTTTAAAAGACATAAAAACACTTCATTTCTTCAGTAGCAGAGACCAATGTCTGATCAGTCTGTGTCTAAAATATTAAGACAAGCCCAAATGAGATTCCTAAAAACACTGAGAAATTCCCAACATAGCGGGTCCTGCTGATGCTCTACCCAACTCCGCTGACAGAACAGGGTGCCTTGCACCTGGCTGCTCTCAGCATGGGCTGGAACTGCTCACAGCTGGCCCTGCTCTGGAGAGATACTCTTGGCTGTTGAGAATCAGTTCACCAAGAGGTGCATGACTCCCGCCAAACTCTGTGGGGCACAGTAGGACTGAAGGACAAGGATGTAGATGGGGTATAGATCACCCACCTTGCCTAACAGCCTCATGCTGTCTATTCATGCTCCACAGCTCAGGGCACATTCCCGGAGACAACCCTTGCCTATTTCTTTGCCCACAATATCCTGCACTTTCCACCCCAGGACCTACCCTTCACGGATCCCAGGCTACGTTTCCAGAGAACCTGACCTCAGAACCATATGTAAATGACAATACAAATTAGTAGCTAGAGTCCCTGCATACCAGTAGTGAATGACAGCTGATGTCAAGTGGTATGAATGAGCGCGATCCAGTGGCATTTAGTTCACGATGAAGCAACTACTGTCCTCTGAAGGCGTCTACACCCAGGTCTACAACGACCCCAAGCACAGACCAGCAGAGAGGTCCCAATTAAATCTCCAAAACTCTGAGCCTCAACTCACCTATAAATGATTGAAAAGAATACCTAGGCCTTAGTGCTGCTAGATCACTTAGTGAGATGGTGCTTGCAAAGTGCTTATAATCAATGTTGTCAATGATTATATTGCTGTTGGCATCATTCTTTTGTGACAGATTTGGTCACCAAAGTTACATTGAATAAGCAGAATACCAAATTTCAAATTAGTAGGGAGAGTTTTCCTTAAAGAAACAGGAGTCTAGGCATCAAAAGCAATGACAGAAGAAATAAGTAGAAGGAGGATACACATTAATACTTTAATGCAGTCAAGGACTTTAGGGATAATCCAGTCTGTACTTCTTCCTGAATCTCCTCTCTAAAATGTACTGTGGGAAAAATTAAGGTCCAGAGAGGTTAAGTGGTTTGTTCAGGGTGTGGCTAATTATTGTTCATAGAAATGTTAGAAGCATGAATACATGTTTGTGTACAGTAAAAAAAAAGTTAGAATGGTGGGGAGGCAGAGAGCGGGAGAACAGGGAATATTGAGTACATTCCTAGGGGCAGTCCTGTTTAACTACACTACACCCAGGGGAAATCGGTACCTGCCAATGTCTGAGAGCCCGAGTTTTCTGCTCCTTGCAGGTACACAGGCAAGTGATATTTCCCAGATGGCCTTGAAGCTGGATGAGGCCATGGGACAGAGTTACACCCCATGGAATCTGGGCAGAGGGATGGGTCATCATTGGTCCAGTGCATAGAGATCTCCTCTGTATGACCCCTCACTTTTTCCCCCATGCTGCCTTTGGAGGTGTGGGCTGAAGATGGGGTCACCACAAAATACAACATATTTTGATTCTGAAGAGTAGCATAAAATGGAGTCCCACAAACTGCACTGGACAGTCATGGACATGAGAAGTAAATCTTAGGCCTGTGAGTTTTCGGTCCCTGGGAAAACAGGGTATTCTGTTAACGGCAGTGCACCAAGTTCACTAATACTCTCCACACCGGTAAGTTCTCAGTCCTCATCTGAGTTTCAAGTCAGTAAAGACTTTTCTTTTAAAAATTAAACATTAGCCACTATAAATCCCCCAGGAAGTTATGAAAAAAGAATGATAAATGTGTTTGAAAATCTTCGTAGATGAAACAGGAAATTTTCACCAAGGAGCAAGATACAAGAGTCTGACTGGAATCTGGGGGAAGGACTATGCTATCTAAGGTTCCAACCCACTGGTCAAGGTCTCCAGACACCATGCAATTGCTGTTCAAGGAGTGGAAATAGACTCATCAAGTACACACTGTCTGACAAAGTGAAACAGACAACAATCACACTGCATAATATTGTGCTTACTCCAAAAAAAATATGTTCAGAACGTGCTCTGTACTAGTTACCAGAAGAAGTAAGACACTTTTTCTCTGAAATACAGATAGTCAATAACTTGGGCTTTATAGATTAGATGGTCTCTGTCAGGACTGTTCAGTTTTGCAGGGTAACAGTCATAGACAATTAAGTAAAGGAATGGATGTGTGTTTGAATAAAACTTTATTAGCCATGATCATATACTGAAATATGCAAATAAATGACCATGACTGGGTTCCAATAAAATTTTAACTATGGTCCACATGCCCTAGTGTGCTGAACCTTGAAAAGTCTTAATAATGTCAGTCTTTAAGATTCTTTTGCTTCTACAATGCTAAGATTTTAAGAACATATAAAGAAAGGAAAAAAATAAGTTTGCAATCATGATTTTTGAGAGCTACAGGGGAGACAAGTCTCTTATGACCCAGTAAATATAAAGCATAATTTTAAAAATTAATCAATGCAAATATCTCATTGAAATAGTTTTTCTAAATTATTAATTAGTATATCATTCTTTAAATTATACAGAAGCTTTCCAACAGAGGGTAGTTATATCAGAGTGTTATGACCCATGAGACAGGTTATTATAAATGGACTCAATTTATTTTTAAATTTAATCTCATATTAATAAAAAGAAGTAATTTAAACTCAAGAGTCCCAGCAGGTTCTTTAGAAATGGCCACTAAGGATTCATACATGTCTTGGGTTTTATATATATGAGGAAATCAAAAGAGATAAATTCCTAGCATATCAAAGATATTATAGATTCAATCAAGAAATCTTAATGTTACAGATTAGAATAATGGCTTCTTCAGAATATGTGATGACCAAGACAGGAATCATCTAACTCAAGGTTTTCTCAATACTGGCACTGGAGCCATTCAAAGCCAGGTAATTCTTTGTTGAGTGTGCTGTGCACTGCAGGATATTTATAACCATCTCTGGTTTCCACCATGACAAGCTAATAGCAGCTTCCACCTCCAGCTGTGACTCCAGGGAATGTCCATAGGCATTGTCACATGTACCCAGGAGATGAAATTGACCCCAGAGGAGAACAACTGGTTAGATATTGACACAAGTTAACACTCAATTCCATGAACTCAGATAAACAGGAAGAGAAATTAACATCTACCTCAACTTTGGAGAGAGTTCTCTACCAAGTAGAGAGACTCAACAGTTTTCAATTTAGAAATCATAGAGGCAGGTGGCCAATTGGAACCGATTTCAATTTTTCTGCTTGTTCCAGCAGTTGTGAGAAACAGGTTGTGAATTCTTTTCTCTTAATAACAAAACCCTATTTAAAAAAACAAAATGGATTTTGAGCCATTTCCCAAAAGAACATTAGGAAGATAGTGAGGTTGATAGAGCAGAGGCCCTGTGTGCTCCTTGGATTCCGTTCCAGAGCTTCCACCTCCAGCCATGGAAGAATCCCAGATGGGCAAGTGTGGCTGGTTAGTCTTGTGGCCACCTGGGTCTTGTGGCCACCTGCATTTTTACATTTCAAAGAGATTTGTTCTTGTAAAGTAACTACCATCATCAAAGCAAGAACAGAAGCCACACTGAAGACTCAAATCTGTCACCACATGAGGTAGGAGAGATGCCTAATGGGGAACCAAGACTGAGGCCAAGAATGGTCTTCCACAGACGGCAGAGGCTCGTCCTGCGTCCACGCCCTGTGGCCAGGAATGTACCCCAGCCTCCAGGGGAAAGACGCACAACAAATGATAGCACAATGATATTTGATTCTTCAGCCATTGATGAAAAACTGGTTTTATTTCCTCAAATTAAAAGCAACTCTTGAGTTTTCTCCTTCTAATATTAAAGATGACACCTGCTTGAACTTCATAACAAATATACCAAGTGCAGCCTTTTTACTTCGTGGAATGTGAACGTTCTTGCAGTGAGGCCAAGAAGTTGGCCTCAAAGAGATCATGTTGCTATGGTATGAGAGTCCCTGCATCCCAGCCCTGTCAGATCTTTTTACTTCTTTAAAGACGTCACTGTGGAAGTCTCTATTATCTAGGGAGACCAGAGTCTGTTGGGCAGAGAAAGAGACCACTGATTTGGAGACCGGCTGACTCTTCCAGCTCCCTGCGTCAGGGTCACCATGCCATCTGACCTTGCAGGGAGGCCTCTCAGCCTATTAAAAACCTCGTGAACTCAGCGTGGTTCCACAAAGGTGAGTAACCTGGTGACCAGGTTCCAGGGACAGCAAAGGGGGGCCCACCCTGCCTTCAGGGAAAGGGGATGAACTCAGGGGTACCCCTGTGCCTCCCACAGTTGGGAAGTATGGGGGCTGCTCAACTTCAAGGGGTGCATGAAATCTTGGGACACTGACAGAGCAGGGCTCACTGGGGCGCCACAGGTCTGTGAAGGTCACTAAACAAAAGGAAAAATGGAAAAGTTTTCAACATCTGCTCCTGACAAATGATGTCAAACCAACATAAAGGCCAGTCATTTGAGGGAAAAATCTGACGTTGCAGAAGAGCGTTGAAGACAGGGGACTGGTTCTCAAGGAAGAGCACGTCAGAGCCCGGAACTGCCTGCTTGTGCTGGAGCCTTCTCTGAGTCAAGTGTGCGCACCTGTGTGCTTTCAAATGCCTCTCAGCAACTAATTCTCATTGCTCTTCTCGAATTTAGGAACAAAAACGTGAAGTTTACCTCAGACCCCAGAGTGTTAAGGTAAAAATGATTGAGAAAGAGTGAAACATACTCTTAAATATCAAGGCATTAAAAGGTTTGCAGGCATTTATTCTGAGCTACCAGTAGCCTAATGATCGACTCTAACACAACACTGAGGCTATAAAGACAAATACATCATGCCTTCAAACACAGTGCGCCTGCACAGGAGGCAGTGATTGCTAGGCCGAAGTAAAGACCTGGTGCCAGGCATGGTGGTGCACACTTGTCATCTCAGATGGCAGGAGGGTCACAAGTTTGAGGCCAGCCTGGGCAACTCAGCGAGGTCCTAAGCAACTTAGCAAGACCCTGTCTCAAAAAAAAAAAAAAAAAAAGTACTGGGAATGAGTGGTCAGCACCCCTGGCTTCAATTGGAGGAGGAGGAGGAAGAGCAGAGGAAGATATAAGTACAAGTAGTAAAGGCCCGAGGGAGTGAAACACCCCAGAGGACACTAGCCACTCTTCCTTGGGGGGTTACAAGGATGGGATACCTGAAGTGAGAGTCAAGGACCCCTCTTTTTCTAGAGTAATAGAGTAGGGTTAAAGCGTGTAGAGAGAGAGGAGGCAAGAGAAAGCACTTGAAGCTGGGGAGCAGCTGATGGCCTGGGAACCACGGGTAACTCGACATTAGTGGACACGTTAGGAAGGTCCCCAGGGGTGGGCAGAGATGCAGCCTCCCAGAGGTGGACGGTGCTGTATGGCAGAGGGGCGAGGTCCCACAAAGCCCCATCCAGTGCCCAGGGAAGGCTCAGCTGGGCGGAAGCCTTGCCCTCCTCCCTCCTTCCCTCTGCTTGTCCACGTTAGGAGTCCTTGGCCCACTATGCTCATCCTCCCACATTTAAGCAATAATTTCCTATCTTTGGAGAGAGAAGGAGGGAGAAAACGATTAGCCTGAGATACTAGAATGAATCCAGATGATCCTTTGCAGAAAACGGCATTTGCCTAGAATAAAGGAAGGCATGCAAGTCACGGTGCTCTGCCACTCAGTCCACCACTGCGCTGCCCGGCAGGCGCCGTGCCACTCAGCACTTGAGGTCTGGTGAGCCCAAGTCAAACATGCCGAAAGCACAGATGAGGCACCAAAACGTGTTACTTAAAAAACGGAATGGACCATATCTCCTGAATTTCTTGTGATGACTCCATGTTGGCATTGTGATATTTTAGATAGATAAGTACAATGCATCACTAAAAATAACTCCCCGTTTCTTTGCACTGTTTTCAACGTGACGATGGGATCATCCTAAATTACTCATGTGGATCACATGCTTCTCTCAGACAGCACTGTTTACAGGAGCAGAACAGCACTTTGTTTGCCTCTGTGCTTGTTCTTCTTTGTTAGCCTTGGAAGTAGTCATTTAAATTAAAATAAAATATTCATAGACATCAACAAGACCTCTTTCCTGGAGACGTGTAAGGAAAAAGTAGTGTCATGAAGAACCGCCAGTTGTATCCCTCGCCATGCTAAGTAAACAGCAGGCCACAGAACTGCACACACACTCGGGGTGTGAGAAGGCGAGCGGCACTGCTGGGCACTAAGGGTGCTGCAAAGACTCTGTCCTGAGGGCTGCGTTCCCAGCGCCACCTCTCAGCGCTCACTGCCTCGCTGGACCCTGTGTGGCCAGAGGAGACTCTCACCCGTGGTACTGCCGAAGGGCTCCACGCTGCAGCAAGAGACCTCAGCTCCATAACCCCTACACCTGACTCCCCCCACAGGCAGGCAGTCTGGGCAAGGGAAGTGGGCATGGGCAACGGGCAGTGAGTTTCCTTGCCTTGGCACGGAAATGTTATATTCACATGTTAATGGTAACATCGCATCAAGAAAAGCTGCAAAAATGTCACAAAGGATTCTCATGAACCCTTCGCCTCTGTCCCCCATTAACATATCATCACATTGGCTTTATAATTTTTTTCTGTCTGCATATGTGCTTATCTTCTGTACATATTTATGCAGTAAATTCTAAAATCACTTAAAAATAAGTCACCAAAATGACAGCCTTTACCCCTATATATTTCAGTAGGCTTTCTCAAAGGGCAAGGGCACTCTCTGAGATACCATTAAAGTTACCAAAGTCAGGGAATGGGTATTAACACATATCTACTATCTTATCTACAGTCACAGTCTATAAGTCATCCCAATAATATCCCTTAGAGTAAGAAGGAATAAATACAGGTCCAAGAACCAATTTGGATCAAGTCGTGCATGACTGTTGTCTTTCTTTGTCTTCTTTGGTGGTGGAATAACTCTTCGTCCTGTTTTCATATCCTTTATGACTTTGATATTTGAAGGGCAGAGGCCAGCTTTTTGTAGGGCGTCCCTCTGTCTGGCTTTGTTGGAGGGTTCCTCATGACGACACTGACTATAAATTTTGCTGGAATCTTCCTGTGTCTTTTTCAGGGCGACAAATCAATAGACTTTTTCCTGTTACTAGTGAAATCACTTTGCGCTAGCTGGTGTGAGGTATCTGCCAGGTGTCTTCACTGTGGAGTTGAAAGTTTCACTCGTGACTAATAACTAGTGCACAGGTGATTCTGTGAGACTGTGTAAGGGCCCTTTTGTCATCAAACTCAGATTCAACATTTTAGCAGTCATGGATCATTTTTGCATAAGAAGTGTTTTAGTGTGAAGATTGACAAATCATAATTCCTGAACTAAATCATTCCTCCCATGTTCATTCACTGGCATTTTATGGTAAGTGCAAGCAATCCCTTCCACCTCATTCCCTAAGTTGTGTCTTGTCCTTGTTTGAATATGTCCATGGATTCTTATTTTTAATCTGCTACTGTGGTTATCTGTGTTGACAATCCAGTGATCTATTACTAATCATTCTCACTTTTCAAAAACTGAGCCAGTGTTCATGGAGAAGTCACTGTTCTCCTCTCTTCTCCTGCCTTGCTCCATCTTCTCGTGATGGTGAGGCTTGGTAGTGGTCTGTGGCCATTTTGCTGATGGCTGACCGGCCTGGAGCTAGATCACAGACCCAGGTGTAGGGTCTCCAAAGCTCATGTTTTTTACCAATATCAGCTTTGGTTGTGGATTGTCTGATTTCAAGACCCCAACAAATAAAAAAGACAAATGTGATATTAAAGCATACCTCTAAAGTTTCCTGCATGTTCACAAATTCCAGCATCACCAAGAGAATAAAACCATATGATAAATCCCTCCCCAGTCACTTCTCATAGCCTAGGACACGAGGATGATACCAAATGGGTTGAAGAACATTTTGCAAACTGTGCCCAGCTCAGGGATCCTGACATGGCCCATAGGGCATGTGAGAATTCCTGCGAGAGAGACATTTGTGTCACAACCATCTGGTTCTCTAGAGACCCTGCTCATCACACCTTCCCCAGACACCAGGGAGAGCGAGGGGGCTGTCACGATTCCTGTCACCGTTAAAATAAAATCTGAGACACAAGGAATCCTGGCTCAGTCTCCAAACAGCAGTAACAGAAATAAAAATTTTATTTTGATCTATTTTGTTTATTCTTTGCTCTGTGCAGATTTTAAGCCCTAGATTCATATTTATCTAATTAGGAACAGAAAGAGGAAACTAAGACGCTTGCTAAGAACATGACAGCTGAATCGCATGAATCCCACCCCACGAGCAATGGGTGCTCTTGGAGAGCTCAGGGACGCTCCAGACTTTGCAGGAATGTCCTTGAGTTGGCTGTCACCTGAGGAAGAGTAAGTCAGGATGGCTCCCGTGAAACAGGAGGTCACAGGAAGAGGAAGAGGCTGGTGGGGAATCAGCTAAGTGGTGACTCACATCCACAGGGCAGCCCAGAGTCCTGTGGCCAGACCAGCTGAGAAGTGAGACACTGCCCCCCCTCGACGGGCACCCTTGCTTCTGTCTCCCTGCCCTCAAAACCGAGTTAATTGGGATGGAAAATAAGAGCTGAGAACAATAAATAGCACCTACCTGGATAAGAGACAGGTCCTCAAGCTGCAATCTGAAGAGGTAGTTCCTGCAAGACACAAGAGGAGAGCAGGTTTATTTTTAGTGGATTCTAAAAAAAATCATAAGTGTTATGAGAATAAAGGACACAAACACATGAAGATTTGGGCTTCAGAGTTATCCTGATGCAAGAGTAATATCCAGAATATATAAAGAATTCAAAAAATGAAACACCAAAAAAACAAGTAATCCAGTTAATAAACTGGCAAGTGTGTTAAACAGACATTTCACAAAAGAAAAACAAACAAACAAAAAATACAGGCACCATCTTTACTAGCAAAAGAAACCATCTTAAATATTTAACAGGAAATGGTTATATACACCATGATATATCCACAAAATATTCAACAATTTCAAAATCAGGATTGATCTAGCTGGGTGCAGTTGTGTACACCTGGAATCCTTTGGCTGAGTGGGGAAGACTGCAAGGTCAAAGTCAGCAATACCCGTCTCAAAAAATATTAATAATAATATTCAACATCATAGAGAAATTCAATCAAATCATCTCATTTACAAAAGCTAGAGAAAAGAAAACAAAAAAGCTAGAGAAAAAAAGAAATCATTAAATTAGAGATATACAAATCAAAACCACACTGAGATTTCATCTCACTCCATCAAGAACACAACCAGGGCTGGGGCTACGGCTCAGTGGTTAGAATGCTTGCCTCGCATGTATGAGGTATTGGGTTCAATCCTCAGCAGCACATAAAAAAATAAATAAATAAACAAAATAAAGTTATTAAACAAAGAACACAAATAATAATAAATGCATGAGAGGATGTGGACAAAGGCACACCTTTACACTGCTGGCAGATAGCCAGTTGGTAAACCACCATGGAAATCGGTATGGAGTTTCCTCAAAAGACAGGAATGAAGCCACCATATGACACAGCTAAGCCACTCCTCAGTGTTGACTCTAAAAGTATTAAAGTCAGCATACAATGGTGACACGCACATACCTCTGTTTATAGCAACACCATCCGCAACAACCAAACTAGGGAACCAGCCTAGGTGTCTCTCAACAGATGAACAGTTAAAGAAAACGTGGTATGCATATACAATGGGGTGTTATTCACCCATAAAGAAGAATGAAATTATGGCATTTAGGAAAATATATAGAAATTGAGAATATCATGTTAAACCAAATCCAGAAAATCAAGAGTTGTGAGCTTTCTCTCACATGTGAAAGCTAGAGAGCAAAAAAGAAATAAAGAAGGTTGTGATGGGGATCTCATGAAAATTGAAGGGAGACCAGAAAAGTAAGGAAAGGGACCAGGGGAAGGATAGAGGGTGGGAAATCCTGGGGAATGATATTGGCCAAACTACATTGCTATATCAAGTTCATCTACAAATATGCAACATTGAATCCCCCATTATGGATAACTATAATGCACCAATAAAAATATGGAGAAAAGCTTCCTGCTAAGGACATGCCCAGCTCAGAGGAGAAAGGCATTCACCAGGTCAACGGACACACTGAGACTGCCAGGAGAGCTGGTGAGTAAGTCCCCAGTGTGGGGGACTGGGAAAGTCATGGTTGGCTCTCTCCATCTGCATGCATTAGAAAAGGACAAGGGCATTTGATTCTGAAACTGAGTTTAACTTCAGTAAAAGCATACCCAACTGTTCCTCAGGAGTCTCCACTCTGATCCATGGCCCCCACTCAGCACGATTTATATGTAGGAATGTGAATTCCACCCACGGTCTCAGTATCATGGCACCCCATCTTGTTGAGGAATTCAGTTTAGAAATATGAACTTGTTCGTCCACCTGAGGACCTGATGCTCCCAAGGGTTTGTGTTCCCCCATGAGACACAGGGAATCTGAGAAATGGACACTGTCAAGGGATACAAGGAATAGCAGGTCCACAGTGTTGCAGCTTTGGGGGAAAACCCACTGCCCTCCATCATGGGGCCATGTTGGCCTCTGGCTGAGATGATGGTGGCTCCTTATCATCATGAAGCAGCAACCAGGGCAGCAGCAGCAGCAGCAGCAGCAGCATTACAGAATGAAAGGAGAAATTGACTCGGTGTAAGTGGAAGTGGAAAGAAAAAATTGATCTACAACAGGGAGCAGACCCTCGGGTGTGGATGAGTGTGGGCAGGGTCTAGAGGAGCCGGGGTTGTACAATGGGTTGCCCAAGATCACTTCTATGGCACTATGAAAAACTTCCCAGTGAGAAGCAAATGCAGATGACGTCCCCTACACTACCTTGGGGAGGGGTAAAGATGGAAGATGTCAGATGTCAGAACTGGACCTGCCACTGCAACCGGAATGCCAAGTGCGGCCATGCCAGGCAGGCACAGCTGCCAGGGGACCAAGAAACACGGTTATGGCCAGAGATGGGGCGGACGAAGCACAGCAGAGTCTGATGCTCAGTAGCATCTGTGCTCACACTGCTGGAGGGCGTCCAGGACGAGGGCTGGCACCACCCTGGGCACCAGAACTATCACAATCCCTCCCACACCATGGGCATAATGCCACCCACCAAGTGAAGCCTGTCTCCTGCCAACCACAATAGCTTCTCGCCACATGCTTTCTGTCTCTCCAGTTTAACCCCTGATATCCTGCCAGAGAAGCTTCTGGAAGCATTGCTTGGCATGTGCCATCCTTACCGCAAAGCTTTTGAGAGGAGACCTCCCTGTCTTTTATTACAGTAAAGCCAGCATCCTCCATGCAGAGCCAGATACCAGGTCCTCAGGGGAGCAGGGATGCCATAGGCGAGTGGGTTTTTTGTTTTGTTTTGTTTTGGTCAGACACCAGGGAGAGGCCAAGTTTCCAACAGGAAGTTCATCTGAGGGAAAGGGAGGTGAGCTCAGTGCACAGGTGGAACAGAGTGACTGCCAAGGGAAACCATGGAGGCCACCAGCGTCCCAAGTTTTCCCATTCTCTCAACGGCTGTGGACAGGCACCCACACACCTCTCCTGTAAGGGAGGTGAGGAATCCACACAGAGGACTCGTCTCTCAGCTGAGGGACTGGCAAGGGTCACGAGGGGCAAATACAACCCATCACCTCCCTGAGCAACGGGGCTCCACCTTCCACCATTTCCCCTGAGCCTTCTAGCAGCAAGCAGCTGCCCCTGTACTAGGGGAGGCATTAATCCCTGGTGGCTCAGAATAATTGTACAAAGAAGAGCTCGGCCACCACACAGCCTCGGGAAGGAAGTGATTTCCACTCTAGACCTCAGACTTCTCATCAGGAAAATGGAAGTGATTATCACGCCTAACCACCTAGTGGCGGTGGTATGACATTTAAACCCAAGGAAACTGTTTAGAATGGAGCCTGATCCCGTGTAAGTGCTCAATTAACAGCTGCAGCTTCTAGTTGAAAATAAAGGCTATTAAAACTTCCAGGCACGCTGAAATTCTCCGCATATTCTCCACTGCACTGGGACAGGGAGAGTGGTTCTGCCTTCCAGCAATCACAGGTTGGAAGCAGAGGGGACACAGGTATCCCTGTGTCTTTAGGGATGGGCTGAAATGAGGAGGGGTGGTAGTGGGGCTATTGGGTCTTAGAAAAGGAGACAGCATTAGATTTCTTGTCATTGGTTGAGAGAAACTATTCGAACCCAAGATTCCTATTCTCTCTCAATTTTTCTCTTACACATGCACACAGGCTATGATCATACTACAGCATCCACCTCAGAACACTTTCTGGAATGGTAGCCCTCGTACACCAAGGAAGAGACAGAAGTGCCCTCCCGTCACTGAGGAAAGAAGATGGTAAGAGCCACCATGCTCTGTAGAGCTCCAGCAGATAGTTGGAGAGGAAAGCTCAGGGCCCTCTCTCTACTTGGGAGCAATGGGTGGAGGGATAGAGACCACCTCTGAATATCTGGCTCCAAAGTCAGGTATTTTCCACAGCGGATAACAAAGACTTAGGACTGAAACCACATCACACTCGCATTCCACAGGTCCCTAAGCAAATGTCACTCTTCTGAACATTATTTTTTCTGCTTCCTGCATGCTATGAGCCTGTAAGTCACCTCCTCTCGGCAAACAATGCCAACCATCTCCCTTCCTTCTCCCAAACACCTGAGAACTATGTCTCCCTCCCAATCTTCTCATCAGTAATAACAAATCCATATGGAAGATACAGAGCAGGAGGCAGGAGGAGGCAGAGAGGAGGCATGTGCCTCCTAGGAAAAATGCTACCATTGTTAAGTGATACCGTTGCCATCACCATGCCCAAGCCCGACACCATGCCTGTGCCCAACACCACGCCCATGCCTGACACCATGCCCATGCCCGACACCATGCTGAAGAGAAGCAACGCACGGTGTGGACTTTTCCTCTGGTTGTATTTTCTTGGTTACAAGACATAAGTTGGCAACTTTTAACTCATTCTCAATTTTTGTAATCTAAAGGAGAATCAAAGAATCCAAGAATTCTAGAGCTGTCATTAAAGAATATACACCCCTCAATTTATGGATGAGGGAAATTGTATAAATAAAGAGATGCAGTGTGACTTGTCCAAGGATTCAGAGAGAGAACCTTTGTGCCACTTGGGTCTCATTTGCTCACCAATTAGGCATCCAGTACCCTCTTCCTCATCCCACCTGCACTGAACACTCACGTCGTGCACGGCACCAGCCCTTACTGTGTCATCATTCCACAAGCTCATTGTTCACACCCAGGAGCACTCCCGGTCACTCTAAGACAGTTCAAGTGCTTCTCATAATGAGCTCTTGATTCCAGGCCATCAATTCCCACCTCTGGGGCTACAGTCTGGCTGTGACATCTGTCTCCTCATTAAGAGAACAGGTTGACCCCACTGGTGTGGCTGATGATACGGTGCCTCCCCTCTCACTCATTATTTGCTTGAATTCTTCCCAAAACTGTCTGCCCTTCATTTTAAGAGGGCACGATTTTCTTCATTTTTGAAACTGGAGAACTACACCGTACAATCTGTCAGAATACTAAAAAATGGGGGAGGGACGTTTTTAGACATGTACAAGGCCCAGTGGAGTTTGCTGACTATATGGCCATTGGGAAATGAAATGTCTCCAAAAGGCCTATGGGTCAAAGTTTGATCCCCAAACTGTGATGCTATTGGGAAGTGGAGGATGCCTTAGGAGGTCAGGAATACAGGAAGGAAGTTAGGTCACTGGGCATGATTGTGCAGGGGATACTGGGAGCCTGTGCTTGCTGACCTGCATGACCTACATGACATTCCTGATTTACTGAGGTAAATAGGTCTCCTCCATACACCCACAGGTACCAGGGCAGCTTAGGCCCCAAACAACAGGATCAAGTGAAACACAGATTGAAACCTCTGAAACTCTGAGCTAAAGTGAAAATTTTTCTTTATCCATCTAATCACCTCAGGTATTTTGTTATAGTAACACAAAGGTGTCTAACATAGCCATTGAACAAAACACCTTTTTTTACCATGATAAATTTCAATAAATTTCTGACAAATACTTTTCATGTATTTTTATTTTCTCAAATAATATTTCAAAATAATCTTAAATGAGACCTCATAACACAAAAAGGTTAAAAGAAAACCATTAGTGTAAATGTATCTTCATGTATTTGCTTTACATGAAGACGTGATAAAGCTTACTTGAACACTTTCAAACTGGAGTTATCAGAAGTATCTGTAATCTTACATAATCACATCATCTATTTAATGCCTATTCTAATATAATTCAGTTAGCTACATATGTGTGGCTTTTTAAAAATGTGCTTATTTTTTAAGGCCCAGAGTTGTTAGGTGCGTTTAAACATTTGTTTAATAAACAAGAGTTCTGCACACAAAACACAAGTCATCAGTTAAGTGCCTTGCTGGACTTCCCATATTAGAAATGCATAATGTTGCACATTTTAGTATTCACCTCATCTGCCATAGTTTCCAAGTATTTTAAAAGATGAATTATAAATGAAACATTTATACAAATCCCTAATCACCTCCGTAAATCACCTAAGAATATGGCAAACACAGGGTGGAGTCTACCAATCCTAAACACCTTTTCTCAAACTACGTGGTTCTGAGTACAAGACCATTTTTTGCAGTAACTAAAATTCCTATCCAGCTAGCAACATGGGGGACCTGAAATCTCTCAAGACAGCTTGATGCATTACAGCTTAGGTCAGCGAACTATGAAGTTAAAGGTTACAAAAAGAAAGAAAATCTTCTGAAGGGAGTAAAAAATGAAAATTCCCAGAGGCTGAGCTGCTCACATAGCGAAAGTAAGATCTATGTCCCCTGCCCAGGGCTGTTCTCCAGGGCCCGGCACAGAGGCATCCACTTTATCTTGCAATTGTGGGAGTCATGGAGGGAGAACAAGATATGCGGGGCTCAGGAGAAAGGCCACCACCTTTCCAGCATGCAGCAGTCATGCTCCTGGCTCCAGCCAAGAGGGAGTGCCCAGCAAGCCCCGCACCCAGGGTGGGCAACCTGAAGCATTTACACGGTCTCATTAATCTTCATAACACCCAAGATGTAAACAGGTAGCAATAAGGACACTGCCGTTCTCTAGGGGAAAGGGGTTTGTGCGAGAGGTTAAGAGATCAGATTCTCAGAGTGTCTTGGCTACATAAAGGGAGCCATCACAGATTTCCATTCTTCCCAGAAGTACAAAGCAAGATTTTGTCAAGTGTTAAATTTGGTTTGCTCTCATGGCTAAAGTCAATAAAAATATTGACTTTATTATTCTACTTCTTTCCCAAATATGTTGGAATAAAAGTGGATCTTACAGATTTAAATACAATGAATCATCATACTTTTAGGAGTAATGAATAATACGTGCATAGTACTTAAATCCAGTAGACTGAATCATTCAAACTACAAAGCCATCCAAATCGGCAGCTGCAAAATGACAATAGTAAAGCTCATGCATGCTTTCCCCACTAGACCTCCAAGGAGGTCGACTCCTCTTCACTGGGGTTTATTTCCTATTGGCTCTAGGATTAAAAATGAATTCTTGGGTCCCATCTCATCCCCCTGGGGCCCATCAAGCAACCAATCACTAAGGATAACTGTATTTTCTGGGGAGCAGTGTGGACCATCACAGATGAGGTTCAATTGCACCTTCACGTAAAGTAGTGGATCCAGCTGGCATTAAAGAAAAGGTTGAGCCATCGTGAGCATATTAACTAAAGGACTCGTTTCATCTAGAGACACTATAAAACTTAACTCTGACCTCCATTAATTATGAAAGACACAGGTGTTTTAAAATGGCATCCGTTTAGAATAACTCAATTGGTCTCTGATGAATACGACTGTAAAAATCAAAGAAAAATTCCAAGTCCTTATTTAACATGTAAGTCAAACTCTTGCTTATAAATGAGCAGCAGACAGAATAATTAAGGAAAGGAGGCTTATTTTGTGAAATAAATATAGAAAAGCAAGTAACTCTATAAAAAACATTTTAACAATGGTGATAGAAAATTGTATTGCCATTTAGTGAAAGTTTGGACCAAGGTTGATGGTGAAACAATTTGAAAGTAAAACACATGTCCTTATAAACCATCACCCTTTGGATGAGTCTGAGGAGTGACATCAATTGATAACTTAGTCTCCCTGTGCCTGCATCAATGTCACCCTCTCTCCATCTTCCCTGTGAGTTTCCACCCAGCAGCTGTCAATATCATCAGCACAGAGTCTGAAATAGTGACATTCCCAGGGTGCTCCCAGGTTTTCAACTACCTTAGTAGACTTGAACATTAAGAAAGGCATGTGTCATTTTGCACAAGCTAAGGAGAAATAGAAGCTATAATTTTTAAGACCCAAAATGTTCTCATAAAATTATTTTTATTATCTAAGTGTAATATTAAATATCTCAATTATATTAATAGCTTTAAGAAATATGAAGATGTAAGCTGATCATGTGGGCTGTTGATGCAGGTTGCCAGTCTGTCTATAATTGCTATTTCTACCAATTTTCATTATGCTGGTTTATTACGAGAAAAGGCTAAACATCTTTCAGTCATCATGTACTATTTCATATGTTTTTAAAAAGTTAAATTTTAATATTACAAAGATGCTCCAAACATCACAGCATCATATTTTAAGTAGAAAACATTTAAATCAGAGTTCCTTTATTTGCTGATATATTTTTAAATGCAATAACAATTGTATAATTTGGTCATAACTTCATCAGATTTTTTTCAACATTCCTCAGAAATAATAAATGTATGTCCTTGGGGCTAAGAATATTTTAAAATAACTGATCTTATGTTTCCTGTCCTTTATTTGTCTAGTATTTACTCTTCCCAGAACTGTCTTAATGCATTTCATTCTTCTCCCAAACCTAAAAGGGTATTTCAAACCCTTTAAAGTCTTGATTACTAGAAATAAACTTCAAAGAACACATCAAACTTACATCAAACTGTACTAATAGTGCTCAATTCAATGCCAAAATGTTAAAGTTTCAGAAATAAATGGACAGCCTCTTATTCAGCAAGAAGATTGAAGTAACGAAGATAGATTTTTAATAGCATGCAATAATTAAACCAATGCTATTAGCAAATCTCAGATATTAAAAAAAAAGCTTTCCCCATAAGTATATTTAGGGCAAAAGTTATTAACAATATTGTCACTTAACTTTATGGTGCTTTAAATAGTACTGGCAAATCTCTAAGTGCTTTCTGGATTATGGGTGATGACTTATTGCAAAACTGAACTCTGCTTTTGTGGGTCCACTGGGCATTTGATTTGATCTTTTCCACTTTTCATTTCCTTATCTTATAATAGAGATAAGTTTTCATTTGAAAAAAAAATACCCACTGAATATTTGTATGAGTCTTTAACCTGTGATTCCCTAGGAAGAGCCACCCTTCTTAATACCTCTGTGTACAATTGTTTTCAGGGCTACTGTCAAAGGTCTTAAAATGTAGGGGTTTTCCTCAAATATCTTTAAGTAAGCAGAGAATTACAGTTAGAGCCGTCTTGACCAGTCTTATCCCAAACCTCACTCAAATCACCTTTCACCCTTGCCTAAGTCACACCATTTTGTCAAGCCATCCATCACGGTCATACCCAGCTCTGAAACACATCTCAAACCTGGTTTCTCATCTCCATGTCCGCTAAAACGGGCTCGATTTCAGTTCTCCCCCATCTCACCTTCACCACAATCCCTAACTGCCCTCGTACTTCCCAACTAGTTAAATGGTGTTTACATTCTAAGTTTTCTGAGGAATTTCCAAGCTCCAGCACATTCTGCACGCCTTCAGGTGGAAGACCCTTGCCAATGCCAGTCTGAGTGTGCACACACAGGGCCTGGGCCTCTCCTGGGCTCCTCCACACCTGTAACACACGTTCTCCAATCTGCCACGCAGCAGAGGACGGCAGCCTGCTAAACCAGAGTCTGGCGATTCTTGCAGAGAGTCGGACTAGGATGGCCTGAGAGGATGCTCTGCTCTTGGGGAAACCTCCCAAGAGGCTCTCACGGCCACTGGACTGGAATCCCGGTTTCGAAGCCCAAGTCCTACACATGCTGCCCCCACCTAAGACACAGGGCCTCGTCTGCAATCACTGCCCCCTCTGTGTCACCACAGGTCACACTGTGCTGAGCCCCTTCAGCTCCTCAGGACCCCAGACTTTCCCTGTGACATCTCTCTCTTGCTCCCAGGTACTTGAGGCATCTCCAAAGCCCGAGGGGGAGAACACCTTGTCCACACAGCCTCCCAGGGCCACGGACCGCCAACTCTCCACTGTTGGTTCAGCGCCCTCAGGCTCCTGTGAGGAACTTAACTGCAATGGTCCCTGTCACGCTCACTAGGCCAGGAGACAACAGACTTTGCAGGGCCGCGGGTATTCCCTTTGATGTCTAGGCCCCACCTGCTCAACACTCCATCTGCAGCTTAAAAGCAGCCATCGATGATGGGCAAGTGGATGGATGTGACTGTGACCCAACAGAACTGCCTTCACAGAACCAGGAGCCAATTCTGAGGTCACGCTTGCAAGGCCTTGCAACAAGCTACCAAGTGTTCCTTGGGCAGAGAACATGTCTCCTCTTTGTTCACCCAACACCTGAGATGCTCCCCATATAAAGTAGCTTAAATGCATATTTAATGAAGAGAGCCTTGGAAAACTAAGTGCATGAACTAACAAGTCCTGAAGGGCCTCTGCCAGAACCAACTGGAAGGAATCCCAGCCCTCAGGGTCTTCAGTGCACACCAAGGACAGAGGCGGAGTCCTCCTCGCACCTTGCGGGCTCATTCAGGGACTTTGGGAAACAGGGACTTTATTCACTTAGTTCTAACTAAGTAACAACTGTTCTTCTGGGCTTACCTTCTCCCAGCTCAAGCAGGGTAAAAAAAGTACAGAAATTATTTTTACTCAATAATAGAAAGGACACGATGGTTAGAAGTATTTTCCAAAAGAGATTCTGAAGACACCGGATGTGTTGAAAGCATATGCCACCGGGTCACGCTGATCCACACAGCTGGGAGCTGCAGGCAGGGGAATCTGAATTTTGAAGGAATGCCCCCGTTGATCCTCGGTGCAAATAAGGATGTCTTGTAAATACTGGGAAAGGCTAGCAAAGCCGAAAGACGAAAAAGGACTTAAAAATACTCTGTGTGTGTGTGTGTGTGTGTCCATAGAGCAGGATGATTAATCAAATAGTCTAAACAGAAAAAGGGGAGAAATGGTGAGAGGAGGAAGATAAGCAAAGAAAATTTTTTAGCTTTTACTTATTTGTTCTTTGTAGATATATGAGTCAGTAGAGGGGATTTTGACATTATAAATACATGGAGTATATTTTATTCTAATTAGGATCCCATTCATGTGGTTTGTACATGATGTGGAGTTTCACTGCTCGTATATTCATATATGAACATAGAAAAGTCAAATTTGATTCATTCCACTGTCTTTCCTATTCCATCCCCCCACCCTTCCCTTCATTTCCCTTTGTCTAATCCACTGCACTTCTATTTGTCCCCTCCCTCCTCTTATTGTGTATTAGCATCAACAAATCAGAAAGAACATGTGAACTTTGTTTCTTTAGAGGGACTGGCTTATTTCACTCAGCATGATAGTCTCAAGATCCATCCATTTACCAGCAAATGTCATAAACTCATTCTTCTTTATGGCTGAGTAATACTCCATTGTGTATACACACCACATTTCTTAATCCATTTATCTTTGAAGAGCACCTAGGTTGGTTCCATAACTAAGCTATTGTGAATTAAACTACTATAAAATTGGATGTGGCTGCATCACTGTAGTATGTTGAATTTAAGTCCTTTGGGAATATTCCTAGGAGTGGGACAATTAGTTAAATGGTGTTTACATTCTAAGTTTTCTACGGAATCTCCATACTGCTTTCCAGAGGGGTTGCACCAATTTGCAGTCCCACCAGCAATGCATGAGTGAACTTCCCCTCCACATCCTCCCAACATTTAGTTACTTGTATTTTTGATAATTGCCATTCTGACTGGAGTGAGATGGAATCTCAGTGTGGTTTTAATCTGCATTTTTCTAATTGAGAAAGATGGTGAATAGATTTTCATTTATTTGTTGACCAATCATATTTCTTCTTCTGTGAAGTGCCTCTTCAGTTCCTTTGCCCATTTATTTATTGTTTTGCTTTGTGTGTGTGTGTGTGTATGTGTGTGTGTGTGTGTGAGTGTTCTTCTTTGTTTGTTTGTTTTAGCGTTAAGTTTTTTGAGGTCTTTGTATATCCTCGACATTAATGGTCTGTGTTTCAGGTACAAAGATTTTGTCCCATTCTGTAGGCTCTCGCTTCACACTTTTGATTGTTTCCTTTGCTGTGAAGAAGCTCTTTAGTTTGATACTGTCCCATTTATTGATTCTTGATTTCACTTCTTGCACCTTAGGAGTCTTGTTGAGGAAGTCAGCTCCTAAGCCAATATGATGAAGGGTTGGGACTACATTTTCTTGTAGTAAGCACAGGGTCTCTGGTCTAATGCCTAGGTCCTTGATCCACTTGGAGTTAAGTTTTGTGCATGGTAAGAAGTAGGGGTCAATTTCATTCTGCTGCATATGGTTCCAGTTTTCCCAGCACCATTTGTTAAAGAGGCCGTCTTTCCTCCAATGTATGGTTATGGCTCCTTTGTCTAGGATGAGGTCACTGTATTCATGTGGGTTTGTCTGTGTCTTCTATTCTGTTCCATTGTCTCCCATTTCTGTTTTGGTGCCAATACCATGTTTTTTTTTTTTTTTTTTTTTTTTTGTTACTATAGCTCTTAAATATAATTTAAGATTTGTCATTGTGGTACCTCCTACTTCACTTTTCTCACATAGGATTGCTTTGGCTATTTTGGGTCTCTTATTTTTCCAAATGAGTTTCAATACTGCTTTTAACATTTCTATGAAAAACATATGGGAACTTTAATAGGAATTGCCTTGGGGGTAGGATGGCCATTTGACGGCCTTGATTCTTCCTATCCAAGAACATGGGAGATCTTTCCATCTTCCAAGATCTTCGCAAAGAGAATCTGAAGAGAAAACACTCCTATCACCTAATGCCAGCCCTGAGAAGGAAATGGGTAGGAAGGAGAACATATTGAAACCCAAAATTGTAGGTCTGAAGAAATGTAAGGTGAGGTGGGGTGAAAAGAGGATCAGGAAGGAGCAGCACGTCCCCTTCCCCTCACTACTGCTCTCCCTGAGCCCTGATTAATGCACAGAGAACGGCCCCATCGTTACCTGGGGTCTCCTTTACGATGGCTTCCGTAGCTTTGGGTTCACTTCCACTTGCTGACTTCATCCCGCTCAGCACACGCGACCTTAGCTGTGTGAACTCCACCTAACACGTCCTTCAGAGAAAAGGATCGGAGTGGGCTCCTGGCGTCAGAACCCTGACTTCACGCCGTTCTCCAGCTCTTCCTTTAACTATACATTCTTTCCCACTGTTACTTCTACCAAAAAACTCTGAGGTGAAGCTAGGAATCACAGCGACCAAAAGAAGAGTAAGAAAGTGTTGCCTGATTTTAGAAAAACAGAGTTTCATATGAAGTTAAAATTCAGTCCCCACAGCAAAGACATTTTGAAAGAAAAGAACTTGCTTAATGAAATGGAAGCCTGGCCGTTAATTCAGTGTGATCGTAAGAGGCACAGGCTTTGTCAGAGCACCAGATGGGAGGCCCCTGGGTTGCAGAGGAGGCAGTGCCCTGGGTTTCTAGCAAGCAGGTTGACACCCCGCTCAGTGAGACTGTGAAGGGAAGCTGTGACTCAGCCCATCAGGGACCACCAACTACCTTTAGCTAACCTCGGACTAGGAGCCTTCCACTTTAACTAACTACTTTAACTGCATCTACTTCATCCTGCTTCCCGGAAGAAGGATTCCATCCTCCGGCAACCCCTCCAGCCCTGGGAAAAGCTGACCTGCTTGTGGTCTTGTGGTCAATGCCTGATTCATGAATCATGGAAAGCTCAAATAAACTCGTTAAAGTTTTAATGTGCTTGAGTTTATCTTTCAGCAGTTCTGAACACGTAAAGCCAATTCAGCGCCCGCATAGCAAAAGCATGTTAATCTTTCCTTTTTTATCCTTAGTTTTGCAGAGTCAAAACATGAGCAAAACAAATGATTCAGAATGTATACCAAAATGTCGCAACCAGTTTGCTGTGATTGGAAAGATCAAGCTCTGCCTTGGAAGCCCTCAGATTTTAATTCTTTCTTTTTCTTACATTGCAATAAACATGCTGACCGGGAATCTATACTATATGTTTTACAGGTATATAATAGAAATATCTTCTGTTCTGGTATCTAGAAGTGGCCTCTTGACTGGGACAGTGAATTCAGGGATTCTGTGAAGCTCGGGATATAGCTGGTCCTCCACCTGCTCAGGTGTCAGGGGGACTCATGCATTCCCGTAAGTTTTCCCTTGGTTTCTGTATAATATTACCATTTCATGATATGGCTTTGAAAGATTTAAAATCAAACAGTCCCAAGGATAAAGTCCTTATATATCACATTAGTTATGGTCACTACCAGACCCAAGCGCTGAGTCTGCAGGTCTCAGTCCCACCACCTTCCTCGTGGCAGATGGTCGGGCTATGTGGACTCCTCAGGCTGTGAGAGCTAACAGGAGGACCCTCTACTAAAACACCACATGCTGCAAAGGGGCCTTACACCAAAGCTGGTGGGAAAAGAGTAAGAGCATCAGAAACAAAGTTACCCGCAGAAAATAACTAGTAGTGCAAGAAACCAATACGACCGAAGAAACGGTTATTTTCGAAATGGAGACTGACATTAAGAATTTTTCAAGCCACACCTGGAAGAAAAGTATCTGAATGAGCTCAAGTGGGCGTCAGCACCTTCCCCACGGCTCAGAGGCAAAGATCTGTGCGGTGCTGTTTTCCATCACACTGCGTGGCTTTTTGTGGTACATATCAGAGTGACTTGGAATGGAATCACTTGTCACCCTTAGGATGAACCTGAAATGCTACAGATCAACTCACTTGGGAATAAAAATGTTATCACCCTCTCTGACATCTGTTGCTACAATTCTATCTACAGCAAAATGTAGACTCTTACCCAATTGGTGGAGCGTTAGTACTGTCAGTACTTTCATAATTATCAAAACTAAAATTCTAAGCTATAACACATTCTTTCTCTTTGAATTTTTTTTTCATTATACCATGGAAACTGATTTCAGGAGGTTTTGTGATGAAAAAGAAGACAGAAATATTATCCCAGGAATAGAAACAAATAGAAATCAAATAATAGGGGAAAAAACTGGACACACTAACTATATTTAACTATGATTATTTCTGAAACTCTTCTCCTTATGCTGTATTGTATTTTCCACATTTTCTAAAAACAGAAGATGCCTATGTTTAATCATTGAAAATACACAGAATATTAATTTCAAAGAGGCTGGATTAAAACAGAATATGAAGATCATACATTTATCCTGACATGAAAGCTAAGGTGCACCCTGGAAATGGCAAATTCACGAGTCCTTCCAAAAACTGCATGAATTCCAATTCAAGTAACTTCTGGTTGCTACATAACCACAAATCTCTTAAAGACAGGTTTTTCTTTTGCAGCACAATGAACTCCCTTTATAAAAGAGTGCAAAGAATCTTTGGCTGAATTCAATTTCAGGGACATAAAGTATCAGTGGTATAAAGTGAAACCATCCAATAAACGGTTTCTCAATACCTGGTGGTAACTATGGGAAAAAAAAAAAGGATCATTCTTCTTTTCTGCAGTTCATATTTTTAAGCCATTGTTGATTTCTGAAATACACACCTGTTATCTAAACTTCTTTTGCTAGGTCAAACCTTCCCAAACAGGAATCTGAGGGCTGAGTTATTTTTAAAGTTTTATAACTGGTCCGTACTCCCTCTCAAACTTTCTGAACCTAATCTCACCAAATTTCCTCGGTGACATTTCTATCCTCTTCCTTCAGTCGTCTCTGCCTGAAATGTAACCGTATGTGCACACTAATGCACACAAGCTCCCCAGGGCTCTCCAGGTCCGGCTGCCTTCCCAGGGCCTGCTGACGTGGTAATCATTTGTCACGGATTATTTCACTTAATCCTCACAACAGCTGAAAGGGGTGGAAATTATCATATCAAGTTTAAAGATGGGAAAATTGGGCTCTGAATCTGGCTCAGGATGGCTCTGTGAGGCAAGCAGGGTCCCTTCCTTTCTTTCAGTCATCTGTCAAGTAGTCACAATGCAACACACACTGTTTGCCAGACACGTGGGGTATTCATAGGATTAAAATCGCTTATTCCTCATCTGATGTTCAGTTCAACTGGGTATCCTGCATTCTGGGGTGGTTTTTGGCAACCCCGTGTGTTCCTGGCCACTACACCATTCTGCATGCTAGGGTGACTCGGGGGCTGGTAAAATTCCTCCCAACATGGATAAGCTGGCACCATGGTGACATGAGATGGCAGTCCCCAGAGGTGCTTGGATGGAGACCTCCAGGGACAAGTCTCCCTCGGGAACAATTCCCAGTTGCTGTTGTAGCCAAGGCAGGCACATAAGACAGTCCTTCACAATCCCCAAATTTGCTCAGTGGCTTCCTGCATCCTTTGAGAGAATCTTGTGTCACTGATTAAAAGCCAACCACCGTCAGACTATGGACTACTGACCTGTTCACAGGGGACCTCCAGAGACCAGGGACAGTGCTTTGAGTCACACTAATGAAAAAGCCTTTCCAAAGTTCTTTACAAATGAATGAGGGATGCAAGACTCAGCACTGCTAGTTGGGCTCACATTTGTTCCTGCTTCCTGAGTAGAGGGCCTCTTACCCTTGACTTGGGGCCAGAGCTTATTTTCCTTAAAGGCAGGCTTTAGGATACAGACCCTGAAACTCCCTCATGACCATGCCCCAATGTAGGCATTTGGAAGAAATAGACCACACTCTCAGCCCTCTTGCTCCTGTGTTCCCTAGATGAGAAAAGAGCATATACAAGTCAAATCCTAGAAACAAATATGTTGAGCCAACAGAGATCTTTGCGTTTCCACAAGGAGGAAGAAACAAAGAATTGGCACATCCCTTTCTGTCCAGGTAGGAGGTGACAGCTGTCAGGATATGATGTGATGCCCTGAAAGAAGTACAGTGACAAAGTGGATGCCTGATGTGTCAACGGGGCCATCCTGAGCAGGATGTGGCAGCTCAGGTTCAGTGCAGGGTCTTGAGCCGGGTCCTCACTATGAGGAGGAATTTCCAAAGCAGAAAATTTGGGGTGGGAGTGGGTGGGCACCTAGTATTCCAAAAAAATAAAACAAGGTCACCAAATGTCAGAATCAAGAAAGACCATGTCCTATAGCCATGGGAAACCTAAATCATTCCACGTGCCCGGACTACATGAGAATGATGAGATGAGACTTTAAGGGACATGGGACCACAGGGTGGACTACCCCAGAGCTTCTGCAGGCAGGCATTTAGGAAACATGCTATGTTGTAGCATTCAGAAAGAGGAGAGCTCTCAAGACTGAGAGACCCATTTATAACCCTTGCAAAACAGAGCCCAGACTCTGGTTTGGTGAAGTCAGCTTTGAAAATCCTGGTGTTTCCAAGGAACAGAAGTAAGGAAGAGTAAACCAAGCAACCCTGTCCAGGTTCATGGTCTCCCCACCACCATCCAAAGAGATGAGGACCACTGTCCAGTGCATGAAGTAAGCCAACTTGTGTGTCTATTTAGTGAAAGTTGGACTATAAGATCTGAGAGCAAACGCAACGATTCAGAAATTTCTCAGCATTTATCTCAAATACCCTGAGGGTACTCTGGATTTAGTTTTACTCAGGTCAGTGTGGGAGCTATTCGACCCCTGTAGCTATAAAACGTATACTGTATAATCTAAAAACTTGGCTGAAAAGATACGACCATTCCAGTGCCGTACAGACTTCCTTAGATGTCAGTAGAATTCACATCTGCACATTGCCTCCTCAAGTTTAATGTTCATTTTCCTAAGAGATAGACGAAACATGTTTTAGGTATATCATCCTCAAATTATACTGACATAGATAGCTGGATGTGGGGTCCATGCACATCTTCTAAGGAGGTGATAGCAAATATGAGGGAAAGAGCTCAAAATCTGTTGATGTGTCAGCGCCTCACCCTCCAGCTGCATGCAGGTGTTGACCTGGATACAGGAGCACAAACTTCCTCAAGGGGCAATGACAGTGACAATTTCTTTGAATTCTTAATGTACTGATAAAGGTCTGATCAAGGTCATCAAGAAAGGTCATGAGAGACCTCGTGGTATGCTCATACACATTTTGACCTCTGAAATTCTGCAGAAGAATGTAATGATGAATTAAGAACATGGTTTCTGCAGCCAAACCGCCTGGGTGTAAAACAGGGCTCCATCTTTTATCAGGCACATGCAAAATTACAACATCTTTCTCTGCTCTCTGCCTCAGTTTCCTCATCTCTGCAGTAGGGAGGTTGACGCCACCCACCTCTCAGGTTAGGTGGGAGGAACAGAGGAGTTAATCTGGGGAAACCAGGTCTGAGCCACACAGCGAGGGTCCAATCAACACGTGCTATGAGGAGCACACCCCTGCTCACACTAGCAGGGCACTTCAGGACACTCACCCTGCGCAGCAGCGCTGTGAGATGGAATCACCTTAAACAGCGCTCTTCAGTTTCAGCAAAGAGACTCACATACAACTCACACAGATGTAAAGTGAAGTCCATAGATTGTCTTTGGTGGCAAAACATAACATCTCTCACCTTGCTCCTACAACAAGTTCTTTCTGTCCTGGGTCAAATGTTAACTGCGAGAAATCCACAGCATTCTTCGCTCTGAACTCCCGTAACCAGGGGCCAATTTCTAAATAGGAAAAAAATAAATAAACAAAAAGATAAAAATGAATGATTCTTCCTCTGGGGACCACAGAGAGGGCACAGCAGAAGCAAGCATTACATTCCAGGGAGGACTGGGGAGTCTCATGTGATGTGATCATTTAGGGGCCACTGGAGGTTCCCCCCGGGATGTCACGTGACCCATACTGGGAATGTGTAAAACACAGAGGGTGAACACCCGGGAAAGAGAAAAGCAAGGCATCCAGGCCTGGTAGTGATTTACAGGCCAGATGTGCATTTTCTGGGCCTGGTAGAAAATAACCCAGAGTCCACAGGACTCAGCAGAGGGATGCAGACTGCAAACAAGACCGTTTCCTGTGCCACTTCACTGGAAAGGGCTGAGGACTTTGCAAAATCATAAAAGCCCTCCTTCAGAGCAAGGACAAAGCACAGGAGCACCATTTGCCTTCTTTCAAATCAGGCCTTCCATTTCCCTGTCCCTGGGGTTTCTATTTTGGCCCACGATTAGACTTGTTAAACACATTCAGTCCTTTCTACGTGAGAAATCCACAGTTACTTCTAGACCTCATTTGCATTTTTTTCTAAGGGAAATCAGGAAATAGCCACTCCACAGAGACAGGATTTTACAAGCACTGTTAACTCCTATTAGAAAGCATCCAGCCCAGAGTCTGATTATTATAAAATGACTTGAAGAGGAATAGAATGCTGCTTCATGTGTCATTTCTGCAACTTTTAGAAACTCATTTTTGGCACTGAAAAAATATGCGGTGAGTTGCTGGTCAGTTTGGGATGCCTTCTCCTTATCCTGGCAACCAACTATGCTACCCGATGGTCTTATTTTCTTTTTCTTCTCATATGCAGTACTTTGATGATAACACCCTGACTAAACAGGCATGTGACAGCTGTCAAATCAATAAAGTTATTTGCTTGAGGGAAGTGATTAATCTCCTTCAACAAACACTGAAACTAAAAACAAATCTGATATGGAAATATGCCCATGTCCTATAATATCCTATAGAAATATCTTTGTGGATGAGAATGAGATGGATTATTTTTGAGGAAAGGCTCTGTGTCTTTTGTCTCTACTTAATATTAGTTATTGGGGGAAAAATTATATACATTGGAAGTTCTTTTCTGATTAAAGAAAACCAGAGCTGTGCTAGAGAGAAAAAAAAGAGACCTGCGATTGGCATTTGAAATTTTAATATGTATGACATCTTGATATTTTTTAGTATTTTATATAAATTTCTTCATTCTTATTGGCAACTCAATGAAATCAAAACACTTAGAGTGAAGTATTCCAAGGCACTGGAGCAATACAAAGTTATCAACAAATAATCCTTCTAAGAGTTTATAATTCAATTAGAGAAAAAGAACTAAGATCTTCCTCAACCATGTTTATGTAAATGCAATGTACTCATATTTTAGTACATGCATTTTTTATTAAAAACACCCAAGGAAACTGTATAAAACGTACAGGAATTATTCAAAATATAGAAAGGTGAGATGGTTGAAAGCTTAGGTAAAAGGAAAGATTTGATTAGAGACTTAGGATAAATGACCTAATAGGCAATGGGAAGAGCAGCATGGTAGCCTTGGTGCCTTCTCTGGCCCTACCTGGAATTGCTCCACCAATTGCTCCATCCCTGAGAAAGAGGGAGCCTTAGGCTCGCAGGTCTGTGTGGTTCACTGTGATGCCTGCAGCACTAAGAACAGAACCTTGGATAGGAGGGGGAATCATAAATGGGTCAAACAAATGGGTCAAACACAAGAGTAGGAATGAGTATGTGAATTAAAGAGTGGAAGAATTAAAGAGGAAAGAAAGGGAGCAGAGAAAAGAAAATAGTAGCTCATGAAACTGCTAGGAAAGGGGACTGAAAAGAAAATTTAAATATAAACTACAGAAAAATACATTTACAGGTTTAGAAGTTTAGACTTGATCTCATATGTGATAATAGCAAAGCACTGAAACTTTTCAAGTAAGCACTTAGCCCATTAAGTTATAAATCCTAGGAATATGAATGGGTCACTGATAAGCAGGGTGGTTTGGGAAAAGTAGTAAATGAAGACAATATTAGATTTAAAAATGAAAAACCATACAATTTAGGCAGTGGCTAAGAAAATGGAAAAAGAAGACATTCTGGGAAGGTCTGATTAGCCAGATCACTGATTATAGGTCAACTCAAGGAGAATAAGTTAAAGAAAACAAAAATGCTTTGAAGATTACATAAAGAAGACAGGAATGACTAAGACACAGATGTCACGAGATAAGGCTGGTTCTAGAGAGAAACTGGATGCAAGTATAATTATGAGAGTATTACAAAAAAATTTCCAATGGGAACAAGTTGGTCCCAGAGCCATTATTGAATATCACAAAGACCTAGAAAAGTCCATAAAAATGTTCAAGGTCAAGAACTTCATCATTCAAATGGGAAACCCATGGCTAAGGAGCATGTGGGTATAAAAAAACCATACAAGTTAGTCAGTGGGAAAATGAGCCTCATAAAAAGATAAAAGACTACAAAATATCAGAAAACAGCTTGTTTCCCATGCACACATCTGTTCTTTTAGTTACAAGAATTTTAAAAGTGACCAATAGGAACCAGGATGAAGAGACAGCATTCAGGTTTTGTTTCTATCATGAACATTCAGAAATAGCCTCAAGTTATGAAAGGAATCATGTCTAGAGGGAAAAAATGAGTTAAAGTACCCCATTCTGTCAATATTGTTTGATTTTCCATACTTAAAATTCTAATGCATTTCCCAATAAAAACATTGTATTTTTACAGTCAATACACAACAAAGGTAGGTAATCTATAGAACATCTTTTTTACTTTCTATTATATTCCTCTGGAAGGACAACCTATCTCAGCTTTGCAGAGAGCACATGGCCTTCGGTCATGGACACCTTGAGAGCCCTGGCAGAGCTTCAGCCCCAAACCATCTCTGACAATGTGCCTGCAGCATGCCTTTTCCTCTCAACATCCCTGGAAGTTAGTCACATCTTGCTGTGCTCTCCTTGGACTCCAGGCCTCCAACTTCACATCAGTCCCACCTCTTCTCTCCTTTCAATCCCTTTCCTAAATTCCCTATTTTTCTAACATTTCCATGTTATATTTCCCCTCTGCTTATCAGTATATGCATATCTCCCCCATTTAAAAAAATCTTTCAAAATACATTTTAGTATATGCATTTTTTTATTAAAAACACTCAAGCAAACTGTATAAAAAATTCTCTAAGTACAGTATATATAAAAATAAAGATAATGAGCTCAGTTTTACATGTAACTTTGGCCAAATTCCTAAGGAATACATCACCCTAACTAGACACCAGTTATTTAACGTATCAAGATAAAAGGTCCCAAGTCACTCTGAGGTTCTGATTATCTTGATATCCTGGAAAGCAAGGGCGGACCAAGAGCATCATTGGAAGGAGACCCACAGGCCAACCTCATGTAAGAACACAGCTGAAAACATTCCTAGAAATGAAAAGCAAAACCGGTGTGTGTGCACATATATACACATACACATGTGCACCTCTCTCTTTCTCTCGATTTCATATAGGATGGGGCTCACCCCCAAAAAAAGGCTTGTTGAATAAGCTAAACTTTAGAAAATTCACCGGTACAACTCTTCATCAGATGTCAATAATAGCAATAAGAAATTATTGCTAAGGAATCAGAAAGTGAACAGTTATAAAAACAGAAGAATTAAGTGAGATCAAGGTCAAGTAAGGCAAGAGAAGAGAGAATCAAAACACTGGGCAGTTGTTGATATCAAGCACACTGTTGCCAAAGAGAGACTGGGGGAGGGGGAGGGGGAGAGGACCACAACTCATGGCAAACTGGGTCGATACAGGTTTTAAACGAACTAATATGCTCATTGCCCCTTCCTCATGCCCCATCTTCTCGCTCTTCTGATACTGCTGAGATAATCATATGATAAAATAGAACTTAAATACAGCAGTCAATGTGACCCTTGCTTGGAAATTCCTGCAAATTCCATTGGATACTTTGTAGATAATTTGTAATATTGATAATAACCATTCCACATGATTCAATTTTTACAAAAACATGATTATTGAAAAATGGTCCCTGGGATTCTGGTAATGATTTTTCTACCACAAAAGTAGGTGCTTTGATTCATATTCGCCTTCTCTTACTACAACATAAGCTCCTACATGATCGTTTTGTCAATATTTTATCAAATGTGTAATGATTTGATTTTTAAAAGAACCCAGTCTTACATTTTTCAAGAAAAATTATTTTATCAACATGACTCAGTATTAATAAAGTTACTCTAAAATTATTGGCAAATATAAACTATCATCCAAGTAGACAGATGCTGGTTAGTTCCCCCCGACACACTCCCCCAAAGGGAGGGAGGCGGGGGAGAGAGAGAGAGAGAAGAAAAATGGCAGTAAAAACATTAAAAAACATTTTTAAAAAAAGCGAACAAAGTCAGCACTCTAAAAGATAGCCAAGGTAATGAGGTTTGTAAGCCAAGGAACCCTTTGGAAGGAAGCCTCTTAAAAAAGGATCACAAAGAGACTCCGCTTCTGAAGAGCAGCGCTCACCCCACCTGCAAGGCCCTCCCAGCGCTGGTGGAGGGTGCTCTGCGTGCTGAGGCCTGCAGCCCCACTGCAGCCAGCTTGACTTGTGGGTACACAGGAGCGGGCAACCTCCCAGGTGGACACACGGGTGGCCCCAGGGAGCCCATTCCACTGCTTGCTCCTTCTCATGTCAGTCAATAATGAAGCTGAGAAAGCAGCATTTCAAAGCCTTTCTGGGGACGTGAAATCCACTTTGGGAACTGAGTCCCAGGGTGAACTGGGTGAGGCCAGAAGACGGCAGGTAAAGACTGCTGAGAAGCCACGGAAGCCGAGACAGTCACGTACACCAAGAGGACAAGACACAGAGGTGCAAACAGAGCCTCTCCTCATTCTCATTGTTACATAATTACCTTCATCTGCACGTAATACTAAGGTATAAAAATATTATAGTTAATAATACGACTATCAGTAAAGCAGCTCAAGTAGCTATATTTAAATCATGTATGACTTTTGCCAATTGTTATTTTATGTATTTTGTTCATATTAATTTCTGCATTTCTCACACTTGCCCTGTCATGAGTAAGGAAACTGAGGCAGAAAACAAGAAGGTGTTGCAAAGATCAGTAGCTAGTACAATAAAAACTCAAACTGCTTAGTTTTTCTTCTCCTTTTCCTTTTTTTTTTTTTGAACAATTATGCTATATTATTAGAAATCTAGTTTTCTGCTTTATTTTATTTTATTTCATTTTGGCACTAGAGATGGACCCAGGGGTACTCAACCACTGAGCCACATCTCCAGGCTTTTTTTTTTTTTTTTTTTTTTGAGACAGAGTCTTGCAAGTTGCTGAGGGTCATTCTAAGTTACCCAGACTGGCCTCCAACTTGTGATCCTCCTGCCTCAGTCTCCTGAGCTGCTGGGTTTACTCGTGTGCACCACCATGCCTGGTTAAAATCTAGTTTCCTATGCAGCACATTTGGAAGGTAACAGGAAGAAAAAAAAAATCAACAACCTAGTCATTTTGAAAGTGAGTTCATTCCTGTTGATACAACATTAAACAAAATTGCTATCCACTCAGTTTTCAATAGCAAACTAGAGAAAGTGAAAGCAGAAAGCTGGGCTCCCAACGCCAGTGACCTCGTCAACCTGCACAAGCACTGTCTACTGTTTTTGCTGTTAATATTACTAATGACAATGTCACTCTCAGGAGCTACAGAAAGAAGAGTATGACACACTACCAAGGTTTTAGGTCCCAAGTGTCTCTTTTAAGTATAAAGGCAGGAAATGTGCACCATGTGCTGATTTGCTTTACTGAAGAACATTCTAGAATGAGAAGGCAGGGGTTGTATGATAAGAATGGAATGACTGGTTCTGACAGTGGGAAAAGAGCCGACACTGTCCTGAGAACGCAAGAGCTGGGTCACAGCTCGCACGTCGATCGGCAGGGCAGAAGGTGGTCTGTACATGGACTCCAAAAACATTCCGGAAGTTCTCCTTTAGTGGTCTCTTCCCAGCCTAGGAGATGAACCATCTTACCTCAAAGAGAGCTATGACCCTTTAAAGTTCCTGTGCCTCCTTTCTCTGGGCTTTGTTTTCAGCTTCAGTGCATGACATGAACCATCCTGTCAATGCAACCTGAGCTAAAACCAGGATTCAAACACCAGGGAGTGGAGTCTCTCAAGCCTTAAGAGGCGAACAGCAGAGCAGGCCTGCACTGGCCGACACCACTGCGTCTGCCTGCTACACCTCTCCTCACAGACAGCTTTTCCAAAACTGTCTCGCCAACAGTCACTGAGAAAAAGCCACACTCACCTGGTGCACTAAGTCAGCAGCAACCCCTGCCAAGTCCCACCCCTGCCAAGTCCCACCCAGGGCCCTCGGCCTCCTGAGTACTCTCCAGCATTCTTTCAAGGATCACACTCGATCTCACTTTCAAAACTTCATGTTTGTCTAATGGCAAACTAGTACAAAAGATTTCATCAGGAACTGAACACGCACGTGTCCTATAAATATGTGTATGAAAAAAGCATGTAGCACAGTAGACACATTCCTTAGTACACTTTATTTACTATCTATATTTTCAGTACTTATTTAGTTTCAGGAACTGTATGAGGTGCTTTTACTTATTGACAACTGTCTTCATGACATCTTTACAATCATGTAAACCTAGAGTTATAATTTTTGTTGTACAAATTAAGAGAAGACCTGAGATTTTGATAAGTTAAACATCCTGAGACAGGTCACATGAGTGGCAAATAGCTACACTGAAATTTAAACTCAGGCTAGGACTAAGACAACATATTTCCATAAGGTCTGAATTAATAATAAATTTTCCAAGGAACATATAAAGTACATGAATCCTTCACACCTAGGAACATATCAGCATAGATTAATTTATCAGAAATGGTGGATGTCACCCACCAAATGAAAGCAGAGTTGGAAATGAAGAAAGGTGCACATTGCCAGGCAGGGGATGGGGATGCTCCAGCCCAGGGTGTCCACAGGGCAGGTTAAACTAGGGAAGAGGAGGGTCCTGGAGAAAAAGAGGAAGAAACCAGGATCCAACACAGGCAGGCAGTAGTCCCAGGTTAGGACATCTCAACAGTGGAAAATTCATCTTCATCATAATTTTTTTCCAAGACAAGTCCGGGTTACATCAGCTAATTCAAAAATATGCAGACATGCTGTACCTTGCTTTAGTTTTATAGAAAGATTAGAAACTATTAGGTCATTTTTTTTTCAAATGTATGGTCCACAATGATTTTCAATAAATCTACTACTTAGGACTAGGTAGAATTCAAATAGGCTATAGCAGGACATGTCCCCTCTCAAGTACGGCCTGTGATTTTAGAGTTGTCAAATATGGACAGAAAAGTTCCATGATCAACCCAAGGTCACACACTGATGGGTAGAAAGGTGGAAAAATCACCATCCTATGACTCCTTTGCCAATTTACCTTCTTCCCCATCCCTAGACTATCCAAGTAGGAATACTATAGGGTATTCCCTGACAGATTTATCTGAACACATAAAACATTAGAAATAGTAAAGTTTAAGGAGTCAAAACTGTCTACATATCTAGAGATGTATACAAATACAGATACGTAAATATAGGCATCAATATGCTCAACCAAATATACACCTATGTGTATGCATATATGCATGTTTGCATAGTGTATATTTAGAGACTTTTTATACATGTATGTTATACATTCTAGAGACTCAAGAATGGTCTCAAACAATTGCTATAAAAAAGGATCAGAAGGGCATGGTGGTGCACACCTGTAAATCCAGTGACTTGGGAGGCTGAGGCAGGAGGATCGGGAGTTCAAAGCTAGCCACAGCAACTAGTGAGGGCCTGAGGAACATAGCAAGACCCTATTTCAAAATAAAAAATGAAAAGGGCTGGGGATGTGGCTCAGTGGTTTAGCACCTCCAGGTTCAAACCCCGGTGATAAAAACAGTTAGTAACTAAAGGCTGCTTTGGGGCAAGCAGATAGCAGGTTCCTGCCCTGAGGGGATTCTGTGTGACTTTTAAAACTGTCATCTCTCAAAGTTAGATTATCTCAGGATCCTATGACACAACTAAATTATTGGGCTTATAATTCTCCTGGGTATGCATTTTAAAAGAAGTCTTTAGCATTTCACAGAAAAAAAAATTTTAAAAAAGATCTTATCCAACTGAAACACACTACCTTTTTGAAATAAGGGTTCATTTGGAAATTCCACTAGCACCCCAAGTTTTCATTTGTTTTCCTAATTGTCTGGCAATGCCATAAATACCTGTCATATCTCAGGATTTAAATGTCAGTGTTAGATGAGGTCCAGACTCCTCTGATCCACATGGTTTTAAGTTATTCAAGCTTCCCTCTGACACACCTGGACACTAAGGAAGAGACACTAATCCACAGCTATCAGTAAGCTGAGTTCAAATTCCACCTTGAAGGTAGGAGTTGCTTTCCCTTTGCTTATATATTTAAGATCCTGGTACCTTTGTGTTAGTCAGTTTTCTGTAACTATAACAAAATATCCAAAAAGCAACTTACAAGGAAGAAAGCTTTATTTTGGCTCATGATTTAAGTGATTTTGGTTCACGTTGGTAGGGTTCATTGTTTGAGGCCTGTAGTGAGGCAGAACATCATGGCAGGGAAGGTGGGGAAGAGCAAAGCTGTTCCCCTCAGGGTAGTCAGGAAGCAGAGAAAGAATGCAGGGGCCAGGGGCTCAATACCCTTTTAAGGGGCACTCCCAGTCATCTCACTTCCTTCCAATAAGCTTTGCTTCTTAATGGTTCCTCCAGCTCCCAATAGCACCATCAGCTGGGTCCAAACCTTCAACACAGGGGCCTTTTGAGGTCACTTACGATCCAAATGATAACTCTTGCTGGTTCCTTGAACTCTCTGCAGCAATTAATTAGGATAAAAACCAAGGTAATCAATGGCTGGTTTTTATTGCTGAATAATTCACACAAGAAACAATTTCTACTCATCCATCAAGAAAGGCAGATTTTTTAATTAAAAAGATTATGAAAAAATCACATGCACACTAAGCAAGACCCTCACACTTCTGGACTGCAGTCAGCTCCTCTTCCAGGTTATTAAGCTGGTACCCAGCCTACTCCTGTCTTAAACTCTATATGTCTCATAAGTACCTTGCACCACCCACAGGTAACTTACTTTGTCTAGAAGGGTCTTAATCTTGACTTGTGACCTGTAGCATATGACTCTAGGCTATAAAATCTAATTGCAAAATCTTAATGTTGTGCCAGAGGACATTAAAAAGTAATTTCCTTTAGATTTATAGCTTTAGAATTACAAATGATGTTAATGTGACTAAAATTATAAAATGAATAATTTCATATTATTTTTTCAGGAGTGGCCTAACGTATTTTTGATGTAAGCAGTGATAACCAGAATTCTGGAAGGGGCAAAGCATTTACTACCAGATAGCTACAGGAAGCAGAGAGGGCCATTTCAGAGACCTTCTAGTGCCGTTTTGGGTGCTTGGTTTTAAATATCTGGACATTTATTTCTTCTACTTATTTAAGAATTGCCAGATCTCAGTTTTAAGAAAAAGAATTATTTGCCTAAGCCTCTGTCCCCTTCAGTTCCTTCCTTACAATTCATGCTAACTTTCTTTTCTGTCTCCTTAGATTTGGATTGGAACCTCAGGTGCAGAATGTTTTATCTGTGGCAATGGATTAATCAAGCAACAGGCTGCCTCATCAGGCCTGGGACGTTCAAACCAAGCACACTCCAAAGAAAAGGTGGGCTTTGATTGGCTCCAGGAAGGTAGCCTCAAAGCCATTCAAATGTCTAGGGACTTGGTATAATTCACACCCAGCAAGTCACCACCATCAACTAATTCAAAAAGAGCCCGTGATCACCCTCCCACGTGAATTATCACTTACCCAGTGGCGCTGAGAAGTTGTACCATTTGCATGTCTATCCCGTTGGTTTTATGTGGCCTTTAGTGTCTTTAGTCAAAAATGAGACAGACATGGAGAAAGTCACTATTACCCTTTCCACAAAGAAAAGTCGAATGTTTTCCACACTTTCACACACAATTATTTTGAAATGTCAGCTAATCACTACCCTCCTATTTCCTCTGAGGGAAAATCAAACTTTCTAGAACTTATGACATCGCCTATTAGCTAACATCCACAGTGTGATGCAAGTTCCCTGCGTGACTCCCGGGATTAAGGAGGTACCATGGACCTCAAGCCAAACACCCAAGATGTTAGACTCAACACCTGCCCACACACACATTTTAAAACACAAAACAAAAGTTGGCATTTGCAGCTTCAGGGCTTTATTCCCAGCAGAAGTAGATCTCCACCACGGCTCAGGATCCTACACTCTCAGATCACTGACCTCAGCAAAGACAGGCCCACTAGGAGAAACAGAAAATAAATGACATTTTGCTTTCACTCTGCCCTCTTGGTTTATTTTGGTGAATCTCTGGCTGTTTTCGTTTCAAAGTAGTAACCTGAGGAAGCCATAAACCTGTTTGTGCACAGCCGTGCCTGCATCCCAGCAGGCCACAAAACCATCCTGGAGAGAAACTAGAGGCTAGATTTATGGCCCCACTGAGCTCCTCAGAAAGAGCTCACTTCTGGTCTTGTGTTTCTGTTTTCCTTGATATGTTCACATACTTACTTCCTGATATGTCCCAAACAGCTTCAGAGACCCTTTCCTTTGTGAACCCTGTTTCCACACATTCGTTACAGCAAACATGAATCACTGCTTGATCCCATTAATGCTTCCTCCCTAGACCACCCGCTATGGGGCACATGATGGCTGGCTGCTCATTCACTCCTCTGTTTGGCAGACACTTGCCAACTCTGTGCCCTGTCCCCAATCTAGAAACTAGACACTCTGCAGAAAAATAAGCAGAGGGACTTGCCCTTCTCACTGAGTACCCATCCTGGTGAGGGAGACAGAATCAGTGAAAGAGTAGGTGCCCTGTTGTCAAGTAAACAGGACGCCTTTTTAGAGTGTGACCTGCAGCCACATGATACAGTTTGTTGGGGAGGCCATCTTGCATGTGACATTTAAGCTGAGATTAGAATGACAAGGAAAGGCCAGACAGAGATCTTGAGAAGTATATTCCAGGAGAGGGACCATCTGGAGAGAAGCCCCAAAGTGAGTGTGTAGTAAGAGATGAGGACGGAAGGCTGAGAGGGAGGGCCAGTCCCTGTATCCCCATTCATCAAGGTAAAAGGCTTGGATTCAATCTGGCTGTTGTTAAAAGACCAGACAGTAGGTTAGGCCTTGCAAGAATACAGCCACTGTCCTAACTACTGAGCTCTATTACTGTTGCCACAGACCACCTTGAGTGAGCATCGCTGGGTTCCAGTAAGACAACATTCACAACAACAAGACAGATGAAGCTGTGTTATGTGCATGCACAAATGTAGCATCATGAATCCCATGATTATGTATAAATATAACTTAAAGATTTTAAAAGAGCAAGTGGTGGGGCAGAATTGGCCTGTGGCTATATTTTTCCCAACCCCTATTCTAAGGCACTGAGAAGTCAAAGTGTGTATAATGAAAGATAAAAGGGTAGAGGGGTGGTCTGAGGTGCATGGAATGGCTTAGGGCTCTGACTGTTGGTTGTGCAAGGAACAACCACAAAGAACCCGGAATGCAGAAGTCAAGACAGCTGGAAGGCACTCTGCACTAATTGATTGGTACAAAATAAGAAATGAGGAATTGTGAATGGCCCCCAAGTTTTCCGGTGGAACCATAACTCCTATAGAATTTCAGAAGGAAGATCCACGTGGTTTTGATCTTAGAATTAATTTAGTTCTTTAACTTCATCCCTGAGATCAGAAGCCCAATTATCTTCATATATACTTTTAAGTGCCTCTGAATTGGATACTGTGTCTAAAGACAAACAAAATCTAACCTCCTTCTTTACTCTGATTCTTTTCCTAGAAGTGACTGCTTCTATCCTGGGTTGGTCAATTTTGCATTGTTGTGACCAAAACAACTGACGGGCACAACATAGACAAGGAAAAGTTTATTGCAGCTCATGGTTTCGCCAAGGATGGGCCAGTTCCTTTGCTCCGAACCCCAGGTGAGGCAGAAGCATGCCTTTAGGTGCATCACGGAAGTCAGAAAGCAGGGTGGAGGGGCACCTTCCAGAGCACATCTCAGAGACCCACCTCCTCCAGCCACACCCCACCTGCCTAAGATCCCCACCCTGTTAGTTCATTCAAACTGGACTGACTGTTACAACTCTCAGACAACTCTCATAATCCAATCATTTCACCTCTGACTATTTACACAGAAGCTTTAGGGGGACACCTCAGTTAAGTCCTAGCCACCTCTGAGGATGCATTTCTTCCTGGTGGGCTGCCTTGAAAGACAGGGGAATCCACTGGTGGTGATTAGGTGGGTAACTAGCATCCTTTGTGGACTAGTTGCAAGATATTTGTTCTGATTTGCTTCTTCAATCAACCAATTTTCTACAGGAGAAGAAAAGGGGGCGTGTGTGTGTGTGTGTGTGTGTGTGTGTGTGTGTAGCCTCAGGTTATAAATGTAACAGATGTTACAGTAACACAATTTGTTTTTATGTTTTAAGAAAAGAATGAAGGAGGTGGAGTGGGCTGACTTGTAGACAGTTTGGATTCTTTTTTTTTTTTTTGCATACAGATACAAGAAAGTGCAAGCAAAAAGAACCCCCAAGGAGTTCAAAGGGACTTGTGTTTAATCAGACAAAAACAATTTTTATAGCCTCAGGAGCCCATACAGTGAGAAAGTTGAGCAGTAGACTGACATTAGGCATCCAACCTGGCATGCATTGGGGATATTTTCTTCTTTCTTTGTTTGCAACTAGTCTTCAAAGAAATTTACTGTGCAAAGCAGATTCTGAAGCAGATTACATTCATGAACTAACATTGTCATGAAAAGCAGCTTAATGATACAAGTTACAAGCTTCATGGTTCCAAGTGCCCCATCAGATAAAAAACCAAACTATGACGACAAGGGCTCTCCATGATGCTGCATGCACTTTTCCAATGAAACTCTCATTCACCTGAGAACCACCAGGTTCTAAACACACTCCACAAGACCACTTTAAGCAAAAGCCATGCAGGATGGGGAGGAAGAAGCCAGAAAGACAGAGACTCCTGCAAAGCCACTCTCCTGAACCTGTTCACATCCGGCTTCCTCTGCTTCCCACCTGAAGGTCACAAGCATGGCCAAATCTCCATCTCATTAATTACAACTCTTGGCAAGCCATTAAAAATCTCATTTCATTTTACCGTTCACCCTCCTTTTAACTGACTTTTCATAATTATAATTCTATTTTTGATATACTAGCCCTATTAAATTTAATGTCATACAGAGATTTTAGAACTCTTGAAGAAAAGACCAATTCAGGACTGTGTCCACCAAAATCTGCATGGTCCTTGCTCAGGACTGTGAAAGGAGAAAAACAGCAGTGTGTTCTATTTTCATACATAGAGGAAGAGAAGACAAGCTAATTGCATATGGTCAGTACAATAACCATGCCGCTGGAGAAGGGCTGTAATCAGTGAGAACTGTTTTCACAAACAGGAATGACCAAGCTGATGGCTCCAACTTGTATTTGTTATTTTTCCCCCACCAGATATAAACGTTTCTATTTTTGTTCTTCTCAAAACATAAACATTACTACATTAAAGATGCCCGGGGATAGCAAATCCTGACAGTACCTCTCTCTATAAACTCTGGGAATAAACACATGATTCTCTTCAAAGGTTAAGCCTGCTAACAGGATCAGGGAGTCAAGAGAAGGGAAAAGGAACTGTTATCCAAGAAGGCAACATTTAGTTGGGGACAGCAAGGTGGAAAGCTGTAGGTGAGGCCCCTCCTCTGACTCTGAGGAGTTTGTTTTAGAGGAAAACACAGGAAGCAACCTCATGCTCAAAATGTACAGAGAAGGAGACGATTGGAGTCTTTCGTGTTGGAAAACATAGGTCAAAAATTACATAACATGACATGTGACACAGTATTTATGAATATTCATGCATAACATTCAAATTTCACCATGTAACTGAAATTACTTAAGGAATGTTATCTGGACAGGGATTAGGGGAGTGCCCTCTGCAGATGGGTTTAATCAAACCAGGCTGAAGGCAGAGACTCACCCTGGCATGGATGGCAGTGACACCTTCGGAGTCCTGTTGCTTCCCTGACCCTACAACTGTGCTCTTTGTTCAGTCATGGGCATTGCACACTGGGTGTTGCCCAGCTGGCCATGCCAAGGTCTCTCCTCCAGCACTTCTGTCCCAGGACTCCCATCAGCACCCTTAGGATGAAATCTCACAAAACCACCCCAGTCTGGCTCAACTCCAGCCTTTCTCTCTGTGCTACTCCATGTGTACTTTGGGTTCAATTTTAGCAAATACTTTTGGTCCAGGGACCATCCGGAGTTTCCCTTGCCGCCCTTTCCTCGCGTGGAGCTCTGTCCCCTGTGGTTCTGACTCCAGCTTGGACAAGGGTGGCTGCAGGAAGCCTTTGCAGTCTTCTTAGACAGGAGGGAGGCGCTCCCCTGCGCAGCAAGTGCACATGCATGGCACAGTCAGACCCTGTGACACGACCCTCGATTTCTCCATTTACACGTCTGTCTTCTCCTCTGCATTGTAGGTGAGCTGCTTGCCCTACGTTTAAGTGCCTAATGCACAGGTTGCCCCAGAACAGGTGCTCAACACAAATGCATTAAATGAGTGAACAGTTAGGTACTGGTTCAAAGGATAAATACACGAGTTAATGCTGAATACATGGAAGAATAAATGAACATTTGTTGCTATTGTTTTCTGCAGGATGAAAGAAATGATGCTGGAAAATAAGACAAAGCTTAGAACTAGAGATGGAGGACTCTGTTGTTTAAACAATAAATCCGAATTCTTCTTTTTTTCTTTCTTTTTTTTTTTTTTTTTTTTTTTGTGTGTGTGTGTGTGTGCATGTGAGGTGCTGGGGATTGAACCAAGGGCCCTGTGCATGTGAGGTAAGCACTTTACCAACCAAGCTATATCCCTAGCCCTATACCTGAATTCTTGAAAAGAAGTCTCTTGTTTTGGGCAGAGAGGTACATGATGACATAGTTGCCTTAAACTTTTTGATTCAAGAAGAAAAGTACTGAAAAGTCCACTTGTAGACGGGGCAGCCACAGAGCAATGGGAAATTCCTAACAAGCTCAAAGGGGAACATGTTCCTGTCCCTCAGGGCTCAGCTCATTTCCCCTCCCATGCAGCAGCATCTGGAACCCTCAGCACCAGCAACCAAGCCACATGCACATGCACAGGGAGCTCCATGGCAGCAGCTCCTGTCCATCAGACCCCGTGGGTGTAGGAGGTGAGCCTTCTGTTCCCTGCTTCATCACATACACACCCCGGGCTCAGGAGCAGGACACTTAAACTCTCCTAGTCCTCTTCCTTGGCTATATAAGTGGAGAGGGAAATGCTTACAGGTGCCCTTTAGTCATCTAAGAGAAAGTACTTCCTCTTGACCTCCTCTTTCACATTTTGAGGCATCTTTGACTTTGAGACAGCCAACTCTGGCTGGGTTGCGCCTTTCTCCAGAGCATGACTTATTTGACACAGTTCTCAGAGAAGGGGTTTCCCAACATGCCCAGACGGAAGCTGAATTGACAACAGGTTGACTCTATGGCATCTGAAGGGCACCACCCTTCCACTCCTGGAGGCCATGGAGTAACATTTACCCCTATAACACTATTTCTCTGCACCTAAAGTCCATTCCTTTAAAAAATTCAAAATTGAGCCAATAAGAACTTATTCTGTCTTTATATTTTACACCACACCAAGTTGACCTGTAAGGCAGTGAAATGTTCCCAATAGCAAACCTTTCAATAATTGTTTTCTTGAGAGAGAAAAAGGGAAAACAAACAAACATAGAAGGAGTTAACCTTTAAGAGCAAAACATTCGACCTGTTTCAAGATTAAAGACCAGGGGAGCAGAGGAGGCGGAGTGCCCAGGGACTAAGGATAGCAACGATCTGAAAACCATTCCTTTAACAACTGTGGGTGATTCGATTTTCCTAAGTTTGCAATAACACATATTAGGACTTTAGCTAGAATTTTTATATAGAAGGATAAGGACAGATCTTTGGTATCCAGTTTTTAGATGCAGGATAAATAAGAACTCCAAATGTGATATTTTCTCTCAGCAACGGCTTGTGTGACTTTTGTGTGTCAAAGAACTGCTCACCAAATGAACCTCCTTTCGCCCCTGCACTGTCATCTCCTCTGGACTGTTCTGTGTGAGTCAGTGGGTAGCACTGAGTGTCCACACATGCCTGCAGTTCACGGACAAAGTGTTAGCCATGGGAATGGGATTTGATGCCACTAAGGACACAGATGGGCTTTTAGGCAGGATCTTCAGAATTTTGACAGTGTGAGGGTATTTTGAACAGGACTCATTTTTGTATTATAAAAGTAAGTAAAGGTGTTTTTCAAAATACATATAATTGAGAAAATGAAAACCACTCTAAAGAGAGGGGATAAACCCAAGAAGGTACTCTCTTGATGGTGATGCCCAGGATAAATAAATTTTATGGAATCCTATGCTTCTTAAAACAAGACAAGTTTCCAGAGGAAATAAATGTTTAGTGCATACTCTCGGGAATATTATTTCAGTGATGGTGAAACTAATAAGACTAAACTTAAGATAACAGCTCCGATAATACTCTGAGCATCAAGCTAAGCACTGCAATGGGTCATCTACACATGTTACTACAGTTTAAGAAAAACCTGAAGCCATATATTATTACTTATATCATTCATACAAGGAAAGTAGAATGATAAAAAATAATGAGCAAAGAAGAGCAAGAAACAGGAATAACAAATGTATTTGATAATTTTGTCCGACAGTTGATGATTTGCCTGATTTTCTACTTTTTTCTGTCAACTGAAGAGAGTAATGCATTCTTGGGCAGCAGAGAATCAAACATGTAGCCACTCTCTCCAGCGACATCTATAAAGTACTTACTTCAAATACAACAGTAAATAGGGAACATGTCCCTTAAAACTCAAGTCTATGCAGTACCACATACTTCCCTTTTTGAAGATAGCAGCGGAATATATGGTTCTGTTCATAAAAGAGGAAAAGTGATTTAACTACATCATGGTCTCCAGGTTTTCTGTTATGTAGGACTGAATTATATATTTTTTACATTATAAGTTCTAGATAAATACTTACATAAATCTCTTACTCTGAATTCAAATATGGGTTAATCTGTTCCTCTCTCTGTATTACATTCTCAGAGATTCCTGCAGAATTTTTATCCAATACATAATACCTTTCTTCGCTACATCTCTTCTCTGCCTCATCCACGTTCTGACCCGGCTCTGACCATTGTGATCCTACCTGTGTGTCTCATGTTTTGAAATCTGTCGGGAGTTGGTCTGATAGGTGGATCTAGAGACACAGTCTGTCCCCGATTGTGTCTGGTGTCTCTGGGAGCCATTTCTTGTGTCATGTGTGTGAGTTCTTTGCCTCTGAGAGATGATCACCAATGCTCACAAGAGCTCTGCCACAAGAGCAGATGCCCTGGTGTGGGGAGAACACTAGAGGGCACTCTCTAACCCTAACAAGGGGGTGTTAGGTGTCTTGTCCTGGTTCCTTCCTTGGAAAGTATAGGACTTGTTGGACACTACACAGGAGTCCATAGAGCAGGTCTGGAGCTCACTCAGTTCCCCTTCATGAGATGATTTTCACCCACAATCAGCTTCCTTCCCTCTTCCTGGAAGGCTGATATGCAGTTCCTCCAAACTTCCACTTTCAAAGTAGAAAGACAGGTGCACTGTGGCTTTTAACTTTGGGTACACAGTTGAGTTTCTGCATTCCCTGCCCACTAGCCCCCAGCCCCAACCCTAGCCACTTCCCCCACCCCAAGCAGGCTTTCCAACCTCAACCCTGAGGCCTTTGAACTTGTTGCCTACTGAGGAATCCAGTCTTGACTCCTCTTTTTGACTTCTATCCCCTGGGTCTTTCCTTTTCACACTTTTGGGGCAGCTCCTTATTTTTCACCACAAGTAATTGAGGGTAAGGGATTTCTCCCATCAACTTAGTCAACTTTTTGCTAGAAATCTTACAGAATCACTATCCTCCCTTTGTTCTTGTATCAATTCCAGAGTAACAAAGAACACTACCCCAAAAGGGCAGAGAGAATTAGTTTGGGAGCTAGTTCCAAATTTTCATGTTGATAAATATCTACATTTTAATTTCTAAGGGAGGAGAAATGTCACTTTAAGCCTGTTCTTCCTATTTCACATCAGCTTCTTTAAAATAGAATTTAAACTGCTATTGGAAATTTTTTTTTTAACAGTTACATATATCCAAAAAAGGACAATTGAAGAACTAAAGTAAGCATAAACCAAATCTACTCACCCCGTGATTTTAAGTCTACACACTGGATGTCATTGTCTTTGGTATGCCCCTGTGCTAAATGAATGTCAAGTTGGAGAGGATCTCTGCACTGCATCGCTGAGGTCACATCAGAGACTCATTAGCCTCCATCAAAGCTTAAACATCACGTGCAAAAGCACCTGTGAGTGCCCAGAAGAAATGACAAGCTGCCTGGAAACCATTCTGCACCTCGCCCGGCCCCTAGGAGGCACTCTTTGGGATTTCTCAGCATATATGTGAATACATCTCATTGTTTAGTTTTAATTTTTTTATTCCTTTTAATGTAGTTGAAAAACCCACTAATTAAAGATCCCAGAATTCTACTATAAATTTCGTAAGAGCAGATTCTTTTTTCTTATGGGATCTTATAACCATGCTAGGTCCTTCAGATGTCATTTGTGTGATTATGTGGTCCAGTGAGATTTGTCTCAAACTCTAAAAAGCATAAGTCCTTCTAATCTATAAATGAATAAATATAGCACACAGGAAATTGTTGCCGAGTACTGATAAAAATCTGTTTCACTCTATCTGAAGATGGTTTTTGTCAAATCTATGCACGCTGGTCAGTTAATGTTCCACAGATGATAAAAACAAACAGAGCAAAGAGGCAGATGCAGTCATTTGCTGGGTCTGTGCTTACACACAGTTAATGGCTGCTATCCCACCTACCGCAGTAGGAAAGGGGAGGTCACAATTACACAGTAGGGCAGGAAAAGGGAGAAGAAAATCACCAGGATGAGAGAAGTTCTAGAAGGTCAGATGGCCAGAGACTGAAAAAATAGCTCCAAACTAGCAAATGTTTTCACTTGGCTTGAAGTCACTGAGCTATTGCTGCATAATAGAATTACACCTCCTTTGGGAGAAATCCTTCTCTCACTTGGAGTGTGAAATTCTTGGTGATACCAACTGGAGCTTCACATAAGTATGAAGGTAGGGGAAGCTAGAGGCTTTGAGAATTCCAAAGCAAACCACATACAGAATACTATCCAACCACATCTCTCCTCCCCCTAAACCCAGGCAACAGTTACATGGGCCTAGCCAAGAGATACAGAGCCACAAAGGGTCAGTTGCTCAAAGCTATTTTAAATTCATGCAATGGGTGGCTGAATCAAAGAAAAATAAAAAAGGCATCTCAAGTGGCTAGAAGAAATGGGGCATATGGATGTAGGCAGGGTGACTAGGCAGGATATAGCTGGAAAAAAAACATAGTATTTCATTGGTTGCCTTAAAAAAATGCTACTAAAAAAAAACAGGGGTGTCCAAGTTTGGCTCCAGAGGAAGGGGAAGTCTTAAATAAGAACAGTAATGATAAACACATGCAAAGTTCACTATAATCTTCCCACTCTTTCTTTCACTGCTGTGTAAGTTAATTTTTCTCATAGCAGGCATCTTTAACAACCAACTATACACATTTATTATTTCCATATGTTCTTCTCTTCTCTTTTTTCCCTAAATTCCAAGCATTGCCCTCAAGAGCTTTCAAACACTGAATAAAATCAAAGAAGACATTGAACAATTTTGCATAGATGCCTCCAAGAGTAAAGAACTTATATTGTATAAATGGTGTGAATAATACATCTGGCCCTTAGTACAAACTTATTTTATAGCCCTGCATGTAATTCCTACTATACTACATCTACATTAGTCAGGCTTCACAGATCTAGAGGAAATTTTTTCATATAAAATTTTTGTTGAAGGAGCATCACTTGTATTCACCAGCTACATAACATCCTAATCGAATTCTAAAGCTTTCCCAGTCAGAGATGGCTTGCTTTTATCACACCCTCAGAGGGGGAAGAAAGCTTATGAGGTTTCAAGTAAACAGGTTATCAGCATCAAGTAGTATTTAATCAGACCAAAGACGTACTGGAATCAAAATAATGGGAAGGGAAAATTTTTGTACCAACTTTCACATTGTTCAATTAGAGTTTCCACAATTTTATGCTAATGACGGTTCCTTGAGAACTTCAGAGGGAGTCCAATCCTCATCACCTGCCCTGTGTCATCTCACAAGACATCAGAAAGCACCCTCAGAGGATTCTATGCTTCCAAATTCATCTTTGGAATTTCAAGCACTTCAAAAGCATTTCTTTTAAAATATAAGAAAACGCAAGAATGAGAAATTATTTTTCCTTTTTTGGTGTCCCAGATTCGGTTGGGAACAATCTGCTAAGGTCAAGCTTTCTGCTTCTTGTCAGGAGAGTGCCTGGCTGGTTATTGAATGAAAAATGCATCGCAAGTACCCACTGTTCAGAAAGCTTCTTTGTGTGAAGTATAGGAAGAATGAACACTTTATTGATCCACCAGGATTTTGAATATAAAAGGAGAGAGGTGTATTCTAGGAGGCATGCAAAAAGACATGCATCATCAGTTTCATGGAGCAAACACACCAGAAAAAAACTGTAGAAGCCACCAGGCACAGCTCTGAGGCAAGCTGAGTTGCCCTAGAAGAGTTCTTCTGTACTAAAAGAACTTAGTTTTGCTGAGTGACCAGGGCTGGGGCAAGAGCAAGGCTGGTGAGCACCTTCCCATAGTGCAGAATTTAAGAGGGACCCAAAAAACCCAGCAGCCAAGATAAACAGTACTTTAAAGGTCTAAATTAATGCAAAACAGTCCATGCTGAGCAAATTCACAAGATTTTAAAGATATTGGAGCTTCAGAAGGGCTTGGCAGGAAACTGTACTGAGCCTGTGCTTATTTAAAATCTGGAGAGATGGTCCATCATGGATTTTCTTGCATTAATATTTGTTTTATTCTAAATATCACTTGATTATTGAATATTCTGGCACCCTTCAATACTGCACCCAAGGGGATTTCCTCTCCTGCCCCACCCTAGTCCCAGACCTATTGGACTCCAAAGCTTAAAAATGCTTCTCCTCCCCGTCCCCGCACATCATACTTCCTTTCCACTTCCATAGCAAGGCAGCCTTGTGTCTTGGCTCTGGCCACCTACAAGTAAACAATCCTATACATCTTCTAGGAGAGCTTTTGCTTTTGTTGTTGATTTTTCATATGAAACAGATGAGTCAAGAAGCCCCTGCCCAAGCTCCCACTGCTGCCTGACTTTGAGCACTGCGAGGAACCACGCAAACAAGGAGAAACAACAAGGAGCAAAAGACAACTCCTCCGTGGGGGTGACAGAAAAATTACAGAGCCTGGGTCCTCACTGACCCCACCCAGCTTCCGATACAAAACCAGGCAGCCCAAGTCGTCCTATCGAGGGAACAATACATGCAATACATGGTTGAAAGTACTCAGTTGGTCAGTTATCTGTTACAACCAAAATATGTCTAACTAACTGATACAGAAGCCTGGAAGCCAGCGAACTTTCAGAGCAAGATTTCTACATTTTACGGCACTGATGACTTCAAAGCTGTATTTTATCTCTGAATTGTCTAACTGCCGGTACCAAAAACAGGAACTAAGACTAAAGTGGAATTTGACTCTAATCTCTACATGGCAATTAATTATGGAAATGTATGTAAATGAAAGGTCAAAGCCTCATTCTTTGAAAAGACATTAATTTTCCTACTAAATATTTATGATAACAATGAGGTCAGTGTCAACATTATTAGTAGAAATCTCAATTTCTCTTGTGTTTTTGCAATACAGAATTTTGCTGCGCTAGTGTTCAAGGATCAAGAGATGAATTTTCTCGAAGAGACAAAGAATGTCCCTGGAACTACTTCACTTTGCTAGCTTAAAGGGCAACAGAATTATCAATGTGATAGAAACTTGAGATGACTGTTATACTCATTGGTCACCTAAAGATTGAGATCAAAAGATAAGCCCACATGATATTTTCTCATTATATCAGAGAAGTAGTTAATAGCAGAAGGATGAAAAACTACAGTTTTCTAATTGCTAGCCCAGTAGTCTTTAAACATGAATCATGATGTTTTCCAAAACACTGACTCAGAGAGGACACCAGGCCACAAAAACCTCTGCACAGACATAGAAGGAAAAATAGTCTCCATCAACTGCTCTAATAAATTGTGCGGGTGCACAAAGGTTCATATCTGCACTGTGCGACATGGTTGTCAGCAAGTGACGACTGTATTTTAACTTAACTAACTAAAATTAAACTAAATTAAAGATCCATTACTTCAATCGTGGCGGGTAGTTCCTCAGGAGCTGCACAGGGTGAATGGCCACCATATTTGTTAGCATGGAGTGTGAGGACTCTCAGCATCACAGAAAGTCCCCCTGGGCAGCTCTGCTTTGTACCAAGACTCCTCTCACTGCCCCATTCCTAACTAAGCCACGGGAAGTTGTGAAGAACCACCTGTAGGAAATTTGACCTTCAAAGAAAAAGAACTGCAGCCCTCACCACTTAAGGTACCGGGGCTAAATATGTCTCTCCCACATTCCCTTTCCTACTAATTCCAAGAAGTATTATTACCACTTAAATTCAAATGTGATCTACCAATCAGCAATTCTCAGAGGTGATAACACCTTCTTAAAAGGTAAGAGTCAGAAAGATTTTCCTCTAAACATTACCCTTGAGCAGGGGGGGGCACAGTGTTCAGGAAACTGGCTGTCTATAGAAATTACCTGTTATATCTAGTTAATGTCAACCGTAGAGTTCTTAGCCCTTAAAATGGCTCTGTAAACAAACATTGCTAATGAAACAGTTTCTGTGGAGGGTCATGGTTTGAGTATCTTGAATTTCATGTAGCTTTACTGATACATTCACAACACATCTACACATATGCATTTTACTGAATGTTACGTAACACGTTCTTCATAATTATCTTTCTCATTATAAAGGACATACACAATGCCTGGTCTCAGTGCCAAGGAAATGTGACATGGTATTTGGATGAACTCAGGCAATTTCTGAGGCAATTTAATTCCTGGATTCCATATTCTTAACTAGGCTATGCTTCTTCATCAGAATTGGAACTTACCCTATTTTCAAAGTATCTTTTGAAGTACAAAAATATTTGCATACTTAAATAAAAAATTTAATGACTTTTAAAAAGTATGTAAACCTTGCTTCTACTACCTTATCATGAAATATGAAAAAGGTCTCAACTCAAATTTTCTTGAATGTATTTTTCAGTCAATTTCTTTCCTCACCCTGCACCCTCACAACCATCAACAGAGATTCTCTTATGACAGTCTTGTATTCCACATAATTTCACATAATAGGACAATACAATATTAGGTTGCTTTTGTATCTGAAATCTTCCACTTACCATAATGATTTAGAAATTCATCCAAAATTTTTGTTTGCTGTCTTTATAAGTAGTTTGCTTTTTTTAGAGCCTACTATTACTCCATTTACATAATTAATGTGTCTATCTCTGATAAATATTGGGTTGTTTATTGCTATCAAAATTAAGTTTCCCTGAACTTTTGGGTACAAATCTTTATGTAAATGTAAATTAATCTTGGGTAAATATCTATGAGTGGGTTTGCTGGGACCCCAATATATTTGGAACTTTTGAAGAAACAGCAGCATGATTTCCAAAGGGGCTCCACCTTCTCACATAATTAACAAAAGTACAATTGCACCACATCCTTGCCAACACTTGGTATTATCAGTGTTCTAATTTTAGTCACTTTTCTGTGTTTGTGAAAGTATTTCACCATGCTTTGATGTTAATATTTGGCAAATTGACCATCTAAATCTCTCATTCATTATATTTTAATTGGATTACATTCATCACATCATAAAGTTATAGAGTATTTTTATTTATGCTGGACACAAGACCTTTATTAGACATACATTTGCAAATATTTTTACACATTGTCTTTGGTTTGCTTGTGTTTTTTAAGCTGTATTGGAAGAGAAAATGCGGTTTTGATGCAGTTCAACTTATCAAATTTCTTTTCTGTGTTTTTTTAAACCCTAGCTAAGTAAACCAAAATTTTGGAAACTTTCCCCATTATTTCTCCCAGAGGCTTTATAATTTCAGTTTGTTGAATCTATGCTCCATATCAGTCAGCTTTGGATATTGTGTGCAGTGAAGTTTGATGCTGGCTATTTGAATACACGTGTGCAATTTTTCCAATACTATTTGTTAAATTCTACCATCTATTTCCTATTACCATGGTCCCTTCATTGAAAATTGATAACATATGTACAGAACTATTTCTTTTCTCTGCTTTTGGCTTTAAAATTTTACCTTGTGAAATTTATCACATTGAGTTCAACAGAGTAAGTCTTCCAACATAACTTTTCATCTCAAAATTATTTTACTTGTTCAAAACCCTTTGTACTTCCATTTGAATTCTAGAATAAGTTTTTCAATTTCTACAAAATGCATAATAATATCTTGAATTGATCTGCAGGAACCTATGGATAACAATGAATACAATATGGTTGCAATGCATAGATTATGCATTGCTACCTTTAAATATTGGGCCTTCTGATTGGTGAATATTTCATATCATTAATTTAGATATTTTTAATTTTCTCAGTAGTGTTTTATAATTGTCAGTGTATAACTACTACACATATTTTATTAAGTGTATCTTTATTTCTTATTTTGATGCTACTCTAAATGATATTTTAATTTCAACTTGCAATTGTTAGTTGATAATATGAACATAAGCTCACTACATACCCTAAAATTATGAGAACCTCACTTATTAGTTCAAAAGGACTTTTTAAATGCTAAATTTGGATAATCTATGTATATAATTTTCTTTAAAAAATAGGCAGCTTTAATTTTCATTTCCAATTATATGTCCATTACTTGTCTCTATATTTATTTTATATTACATTATTTACTGATTACTACCTTTTGCAATGGCAAATATAATGATAACTAAAAGCCCTAAAACAGAAAACAGTAAACAACACCCTTGTGAGAACACCACTCGGCTCTTTACTATTTGTACTATGTTAGATTTAGGCAGTTTTACAGATACCTGTTGTCTTGTTGAGTGAATAGTTTCTACTCCTAGTTTTTATTATGACTGTGTGGTGAATTCTGTCAAAATTTTAACTGTGGAGATAATTTTTTTGTAATTTAGTCAAACATGGCATTGATTTCATGGATTGATTCTCAAATGTTAAATATTTGCAATACTCTAACCTTGACTTTGTTGGATGAAACCCACTCAGACACAACACATTATCCTGTTTTACAAATTGAGGGTCTGATTGTTAAATGATATTAAGGATCATGTACACATATTCAAGAGGGATCCGGGTTGGCAGTGTTGCATATTGGTATGTCCTGTCTGGCTTTCATAACAGGGTGAATCTGCTCTCATGGATTAGTTGGAATGGATTCTGTCATGTTCTGCTCCCTAAAAGTTTGGATAGAATTGGTATCATTTTTTTTTCTTAAATATCTGGCAAAATTCACAGTTGAAGTTATGTGGGTTTAAAGTTTCTTTATTAGAAGATTTTGAAAAATGTATTAAATCGCTTTAATGAACATAAAATGAGTTGGCTTGCCTTTTTCTTCTACTATTTTTTTTTTCCTTCTGAAACCGCCCAGGCTGGCCTCAAAACCCTAGGCTTAAGGGACCCACCTGCCTCAGACTCCAAGTACCTGAGTTAACAGGTACACCCTGGGGTTGCCTGTCCTTTAAGAGCTTGGATAGACTGAATTTCATGAAGAATTTATCCATTTCGTCTAAGTTGCCAAGTTCAGGCATGAAATTACTTATTCTTTGTATTCTATTATTATCTTTGGGGGGTCTGTAGTGCTCCTATCTTCTCATTTATTTCTAATATTGATAAATTATGTCTCATCTATTTTTCCTAATCAATTTTGCTAGACTTTATTAGTCTTATCAAAGAATGGGGTTTAATCTCACAGATCTGATAACCACTTTTCCAGTTAACTGACCTATGCTGTTTCTTCCTTTTCCTCTTCATTCAGCTTACAATAGATATTATTTGCTATTGTTTTTTCCTACTTTCTAAGAGAGACTCAAAGCTATTGATAATAGATTTTTCTCTGTTTCTAATTAAAGCAAAGAATGCTATAATTTCCCTTATGTCTTGCTTTATCTGTATATCACACATTTGGGTAAATGATGATTTTATTTCCATTTGAATAAAGTATTTTTTATTTTTTCCCTGAGACTTTTTCCCTAGCCAAGGGTTATTTACAATTTCATTGCTTAACTTCCAACATCAACTTCATACATGATTCTGTTACTGATTTTTTCTTTGATTCTGAAGTAGTCAGAGCTCACACTGGCACAATCCTAACCCTGCTTTTGTTCCCCACCATAACACTATCTTGAAAATTCTTTCCAGCAAGCTGAGGTAATCAAGGGGCATCTCAGATTTTACTTCATTTATGTGATCAAAATCCCACTCTGGCTGGGCACGGTCGGCACACCTATAATCCAAGCAGCTTGGGAGGCTGAGACAGGAGGATTGTAAGTCAGCCTCAGCAAAAGCAAGGCTCTGAGCAACTCAGTGAAACCCTGTCTCTAAATAAAATACAAAATAGGGCTACGGATGTGACTTAGTGGCCGAGTGTTCTTGAGTTTAATCCCTGGTACCCCCCCACCTCAAAAAATAAAAAATCCCACTCTGCCGTCTGCCTGGTGTCCACTCTCTAAAGATTTTAGCGTTTAATATTATATCTATTTTTCTTGTTATTTAAAGCATGAAGGTACATCAAGTCCCTTGTCCATCACAGTCAGATGCTAAAGTTTTCTACATCATTTTTCAAAAATAATCATCTGTTTACCAGATCTTGAACAAATATGAGAAGAAACACATGGAAGTTCTCTGACAATCTGTTTACAATTTCCAAGTCATATCAGATATTATAGTTAAAAACTATCTTGGTTTGAATTTGTATTCTCAAAGCTAATTAATTTGGGTTTGGATTTATGCCTTAGTCACAAATTTATAGCCTAAGGATTTGTTTCCCTCCTATGGAATTGAGGATTTATGATTTGCATGTTTGCGTTTTGAGGATTTTTTTTAAAGTAGTACTGACCCTTTGGAATTAAGAAATAGAAGAATTAAGGATGAATCATGCTTATGTTATTCTCTTCCGTTTTTTTTTTTTTAAACTCAGAAACATTTGAATCTGGTTCGAACCATCCCTGCAAAGGTGTCTTTTGTGAATCGATCCAAGCTGAAGGCTGCAGTACCCACTGGGATACAGGCACATGTGGCCTTGTACACCTTGGATGTATTTTTATAAACACACAAACTCTCGCTTCACCTACTCTGTGGTCCTCCAGAGGGGACGTCCCCTTCCTCATGTTTTAAGTGTAAGTGGACGCACAGAGTCGCGTCATCCGCAGTGTCCACACTACGTCTACAGTACAGCACACAAATCCATCCCTTTGTTTCCTACCCATGTTGCTCCTTCCACCTCACCAGCCAGCCAAACCTAGCTCAGTTAAGAGGCCAGACCTAATTCAGGACTTGTCCTTTAAGATGTGGCACCCTCAGTACAACACTGTTCCTTAAAGATCACTAGGGCAACTCTTTGGCTGCAATTCAAGGGATATTCAAGTGCAAAATAAGTGGCCTGAGCAGGTGATCTGAACTCCAACTCGCTCACTTGCTGAGTGGTCCCAGGCCTCGGTGGATCTCAGCCCAGGCTCAGAACCCCGTGTGCGTGTGCGCAGCACCCAGGCATTCTTCCCCTGCTGGCAGGTTGACACTGGCCTCCAGTTTTCTAGTGTGCGGAGTCAAGTCTCTAACCTTCACACTGGGAAAGGGACCCTGTTTTCACTTGGCTTCAAGGACGTCTGTGATTCTCCCTCCTCCGTCTGCTTTCTGTCTTGTCTCTCCAAACTCGGTCCTGACCCGGCCCAGGGCGACTGGCAGTGTATCGATACTTTCTGTATCGATACTCTTTCCTGAGGTTCTCACCCAGTCTAATGACTAAATGACATCTAGTGCTGATCCCTCCAGACTCCAGCCTTGAATATGCCACCCAAAATTCATGTGCCCAAGACTGAGCTCCCACAGCCCCAAACCCAAGTGCCTTTCCTACGGTCTTCCTCACCTCACTAGGTCACACCCCGGCTCTTCTATTACACAAGCAAGAAGCCTAGAGCCAGTCTTCCATCTCCTTCTCTCATGCACACACATTATCTCAAAGGAAACCCTTGACCCATCTCCAAAATAAGCTATGTCTAAATTATAGCACTGTTCCTCATGTGCCGACACCCTCCTTGGGCCAGCGCATCTCCAGCAGGCCCACACACCAGCTCCAGTCACACCAGTCACCCTCCTCCAAGGCAGTCTGTCCTAAGCACAGGGGTCAAAGAGGTCCTTTCAATCACATCAGATCACATCATTCCTCTACTCAAAATCCTCCAGTCATTTTTCAGTCTCACTAAAAATAAAACCCAAATCCTTACTGATTCTCCAGGCCTGGCCCATGGTACTTCTCTGATTTCATCTCCACTGCTCTCCCCCGGGCTCACCTCATTCAGTTGCCCCAGCCCCCCTGCTGTTACTCAAACCTGCAAATATGCTCCCACCTCAGGGACATTACCCTTGTCCTTCCCCAGCCATCGTGGCCTGTACCCCCTCCCCTCCATTAAGACTGAACTCAACGGGTCTTTATGAGTCATGACCTGGCTAGAAAAATAGAAATTACACAAGGTAGCTCACATTGAGAAATCTCATGTAGGAAATAGCTGTAAAACTGTGCGTTGGAGAAGTTAATGTTAAGTGAAGTTAGCCAATCCCCAAAAAACAAATGCTGAATGTTTTCTCTGATATAAGGAGGCTGACTCATTGTGGGGTAGGGAGGAGGAGCATGGGAGGAATAGATGAATTCTAGATAGGGCAGAGGGGTGGGAGGGAAAGGGAGGGGGCAGGGGATTAGCAAGGATGGTGGAATGTGATGGACATCATTATCCAAAGTACATGTATGAGGACTCGAATTGGTGTTAACATACTTTATGTATAACCAGAGATATGAAAATTGTGCTCTGTATATATGTAAGAATAATTAAAATACATTCCACTGCCATTTATTTAAAAAAAAATGGAAAAAAAAAAAAAAAAAACTGTTGTAAGAAATGGAAGAGCAGAAGACTGAGGATGGGACCCAGGAGAACCAAAAGGAAAAATGTGTGACTCCCAGAATCAGGGTGCTGAGGGCAACCTGGGCTGGGCCCCTAGCTTCCCCCGCTGAGAGCCTCTTTTCCAACACCTGCAGCTCAGGTGCAAATGTGCAAAAAGCACAGCCTTCTCCGGAGCTGCAGGCATCTGGGGTCCCCATGCTTCTGGGAGCAGGAAGATGACCCTGTCTATGCTCCCAGCTTACTTGGTCCCAGCTGCATGCATCACAGCAGGAACCCAGGGTTCCAGGAGCCTGAGCAATGCAACTGACCCCCTGACCAGCTTCCCAGAGCAGAAGACAGAGGGCAGACAATTTATGACTTGTTTGATAGAAACCAAGAAGTGAGGAGTTCAAAGTTTTCCAGCACAGATATGACAGATGTCTAATAGGGCGCATATGCTAATCACCCTGGACTCTACACATCATATATATATATATTGAATCATCACCTGTACCCTATAAGTATGCACAAATATTACACATTGATTTTTTAAAAACGAGATCACGAAATGGACAGGTAGCAGGCTTACAGGCCAAAGGTGAATGTGGACACATTTGGTGGGGCCTAGCCACAACTGCAAGTCCCTCCTGCCCTCACCCCTCCCTGCCCTGTGTCGTGCCTCAGCCCTCACCACCACGGGACACACTTCCTAACACCTGATCTTCTGCCTCCCTAACAGAAGGTAATTGTGGGTCAGGATTTATATCTGCTTTGCCTACTGGGGTAACCCAGTGACTAAACAATTTCCAGCACATAATATGCACTCAATAAATATTGATCAAATTATTAACGAACTGGACCTCTGCTTTTATCTTCAAAGGAGCAGAAGCTAAAATGCTCTGTGTGCTAAAGCCAGAGAATCGAGTGGAACAAAATCAGAAACACAAATGAGAATGGCAATCGTTAATCTCCTCCTGGGAGCTACCTGGAGCACTCCGCTCAGTGTTCCTGGTGTCAGGGTCTCATTTCATTGATTTTGGTTAATAAGGTTTGTCAGCTCTCTAACATGCTGCCCAGGGGTGTTTTCAAGGTGGCAATGGTCAAACAGCATAACCAGGACTTCCTCCCATCTGGGACTGAAAAACCCCATTCATTCCCTGCTTCAGTACCCAGTGTCACTGTGGTGACACTGAGCCCAGCAATGCTCTTGGTTATGAATAAGAAAGCAAAGCTTCTTGCCTCCTGCAAAGCTCCTGATTAGACATGTCCCTGAATCTCATGGGGAAGCTGGGAGAGAAAGAGAAACTAAAGAAAAAAATTCTCCTAAAGCCAGAGTGTACCTTCTGGCCCTCCTTCGCCCAATGATTAAAAAAAAAAAAAAAAAAAAAAAAAGACACAGGAAAACAAACATGTTGATTAAATTAGAAAACACAATGAATAAAATTTAGAAACCTCACTATAGTCTTTTCTTGGCCCTATTGGCATCAGGAATTTCTGCCCTGCTCCCTATAAGAGTTGGCATAAAGTTTGCTCTTAAATGGAACTCTAGTTGCTAATCTGGCTCTGATATTAGAAGCAAGAGGAGATAGAAAAGCACTACCCAATTAAAATTTAAAATATATGCACCTACACTTAATCTCCAGCTTTTTCTTCCTACTCAAAATAAGGGTGATGAGATTTTATCTATCTTCAGTATGTCAAACAGATGAATTGCCCATTTTAATGCTTAGAAAGATTACACTCTGCTTAAAGATAAATAAAAGACAATAATGTACTCGGGCCAAGTGTAATCACTGTTTTAAATCAGAATCCTGACAATAATTTATAAAGTCTTATTCCAATTTTAATTTGATTGCATTGAACTACTTCACACAGAAATCAATCCATTTCAAGATTTGAGTAATAAAAAATATTTCCCTATCAAGAAAAATCGATCAAAGACAATTAAAATTTCATCTGAAGATATAGATGTTCAAGCTTATCAATTATTTCATTAGTGGGACTGGATGCAAAAGTGACACGAAAATTAGTGATTTTTCACAACTCAATAGATCATTTCTGTCAGATCCTAATCATTTTTTATAAAAGTGTGCAAGAGAGACCCCCTAGGCTCTCACCAGTGATCGATAACAACGAAAAAGTATAATCAAGAAATTGGAGCCAATACTCACTCAATTAATAACCTACACTGCTTTTGTTTTTTTCCAGTCTCTCTAGGCCCTCAGGAGTAATCGGTATGTACCTGTATTCTAGGGTTGGAAAGTTGTATATTTTAATGTACCATTTCTCTAGGTAGAAAACTAGCACCACACTGTAAAATCCGAAATACACACCAAGTGCAGTTTTTAATGTAAAAATTAGGTGGTGTACCTGGTGTCTCATTTGCATATAAGTTTGTGTATTTTGCCTTTGTGATTTTGACCTCTGTCAAGTACGATATCCAGTCATGTGCATGGTAATAAAACACAGATTATGTATGAACCAAGGATTTTTTTAAAGAATGATCACAACTCTTTCCTCTTCAAGTAAACCCTCAGAAGCAAAACCTCAGATCCTACAGTGAAAGAGGAGAGAACACTCTGGTTTAGGTGAATTTCAGTTTCTATAGTGAAAAACGTTTCATTCAAGAAAGTCTCAACAGTCAGCAGTATCTCATTATATTTTAATCAGGTTCATATGAAAATATCCAAACTAAATATTAAAATTAATGTAATGCAATCTATTTTTAATTAAAATAAATGTTCCTAATTCTTCTTCAAAGAAACTAGGGCACCACCATTCAATCCCATGTACATGATTCCTGAAGGCCACAGTGGCAGGCCTGAGACTAGATGAAGAGAAAGAGGCACTGAAAGCAATTTTACCCAAGGTTTCTATGTTCCAAAATTCTGAAGCTCTGAAATCTTGTAGGTATTCTTGACAATATCTAGAGCAACACAGACCCGAGATCCTAGATAAGAGATAAGACCCCACCTTGATCATGACTCCATACGATGATGGCACATCAGACACCAGCTGGCCCAAACCCAGGGAGCGTGGGGACTGAGGACACACATGGAGCAATGAGAGACACATGCAGCCAAGGACCACGCAAGGAAACTGTCACGGAAGTGACTCCCCGGGCCCTTCTGGCAGCCCCACCCTTGTTTTCTAACAGGTGACAGTTGGCTGTGCCTAAGGCTATCCAGACTGTGTCTTCTCCAGCCCAAAGAGGAGCAGCTGACTGGCCAGGTGTGGCCAAGAGGCCAGGGTCCTGTGCAGAGGACAAAGGGAAGAGTGTAGAGGCAGGAGAAAGGACAGGAAGGGAGCTACCAAGGCAACAGGAAATGCACACATGGCCACCTGGTGAGGGTAGAAAATGGACTCAGCAAGGAAGAGGGGCCAGGACCCCTGCAAATGAACAGGATGATGCGTCAACACAGAGCTACACAGTGTGTGCTACTCTTTCTTGTCAACATTCAACAAAACAATTCTAACACACATATAAATATGATGTAATATAAGGACATGATTCAAAAGAACAATAAAGGGTCCATTAAAAATACTCATCGTACTGTGGTGCCAGAATAAAAACTCAAGTTTAAAACCCTTTCGATTGCCTAAGAGCATCTGTGGGAACAAAGGCAACTCTTTGGATCCAGGGTCCCTGGGGAAGGCAGCAGAAGGCCAGGGGGGACTCCCCAGTTCAGCCCCAGGGAGGCCCAGGCAGGAGCAGAATCCAGCTCCCTCAGCGCTAATTCTCTATCAAAAGTCCTTATAGCTCTTCCATATATTCTGACACAATTATCGGCCAGCCAATGAGCCCAGATGTAGAAAGACCCTGCACAACACCAAAGAGTTAAAAATAAAGATCCCAGGGACCCAGGAGTGGAAATTGGTAGTGCCCCCGCCTGATTCTGCAGGAAAGAGTCGTCTTGAACTTTAATAGTCAACTTTGCCAGCAAAGACACTAAAGAAAGGCCTCTTAATTCTTCATGATATTAAAACTCAAGGCAAAGGGAGCCAGAGTATGGCATGACTCACCCCGACAGTGATCTTTCGAAATATGAAATTGCTCCCCATAAACCAATTCCCATTACTGAAGCACACTCTGTAAATAGCCAACATGCTGGGTAAACCTTAATCAATAAACAAACAAAAGCAGAATATGGCACTATTGCCTTAAGTAGACATTAAACATTTAAAACTAATTTCAGAGATGGTTATGAGACTCAGTAAGCACACTGGGAAACATGCTGCCTGACGGGTCACTATTTCCTCCCTGTTTATTGGAACAGGCATTTAGGCAAATGACAAGGACATAAGTGTGAACAGGGCATAGGTAATGGGTGGGGGTGTTTCGGCAGCCACTGCACAGTCAGGGATAAATATTCCAGAACACGCAGTCAGGGGAACAACCTTGCAAACACAGCAAGCTGTGAGGCGTGTTGAGCAATGAACTCTTCTAGACAGGACGAGCCTACGGTGGCAAATATTTCACAGAAGCTGGGGAAAAAAGATCCAGGCAGCATCTTCTGCCTGGCCAGGTACATGGAAGCAAGACGTTGACAAAGTGTGCTCAGTGCATTAAGAGGTCAATGCAGCACCGTCCACCTCATTAGCAGGCTCCAGGGCAGAATGCCCCTGGTGCATAACACTAAATCATGACATTTTTAAATGCATGTGGAAACCAAGACCTTAAAGTCAAAATCCTTCAGTTCTTGGGTTTGGTCTTCCTTATCAGTGTTTTAGGCTACTCTCTCCAGTTTTCATGCAAATGGTGGCCACCTACTTAGCAGTAACAAAAGCTATTTCCAGGACTGCTGGGCTTCCACCATTCAAAGGAAACTTCTGGTTTCTTTTCATCAACAGCTTTATCCTTCTTTCAGAGAAGCGCTTCCTTCCTAGAACCCTCAGACTCTTGGCCCATGGCTGCCTTCTCCTCCACCAAGACAGAAGGACTCAGAGTTTCCCACCCTCTACCCACTAACAGCTGCATCCTGAGTGCCCTGGCCTCTCCCCTGGGGGTGGAGTCTGCCTCCTATAAGATAACTCCTCATCTGTTCCCAGCATCCTCGCCCCTCCCACTGCTCAGAGACATTGCCTGCTCCATTCTCTCTTCCACTCTCTCTCTTCCGCCCCTTCCTTCACCTGGCTCTTTGTCATCGCCAATGAAGGATGATTTAAAAATGCTTTTTCTAAAAGCTGTTTCTTGCTCTCATGTCCCTGCCTGGCTGAGATAATACTTCTCTCCCTTTGTGTCTAATTTTTTTTTACCTTCCGTTTATCCACAACCATCAGGTTTCTTCTTGCTAGCACCACCTGAAACCTACTCTTATAAATATTATATTTGGGGTGGGAGTGTGTCCCCACAGAAGTTAATTCCAGATTCCTGTGAATGGGGCATTTCTTGGAAATAGTGCCTTTGTAGATGAATCGTTTGAGATGAGATTGTTTCAGAGGTGACCTTGTAAGAGAAGACAAAAAGACTCAGACATACAGGGAGAACACAGAGCCACAGAGCAGGCGATCGGATGATGCTCCTACAAGCCAAGGAAAGCCAAGGGTGGCTAACAACTACAAGGAGCTAGGAGGAAGGTTCTTCCCCAGAGTCTACAGAGAAAGCAAGGCCCTCCCAACACCTTGATTTTGGATCACTAACCTCCAAAACTGTGAGAGAGAATATTGCTTTTGTTTCAAGCCAATCATCTTTGGTAATTTGTTGTAGCAACCATAGAACGAGAACACTCATTGCTGGCAGAATTTCTGGAAGGGCACCTAAGGGTCCCAGTTTCGGGCATAGAGGATTTCCAGTGCTACAACCTGGAAAGTCTCAGCCAACCAGCACAAATGTGCCACTCGGCCTTCTCTGGAACACTGCATCAGTGGATAATCTGAGGGCCTCCTTCCTCTTGAAAAGCTCTCCTTCCCTGGTTCCAAAGTGCTGCTCTCAACTAGGCAATTCCTTCCAAAGTCACAAAGGAAGGCAGCCTTTTCATTCCAAAATTACCACATCCCTCACATCTGCCTCTCTGATGGAGAGTCAAGGTGCAGGAATGTGCATATCACACTCAGAGCTCCCACTAACCACATGAGCCTCTTCCATTTTCCTTCCTCCCCTATAATGTCAGCCAAGGAGCCATGACTCTGTACAGGATGCCTGCCGGGACCTGCAAGCTGCCTTTCTGCACTCCAGGGCTCGTCACTTGCCCTTTTCCTCTCCCTGGAATACCTCTCCCCTCATGATTTCATAGACACCATAAGCACTTCCTGGAAACCCTCCTTAGCCCCTCCTGCAACCCAGGCTACTGCTCCCTAGCTACTTCCTCCCTAGCTCCCTGCACCCAGTGCAGACACCTGACAGAAGGTAATGCAGTGGCCCTTTTTAGTCACACTCCTAATAACAGTCTGACATTTTTTTAACAGGGACTTTTGCCTCTATCACCTCAAAATTTAGCACAGACCCTGTTCCTTAACAGACACCCAGTGAATGTTTATTGACTGTTCCCTCAAAATTAAAAACATGCAAATTAAAAATACAACGAGATACCTCTTTTAATCAACATTTTCTCCACTGTGAACCAAAGATGGGACAAGAACAGTTTTAGAGAAGGAAAAGTTTATCTCCAATGACCGCCCCTCCAGCCACACACGACCTGCCTACAGTTACTGGGCAGTTAATCCCTTTCAGGGGATTAATGCACTGATTCATCTAAGGCTTTTATAACCCAATGATTTCACCATAAACTTTCTTGCATTATCTCACACACGAGCTTTTGGGGGACATGATATATCTAAACCATAACAATGCCACTTGTGAATCATAGGTCTGACCCAAATCCCAAAGTCTGACCTCACGCTCCACAAGGAAGACAGCAGCAAACTGGATCCTAACATGCAGGGCAGGGAGAACACAAGGTGGAGCAAGCTTCATGAGAGGGAAGGGGGCAACCTCTACAAAGCTCTACACAATCACCCAGAGACCCTGGAACCTCTTCCCACAGTACCCTGCTTCTGCATAAAGAAATGCTTGTGGGGAGCACTGTTCACCAAAACACCACCTGTGCTGGCAAATGGCAGGAAACAACCTAAGCATCACTGAGTAGGGAAGATCACGGCTCACCATGGTGGACAGCGGCATGGTCACAAACAGAAGGGTGTCAATTCCTGTGTGCTACCAGGGCGTGGTATCCACCAGGCATCACTGTGTCCAAAATCCTCCCTAGGAACAACTGCTGCCTTTTATCTGAGAGATTTGAATACGTGTTTATTCATAATGCTGTATATACTGCTTTGTTTATATTACAAAGGAAGTATAAACCATAAAGTGTAACTAAAGGAAAAGAAAACAGGGAGCAAAGATAGAGCCCTCCAAACACTCACATTTCATTAATTTACCCTGAAACTACATAGTAATTTAATGTCAACATGAAGAATTTTTAAACATCAAAAGCAAAATTCAACAAAAGAAAGTAACTGACTTAGGACTAGTGGTGTAACTACACAGAAGGAAATTATTTCAAATGATTTTAAAGAGATAATTAAGTCTCCTAGATTTCCCCAATGAACTATACATCCTGAGGACCAAGAAGAGAAAACATCTTAAAGGCTTTTCAATAACCAAAAGCAACTAGAGTGCTTTGAGCTCCTATTCTGAAATGAGAGAGCGTGTTCTGTGGAAAGGGTAGAGGGATAGTCACGGGGCCTGCCCTCTTGGGATTCCCTGCAAGGGTGAAAAACAAGAGGAGGATTGAGAAATGGAAGAGGCTAAGAAAGGACCTAGAGTCCTGGAGTCAAATTGGAAGTATCAGAAGGAGCTTATGGTAATTGCATTTTGGAAAATGCCTTTCCTTAGCACTGCCCACTGAAAGCCTAGCTGTGGGTACTGCTCATGGTCCCAGCAGCCAGAAAGGAGTGACTTCAAAGACAGCGTGGGTGCTGTCAGAAGAACTCAGGACCCAATCTCAGGAGGTTTCACTGGGCTGAAAGGCCACCATCTAACAACAACAAGCATACAAACAAAAAACAGCAAAAGAGACTCAAGAAATATACTAACAAGTTGAAATTAATGAATTTCATGTTGATCCTGATTTTATTAAAAAAAAAAAAAAAGGAAGAAACAGAAATCAGGAATCAGGGCTTAAACTTTAGCGCTCAAGACCTTTCAAGATCCCTAGATATCTGATGATTATACTCAATTACTTTTGTTTGGTGATTTGGGGGGGGGGAACTTATTATAAAGTCCTTATCTTGAGTGGTTTTAAACTGAAATATGATGAATAAAAATTATAAGAATTGTTAAATTAGTATAAAAGTAATTTGATGAGTATAGATGGAGCATGGGAGGTGGTTTAAATAAAAACAAACAAACAAAAAAAAACATGAGCCACAAATTGGTAAGTGTGGGGCTGGGTGTTCCTTCTCCCTACTTTCATACATATTTGAAGCTTATGGTATAAAGTTTAAGAAGTAACAAAATACAAAGCTATTTTGAATGAATCAGTAAAATACAGAATCTGACTCAGGCTGACAAGGTCAGGGTAAGACCCCTGCGTGCAGGGCAAAGACTGATTTTTTTTTCATCCTAGATGCTTTAAGTGTTTGGGATAAAAAGACCCTCACTAAATTCAAATTGAGTTTAAGAATAAATGAGTGGTTTTACAGACCAATTCACTAGCCCTAGATTTCCATGGAGATAACTTGAGGCTGGGAATCAGTTTTGCTCGGGCAATGTTAGAGGCCAGGGGTGAGTTTTACAGTAACTTTTTAAGGTTTTGTTGGGAAATGCAAACAATCAGTCTTTTTTCTTTTAGTTGGTTTTGCTGTACTTTTCATAGGTTACACTTTCATCCTCTGGCTCCCAGGAGACCTGCGGCATCTGTAAATGAAGGCAGCCTCAAGTAATAAATAGGAGTTTGCTACCCAGGGTAGAAATTTCTTCTGGGATCCTTCACTAAGTAGCGATCAGTTTCTGGCTATGGAATTCTTGCAATGGAGGAATTTTATTGTTGCCTTTATCTTAAACAATGTCCAAATCAAGACCCACGGGGCAGTAGAGCAATAGTTACTCTATCATCCTCTGTCAGTGAAATGGAATCCACATTTTGCCGGTCACTTCTCAGGTGGGGCATGCTTGCTCCTTACCTTTGTAGGAAATGACGGGGTGCTCAGCTCTCTGGCACTGGGCAGCATCCTGCGCCTCCAGCTGCACGAGTCTGCACATACCCAAGCTTGAGAACAGCCATGCAATGGCGCAGGCACCCTTCATGGTGGGCAGGGGGTCTTTGACGCTAGGTGCTTGCCTTCTATGAAGCTCGTGCCTCCCTCATGTGTGAAAGGTGCCTGGAACACAGAGGAGAACAACTGGTGAATGTGAGTTCAGGTTTTCTTAACTTTAAGTTTATGATTTGTGGAGACAAGAGGTCCTTGGTAATATTCCAGATTGTGTGTGTGTGTATGTGTGTGTGTGTGTGTGTATACAGACTTCTCTCTAACTTCATGTGATAACCCAAGTTTTAAGCTCCACTGAGTACCACAGTCACTTCCAAGCACTGCCAATTGAACAGTTGTGACCATCAACTGGATTTACCTTGGAAATTTGTCACCACTCCCTTGGGCAAACTTAAAGCTCTATGTGGAAACCTTAAAAATTCTTGCTCATTCCTTTTTTTTAATATTAAACATTCAATTTAATAACCTTACAACCATTATTCTTCACAAATAACCTGATTAAGGTTACCCTACCCAAAACACTCCTAATGCCATAGATGATATATATCCTTTAATAGATGATCTGCCTAGAAATATTCTGGCTGGAGATGGAATCTTAAACACAATCTAAACTGAGAAACTACTGGGTCAAATGAAGGTATTACACTGGGGTTGAGAGCATTTAAAAATTCTTGGCAGTTTAAACGATTAACAAGCTTCAAAATAAGAAGCACTCATAACACATAACAGTCACCCTACCTGGAGTGTTACAGGAGTTAAGGAAGAGTACTCCTGCTATTTAGAGAGGTAAAGGACAGGTCCATGGAGCAGTTCATATCTGAGTATAATCCTGAAGGATGAAGAGGATTTCCACAGAGATTTCCAAAAGTCCATTCCATGCCAAGGAAGGAAGTCAAAGTCACATTGGAGAGGACAGAAGGAGCATGCAGTGCCTTTGGAATGCTGCACGGGGCGCATCCAGACCAGGGAGCACAAAGGGAGCAGAGGAGGAGCTTCAGGAGCAGGTTCAGGTTTGGAAAGCAAACTACATTAGCTGTGAAGTCTTCATTCATAGAGGACAAGCTACCACAGGGTGTTAGTGCTGGAATCCACCTAGATAAGATCACCCTCACTGCAGTGGACTTAGGAAACTGCTTCAGGGAGAGTACAGAGGTGCAGAGGTGAATTGGAAGCTACTGCAGTTGTTCAGAAAATAAATAAATGCAGCTGTGCCTTCAGGTGTTGTCAATGTGAATAAAAAGTTCAAGACACAGAGCAGATGATAGACGTAGTGGTTAAAGCAAGAAGAGCAAATTAAAGATGGACACATACTCTGACTTCCCTCCCACCCAGAGGCAGTCTAGGTTACCTCCACTGAATGGGGTATTTCTATGATGACTTTGCTCAATGTCTGAGCACAACAGAAGTGGTGGGGTGCTAGTTTCCAAACTCAGGTTGGCAGTTTCTACTTCCTGTCTCTTAAAGTGCCTCCTCTGGAGGACTAAGACACCATGCCAGAAGTCCTGTGACCCTGAGACTGCCATGCCTGAGAGACCACACGTGATCTGGCTGGCAAGTCCCACTGACCCAGTTATCCCTGCCAAGTCACCAAATATATTAGTCAAACTGAAGCTCACCAGATGACTTTAGTAAATATCACAAGATTAAGAATCATCCAAATGAACCCTGCTAGTATGGTTTAGATGTCCCCCAAAAGCTTGTGTGTGAGACAATGCAAGAAGGTTCAGGATAAAAGATTGGGTTGTGAGAGTCTTGACCCAATCAGTGAATTAATCCTCTGGTGGAGATTAACTGAGTGGTTACAGAATTGCTAAGGCATGGCTGGAGGAGGTGGGAATTGGGGCATGACTTTAGGGTATATACTTATATCTGGCAAGTGGAGTCTCTGCTTCCTCGTTGATAGGTGAGCTGCTTCTCTCTGCCACACTCTTCTGCCATGAGCCCCAAGGAATGGAGCCTGCTGTCTATGGATTGAGACCTCTGAAACCATAAGCCCCTAAATAAACTTTTCCTCCTCTACAAGTGTTCTGGTCAGATCTTTCAGCCACAGTGGAAAAAAAAAAAAAAAAAAAAAGACTAAAAAAGACTAAAACACCTGCCAAATTCCTGACTCCAAAATGTAAAATATAATAAAATGGCCATGGTTCTAATCTGCTACATTTCAGAAACCTACAGCAGAGAGGCATAGATGGATATGGACTCAAACTGAAAAATGTAAGAGTTTCTGAGGACAACACCGCCATTCATTTAAATATGATGATGCAGCACAGAAAGATTTTGTTTAGAAGAAAATATCATTTAGTCTTGCACATGTTGGGTTTAAGATGCTGTAGGAATATTTAGGGAACTGCAGTGCTGAAATCCAGTTTGGGTGCTCCGAGAGAAACAATTCCGAGATAGCGGGCCACATTTAGCATGGTTGAAATCGTAAATTTGGTTGATGCTCACCAAAGAGGAAGCATGGGGGGTGGGGGGAATGGAGTGCTTTGTGTAAGAGGAAGCGGTCACAAAAGTGACCACACAAAGATGACAAAAGAGAACAGAGACCAGCGAACAAGGAACAAATGATGGCACCATGAAGGTCAAGTGAGATTGGAGCAGGGAAGTAACAGGTTTAAAACAAGGGTATATGTCACCAGAGTCACAAGAGGCAAAGCAAAGGTCACTGGCCTCAGCCAATGGAGTCAGTGTTCAGCTTGAAGGAAACAGACTTGGGAGGACAAGACCCAGAATCCTTACAACAGGGACTCAAGGAAGGAACAGGCGGAGGGATGTGGAATAGGGCATGAGTATCTCCCTTAGTTGTTGGTGACAGAGAACATGAAATCAAGTCATCTCTAAAAGGTAAAAGGTAGGAAAGGTAAAAGTTTTAGGATAGACAAGACAAGTTGGAGTGTTTTGAATGTCCCCTCCCCAACCCATGCTGGACTTGAACTTCTAACACAACAGCATGAGGAGCTGGGCTTTCAAAAGGTGTGGGACTGAGGTGCTCTGAATAGGGAGTGACAATGAAAGGGTCAAAGGGCAGGGGGCGGAGCATGGAGTTCAGTGGTGGGGCTCATGTTTAGCATGTACAAAGTCCTGGGTTCAATCACCAGCACAAAATAAATGAAAAAATAAAAATTAACAAAAAGTAGAAAAATTTTACTGAATTTCATGGGACTTAATCAACAAAAATGACAAGATCTGAAGGTCCAGATGGGTTTAGAGTCCCAAGTTCATTCATTTTTTATTGAGTGTCAACTATATACACAGCTCTCTATGCATGTTTAGATCACAGGGTGAGTAGAAAAAAAAAAAAAAAAAAAACAGAACTGAGCAGAACTAAGAGCCCCAGAGAAGTCTGGGGACCTGAAGAAAGTAAGGGACTCGAGAATGCTTCCATTGACAACCACATTCAACTATTAGAGTTGTGCAAAGAAGCAAACCAACAACCAGCTGCAAAGCAAAACCAAGTCATGAGCTGGGCTTCTGCAGGAACCAGACCCACTGAGAAGGAGAGCAGGAAATGAAAGCAGAGGGAGTGGAGCCAGAGCCCAGGTAAAAGGCTCAGGTAAAAGCACCTGCATAAGAACAGTTTTCTCTTGGCTGTAAAATAAAAAGAAAGATTTCTCACTCTTGTCATGCTCTGCAAAAACGAAGGCCACTCTGGAACTGCAACCCAGACATAGAGGTATGATGCCACCCATCTTTCCTTATCCTCCCAACTTAAGGCTTAAGATATGAAATTTCATTAAATGATTCATGTTAAGATAGCTATGCTTTAAACATAATTCATTTCTACTAAAGACCAAGGAGGTTTGGGGTACCCAGAGCAACCCAGCTGAGAGGCAGCAGGAGTCTTATCACAGCCCCAGGTTAAAACAAGCGAGCGATGGCAATGGTGAAATGGGAGCAGGAGCAAGCCTCAGTAGGCCCGTGTGCACCAGCCCTGTGGAGGTGGGGGCCACTGCTTACTCCCATGCCTGGCACCCACAGAAGGTCACTACACATGGGCTCCCACCAAGAGGCACTGCACATCCAGAGGGATTGGAACCCTGCCCGTCTCGACCTCCAAGGCTGAGCTAAAATCAATAACAGGCTAGAGAAAATCCTTTTTTCTTTCCCACAATTTTTCAGTGTGTGCCAGGTCTCAGCCAAGAGAACATACTCTTCTGTCAAAGATCGTGTTAGTCATATTTCCATTACTGTGAAAAAGTCCCCAAGATAATCAACTGAAAAGGGAGAAAGTTTGTCTTGGCTCATGGGTTCAGAGACACCAGTCAATGGCCACTTGGCTCCGTTATGTGGGCCTGAAGCACCTGTGACATGATGGTAGGACCATGTGGCAAAAGAGGTCGACTCACCTCATGACAGCCAAGAGATGGAAGGGGACAGAATCCCAATTTCTCCCCCAAGGACACACCCCAGTGTCCTAACTTCCTTCTACAACACCCCACCTCTTTAACATTCCACCAGCTTCCCGTCATGCCGGGCCTTCCATCCCTGGGTCCTGGAGGACACTCAAGGTCCAAACTGCAGGAACTATGGAATGAGCTACAGACAACTTCTTGCAATTATCACCTCCTGTGTGCTGTGATTTCATCTGGAATTCCCCCGCAAAAAAAGATTATATGTGGAAGGTTTCAACCTCAATGTAGCAACAGGTGGGGCTTTGGGAAGTGACTGGATCCTGAGGACTCTGACCTCAGAGTGGATTAATCCACTGATACCTGAATGGACCACTGGGAGACTGTGGTAGACTGTAGGCAGAAAGCAGGTCCTGAGGTGGTGCCCGAGGAGACCATTTCTTATCCCTGATCCTCCCTGTCTCCCCACCACCTCTGCTTCCCAGCTGCCACAGCTCAGCAGCTCATCTCCACCACACCCTTCCACCATGATGTTCTGCCTAACCCCAGGCCCAAAGCCATGGAGGCAGAGAGGCATGAAATGGAACCTCTGAAACTCTAATCCAAAATAAATCTTTCCTCCTCTAAGTTGTTTATTCAGGTAAATTGGTCACCGAGACAGAAAAGTGACTAACACGTTTCGTTTAGAATAAGGTACCCACCCTATCCGAGGACAAGCCCTTACATCTTAGCCTCCTGAATGAGGGAGAGAGAAAAAGATAACAACAACTGCCTGAAACTTTCCCTCCTCAGGCTTTGGAAAGTGACGAAGAGGAAACTGCCATGTCAAAAAAAGAAAAAAAAACAGATAAAATGGAGCACAGGGTGTGACGGTGATGCGATGAAATTACACGTTTGCCTTGGTGAACCGGGGCAGGCACACATCTAATGAGAACAGGTCATTTTTAGAGGTTTATAATTTTCAGACTATAACACGTTACAGTTTGTTTTGTTTCCTAAAATGAAAGTGTTATAAACTATCATCATGGTAAGGTGGCAGGAAGCCTTGCTGCAGAGACCTGGGCTTTCCTGGGCACCAACCAGCAAGGCCACCTCCCTGGACAGGCTTGGCTTGGCCTAGGCTCTGCTTTGGGGGCAGCTCCCCCCACCTGCAGCTCACCTTCCCCAGGAGCATGAGCTTTTCCCTGGGAGGGGGTTGTTCATACCAGGAACTGGGAGCCCATTCTCAGCACGGTTGTCGCCAGCAGGATAATCTTAGCTCTGGGGCTGTTCTGTGCAGGTAGAGGCATCCCGGGTTTAATGATGCCATGAGCACTCCACTGTTTTTTGCCAGCTAAAAAGGTCTCCAGACATTGCCAAATTACTCCTTGTTGGGAACCTCTGATTTATATGTATCAACATATCTGTGTCTCTTTGAAAATTAAGTTATCATCACTTTCAAAGATTATTCAAAATATGCTTATATAAATCACCCAACTGAATTGCTATTGAGTTGTTTCAGCAAAATTTTGAAGTCTAGTTATTTATAACTATTTGCTGCACTTGAGAAATTTAGCAAAAAAATAAATTTCAATAAGTCTTCCTAGTGTCATCCTAACATCTCTGGAAAATTAAGAATATATTAGGTGAGTTAATATAAATAATTTTGTTGGCATGAAGATTTGTTACAGATGGCCAATTTGGACTACAAAATCCAAGCATTTCTGTAGCATCCTCATCAAAATCCCTGAAGGCTTCCTTTGAGTTGCCTGATATGGGAGGATCGCTCTACAAGTTTGATCTAAATAAGCAGAACTCTCTATATAATGTTTGTGCAATAAATAACATTTCCTTCTACACCCACACTGCGATTGAATAGGCTTTGGGGACAGAAAATAACTGCTCCTTTTAGAAAATAAAAATGCTGTCAGGTAAAAAAGAAACCCAAAGAATGAAAGCTCACACAAGGAGCTTTTCTTAGGGAACAGTGTCCAACCAGTTATTAATTAAAGGACTTCTTTTCAGGTGAGGCTGATCTGCTTGAGAGCCACATGGTAAAGTTAGATGTGGCTGGATCTACTGGCACAATTCAAAGAGGCACAAAGCCCTCCTTGGTCCAGCATCTGCACGATGGTATCGGGACTCATTACCGAGAAGTCAGATGGGTGAACTGGCCCACGACTCCAGGAACCCTGCCCCACGCCTGCCCCAAGTGGAACAACCTTAGTGCCTTAGTGCTGAAGTCAGTGAGGGAGGCCATGAATGCACCTGGGCCTCTTAGTTATGAAAAGTTACAGGTTATTGTCACACAAGAAACTCAAAGGGTCAGGAATTGCAGATGAAGATGGGCGACTTTGGAAACATCTGATTGCCTTCAATCGTTCCATCTCTTGGCCTTGTACCAGGAGATCAGATGAAATGCTCACCCAGAAACTAGGTCCCTGCTCACACTGAGGGCAGCAGAACTACTGAAGAATCCTTCTCCCATCCACATAGACCTCCCAATCCATTCTCTGCACACCTGGTGCCATTAGATCCAGGATCTGCAGTGCAATTGTCAGCTGCTGTCAGGCAAATAGCCTGCACTATTCCAAAGACCTCAGATTCCTTCCCTGCTTTCCAAATAAAATACTGTGCCCTTTCACCAAAACCCCACTCCTGCTAACTACATCCCCACATACACACTGCAAAGCCCTCCCTTCAGCCCCTCCAGCCTAGCCAGGTGCCTCAGAGGAAGCCTTGCACACTCCTTTGCACATCTGCTGATGCTGTGAGCCCTCCCACACCCAGGCCACTCAGGTTCAGACCTTTGCCATCTCCACTCACTATCAGTTGCACGCTCCAGCACAGAAAGGCAGCTCCTTCCCAGAAACCCTAAATAACAACTCCACTCTGCCACATCACCACCTCCTCAGCAGAGTGGCCAGGTGTGGTCACATAACCTTTTGTGTTTCTAAGTGTTGACTTCTCCTTGTACTGGAAGCAACTATGTTGAGCACATGGTTGTACTGCCAAGTTCATGTGTTCCAACATGCTGAACAGGCACACGACTGAATCAGAACCAACACAGCCACATCCTAGTTAGCGTTCCTCATCACCCTGCCCTTGCCACTGTGCAAGCCCCATTGTGAAGTGGCTTAGTCCCTTGGTACAGATGAAACACAAAATGAGTCAATGCCTCCCAGAACTAGGGAAGTAAAAGCAGAGGTCAAAATCATCGAGTCCTTCCCACTTTGTAGCTGAGAAAGCTAAGGCTTAGATGATCAAGTGGAGATTAAGCAGCATACAGAAGATCAAGTGGGAGTGGCAGGCCATGTCAGCATGGGTCCTGCTGCCCCCTGGCTCTTGGTATTGCACAACCTGGCCTCATGCAGAAGTTTGTGAAACCACACATGACAACCTCAAGATTAGATGGTCTGAGTCAGCCGCAAGAAAATACCCATCCATGCCTCCTGAGTAAACACTAAGAGATGAACCCAAGGGCAGGCAGCTAGAAGCACTGTCCCAGGGGGTTTCTGTAATGCAGCCAGCCACACTGAAGGATGCCGTTGTGGGTACAGCACTCCAAGACTAAAGAGCAAGGAGTAAAGTTACAAAGGTCTCAGCGCAGACAGTCATAGTTTATAGCTGTCAAGCAAGCAAAGACTGATCACGTGTTAAATACAAAATTTAAGTAGGAACAAAGTCTTTGAAGAAGAAGGAATAGAGAATGAGCCAGAACAGAGAAATAAGAAATAGAATAGAGAAAGAAGCCAGAAGCTATAACTTCTGAGAGTCAAGTTAGGGTGTTCAAAGAAGCAAGAGTGAATGATCAGGGACTTCATAGCCCATGCTGTGCTCAGGGTAGGAAGGATGGCATTCAATGGGCCCACAACTTTCCTTGCAGTGGCATCTGATATTCTTAGTACTGAGAAAGATACGGGGTGACCTAAAAAATCAATATAATAATAAAGCTAAGTTAATGCACAGTGTTCAATCAAGTAGCGTCTTCTAATATTTTTCAACAACAATAACCAAAAGCTTTATTCTTGGGAAAACACGATAAAATTAAATTTCTCATTATATTGAATCTAAAAGGAGAATCAGGATGATCACCAGTCATATTGCATTTTCAACTTTTATGTACATATTTTTTTTAAAAAATTAGGTCTTTTAATATCACTTTAATGCAGGTACTTTAATTTCCAAGTTTCAGCAAAGAGAAGTCTATCAAAAATGAATTAGTAAAATATTTTTAGGAAGGTGCTATTGAAAACACTGATCACCCTTAAAAAGAATGGCTGGTTGTCACTTTCAGGTAACTAAAGTTGGCTTTGGTTCCCAAAGATTTCCATCATATCTGAACTCATATGAGATGAAATTTTATGACCATATAAAATGACCTCATGATATAAAATGGGAAAAAAGCAAACATTAAGCTATTTTATACATTTCAATAATGGTTCAGCTCCAGTGACCTTATTTTATATCTCTCTTCAAAGAGAATTGCTATTACATTTTTGCCTTCTTCCCCTTGTTTAGCTCCAGATCGCCTAGAGGAACAATAAAAATAAATGAAGTCCATTAGATAAAATTATTATTTACACAGAGGCAATATTAATTTTATCTGTCAGCAGGTTTTAAAACTAAGCGAAAGTTCATTCAATCTACTTCTGTGTTAGCTAAACCAACAAGAGCCCTTTCTAAGAAGGAATGAGGGGAAAAGTACTTAAGTAATGAGGCCTTAGAGGCAACGTAACTATGTGGGCCATTTTTGAAGCATTTACATAGAGACGTTTTCTCAAGGCGGGAAACTCATGGACACAATCAGAAAATCTAGTTACAAGTGACTCTGCTGGTGTGAAACTGCTACCCCCTGTCCTAGTGCAGGACGCCATGTTGGACAAAAAAGAATACACCCTGCCATGGCTATCACTCTGCCAATATCACTCTGCCAAAACCAGTGGGTTGATGCACCTGGACTCTCCATGGTGTTGGTGACCACTCCGCTTTCTCCTGACTACCTCCTGAAACTCTCCCTTCCCTGGTTCCTGCAACCACCCCACGCTCCCTATATTCCTACCACATCCAGAACTCTCATTCCTCAGCCTCCCTTCTAAATGATGGCACACCCCAGCCTCTTCTGAACCTTCATTTATTTCTCAATCAGCATACTCTCTGAGGCCTACTCTTCAAACACATGTGATTTTACCTATTTTCTAAAAAACCAGTGACTTCCAAATCTAGAACCCTCTTCTAGACCTCTATACATTATCTGAACTCATAAATTCAAAATCCAAATAGACGTTCTAAAGAAAAAAAGCCAGAGGCCCCTGTTACGCTGTGGACCTTATGTCTTCACCAGGTCTCCTTCATGCCTACTGCCTGTTGTAGTGGACTCCTTCACCAATTCCCCTCCTTCACCTTTCCCAACCTTTCCCCTCCTGCTGTCCCTGTGCTGGACAACTCTTCTCTTATCCACAGGCAGAATGCACGGCCTCCTCGGCACCCTGGCCAAGCCGCTCTGCTTTGAACCTTTGCAATCTGAGTTGCTTCTGTGGATTACGCTGCCTCACCCTTAAGTACTAACCCTGAATTATCAATTCTGAGCAGTCCGCTCTGACTTTTCTTCCTCTTTTCTCCCTTCCCCACCTGGCCCCAAGGTACACTGACACTCATTTCTACTACATTCATCAGAACCCTCAACTACAATTACCTGTATACGTGTTTCATTCTAAATAGGCTGAGAAATCTAAGTCCCTGAACAGTGCTGGCCATGACACAGACAGGCAATTGACACATGAGAATCAAATAACGGAGAAAAGAATGCAAATCTGCCCACACCTCTTTACCTTCCTTACAACGCACATGACTTCATTCAAATGTCATCCACGTTCCCTCTTCTCCTGCCATTCTGCCATTCATTGTCGCAGATGTTTTCTCACTCCATTAAAATTCTCTTAACATCTGGTCCAAATACATGAATTCCCATGGTTTTGAGAAATGTCCTTTCTAAATGTCATAATTTTCCAATTAACGGTCAAAGAGATGAAGGGATTATTATAGGCAAACAAGCTAAAAAGAAGGTCTCCTGGGCCTGGAGCCATGAAAGCAGAGGACAAAGCCACAGCTAGCAGCCCTGAGAGCCCGGGCAGTCACTCCAGGGCTCATAGTTCCCTGGGAATGTGTGAAGCAACAAGAGACGTGAAAAGAGGAGGGTACAATTCACAGCAGAAATAAATTTATTAAATTAATTATCCTAGGTTGAAAATATACATCTTGAAACATTATCAGGTAAACTTACAGATAATAGACTGAAAATCAACTCAGAAAACCCAGACTGTTCAGTGAAAAAGCCCCTGATCTGGTGCTTTCAGATTTCACCTGGGAACACCACTGTGTGTCTCTGGTGATACCCTTTAGACCCGAAGTACCAGACATGGAAAAGTTAGTTTGGAGGTGAGGGAATGGATGAAAGTTAATTCATTAAATTTGTCACAGTCTTTGGTCTTTAAATTCAAAAATTCAGTCCTCAAGTGCAATAATAATTTTTTTTAAAGTATGGTAAAAACAAGAAGAAATCTATGGTGAAATGAAAGTTTTTGAGGCTTAAAGTCAATACTTGCACTCACTACAGAATAAAATAAAAGATTGCAAAATAGATTATAAGTAATATTCACTCATTTATTTTCTTGAAATATACTTATGACATATATACTATCATTCCTCTCTGTTTTGCAGATATGGAGGCAAGATTTGAGGAAGTCCCATTAAGTAAAAGAAATACAACCATCAATGGGTTCGTATCTGGCCCAAAAACCAGGGCCATCTTGCCCTCTTCAAAGTACATCCTTCATTTCTGTACCGAACATCTATTGACCAGGAATTGGGAGGTGGCTGCTAAACAAATGGTTCATCCAGCTGAAGAAATAAGCAGATGATCATTTTCTGTTTCTACCAGCTGACTTCTCCATGGGCCAGAACATGTGTTGCTTTGGGGGCAGAAATTTCACTAGCTGGCTGCAGCCTCATTTCCCAGTCCTGGAGCCACAGATTGCATTGACCAAGATTTAATCCAGCAAAGACTGAAAGAGTAGACTTCTTCAAGAGCCCTTCAGTGTCATGTGTCCACCTCTGTCAATTCTAAACACACTCTTTCTGAGGGAGCGTCTCACTTGTCCCATGACTGAATTATGTCTTTTAAATAATGAATATAAATTCACACTTGAGTCCCAATCTGCACGTGAAACAGCGACTTTCATCCATTCCCTCACCTCCAAACTAACACGGCCCAGACAAACCACTGACATCCCCCTTCCCGCCTAAGTCCCCACCCCTGCATCATAGCACAGTCCTTTTTGATTTCTCTGATTTTCCCACATGACACTCTAAACCATCCGTAAAACCTGTCATGGCCTCCTCAACCTATGTGTATCACACTGTCCCCCTCACTCACCCCCACTGCTCCATGCCTACCACCAGCCCCCTTCCTCCCACCTGGACATAGCAGAAGCCTTTCTGTTTGTTCTTGGCACATTTCACTCTTTGCCCCCCAAAGTCCATGATCTCTACTGCAACCAGAATAATCTTAGTGAAGAACTAATCTAAGTAATTTAAATTGGATCGAAACCCTCCAACAGGGTGGTAACCTCCCCCGAAATGCTCCTCCCTGACCCCCCAAGCCCTCCCCTTGGCCAGCCTCCTCATTCCTGCACTGTTTCTCGTTCACCCTCCACCAGCCACACACGTACTCACAAGCAGACACACACACCTGGGCACACTTCCAGCCTTAAGACCCATGGAGCCCAGGACTGCACTAGAAGGTCCTCAGGGCTTAGACGTTCTCCTAGGTCCTCCCAGGGTGCCTCCTTCCTACAATCCCAGGTTTCACTCGATGTCACCTCCCCAGAAGAGTCCCCCCAGTCAGGCCAGCTTGAGCACCCGCCTTGTACTCCTGTCAGCTTCTAAGATTCTCTCTTCTTCGTCGCACTAAAACTATGTGAAATGGATCAGTTGATTATCTGTGGATTTTGTGAAGTTTTTTTTATTTCTTTGTTTACTTTTTACAACCTGTAATATGAGATTCATTAAAATAAGGGTTCCCATCAATTTCGCCCTTTAATGGGTATGCATGTATCAACATATTACATTTTTACCTTAAATATCAAAATAAGCAATGAATACATAAAAGTATCCCATAGGCAAATGGGGGAGGAAGGCACATGAGGCTGGGAGCCCAAGTGGTGAGGGCAGGACAGAGCACACTGGCTAGGTCAAGGACAGCAAAATGTCTGGGGGGGCTTTTTCCCCTGTCACATGAATCATGTAGGGCAGAGAAGCTTGAATGGGAACAATTGCAGGATTCAGGTTATGATAATCAATTGGGTTTTTGCTTGTGTCCTCTTTAACCTACTAGAATATAAATAACTGGAGATCTGAGACTGGACTTTGTTCTCTGGTCACCCCAGGGCTCCAGGTGTAGCCTAACACACCTAAGGATTAAGAACTGATGAACTAGGTAGGCATTCAGGGGACAGAAATCCAGATGGTCTTTGTCCAGGTTTTAGATAACCTCTTTGTCAAGTCCTACATACTTCCTACCAGATAAAGGCGAAGCATCTGCCCACTTCATTTCTGCTGCTGAGAAGCATTTATGGGAGGATTTCACCAGGGCTCCTATGGAAAACTACAAGTTGGTTCACAGTCCACCTCAGAGACAAGAATGAGTCAATAGAGACCTTGAATTAACTGCCACAAAAGCATCTAATGATTAGCAGATAATGTGAGGCTATGACAGGCACACATGTTGGGGACATATGGGATCTTATTTTTCAGTTCGTTAGCCTGGAATGCGGAAAGGTCACCAAGGACATTACAATAAAGGTCGTCATAGTTGAAAAGCAAACCCCAAGTGTTTTTATTCTGTGTTTCAAAATACTAAAAGGTGGTGGGTAGATTCGTGGAAATATGAGAAAGAGACAATTTCTAAATATAAATTCAGAAAAAGTCATGACAGATTGCATCTGTTTTGCAAGTGGTCTCTAAACAATCCATGGAGCAGCATCCTGATGCTCCTCAGTCTGCAAAGCTCATCCTGCCCGCCCACACTGCAACAGCCCAGGGGTCATGCACCCAGAGAGGCAGAGCGCAGACTTGGGTCCACAGTACTGGGTCCAGATTATATCTCCACCGTTATCCTTATACCTCAGTTTCCATCACCTGTAGTGCAGAGATAAAAATTGTAGCTTAAAGGTATACAAGTTAATTTTAAAGAACTGAGGCTTTTCAGGCACCTAGGAAGCACTAAAGAAGTAAATAAGAACTAAGAAGAAAAAATGCTTTATAAATCTTGTAGGAAATTAATCTCTAGCAATCAAATTGGTACTACCCTAAAAAAAAAGGCAATAAAAACAGTTTGATGTTTAATAGCTACAGTGACAGTGTACTTCCTTTCTGGTAGGAAAACTCCACATGGAAATGTTTAAAAGAACATGTGTAGCATAACTAATCAAAATAGCAGAACAAACAAACAAACAAAAAACAATAAAAAAAAAAAACTCCTAGAAATTATGCAGGTGTCCATTGAGAACACAGAAATTTTCATGGTATACTATATCACAGTGGAAATGAATGGACAATAGCTCCAAGCAACATAAATAAAAATTATAATCATAAAGTCAAGAAGAAAATCAAGAATAATATATAATATAGCAAATCCATCTGATTGCCAATAAAAAGCAAGCAAAACAAAACAATATTTTGAAATTGATAAAACTATATTTAAAAGGTGAGGAAATGAATGAACAACACAATATCACATTAGGGCTAACAGGAAAGTGAGTGGATGTTGTGTGAGCAACAGAGGTATTTCCCATGAACAGGCCACACTGAGTGGGTGAGAGCACATTCAACCTCACAGGCCCAGGTCATCCCTTCTGCCTGGAACACACCGCCCACATCTGTTAGACACTATCCATCTACTGAGGTCCAGATCAGCAACCAGGTTCCCCTAAGTGGGGACCAAGTGTCCAGCAAGAGAATGGACACCTCTCTGAGCCAGCTGAGGACACACTGTGTCTCTGAGGTCGTGGACGGCTACGAGGGTGGCCTGGCCCGTGATCTAGAATCCCTACTGCTTGGTAGGACAGGGCACGAGAACTGCGCCCCACTCGTTACTATGACCTCCTACTACCCACAACAGTCCCCTGCATAGAGAAAGCTTCCAATATCTGCTGAAAGAATCAACCAACCAACAATGAAGAGCAGAAGGATGCCGCAAGCTAACATGGGAAGAGGCTGTGGAACTTCAGAAGTGCGGAAATTCTGCCAAAGACTGGAAATAAAAAGTGCACATTTGAGGCAAAGAAATGCAATAAAGTGTCACAGTAGAATTTACTGACAATCGGGGCAGCAAACACATTTTCTTATTTGAAATAAAAAGACCAAAGTAATAAGTAATGAGATCAAATGAATTATGGCACATCCGTACTATTAAATATTATGCAGCTTATAAAACCAATGTAGTAAAATTCTATTTTCTGGCATATAAATCCAATAATGACATTGAGTGAAAACAAAATGCAGACATTTATTTATCTACAGAGAGATAGAGAAAGAAAAATCCAATTTTTGACAGAAATAAACTAAATAAATGATTTCTATTTTATGCCTATAGCTACAAAGGAAATCATGGTTACTCCTGGGTAGCAGGAGCTACTTTTTAAAATATTCTTCTATGTTGTTTGAATTTTCAGCAAACATTAATTGATTTTGTAATTTAAAGCAAGTGAAAATATTTACTTTTTAAATAAGTCAGGGAGGAGAAATTAAATTTTGTGGATTAACTAATGAGACAATTTGAAGTCAATACTCAGATTCAACTCAGGCTCGACTATAGAGACGAGAGAACGGTGGCTGTGGGAAGGAAGAGAAAGAGGGCAGTTTGAAGAAAGGATGACTTGAAGGTTCCAACTCTGATAGAGCAGAAGCCACCTGTCATGGTGTCTCCCACACCTAACAGGAAATGTCCATCATTTCCATTCAGAGGCAGGGGAAGGACTATATGGCAGACTGGAAGAATCTGAGTTAGTGGCAGACATTTCCAAAATCAGAACTTCTCCCTCCTTACTCACAGGATTCACTTTACCTGCGGAGAAACTTCACTTGCACTGGAGGAAATGAAATTGGTTTCATCAGCCTTGTCAGATAAACTGTATTATGCAAAGCTCTGGCTGATCCCAGGAAGACAGGCTGAGGCTCAGGCACTGACAAGCACTCCCTGCTGATGTGGCCTTGGTGTGGCTGTACTGCACCATGGGCCTCAAGCTGTCCTTTTAGTGTGGTAAATAGCACCTGCGAATTCATTGTTACCGGAAAAGCAGTGCACATGTTTATTTGTACTCTAGGCAACAGGATGCATTTCCAGTTGCCTGAGTAGACGAAGGTGATGCACCTTAACCCCATGTGTCAGAGGCAAAACGCGAGGCTTCACTTGCTGCTCAGGAAAGTGCCTGCAGCTCCCCTGGTCGCGACCAAAGAACACAAGGAGCAGCTCATTAACCACTAGACACGATGGGGCTTTGAGGAACAAACACCTCATTCTGGCAAGTCAGATGTCTCCCAAGCACAGACATCAACAGTTGACGGCCCCTCCTTGCACAGACAGATCTGTCTAGTTTAGTAACTAATCCCGTGAATCACAATAAATTGGTACGCTGTGGGAGAAAACTACCTACCTAAGAAGTCTGGGGGAAAAAATGTTGTTTCCAACTTGTAGAATCAGGTAGAGTCTAAATGACCAGGGAACATGAGGCGGGTAGTGGTTGCTACAGTGGCTCAATAAGATCAGGCTGTTTGGACTTGATCAATACAAAGACATACACACTCAGATACAGACAAAAGGGCTTCAAAATATTCAAATACTTTGCATTGCTGGTTTTATCTCTAGAACATTCTCTGAAGAAAATCATCAAAGATAATTTATTAGGAGTATTTTCTTCATTCTTTAGCTTTTAATTTGTTAATAATTTGGTATAAATTATAGTAGAATGCATTTCGATTCACTGTATACAAATGGAGCATAATTTTCATTTCTCTGGTTGTACACAATATAGAGTTGGACCATATATACAGTCACACATGATGCTGAGACATTTGGGGCCTTGATCCTGGAGAAACTGTCCCTTCCCAGGGCCAGCTCATTCCCCTGCAAGAACACCTTGAGGTACAAATCAATCAATTCCCCTGCAAGGACACCTTTGTCACCAAGACAAAGCCCTCACTTCCAACCATCTGCTCCACCAGACTTTCAAACACTAGCCGATGGCCCCTTGCTACTGCATCCAGGACCAGGTCCTAGTGACCGCTCCCACAGCCTTCAGATCTTCCAATCCTAACTTCCCCACAGTGGCTGCCCAGCCTCACCCTTCCTTCCCTGGAGAGTTCTAATCCAGGCTCAGTGCTTGCCCTGCCTGCTGGCCTCCTGGTGGTCCCTGGCCCTTCCCAGTAATGGGGTGCTATGCCTCTGTCTATGTACATTCCTTCCATCTTGGCAAGCATTTCCTGTCTTCTTTCTTACTGTTTCTGATGAAGACAAAGCCCAGGTACAGCTTTAGCAGATTTCAGCCAAGATGTGCAGTGGCGTATATCTGTCCTAGTCTGATTATTATGAGTCACAAGCATGATTTCAAAGCACCTACGATGGCCACCAACTCACTATAGTTTGATTTATGACTGTGACTCTGTGATTCGGTAAACAAGATATGCATTCAGTAGAAAAAAAAAGACATACTCTAAATTTTAAAGTTCAATCTTTCCCCAGGCTACAGATATCAGTCTGAGATGTTGGGCAGGGAGAGCAATCCCAGTTGGCCCTGAGACCCCCAGGAAAACAACCCAGAATACACATGGTGCGTTATGCTCAGCAACGGTGCGAGGTAACTTAGGTGTATTGAATTCTTATTCAACTCATATTTCCAATGCATGTTGGATTTCTCAAGACCTAACCTTGTAAACAGAAGTGCATCAATGCAAATAAATAGGTAAAGAAGATGAGATGTTATTTTTAAGAGAAATTTAATGATATGTTCAAGTTATTAAATATTTTGACTGGAAAATTAGCACTGTGTTCAACATAAAGAAATGCACACATGAACACCCACAAATACATGACCCCAGAGGTGCACACTTGCAATTGCTGCTCCTGTGTATGCACATACACACTTTAATTTTGAAATTTCTGTAAACCTACAGACATACAGGGCCTGGGCTCCAACTATGACTGTGGGGAGGCAGATTTAAGCTCAGTCACATGTAGGTTCTACGTCTGCTCTTTCCATCTTGAAGTGGGGATAATTTTTGTGCCTTTCTCAAAAGGTTAGAAGGATTCAATGTCTCCACCTAACTAAATCATTTAGAAGACAGTGAGGCCCACAATAAGTCCACAGTAATTGTTAGCCATATATTGCATAAATTTGTTTTGCTTAACATCTAGAGAATATATACTCAAATCATGAAACTTTCCTGAAATATGCAGTTTCGCATACATTTCAGTACTTTGGAGGGCTGTTTTTGCAAGTTTGCTTCAAATGAGCATTTATGACTACTATAGGCCAGAATATGTTATGCATTATATTTTTTTATTTTTTTTATTTGTTTTAATTAGTTATACATGACAGTAGAATGCATTTATATACTTTGATATATCATACATAGATGGGATATAATTTCTCATTTCTCTGAGTGTATATGTTGTAGAATCATATTGGTCATACAGTCACATATATACATACAGTAATAATGTCTGTTTCATTTTACTGTCTTTCCTATCCCCACATGCCCTCCCCTTCTCTCCCATGACTTTTCTCTACCTAATCTAAGATAATGCCATTCTTCCCTAGTGCCCCCTGCCTTATTGTGAATTAGTATTTGAATACTAGAGAAAACATTCAGCCTTTGGTTTTGTGGGATTGGCTTATTTCGCTTAGCATGATATTCTCCAACTTTAACCATTTACTGGCAAATCATGATTTTACTCTTCTTTAAATCTGAGTAATATTCCATTGAGTGTATAGGCCACATTTTCTTTATCCATTCATCTATCGAGGAACATCTAGGTTGGTTCCATAGTCTAGTTATTGTGAATTGAGCTGCTATAAACATTGATGTGGCTGTGTCACTATAATATGCTGATTTTAAGTCCTTTGGGTATAAACCAAGGAGTGGGACAGCTGGGTCAAATGGTGGTTTCATTCCCAATTTTCTGAGGAATCTCCATACTGCTTTCAATAGTGGTTGCACTAATTTGCCGTTCCACCAGCAATGTATGAGTGTACCTTTTTCCCCACATCCTCACCAACACTTACTGTTGCCTGTATTCTTTATGATTGCCATTCTGACAGGAGTAAGATGAAATCTTAGAGTAGTTTTGATTCGCATTTCTCTAATTGCTAGAAATGTTGAGCACTTTTCTATATATTTGATAAACTCATCAATCAAAAGACAGAGACTGACAGATTGCATTATTTCTTTTTTGAGAGAATGCTGCAGAGAAGAATTAAGATAAAGTGAGAACTTAAGCACTCCATCTAATTTGTATCATGGAAAAACTAAAGTGGCTCTACAAAGTCCAGTCTGGTAAACTTCCTGCCATGGTCATGTTTGAAGACATCAAACATGACTAGAGTGTTGAGAATAGTGTCAAAGAGCACCTTTAATTAACTTGGAAAAGACTAGATTATTTTATCTTGTCAGAGCCAATTACCACCCAAAGGAACTCAGCCTAAGAGACAGCACCATCGAGCTCAGGATCCCCTATGGCTTGGCATCCACGTGTTCCTCTTCTGAGAAGGAGAATAAAATAGAACCCCATGATACACCCAACTTCTCTAAAGGAAATTCTACAAAGGCAAAGATTTTACTCAGAGTAGAAAACTAGAATTTAAATTCATTTTTTTATCTCAGAAGCACATTGACCAAAGACCCACTGACTGAAGTGAAAGCAGAAAAGTACAAATCAAGAAAATACTACAATGCTCCGAAGCCTATAGAAAATAAAACAGCAGTGTGGCATCTAATTCCAGATCAAATTAAGTGCATTGGTGGTGGCCATCCATAACCTCCTAAATGGAAGTCCAGCTAGCCTGCTCCAAAACATCACAGCCAGCCTCTCCATTTATCATATGAGTTTCCCACATATCACACTGAAGATAAAATACAATGAGATCACAACCCTTCAAAAGCACAGTTTGTTGTCCTATATTTTTCTCTAGTGGTTAATGGTGATTCTCACAGATTGGAGCAGGAAAGGTTATGGAAAGATTTGAGACTCCACACAGCAAGAAAAAAAGTTTTCCTAACAGACAGGAGCCACCAGGAGTAGAAAAGAGCCCTGCACAGCTAAGGATGCTGCAGACTCAGTCCAGGGGTGTCCGCAACAGATCCCTTTGGCCCTCTAAGTGAGGACTTTCTGTCATTTACCAAATGCATTCACACAAGCCTTACGTTTTCTGTATTCAATGAAGTGGAAAACTGTGGGAAAACCTATGAGTTTGAGAATCACAGACTTGAATTTCATGTGGACAAGAAATAGATTCAGAGAAGATAGCTGTCACATTCCAGGTTATCAGCCATTTAAAAACAGCAGTGTGAGAATTTGAATTCACTCTGTCTGATTCAAAGACTACTGTGCAATCCTTTGTTGACAATGGTATACAGACTGATTGCTTTAGGTAACCTGATAATTTTGCAAAAATACTGTACCATCATGATTGGAGAAGGCACTACATTTTAAACTTTATAAAATGTATGTTACATTTCAAGTGTAAGCTAGTTTTGGAATGTTAGTCTCTCTGTAAAAGTGATTTCCAGGGGCCAAGCAATCCCGCTCCTGCACACATATCTAAGAGAAATAGGGACATATGTCCACAGAAAAACTTATACATGGGTTTCATAGCAGCACCATTTTTTTATTAGTCCAAAAAGTGAAACTGATCCAGATGTCCCAGATGTCCATAACTAATGAATGGTGAATGACTGGAGAACATGCAATATCACTACAACAAAATGCTATTCAACTAGAAAAATAAATAGGGTATTCATGTATGGTAGGCCAGGGGTAAACCTGAAAACACACTAATTACAAGAAACCAGTCCTGAGAGGCCATGTATTTTATGATTCAGCTCTTCTGATACCAGATATTGATTAGCAGTAGCCCAGGGCTACAGGGAAGTGGAATGGGGAGTTTCTGCTAATGGGCAAAGGTATTTTTAATGGGGTGATCAAAATAATCTAAAATCAATGGTGGCCGTTACACCACTCTGAATATTTGAAAAATGTTAAAAACCTTACCAAGATGAAATTTATGGCATGTAAAGCTGTTAGGAAAAAATCCCAGATGCCCAGTCCAGCTAGCAGCTTCCTGCATTGCTGGTTCCAGTGGAAGGAGTGACAGGTAAAGAAAGGAGGTCATGGTGTGGTCGATGCCCAGGAGGGACCACGGAGGGGATCTAGTGGGGGGCAAGAGCCTTCTCGGTAGCATCCTGTGGGGAGCCCAAAAGTAAAGGAGCGAGTTCTCCAAACACAGAACCTTTCACAGCAGGCTCCCGTTGTGTGGCACATGGGGCTCAGGGGATAAGCTCTGGTATTCAAGAGCCACATAAACACCAATGTAAAACTGACACTGCTGCTCAATAGTTCAAGCCCACAGGACATTTTTGACTGAAATGTACTGCTGCCCACAAAGCCTGTTCCCATGTACATATTCATGAAGCAACTGATTCTACAATTAGTTTAAACACCGTTACATTATTTATAATTGTAAATTCATTTGCAATTTATATTATCTAACATTAAAATTGCTTCATAATTCATGTAACCTATTTCCATTATTGACTTCATAATCATGTGGGTGGACACCTGGTTCCAAGCCCAAGAACCCATTCTTATCTCCAAAATGTGTGCCATATGCACCTTTAGACAATCCCTGGAAACTCCACGCACCTCCCTTTACCCAGTCTTATGTAACAGAAATCACCACTCTTTTCCCAGCTACTTTTTTTTTTCCCCAGTGTTAAAGTGATTAAAGCAGATAGGTAGTACACTTTTTTCAGCATTAGTTATTGTTTTGAAGAACAGAGCAAGATGGAAGAACCAGTGGGGACAGAGGTGGAGAGCTGTATCCATAAAAGCTCTGCCCCATAGCTTGGACATGTTATTTCAACAATATATCAGTCCACAAATGCTCTGCTATTTTACTGTGTGGACTTCATAGTGCCATATGTCAGGCAAAAAGAATGTTTCCTGCCACGTCCACCCCTGATTATTGAACATGTTCTTCCACGGCCTCAGAGAACTATTTGAGGGACTGACTGCCCCACCTCCTAGGGTGGAGCCTCAATCACTAACACCTTCCTAGTGCTCCACAGTCTCTCATGGCCCTCTTTTCAGCCCTCAAATATCAGAATTGAGTGTCCTTCCACTGTTCCCACAGCAGGAGGTCATAATGTGGGACAAACTGTCAAAACAGTGTCTCGGATCATAAAATACTTAGGTTTCCCCTAAATGATAATTCTATAAATCTTTAGCAAGCATGTCTGTACAGATTAATCCCTTGGCCAATGAACAAGATTTGCAACCTCGTGGGGATTTTCTGGGAAAAACTCTCTTCCATGGGAGTCTCCCTAAGGAATTTCAAAGATGAGCCTTGGCCCAGGGTTGGTAGCAAAACACAGCAGTCATCACAAACAGCGGCCTCTTCTCCTATCACCACTCCCTCCACACCAGTGTCCTGGAGCTGCCAGCTCGCACAGTCAGCATGTTCTGCTCAACCAAAAGCAAACCTGTCCCATCTGTATCAGCCCCAAGTCCAAATCACTGCAGCTGTCCCCGCTGATCCACTGCATGGAGGATCCTGTCCTTATCTGTCATAGCCACATATTCACAACAATTACCTGTACCCCCCCACACACACACACAACACACACACACACACAAGTGCACACACACAGGACTCAGATGCCTGAATCATACTCTTTTGCTCCACTCTATTTCATTAATGTCAATCCATAAGGAGGACCCACAACACATCGGCCTATTCCTACAATCTATAAAGTGATGCAGTTCATGGGTAAGGACTAATTGTAAAATGCAATCATGGTTTTGGAAGGGTTTGATTGGAAAATTCACCTCAAGTCTATTGACTCTTCTCTCTAGATTTCTTACAAGAGACATGCCCCAACCTCACCCCCAATTCTGCCAATGTAATGATTCCACAGGTCCTTCAGCTCTTCTTAGAATATGGCAGACTTGGATTTGAAATATGCTTGATCTTCTATCTCTGTGACTCTGGATGGGTCACAGACCTCTGCCAACTCTCTTCCCTCATCTGAAGACACCCATACCAGCTACCCGTCCAGGTTTTGGTGAGGTCCAAAGTGCTTCATGCTTTAATGTTCTCAACAAACAACCAGGCCTATGGTTTGTGGCCATCAGAAGGACCCCATGGAGGGAGTGCCCTTTACTCCCTGCTCCAGAATGGCCTGGTGGGGTCACCTGGCTGTTCTCCTTTTCCTTCCACCTCTCTGCAGCATGGCTTAAATGTCTCTACCAGGGCCCTCTGGTCTTACAGCCCCCAAGCATGGCCAGCAGAGTGCCACACACATCACTCCACACCCTGTGCCTCACCTTTGCCCTGCACCCACCATCCAGATCCTTGAAACAGAAGCACGTTCCTGCCCATCTTCCCTTTGCACTTTATGTTCTGAATGCCATCTCTAAATAAAAATTGTCCATCTTTTCTTCCAGTATTGGAAAAGCCCACCTCCAGTGCATCCACAGAAGCTGTAGTATTTCCCCACTCTCATTCCCCAAGGGAATTAGTTCTTCCTTCCATCTTGTACTCAAAAAACACTGACCATGCCCTTCACTGATCCCCTTACATAGTGATATCACTGTTTATGAACTTAATTTCCAACACAAGTCCACAGGCCAAGATACCCTTTCATTACAATAGAGCACAGGTCTTAAATGTTACAGGGGTATAGTCAATGTTTTTGTGACAAAGGAAGAAGTATCAGGAGCAATAGAGAAGCCCAGCTCCTACATGGAGCATCTTGAACTGACGTTCCTACCTTGGCTTGGCTGGGTGATAAATAGGCAAGATAATTCTCTTCTCTAAGGCTCAATTGCCTACGAAACAGGGATACTACTGCACTTTCCTAGGGGTTGCTATGAAAATTATAATATCACATTTTTACCTGCATCCTCTCACAGTGACTAGCATGCAATGATTAACACAAACCTGCTGTCCCGTATTGAAGAGGGGAACCCTTAATTCTAAGCCATCGCATAGGCCAGAACTCTTTGCTGAATAATCTCAGTCACTGCCCAGAAGCTCAAGTGCCAGAGCAGCTTAATGAAACAGAAGAGAATGAGACAAGAGATGAACAGAAACCACAGGTGTATAGCTCTCCCGACCTTGGAGCTGGTCAGAAACACGTCAGAGGCCCAGGTATAAAACTCAAGGGTGGTTACGTCTCCGTCCTTCTGTGAATCTCCATTACAGGAGGCACATGTGATTCTGATGCCCATTTTCTAGGCAAGAAACCCAGAGCTGTCACATGTCCCTGAACTGGGGTGATGCACCCTTTAATTAGCTGCCTGCCGTGATTTTGTTTGTTTGTTTGTTTGTTTGTTTGTTTTTTCCTAATCTGCTAAAGAAACAAATGGGGAACAAATTGAAGCTAAGATGCCTGTGACATTCTCCTACCAGCAACAAATCTTTGCATCAAGGCTACACCACTCACCCATTTGGAAACATAGCTCAGGTCCCTAATGCGATTTTCACCATATTCCTTATTTAATCAAGATATTTTAAAATGTGAATTTTCAATGATGAATGATTAAAAGCCTCCGTTTATAAAAGACCATTTCCGTATCCCACTGGACACATCATTTGAAGATAATTTCCCCTTGACAAGGCCCAAACCCATGATTAGAGGAGCTTCTCAAAGATAGTTCTTGAGACCCCAGGAAGAAAATAGTGATTAATGAATGAGCAAACACGAAGACATTCCAGATGGACAGTCTCCTGTGACCCCCAAAGGCTAACTTACATAAGGAGGATACTCTGCTCTGACCACAGACCATCAACAGGCAATGAACCATGAGCCAGCTCCCTCCTTTTGAGCAGGTATTAGATTCCAGAAGAGATTATCCAGCCATCCAAAGAAAGGGTGAATATAAGGTAACCGCTCTCCAGAGCATGTTCTCTCCCCCACTTTAACGAGGGGCCATGTGGTTTGGAAGCCACTTCTAAACTTACAGAATATTAAGCAAGATATTCATTATTTTATCCCACCATGAAACAACAGGCCCAAGCAATCAGCCCTGGGAATGTTCTCGGAGACTGTGTTTGTACACGTTGGGAAACAAAACAGGGTATGAAAAACACCCTGCTTGCTATAGCATTTCTGTCCTTTCTGAGAATGTGAATAACAAACAGAAATGGTTTCATGGAAAAAGAGACCCCCCAGCGATCCAAAATCCTACAGGAATCCAACTATTTGTTCTGTCCAGGAACTCTTGTAAAAATTGTTCCCAACATCCAGCATCTCTGAATTGTCCCTAACTCAGAGCTTTCCAAACTTTCCACTAATCACCTTTCTTAATTTTAAGCAATAAAAGTCTAGATTCAGGAGGCCCATGTATTGGTCAACTTTTCATCACTCTTACCAAAGTACCCGACATGGACACCTGGGAGGAGAAGTTTACCTGGGCTCACAGTGTAGAGGTCTCAACCCACGGTCAGCTGACTCCATTGCTCCAGGACAGAGGTGAGGCAGAGCATATGGTGAAAGGATGTGGGGGAGCAAAGCGACTCATGGCAGCCAGGAAGCAGAGAGCAACAAAGGAAGGGACCAGGGACAGATATGATCCAAGGCACGTGCCCAGTGAATGGCTTCCTCAAGCCATGCCTCACCTGCTTACAATTACCACCTGGGTGTCCATTCAAATTATTAGTCCATCAAATGGATTAATTCAGTGATGAGATTACATCCCTAATCATGTCTAAAAGCCCCACCTGTAAACCTTGCTGCATTGGGCAACGATGCTTTCAACATATGAGCATTGCGGGGAGGGGAGACATTCCAGGTCCAACCTGCAACAGCCCAACACAAACTTTCTTCCAGCCTGGTTCACCTTCATTCCCATTGAGTGGACTGAATAAAACAAAATCAGAGCCAATAGTGTTCTGGTGGAGAAGTAGAGAAGAATACTATACCAGGGGCTGGACAGGCCTGAGCCAATCAGAAAAATGAGGGCCAAGTAACTTCAGCTCTGTGAGTGCCACGTCTCTGTGGGTGAAGTCAGCACATGCTCCCAACCTTACTGCCTGATTTTGAAAGGAGAATGAGTTAATGTGTTTGAAGCTAGCAAGGGTACACCATGATCAACAATTATGAATTAGCTTCGATGACTCTTTAAAGGCCGGTGGGGGGACTCAAATATGCTTGATTCTCTTCACGTCACCTACTACTCCTTGACCACGCTCACAGGAGAGGCTAGTCAGAGATGGAGACCCACAGGTCAGCACAAATTACCCAGAACTGGCAAATACCTGAGACCAAGCTTTATCCAACTGGCTCCCAGTTCCCATGAATAATGCTGCTACAGCATATCTGCTGCCTTATGTGGCCACAAAAGTAGGAACGAACTTGTTAGAAATAAATAGAGCATGGCTAAAGTGTCACAACCCAGTCGGCTCTGTCCAGAGGGACGCCACAGCCACAAGAACAGCGTTTGTCCAAATACAAACATGCCCCTCACAGCAAGGACTCCCTCACAGCTGAGTTCAGCAAAGGCATCAAAACTGATAAAGATAACACCGGCCTTTGAAAGGCTGGCCTGTGGGAATGTCTGCTGAAGATCCTACCCCAGATTTACTTTAAAATAAACACGATAATTAAAGCTTAGAAAAGTTGAAAGCTAGAAATATTTTCTCAAACATGAAACAAACTGCCTTTCTGTCAGTAATCAAATCCAGTGAGGTTTGAATGTATTTCTGCTTTAGAAAGAAAAACGAAGAAGAAACACTCATTTTTTTTTTCTCTATAACGAAAAGATTATGGGCATCAAGAAAATGTTTGACCTGCATACATACATAAAGCCCCAAATGTAAGCATTAAGTATTTATTGGACAGGTAAAATATGTATAGCGCTAGAATGTATTTTTAAAAATAATTCAAAGAAATTTCGCCAAGTATTAAGGAGCCTACATCAAATTCAGGAAGGAGAAACACACAAAAATTGATTTTTAAGAACTGATAAAATATCATGCTGAAAATCAAAAGATATCCATTGATTTAACACAAATTGGCAGTGACTGGGTCAAGAGAACGTACAGAGAAGAAGGAAATGAAATTAGCTCCATGCAAGTAGATTTGTAGTAGTAGAGGTCAAAGAGGTCTTTTGATTAATTTTAGTTATTGTCATACAATATGTTATGTCATATAATATGGAGAATGGAAAGAGAGATTCTGGAAGGAAAATACATTCTATCAAACATCTCACAGCATAAACAACATTCACCAGAGGAGTTTGTTAGCCTCAGCATCCCTGTGGTTCAGGACAGGATGACTTCTTGTTGTGGGGAAGCTCTCCTGGGAGCTGGAGGAGGTTTGGCGGTATCACCTACCTCTACCCATGGAAGGTAAGTAGCACAAGACAAGAGTCTTGAAAATCAAAGTGATTTTCCCAGACGTTGACAAATGGCTATCATTGGGGGAGAGGGGACAAAACTACCCTCCTTCCCATTGAGAACTAGTACTATATACAAAATTTTAAAAAGAAATAAAGACATAGCAAGCAAACCAAATATAAATTGGGAATATTGATCTCATTTTTCATAGTTCGGTTTTCTTTTCCACTTACTATGCTAATATGGTCTCATAGAAAGTGTGACACATACTCATCCAATGACGCACAATTCTGCCATGATGAAATCTAGGTTTTATAAATCAGTTATACAATGGGAAGCAGAAAAATGTGCTTCTATTACCATAGTAACAAGGACAGCCCAGTTCAGTAAGTGAAGTGGACACTGTCAAAATTTAAAAGCAAAACCTTTATCTGACTCATTTTAAAAACCCGCATGGGAACCAAGAAGCCCCCAGGGAAGTTGTTCCCCTCAGTTAACTGGCTGTTTTGGTTTGGATCTGCAGATAGCAATAGAATTGAAAGCCAAGTATGCACCTGCCTTCGGAATAGGAGATATGACCTTCATAGGGGTCACTGATGAAGAAAAGAGGGAGAGACAACTTCTTTGGTTTCCAGTCATTCCCCATGTCTCTTTTTAAATGACACAGCAGTGCTAGATGGCTTTAAGCTCTAGAAAGTGAGTCCCAAGCACAGAAGTTACCAGGGAAAAGGAAGAGACTACTGTCCTACCTTGCTACCAATACTACCACCATTATTGATACCACTGGTTATCGGTGACAAGTCCTGCTTCCTCACATGTGGAAGGATAACATCAGAGAAGCACCCCAGGGCAAGCATATACAGCAGAGTTTATTTAAAAATGAGTAACATAGACTTCTCCTGGGAGAAGTCTATGTTACTTAGCTAGTATCCTGGTATCCCAAGAAGTGAGAGAATTCTGCCTTTCTTATATATCTTAGGCTTTCTTTGTTCTCCTGCTCTCTTTCCCTTTCTTCTCTTCTTCCTATGAACATGACTAGGACCAGGTCATGCTCAGGTGGGATGGCCAAAAGGTGAGAAGCAGATGGACAGGGGGAGGGGCCAAATGAAGCAGCCCAGGACATATTAATTAACAGCTTTTATAACTTCCTGTAGAGAGGGACAATTCCTGGGATAAGTTACCTCAGCAACAGGTTGGAGCAGGGGCAGGTCATCTTGACAAGGGTGGAGGAAGGGCTCTGCAGGCATTTCAATCCCTAAGGAGGCAGTCTCCAACTTCCCAGGCTCAATGTGGCCTTCTTGATCCGACCTGATTGATTGACCTCTCTATATTGACTACCTGTCTTATTCTGGCTTCATTGTCATCACAATCAATAACATCACCACCATCATCACCTACACCATTACCACTTCCACCATCACCACCACCACCACCACCATCATGATCACCAATATTGTCACCATCTCTACCACCAACACCATCAACAACATTACCATCATCATCACCTTCAACAACACCACCACTACTCTCACCACCTATACTACCATCACCATCAGCAATATCACCACCATTATCACCTTCACCACCACCATCACCAATACTCTTACCACCTCCACCACCATCACCATGAATAACATCACTGCCATCATCACCTTCACCACCAGCACCAATATTGTCATCTCCTCCACCACCATCTCCACCACCACAACCCTCACCATCACAATAGCCAATATCACCACTATCACCAGTACTGTCATCATCTATACCACCACCACCATCACCATCAACATCACCTCTGCCAGCACCACCAGCACCAATATCACCACCATCATCATCACCAACACCTCTACCATCACTATCAGCAATATCACCACCACCATCACCTTTATCACCTCTAAGGTTTGAATGTGAGGTATCCCTCAAAAGCTCAAGTGTGAGACAATGCAAAAAGGTTCAGAGGAAATATGATTGGGTTGTGAGACTCTTAACCCAATTAGTGAATTAATTCCCTGATAGGGATTATCTGAGTGGCAACTGAAGTAATAGGGCAGAGCTGGAGGACATGGGCATGGGGTGTGGCTTCCAGGTATGTATTTGTATCTGGCAAATGGAAACCTCTCTCTGCTTTCTGATCATCAGTGAGCTGCTTCCCTTTGCCACACTCTTCCACCATGATGTCCTGCCTCACCTCGAGCCTCAAGGAATGGAGCCTGCTACCTATGGACTAAGACCTCTGAAATCATGAGCCCTTAAATAAACCTTTCCTCCTCTACAATTGCTCTGGTGAGATCCTTTAGTCAAAGCAGCAAAAAAAAAAAAAAAAAAAAGCTGGCTAAAACGCCACCATTTTCACCACCACTATCCCCATCACCTCTACCTCCACTGCCACCACCACCAGCAATACCATCACTACACCCATCATTGCAATTATCACCATTGTCATCATTGTTAACACATCACCACCATCACTGCTAATAGAAATCTCGTCTGCCACAGCTTGGAATCCGATAAGCCTTCTGTAGCTCCATCACAATCAGAACCTCTCCTTGCACCTTACCACACTAACGCACTTCAGCACGTACTTTCAAATTATCCTACTCTCTCCTACATATGGGACTTCAACATTTCCAAAGTTTGCTCAAGTTGTTTGTTCTCTTGGTCTGGGATATACTCTCCACACAAATTTTTAGATTAGCCATTTCTTAAGTCAAGCTTCAAACACACTGGATATACAGTAATACTGAAACTGTTCAAAATTACAGAAACTCCCTCCGTAGTATGTTATGAAATGAGTTTTCTAATGAATGAGCAACTGTTTACTTAAACCAAACATAATACCTAGATGACAGGCATATTCTAAGTATTTTATAATTACCAACTAATTTATCTTCATAACAGAGCAATAAAAGGTTATTGTTTTACTATCAATATCATCATTTTACTGGTGTGGAAACTGAGGCAGAGGGCATTAAGAAATGTGTCCAAGGTCACAGTTGATAAATGACAGCTGACATTCGAATCCAGGCAGCAGCCTCTCTAGGATCTCTGAACCACTCCACCCCGAAGCCCACTCCATATTGAAAACAGTTCCAAGGCAAACCTTATGTTGAAATTATCTTTCCTTAAATTAATGCCATGGAGTCCAAAAGAGCTCTGGCAACAGTTAGTAGACTGATTTTCAACTTCTTTTTAATATGAAATCCTGTTTCCAAAATTCTTGAGCCCATCTGCATCTCCTCCAAACATACTCTAAAAAAGAACCACTAATTGTGCCACAATCTCCTCTTTTCATAGACATGGAAACTGAGGCCCTAGGAGAGGATTTGCCAGGCCACCGAGTAGGTTGGTGGCAAAGCTGAAACCAGAGCCAGGGGTCCTGGTGCCAAGGAGATGCCCTTCAATTGTCCTTCAGCACCCTGGCTCAAGGTCAACTAGAGTTTCCACACAAAATTGTGGTGTCACATGTAACAATTGAGAGGATGGCTGGAGACACATGAAATTAATTTGAAAGCCAAAGGAAAATCATTTACCCGAAGTCAAATATCCCACAGTGAAATCCAACAGGTCAGGTTGTACCTCTCATCTAAGGATTCTAAATCCCCTTGTAGGAGCCCCTGGGCAACTGAGTTAAGAACCGTGTAACAGACACTTCAGTGATCTGCCAGGCTAAAGTCCACGGCTGAGCAAGAGCTGAAATGCCCAGTCCCTCAGTACCTCCATCTGAGGTCACACCCAGCCCAGGGGCTCTGACCCCAAACCACACCCACAAAGGGAGCTCCTCTGCAAGTGGAGGGGGTTCTCAGCCACAGCTCCCTAACCGGCTTACCTGCTGCTCTTCAGACCCCCATGTCTTCAACCCTCCCATGACTAAGTTTTTCCCTGTGGAAAAACAACTTCTCTCCTTGAGGAGGTGTTGAGAAATATTAACCACCGCTGGCGGAAGGAGGAGACCTCCACAGCCTGAGACCACAGGCATGATGAGGCTGAGTCCTCATCAGGATGGCCCCTGCTGATCCTGCCTGCAGCTACCCAGGACAAAATTCCAGATGGAGCAGAGACAGGGAACCCTGGGGTCAAGCCAACAAGCAAGATCCCTATTGTTCTCTGGTTTCCAATAAGATTAAGTGTGATTCTCTACCCTAATTTAGAGTTTTGGTTTTTTTTTTTCTTTTTTTCCACCTACAACCAGGTACAATGCAATTTTGATTTTAAAAGTTATATATATTTCTATTAACATATACATAAAAATAATTACCTGGTAAAGAAAATTTCTTTCAGGTACCGTTTTATTATGAGAATGTCTTCTTTTTAGAAACCGTAAATTAAAAGTACTAGAATTTTATTTTCTTGTGTCTTTATTTTATTAAATAAAAAAAAAGTATATAAGGAAGAGATAAGCATGCACCTAACCTATAGTGATCAGACAAAAGAAACCATAATATCTTGAGGGTCTACTTGTTAAGAAAGCAAATACTTAATAAAAATAATAACAATCAATTCCAAAAATTACTGGGATCTCATTAATAATGAAGTATGTGCAACTAATGAATTTTCTCTGGTGCAACATAGGATCCAAAGAGTTAGTTTCTTTGTTCATGTTCTCAAAATATGTTGTCCCCTTTTCCTGGGGCCATTTCATTGCCTGATGTCCTTGGCCTCCTGAAGTCCACCTCTCCAGTGTTGGAATTTTTGTCTTTAATCTTGCCAGGCTCCTCTTTTTACCAATTATAAATAAGTAAATAAAACAATCTGCAAGGGGGAAAAAAGACACACCAGCTGCCCACATTTCTACTAGAGTGTTCTCTAACTGCTCCTTATATTTATTCTTGAGTTATAGCAAATGACAGTTTCCATCTGGACTTCTTTTTTTTTTTTCATAAAGACATTTCTCATTTCATCCTGTGATAATTTGAAAGACTATGTACACAGTGTAACCATAAATAAAATAGCTTACAGCACCACTCCAAAAGTCATGCTCCACCTTCATGCATACTGAACTAGTAATCCAGCACAAGCAAAATAAATAGTCACCGTGGAAATGAATGGCTCACAACAGAAAGGTAGAAATTAAAGGTCGTGTCCTCGGCTAGTTCTCTGCTATGCTACTGTTTATCTTGAGAGGCTCCAGAGTTGAATAAATCTTCCTAGCTCACCTCCAATTTTGGAGGTGAGTTTTTGCATATGGACTCTCCATCTTGTTTGCACCATGGATGCCTTCCACATGCATCTCAGCCATATCTCAGTAACCTTGACTGCCTAAGCAGAAGCAAAAGGGGTCTCTAGTTCACACTGGAGTCTCACTTAGCCCACAACTAGCACAGGCTGGGCACTTCTCCACATCACCCACAGACTAAGAGTCATGTCACGTATTACTATACCTCATCCACGGCCACCGAGACAGATCATCCCCAGTCCAGTGAATAAAACCGCCTGTGGATCCCAATAAGGGATGGAAGGAGGAGGAAATAAAAATTAATCTCGTATTCACCAAACAGAAAACTCACATTAAATATGCCATCGTACCCAGAAAATATCACCACTTACAACAGGAGGAGGACAAACCAAGGCCAGTTAAGGCAAAATAATAACTGTGACTTCAGCAGAAAACCTTTCCTTTCGATGAGACAGAGGCCTTAGCTAAACCCTGCAAGGTGATCCCTAAATGAAAGATTCCATCTCCTCCAAGAAGGCAGTGTCTTGTCAGTAAACGATGAGCAGAAAATCAGTCTTCTCATGGATTCCAGATACATTTTTGCTTATCTCTTCCTTCTTCTGCTTGTTCTAGTTAAACCTGTAGAATTACTTCTATGAAGACAAAACACAACCTACCACTTCCTAGATTATGCTATACCTCTAAGACTTTATAAAGATCTCTGGAGTGGTTATCCTGGTTGACTTTCAACATTCTTTAGACTTTCAGATCAGGGCATTCATAAAAATCTTTTTTAAAAGGAACTGCTTTTTACTGCTTTCTCTATTGCTTTATTATTTTTTTTCTATATCAAGCAATCCCCATTGTTATTATGTTCTCCTAGAAGAAGACCCCGTTATCATAACAAAACATTTGTAAATCCATCCATCAGCAACTTCTGATGCTCACCAGCAACGTCTACCATTCCAGATGCCAGCCACATGGAATGCACCATGGCGTGAGTGTTGGTGGAGGTGAAGCAAATCCGTGCTCCCGGTGAGGGGATCTGAGGTTGCAAAGCCTCTTCTGGGCTCTCAGAAGTCCAGTGTGAAGGAGACTTTGGTCATGATGTGTGGACACCCAGAAAAATGGCAAACACCCAGTGACAGAACAGTGGACAAAATCTTTTCTGAAATCGTCAGTGGATGACCCAGGAGTAGGAAGGGGAATACTAATGGAAGCCAACACCACGTCCACGTTAGACACATGTGTGAACTAGAAATAGGGAGACAGGACATCAAGCGTAAGAAGGAACTGTTCTCAGAAGACTGCAGCAAGACCTTGGAGACTTAGGCAAAGAGCACCCAAGTCCTAGGCAGGGCAGAGGGAGGGTGCACATGGAGAGGCTGGAGTGCACTGCACACTGGGCCACGGTCTCTGTCACCTTCCAGCGGGGCTTCACAGGGAAAGACACTTGGGCCTGAAAGTAGTAGGAGTTAGAAAGAGTGAACCAGCCTGCTGAAGGAAGAGCGGGCAGGTGGGAAGACAGACTAGGAAGGAATGCTGGAAATAATGCAGAAACTGGAGAAATGATACTTTTCTCTAGGTTCACCCTGTCAAGTATTCATGGTGGCACGGCTGGAAAGGAGAGGCAACAGGCATTATCTCATGATGCTTCTATTATACTTAGACACCAAAAGCACCGTATACTTAATAAAAGTGATATTTCACAGCCATGATAATTCCCACGTTTCTGAACTTTCCTATATTTTGAGTCTAGCATTTACAAAGCTTATCATTTCTTTAAATGAATTTCACTGAAAGAAGTATAATACATATCAAAGGACATGTGTAAAACATCCATAAGATTAGCAACATTCATCGGAAAAAAAAATGAAAGAGAAAATTCCCAAGGTTTTTTTTGTTGTTGTTTTTCAGCCTAGGAGGATTTCATTTGCTATTATGATCTCCTGTCTTTCTTGCTTAAATGGGTGAAAGCTAAAAAGATATCCAAGTCTTTTGTCACTGTGAAATGAAAATGTACTATGCAATTATTTTAGGAAAACACATATTACATGCATAAACAGGCACTACTGTAATCATCATATTTCATTCTAATAACATTTGACATCTTAAAGGACATCATTGAACAAAATTAATTTCATTTACAATAAATGAAGCAGAAGACGTGGAAAACCACCAAGCTGTATTTAAGATCTGGCAATTCCACTATATGTAAGAAAAAGATTGCCTTCATCTAGGATGACAGCTTTTCTCTAGTGCTTTATACTGATGTCTATGAAACCTAGTCTCACTAAATGAGCATAAAATAAAAAGATGTTCCTTTGGTTATATTTGATGGCATCAATCTATATTCAGCACCTTAAATACCAGGGATCCTGCATAAGTAGTAACAGATGGAAATAGGTCCATTTTCAAATATTTAGGAGTCATTGGTTCAGATGATATTTCTACTTTCTTACTGATCATAATATGAAAACCCTGCAATGGTCTTTGGTAAAAATCTTCCCACAAACTCAACAAGAAACTCATCTAAAACCTTCTCAAAACTTACCAGAAAAAGAAAAAAATCCTACCACAGATATTATACAACCAGGAGATCAAAAGCATCAGCCATCTCCCTAGTATCAGAGCGTGAGCTTTTGAGTTAGCAGATAGGGGGATTAGTCCCAGTGCCTGTTTAGGAGTCTTCAGTTTGAAAGATACATAACTTCTGGGCCTAAACTTTAGCTACTAAATAGGATCAAATGTCATCCACCTATATAAGAAAAACACCTGGGATAGAGCCTGCACCTAGCAGCTACATTACAGATAAATTTGGTCACCAGGGAAGATCTGGTCACCAGGAGACAGGGTCAATATTTAGGCAGCTAGAAAAGTGACTCAAATTAATCAGAGAGCTGTATATTTGAATAAGTCAACTTCCTATTAGAGTTATTAAGACACAGATTTCAAAACTCTGCTTTTTGCTTCCCCTTACCTCCAGTACCAACAATTGAATCCAGAGGTGCTTTGCCACTGAGCTACATTCCCAATCTTTACATTGTGAAAAAGGGTCTCATCAAGTTGCTGAGACTGACTTCAAAGTTGTGATCCTCCTGAGTCAGCCTCCTAAGTCGCTGGGATTGCAGGTGTACCACTGTACCCAGCTTTTCTTAAGCAAAGCTTCGTTTCAGAAAGGGAAAAATGCTTTGGCCAGTATAGAAGAAACGATGCACCATTCTCAGTGCAGCGGCTCAGCAGCTGAGGCTCCTGTGTTGGAAGATAGAGTTCTCCTACCTAAGAAAGCAACTGATGTCACTGAACCCAGACATGGGAACAATGTATTGAGCCTTGGAGATGCAAAATGAATGACCCAAGGGAGGACAGGAATCCAAACACTGTTGTCACCTACCAGAGAATGACTAGTTCTCAAAGAAAATGTAGAAAACTTAACTCTATGCATGAGCTAGAAGATAAAAAAAAAAAAAAAAAAAAAAAAAAGCATTTCTTCTAACATTAATTGCATAAAATCAGCATTTTTATAATTTTCTCATCCCCTTTTTATTTTTTTTTTTCAGCTAGAAAAGGGCCAAAAGGCAAAAAAGAAAAACTACTTCCAGATGGTTAGTCTAAGCTAATTGGGTAAAATTTCCTTTAAATAAAATGGAAAATACACATAATAGAAGTCCTGCTGAACACTAATCAAATCAAAATGGCCACTGTCTGCATCCTTATCATTCAATCACTGGTTTATGGATTCACTGTTTCAAAAAGTTTTCCAAATTTATGTTCTGCAATGCTACAATTGGCATTCAATTTCTTATTGGACTGAAAGACACCGACAATCTGACATTGTTGGACAACCTTTCTTCTTTAGGGCACAGTTGAGAAAACTGAACAGCAAAAAAAAAAAAAAAAGTGTCCACTTAAGCAGCTTTAAGTTGGACTCAGCTCAGTTAATGCTGTGATTTCCAGAGGTGACACCAAGAAGACTTCCACCTTGTTGTTCCAAGAATTCATTTTGCAATAAGCCTTGCGCTATTTTGGAGAGATTTCAGTAAAGGTAAGATGGGAATTGAAGAGATGGGAGTGCGTTATCAGATCATAAACTGACACTCAAAACTCTTCTGGAGAAACACTCTAACTCCATCTTTCACTGAGGGACTGGATCTTACTGGTTCTAGTCTTTCACTTCCATAAACACAGAGGTATGGGATGAGGGACAGTGTTGGAAATTGGAGAACTAAGGGTCAGGGGACATCAAGGTTGACTCCAGACCCTGTAGAGCCCAGGTTGTCCCATTTCCCATCACTGATAATTACAGGATGGACCTCAAAGTCATCATTCACGAAAAGCAAGCCTCATGCTGACCCAGCACTGAGATCCAGGGGAGAAGCACCTCCAGGAAGGAAGAGCAGTCCTTCTCATGCTGAATCTGCCTGGGCAACTTCTACCAGAGCTTTCGCACCTGTTTGTGGGGGGCACAACATCCACATAAGGTCAAGAACACTGTCCAAGGCAGCACCAAAATCTCAGTGCATCAAGTGCAAGACCTCCCTTCACAGACGGATGGCCACCTAAGTGCACATGAGTCTTCACAGTTTGTATTTGATCCTGTTTTTAACTTAGCAATGCACATTTAGATCAGTAGTTCAAAACCAGGGGTCATTTTACAACCCCTTCTCAGGAACATTCTGTAATGTCTAGAAACAATCTGTGCTGTCACTAGACTACTGGCATCTAGCTGGCAGAGGACAGGGATGCAGAGAAAAATGCTATAGTGCACAGGACACCCCAACAGAAGAAACTATCCAACCCAAAATGTCATGCTACCAAGAATGAGAAACTCTATACACACATACACACACACACACACACACACACACACACACAAACACACACACACACACACACACACACACACACACACATACACAACTGGGTAGTATTTATACCATATAAGGAGAAAAAGAACTGGGAAGACCAGAATCTCGTAAAACTAAAACCTTTCATAGCTACTGAAATGGGAAGCCTGGTTCAATTATGGGACAGCTTTATAATTATCTTTTATATTCCTATACAGATCTTCTCTTTATTCTGCTATGCAAATAATAATAAAAATAATAGGGCAATTTATAGCAAGCATTTTAATTTTAAACTCTATTATTTTAAGATATTGCTGCTTTTATATTTTACCCACAAGTTTTGTTAAAATAAATAAAATATAGTGAATACCATCCTGAGACAGTTGTTTTTCAAAAAGTTTTTTTTTTAACATAATGTGGTGTAACTTCTAACTATATATGTGATCCCACTGGCTTTTATACACAGACTATATTTGCCATTTCTACTTATGCACGTCATCACTTTGCTAATTTTTTTAATGTAGTTTCTCACATAAATCTACACTTTTTAATTTTCAAAAAGGATCCCAGTTGTGTGGTTGTTTCTCTCACCTACACATATCATTTGATAGGGAATATTCCAGCCTCCATTTCTTCCCTGGCTCTGCATGCAATTTGAAAAGTAGAAGCCAACCATCATTTCTGGTGGTTTGCAAAGTTACAGCGAACAAGAATGACCATGAAGGGCCAAGTCACTCATTTGATAACTGCATTCTCATCTCTTGAGACATTTTCCCTTCACTTCTGTGCCTTGTGTTCATCCCCACAGTCTGGGATCTGCACACGTCTGCCACTGTCTGCTCACTTTATGTGAACACTTATCGAATCCCTCCTGCCTTACTTCAGGCTACTGTAACAAGTTACTATATCCTGAGTGACTTAAACAGCAGAAATATATTTCTGGAATGAGAAAATCTAATTTCAGAATTGGTGAGGACAGACCCTTACCTGGTGAGGGCCCACTCTGGTGTGGAGATGGCCATTTTTTCCAGTAAGCTCACATGATAGAGAGTAGAGAGCAAGAACAAGAGCAAGCTCCCTCCTGTCTCTTCCTAAAAGGCACCAGCTTCATCATGAGAGCTCCCCTTTCACAGTGAATTACTCCTCAAAGACCCCACCTCCTAATGCTATTCAAATTGAGGGTATGGGATATAAGAGAATGAATCTAGGGAGAACAGCCTATCCCTAACATTTCTTACTGCAAGACAAGGCAGAGCAGGATACACTCTCCATTCTCCAGGTTCTCAGGATCAAGGGAACAAGGCAAAATCAAGATCTTGCGCTGACTCCCCAGCAGCTACATCTCCTAGTACAGATTCTACACGGGCACACATCTGGGCAACCTGTCCCGTGGGTGTGCAAGCCCAGAGAATGGCAGATGGGCCCTGACAGGTACTGACGGCAGAGACAGGAAGATTTACCTTGGTCCTGGGGCCTGAGACACACACAAGTGCTCTGTAGATTTCATGAACTTAAAAATTATTTTACAAAATATAAATAAACTTTCATTTTTTAACCAGTCAACATATGACAAGAGATCGTGAAGTTCGACTATATTTATACATAATTGGCAAAAATAAATCAAGTTCAAGAAGGGCACTTTAAGAACAACTCCCATTTATCTGTAGTGTGGCATAGGAAATAAAGAAAAAGTTATGTAGATCCTCTGATGTGCATCCTAAAAGCCCTCCTGGTACATCTGCAGCCACTTGGCTTCAGAATAGGCCCTGCGGGGTGCTGGGAGCCATAATGGTTCCAGAAGCAGCTCAATCGGGTAAGGGTGTGTGCTGCAAGGCCGAGCCATTTCACCATCCCGTGTTCCTCCGTGGTGCACAGGCACATGTAGCCCTTCTCCACGAGCCACCTGCAGTGCTCAGGAGTGCTCCGAAACTCATCCCAGAATCTCTGGAAACTCACAAAGTGTCCCGTTTGAAGGAGACAGTAGCAGCATTTACAGCAGAGGTATCCTGGGAGCTACATGATCCTTCATCTTTCCGTTTACAAAACCTTTGGAATCAAAAGCTAGGCATTCCCCATTCTAATTTACCTAATGACTGCACTTGTCACCACCCATAATGCACAGGAGAATTAGGGTCGCTGCACTCACAGAAGGGAAAATGTGACAGGGACGCATTCTTGACTCACCCAGGGTTACTCACACACATAACTGGCAGAAACACATCCAGTTGTGCGAAGAGAAAGGAAAATATTTAAAATCTTACATTAAATACCTAAGGGCAGACTTAAGGAGGTTTAATCCTCTGCCAGTGACCGTTGATTTTCTGAGAAGGGAACTTACAAAGCAAAATGAATGTTGAAACATGATTCTTGACAAAATCTAGCAAATTGGGGGTTGGGGAGCCTATGTCCTCTGTAAAAGTACACCAAGCCTTTTAAAAAACAGAAAGGCTCTCGGAGGTAGGTTTCTTTCTTGGACAAGGAAAGAAGCCCTAAAACAATGTGACCCTGAACCCCAGGGCAACCCCCTATGTGTGTGCACGGAGTTTCTAGTTGTGTGATCTCTGCATCTCACACATTATATACTGGAGATTTTATTTGTATAATCCCTCTGCATGAGAAGAATTGTCTGCCTGCTTTTTCAAAAATGTAAACAATCCATATTTCTATCAATTATGGGTGAGAGGTTTTATGCACATATTTTTCTTTTCTTGTCCATCATTATTATTATTATTGTTGTTATTATTGTCTTTTTTTCCTTTCTGGCCAGTCAGAAGAATGAGATCTCATCTACATTAAGAATTGTGTAGACAAATCTGGCACAGTGGCGCATGCCTATAATCTCAGTGGCTCTGGAGGCTGAGGCAAGAGGATCCTGAGTTCAAACCCAGCCTCAGAAACTTAGTGAGGCCCTAAGCAACTCACTGAGATGCTGTCTCTAAATAAAATATAAAAAAAATGGGTTGGAGATGTTGCTCAGTGGTTAAGCACCCCAGGGTATAATCCCTAGTACCTAAATAAATAAATAAACAAACAAACAAATAAATAACAAGAATAGTATGGACACAACTTTTGACATCAGAACATACTCTTATTTGAATTGCCTATTCATAACATTGCTCATAGCACTATAGGCTCTTTGAATTTTTCTTATAAATTTCTAAGGGTCTAAGGGTCTTTGTATATGAGATATTAACATGTCTATCATAAGCACTACAAATATTATGTGTGCTCTGATGCCCAACTTCCATGTCTTTGACCATAGGTTTTGTTTTTGTTTTTGTGACAAAAATGGTATGTGGTATCAATGTTTCTCTCTATTTTGGAGGAAAATAACAAAAAGGTTAATGATGGGAAGCAGACAACCAGAGAACTGGCTTCCTACCTTTTCTTTTAGGGTTTCCATTATCTAGCTCTGACAGCTTCCAAAATTTTGCAAATGATAAACTCATCGGCTTTTTGTTAGGTGGCAAGAAAAAGAAATGCATTTACCATCCCGCCTGATCTTCCCGAGCATCTTCCTGTACTGCTGTTATTGCTATTTCTATCTTGCTCAAATTTTATCTCACTATTGATGCTATCAACAATAAAAATGCTGCATTATGGAGTTTCTAATCCCAAAACAGTGGCATAAAATTAATATTAAGGTAATGAAATCCCCTTTCCTCCCTAACTCCATGTGAAAGCATGAGTCAACTGTGAAATTACAACAGAGGCGAAACCACACACAGATGGTTCATTTTCTGGGTATCACAGACAGCACACAAGTAATTATCAAAAGCTCTGGCTAGTTGAGGGAGATTCCTCCAATCTATCCCAAATCTGAACACCACTATGCAGCATAGAAGGAAACATGACTTTAAAATTCAGACCGAGTACCACTCCAGATGCTCATGATTGACTTCCAATCCCCTCGCTTACCTCAACATTGTAAAAGCTATGTACAGCAGAACCAAGGCAAACATGATTCTAAATGGAAAAAAAAAAAAAATGAAACCATTCCCTCTAAAATCAGAAACAAGACAAGAATGCCCACTTTCATCACTTCTATTCAACACAGTCCTTGGGTCTCTAGTCAAAGCAATTAGGCAAAAGAAAAAAAAATAAAGGATACAAATAGGAAAAGAAAAGCTAAACTATCTCTATTGGCCAATGGCATGATTCTATACTTAGAAGATGCAAAAAACTCCACCAGAAAACTTCTAAAACTCATAAATGAATTCAGAGAAGTATCAGGACACAAAATTAAAACACATAAATCAACTGCATTCCTATATTCCAATGATGAATCTTCTGAAAGAGAAATTAGGAAAACCGTCCCATTCATAACAACCTCAAAAATAATAAAATACTTGGAGTCAATCTAACTAAAGAGGTGAAAGACCCCACAATGAAAACTACAGATCACTAAAGAAATAAATTGAGGAAAATCTTAGAAAATGGAAAGATCTTCCACGTTGTTGGATAGGCAGAATTAATATTGTCAAAATGGCCCGCTACCAAAAGCACTATGCAAATTCAATGTGATTCCCATCAAAATTCCAATGATATTCTTCATTAAAATAGAAAAGGAAGGGCTAGGATTGTGGCTCAGTGGCAGAGAGCTTGCCTCTCACATGCGAGGCACTAGGTTCGATTCTCAGCACCACATAAAATAAATAAACAAAATAAAGATACTGGGTCAATGCATAACTAAAAAATATTTTTAAAAAATAGAAAAGTCAGTTATGAAATTCGTTTGGCCCAGAATAGAAAAAACAATTCTTAGGGGAAAAAAAAGTGAAGCAGGAGGCATCACAATACAAGACTTTAAATTATACTACAGACCTACAGTAACAAAAACAGCATGGTATTGGCACCAAACAAAATGAAAACCAGTAGAACAGAAGACTCAGAGAAAAACCCACAAAACAAAGACACCAAAAATGTACAATAGAGATAAGATAGACTCTTCAACAAATGGTGCTGGGAAAACTGGAAATCCATGGGTAGTAGGATGAAATTTAGCCCCTATCTCTCACCCTGAACAAAACTATTGCAAATGCTTTTCTTGAAATGTAGTTCTGGATCTAAAAAATTCAGAAAATTTTTAAATGAATTTTTTGGGATTATTTATAAGCTAATTTCTCCAATGGCATTTTGCCAGTGAAATGATCCTCTGGAAAAAAAAATGTATTCCTTATTTACTTTATTTCCCAGGTTGTCTAATATTTATGTATCTACTATTTCCATCTTCTTAAACACTTAGGATTTTTTCAGGTTGGAGTCTTAGTGTTTCACCCACATTCTCTTCCAGTCATTTCCCGGTTTTAGATCTTACATTCATAACTTTAATTCATTTTTAACTGGGAAGAGACCTCACCTAGTTTCATATTTTCTGCTTATAGATCTCAGTATTTCCCTTCTAGTTCTGTATAACATACATAATGAGTCACTGCAAACTTCAGCCACCCGACAGAGCTGGTGAACACTATGATCTATTCCTCCTATCCCTGCATTTGGGCACCTGTCCTCTGGCCCCATCTCCCTCTTCCCTACCCTAACTACCCTCTAATCATCATTTTTGTACTCTCTTCCTAGAGATGGAGTTTTCTGAGGTCCACATATGACTCAGAACAAGCAGCGTCCATCTTTCTGTGCCTGGCTAATGCCACTAAATCTGAAGTCCTTTAGTTATATCCATGTTGCCACAAATGACAGGATTTCATTCTTCCTTATGGTGAATAATATTCTACTGTGTATTTTACTATATTTTCTTGACCCATCCGTCTGCCAATGAACACTTCAACTGATTCCCCACCTTGACTGTTGTGAGTAGCGTGGAAACAGCCACGAGTGTGGAGGCATCTCTTTGATGAGCTGACTATATCCTGAGGAGAGAGATGGTGACGTAATACAGTGATTATATTTTTAGCTTTGGAGGAAACTCCACGTGGTTCTCCATGACGGCTGTACTAACTTACATTCCCATTAACAGTACACATCCTAGCCAGCAGTTGATACTTTTGCTTTTTGATGATGCCCATTCTGACCAGAGTGAAGTGATAAAATCGTGATTTTTATTTGAGTTCCCTGATGATTCATGATGCTAAGCATTTTTTTGCACGCACATGTCAGCCGTTCTGTATCATCCTTTGAGAAATGTGTACTCAAATCATTGCTCCATTTTCAGACAGATGATTTGTGGGGGTTGGTGTCATGGAGTTTTTTGAGTTCCTTAAATTAACCCCTTGTCCAATGAATGCTATGTAAATATACTTTCCCACTCAATAGGTTGTCTCTTCCTTCTGTCAACTGTTTCCTTCCCTCTGCACAAGCCCCTGGTTTGACATAATCCCCTTTGTCTACTTTGCTTTGGGTGTTTTTGCTTTGGGGGTCTTATCCAAAACATCATTGCTTACACCAGTGTCTTTGTGTTTCACCCGTATTTCCTTCTAGTAGTTTCAGTTTCAGATCTTACATTTAGATCTTTAATTCATGTTGAGTTGATTTTTGCAACTGGGGAGAGACATCATCTAGTTTCATTTTTTCTGCATATAGACACCCAATATTTCCAGCAAAGTGCATTGAAGAAGCTGTTGATCACTGGGCGCTTTGGTCAGTTTTTTCACTGTTGTGACTAAGGACCTGACAAGACCAACTTTAGAGTAGGGAAGGTTTATTTAAGGGCTCATAGTTTCAGAGGTCTCAGTCTATAGACAGCTAGACCCATTCCTCAGGGATCAAGGTGGGGCTAAACATCATGTTGAAAGACTGTAGTGGAGGGAAGCAGCTCACTCGATCATCAGGAAGCAGAGAGAGAGACTCTACTTTCCAGATACAAAAGACATACCCCAAAGCCACGCCCCCAATCACCCCCTCCTGCAGCCACACCCCACCTGCCTTCAGTTTCACTCAGTCAATCCCATCAGGAAATTAATTTACTCTCAGAACCCATTTTTCTTCTGCTCTTTCTTGCATTGTCTCATACATGAGCTTTGGGGGAAGACCTCACATCCAAACCATAATACTTGGCCTTACAAATTATGCATGTTCTTTCCCCAATGCCTTTAGTATGGATTCTGAAAGTTCACGAGCCCTTACTTCTCATTATAAAGGCCTATATTCTGCAGTAAAATACATCTGCCTCGGGGAATCTAAGCGGACAGTGCCAACCCTTATTTTCACTATGAGAAATGCGAGCCTTCAACTTCTTTACATTAATAGGCCAAATGCACTCCTCTTTGATAGAAAATCAAAATTCTATGCCGCTGATAAAACTGGTGACACAACTTCATAGGATTGATCCTCTTACAAAAAGGTGTTAACAATGCAAGTGAGGTTAACTGAAATCCTTCCAAAAAATCAAACACTGAGTGGCTCTCTGTCCTACATTACTAAGTGCTGCATTATGTTAACAGCGTGTCACAGAGCCACTGACCCATTACACCACAAATGTTCAGAGATTCACTGAGTCAATGAGTTATAGCTGCTGCCAGACCTGACACCTGTACTGACAACAATCCTCAACGGGCCTCTCCAACATGGACACTCTCACTTCAAGGTTCCTTGGGGGGAAAATATCATTATAGCAATATAAAAGCAGTGTGCATAACAAGAGTAGGGGGAACTTCTAATGTCAGAAAATAGCCATTTGGTAACAAGGAAAACTGGGAACATCATTAAAGCTCACGTCTTACCTCATCTAGCGCCTCCCAAGACTCAATTGGAAGAGACTGCTCTTGAGAACAGCAGGGGCATGAACTGCAGATTAGCCGAGAAAAGCATGATAAATGCTGAAAGGAACTCATATCAAATACTTCATTGGACAAGTCTGATCTCATTTCCTATAACAAGAATGACATTTTATGTCACAACAGTGGAGGATTTTGCTACTGAGATGTTGAATGAAATCTCTCAAGAGGAGAATTACCTTTGGGACTTCATGCCATTTTAAAGATCACTCCTGAAGGATCAAAGCACTGCTACATCACATGAAACATAATCAAGAGCATTCCCACAGACGTCAGCACCCCACTTCAGCATTCCACACCCCAGGCACCCTCTTCCTACGCTTTCTCCTAGGTCAGGGTCAATACGGCAATGACCTCCAAATATGGACCTCTGATCATTCCCTGGTACCCCAGGCTCACATGGACGACTGCACACCCTTTCTCTATTTAGATGAGAAATGCAAATGCTCATGGCCCAGAGAGAATTTTTGTATTTTATCTCCCCAAATCTCTAAAGCTTCAGTGTCTTAGTACCTGTTCACCATCCGTTTATTTGCTCAAATCCCAAACTGCACTTCACCCTTCATTTCTTCTCCCTTTTTTCCACACTAGTGCCACAGACTCTGCCTCAAAAACTTTCGAATCCACTTTCCTCCATCCTCAACAATGTGCCTTATCCAGTCACCTGTGAGAGGCTTCTAGCCCAAGAGTGACCAGGAAAGGGCCAGCAAATCTTGTGTCACTATTGCTTTCCCAGAGACTTGCCAAAGCCCTTCAAAAGCACTGAAGTTTCACACCTGGGTCAAAGCCCTCTGCAATCTAGCGCTTGCCTCTCTCTGGTCCCAGTTCATACCACTGCGTCCTTCCTCGGTCCCCAAAGGCTGTTCCCTAAGGTGACCCAAAGTTGCCTCCTGTTCACTGTCACACAATTCCCTCTAAATTCTTTGTGTGGTACTCACCAAGGTGTGATACTTTTTAATTTTCTGTGAATTTAGTTATTGTTATGGTCCAATCCTTCTGGCAAAAACTATGTTCCATGATGGCCAGGAGTCTCTCTGTGCTGAGTATTAGCATATCTCCCATGCCTAAAACAGATTCCCCCTTTCTGTGCATTTTTAAGGACAGTGTTTCGTGGTCTACACAATAATGGAAACATGGTTTCCTGTCAGGCATCAACTGGGATGCCCGCGAGCCCTCGGTGACCCCCACATACAGGAAGGGATGGGTCAGAGGCACTGTTCGTTTACACAGATGTTTGTCCATGAGGGATTTTTGTTTGAGATCAACCACCAATCATGTGTTTTCTACAAGAAAATTACACAATTACACATTAAGGGTGAGTTCCAACCCTCAAAATATTTGCTAGCTCAATGAAATAAAACCAAGATTCTACTTGGAGAAACCTATAGCTGGTTTATTTTGCAATAATGTTTAAATAGGTGGATTTAATGGTTTCTAATTCTTTTTCATAATATCTTCCCACTGGAATTCCCTTGAGAGCCTTTGAAAAATAAAAGGAGTGAAATATATGCTGGTTTAAGGAGTCATATGTTATCCCTGAGCTCAACCCTCCTGGTGACCTTGGAGTAACATTGGTGAGTTTCTTAACCTGACCCACTTTGGTTGATTCATCTATAAACTCAATACTATTAGGATTACCTCTGTATGATTGTTGGGAAGATGAAGCAATGTTTGTAGAATAGTTAGTTATGACAACACCTGGGATACAGAGAGTGCTCAAATAATATGAAGCACTATTATAAATGATGGTTAAGTTATTGTCAATACTTTATAAAATGTTACAAATTATGAAAACTTGGAAAATTCTTGTTAACTTTGTATCATCATTGCTACATTACAAAAGCCTAGAGTGACTTCCACTGGTGAATTTATTCAAATTCTCCTTTGGAACCAAACATGGGTGATTGCTGCAATCAGGTGAAGATGACCCAGGAGAATCTATAGGCTGTTTTCCACAAGTGGGGAACTGGCATGGGTTTCAAAACAAAGAAGGATACCCCCAAACAACAACATCTTCGCAAACCATGCATGTTTGATTAGTAATCTTAACTTAAGGTGTGTGAGACTGCTAAGGAATTGCCCCAGAAAACAATTCCTTGTACATACTCCTCCATAAAGACAGAGCTATCCAAGAAAATAAGAGTGAAAGTTAGAACACCCCTTACACACTAACACTATAATTACAAAACTGACTCAGCTGTCATAATGCACCTTTTTATTGCTGTTATTATGTTCCAGAAGGAACTTCTGAGACCTTATGTACATTTTTTAGAGCTAAATCATGAAATGGTATTAAAAGAATGTAACATAATAAAGTAGAAACTTATAGAAAAAATGAGATCAATCCAGAAATATGGCAGCAGACTGACAAAGTTTATTGTACCAAACTGAGCTTACAAGAGAGAATTCAAAAAGAACGGAAGAGGAGGGTGGGAGGGAGGGAGGGAAGGAAGGGAAGGAAGGAGGGAGGCAGGGAGAGAAACATGGTGTTACTTGGGACAGCTACATACATATAGATATTTAACTGCAATCTAGTTATCCATTGACCCAGCTGGGCTTGTCGCGTCGCACCTGCAACAGGGCAGATCCTCTGACATATCAAGGCTGCTTCCTGGACATGAACTACATGTCCAATAACTACACTGCAAGCAGTACAGCTTCAGGGCTCTGATCCTGCCTGTCCTGCTGTGCTCTGCTATTTTTATGTTTAATAAGATGTAATCCTTGAAGATGATACTAATGAAATTCCGCTGTGATGCTAACCGTCGTCCACATGTTCAACTTGGGAAATGTCAGATGCCAGGAAGGAACTGACATCTGATCCTACAGTACAGGGGAGGGGCACTTGGGATTTGGCTCATGTGCATCTTATATCTCACCTTCTGTTTCAGTCCTCTTGAAAACTCATAGGCAAACATTAGGGATCATCCAACTTTGGAAGGATCACACAGGTTCTGTCTTCGGTACCCTGGGAATAATGGTCACTGATGTTGGAAAACAGCAAATACTATGCAAAAGAGCAGAAAAGTGAGTGACTCCCGCTGAACAATCATGGACAGTCTGTAATAGCCACAGCAAATCTAAGTATTAAATTGTTCTAAAATCATGTCGTAAAGACCTTAAATTAAACTTAGCACAACCAGAAGACTAGACGGGCATGTTTTCACCCAATCATAAGGACCATTAGAGAAGTTGTATTTTATGAAATTTCATTCCGAATCTCTTCATTAAATAATATGTCTATATTCGGTGCTTGTTATATGCCAGAGCCGTGAGGAGATGAATGCAGTAATCAAGCCGACCTTGCCATCTGAGGAATGAGGACATACATACTTGAACACTGCAGTTGATCCAACTATAAATTCCCACTGTATACACACATGCACACATGTGGAGACACAGAGCTGATGCAACTTGATCTGGTCAAGGAGAGGCAAAGGAAAGCTTGCTGCAAGAGGACATAAGCTGAGAGTTGGAAAACCAGCAAGTATCCACCTGCTGGGTGACAGGGGAGATCATACCAAGTGTGATAAACTTTGGGATACAAATTAAGAACCTGCAGACAGGTTTATAGGTTCCCAGCTCTGTGCCCAAATTGAAAATTAGAGCTTTACTCACCCCCTTTGGAAAAGTCCCCAAAACTCATCCATGATACATTCATCAATCTACCAATTCACGTATTACCACAATAATTATTGCCACTCTATCATATCTTATGTAGGCCCTTCTCTACACCTATGGATAAGCCAAAAGTGACCAAAATTTTCAAAAATCCATGCACCATGGAAAGCAGTATGAGACTTCTCAGAAAATTCGGAATGAAACCACCATTTGACTCAGTCATTCCATTCCTTGTTATTATATGCAACACTTAAAATCAGCATGCTATAGTGACACAAAAACATCAACGTTTATAGCAGCTCAATTCACAGTAGCTAAGCTATGGAACCAACCTAGATGCCCTTCAACAGATAAATGGATTAAGAAAACATGGTATGTATACAAAATGGAATATCACTCAGTCAAAAAGAAGAATGAAATTATGGTGTTTGCAGGTAAATGGGTGGGACTCATAGAAAATATCGTGCTGAGTGAAATAAGCCAATCCCCTCAAAAAAACAAAGGCCAAATGTTCTCTCTGATCTGTTGTTCTCTCTGCTTTATTAAGGCTAACACACAACAAGGGGAGGGAGAGGAAAAAGGCACTTTAAGTGTATTAGACAAAGGGGAATGAGGAAGGGGGTGGGGTGGGAAAGATAGTGGAATAAATCAAATATTATTACCCAATGTGCATATATGATTACTGGTGTAATTCTAATTATGTACAACCAGAAAAATGAGAAGTTGTACTCCATTCATGTATGATGTGTCAAAATGCATTCTACTGCCATGTGTAACTAATTAGGACAAATTTAAAAATCCCTATAACAGCAGAATATACATTGAAAAGAGAGCAGAAATCAGACAAAATAAACAAGCATAAGATCATGTGTCAGGTGGTGTGAAGTTCTTTGAGAAAAAGCAATAAAGCAGAGAAGGAAAACAGATATTAGGAGAATGGTCCCAATATTAACAATGTGTTCAGGACTATCTCCTGATGAGGTCATGGTTGAGTAAACCTGAGTGAAAAAGAAAGGATTCTTGGAGGTATTCAAGTACATATTAATTTGAGACATAAATAAGCTATCCAGATTGTAAGACCAAATAGGCAGTTAAATATACAATTTTGAAGCTTAAGAAATAGGTCCCGGCCAGAGATGGACATGTGGGAGTAGTCAGTAGGTAGATGCTACTAAAGACACAAGATCAGGAGGGATCCCCAAATCATGAGGATGGTGGGAAAAGATGAAATGTGCCGCACTGAGCCCAACATGACTCCAGTGGGTGGACAGCGGAGAGAGGAGTAGTGGAGGCTAAGACAGAAAGGCCAGGGATATTAGGGTCAGACCAGGGAAATGCAATGTCCTAAAATCAGATGGAAAAAAGTGCTTCACAGAGCCAGGGGTGGTGGCACATACCTGTCATCCCTGCCACCTGGAAGACTGAGGCTGGAGGATCACAAACTAGAAATCAGCCTCAGCAACTTGTGAGACCCTGCCGTAAAATAAATAAATAAATAAAGAGTGGGGGATAGGGCTCAGTGGGAAAGTGCCTCTGGGTTCAATCCCCAATACCAAAAAGTTAATACACCAAATAAATAAGCAGTTGAGGAGGTGAGAGGGACGGATGGCGCCGTCACTGCTGATGGATAAGTCTGCGGTAATGACCTCCACCACTACACCTAGCAACTGGGCAGCCACCCGTGACCTGAGGAAAGGACTGGGGGTCAGTATGGGTTCAGAGGAAGTGGAGAGACAGGAGCGAAGGACATCATGGAGGACACCAAAGGCGGCAAGGCCTTTGACAGAGCTTTTCTGTAAAGAGAAGAAAAGTGCAGTGTAGCCCAGTGGGTGTCAGGGGTCCACGGGTCTGTTTTTTCTTAAGGTGGTACTTGTTTCCATTCTTATTGGAAAAATACAGCAGAGAGGGGAAAGTGAAAACTATTAGACAAGAAAGAAATGGAAGACTCCTCGTGTACCCTAGGACCAAGGGGAGGGGATGCAGCTTGGCCCAGCTCAGGTCATGGGCCCTAGACGGAATGAATCAGAGAGACCACCCATGGGGTGTGCTGATTGGCTAGCTTGGCAGGTGTCTCACCTTCCCACCACACCTGTAGAAAGGAAATTTCTGGGCAATGGAAGGAGAAGAAAAGTTCTCAGTCGTCTCAGGGCAGTCACTCCAATCTGTGTACTGAAGAAAACCTCCAAGCTGCGGTGCATGCCCTAGAGCCACCACTCATTCCTCAGTGTGGCTTGTAAGAGCCCTTCACTGTTCCCAGTCTGTTATATGAAAATACAGTGGGATTGGCTTCCCAGAATTTCCTGACCATCTTTCCAATCTTTGCTCTTTCTGTTTTGGTTTAACCAACAGAGGTCTGTTTTGGAAGCAAAAGTAAATGAAGCAAGATGACTCTGATCCTCTGTGGCCTGGGAGTCTAAAAGGGACACAAACATATGCCACATGAAAAGCTCCAGTGGATGAAGCATGAACTGATCAGATCTGCAGCCCTGCAGCTGGGAGACCTCTCCAATACTCGGATGTGCACACAGTGCAGGAAAACCCTCAAGTCCCGTGAAATCCCAAGATCCAAACACAGGGTCAGTTTTAGGCCATTGGGAACATTCTGCCAAAACGGATCCTACACACAGGAGGCAGGGTCCTTCCATGCACATATAAATCTTCAAATCCAAGCAATTAACCCCACGCACATCTGCCTCTCTAATGGGTGTCTGAGAATAAACAGCTCACGAACTCCCAGCCTGACTTGAGCACGGAACCAATGACAGAAAATGGATTCGGGCCGTGGCCACACATCTGTGATTCACAAATATTTATAGAAGTCGTAAAGCTGGTGACCTTCAGGACGATAGTATACTTGGCAGATGCTCTCCTAAACAAAAGAAGAAAAAGGCCAAACTCCCAAAGAGAGGAGAAGAGAGGGGGAGGCCAGCGCTCCCACGTTCCACAAAGCACGTTCCAGTGTACTCTAAGGAGGGTAATGGAAGCAGACAGTTCTCCTGCCAGTGAACCTTAGTAACACCCAGTGAAATGCATGTGACAAAGCAGATCACATCTGTATGGACCCTTCCAGATCACCTCGCAGAGATGATCCATAAGGCTGACTAGACAATAGGGCAGGAATAATAAGGGGTCGAGTCCACAGTTTTAGGATTCCTGACATTATTCACAATGACAGGCTAAATCTTTACCCCCAAATGTATCCACTCAGCATGTAAAAGCTGGCGATATACATTGTACCAATAACATACCCAGAAATGTATTGCAAATACCACAAAATTTGTGCTGGGGCAGAGACTCTAGAAAAAATATTGCCAGCAACTCTGTAAGCACATTTTTTTTTTTCATATTCAATCTCTTTGTCTCCAAAACTCAGTCTGGTTTGAAAATATCATTTACCTATTTTACCACGTCTGAATCTATATCCTCTCAATGTCCTTGTTTTGCAGCCAAGAAATGTAAATACCAAGGGAAGTGAAGACTGGGAGCTGTGGTTCATGGCCGCGCTAATGTGCATCTCAGAAAGAGAGATCTGGGTTCAATCTTTTGGAAATTATGAACTTACGGAACCATTTTTGCAAGCACATCATAAATTAACACCGTAGGTTAGTGCTCCAGACTCCTCAAGAGAGAACATCAACCTACCCATCGGAGCTCTGACAGCCTCCAGTGAGTCTTCTTCCTCCACATGAACATCAAGGGCAAACAGCAAGAGTTACCAAAGCACCGTTACAGGGACTTAATCATGTCCAACCTAATGGGTTAAGTTAACACAAAAACTACCTGATAGAGTTGTTAAAGTACAGATAAAAGTTGTAGAACATCTCAAGATGCAGAAGATAACCTTGGCCTAATAGAGGAATTCATGAAAGAATTCTTGTCTGGCTGTCCTAGGTCTCTCATAGGATGAAGGTGCAGTTGGAAACTTCCGGATTGTATAAATGCTTTGGTTGCCTAAACATCCTCACTAAACTAAAATTAGGGATTGATTTTTGATAGCCAGGAAGAAGAGAGGCAGAACAAACCACCGAGGAGAATTTAAAACACAATGTCCACCTTGAAATAACTATTCCTACGTTAAAATGTTGAATATTTTTAATAAGATATAGGGAATTGTTTAAGTTTCTAACCACTGATTGAAATAATTATAATGAAAAATTAATATCATTAAAAGAAAATTCTGTAAGAGAATAAAGTTAATAAGCAAATGAAATAGGAAAAAAATAACAAGAAAGATTTAATGTCCTTAAAATCAAGTCCTAAAATCTGTGAGAAACACATTGGGAATCAATATCTACACAGTCTTAAAATATCAACAAATGAGTCCCCAACACATGCTTATTTTCTGTCTCTATCCTTCTCAGAGTAAAGGCTAATTATCACATGAAAAAAAAAAAATAGATCAACCAAACACAATGAGTAAAGAACAAAACATATAAAAGGAATGAATACTGTCAAATTGACAAAATCATTAGTAATGGTACTCAGGGAGAAGAAAGTTTCAACCAAACAAACTCTCTGACATTAGTAAAGTGTAAATCTATAACACTTTTATAAATCCACCTGGCAGTCTTATTAAAACCCGTTGGTTTTGAAGTAGTAAATCAACTGCAGATATTCTGACCTAATGAAATAACTTGCACTCAAAAGAAAGCTTTATGATAATAATTGCTCCTATTTATGAAGCATGTACTTTATGCACCAAATAGCCACTCTTCACAAGAGAAATGATACTCTGACACACAAAGAGCAAAGCGGTAATATTGGAACCCGGCATGTAAGGTGTTGACGACCTCACTTTGAATGCTCATGCTAGCAAAAGGGAAGCAGTAAACTATATTACAGTATCTTTGCATGGTGGAATATTATGTAATATTAAAAATGAGGTTTATTTACAATTTGCTATAATATGGGAAAGTGCACATGAAACCACAAGCAAAAAAAGTAGCATGCAGAATCCTATGTAAAGAATACGCTCCAAAAGGCTATATTAAAGGCCGGCAGTAGCTGTCTTTAGTGGGCGCAAAAGTGATGAGTTTGTTCTCCTTCCTTTACATATTTTCCATAAAGAACATTCACTGCATTAAAACATTTATGCTTTTCTTCATATTTTTAACAGCAAAAATACTAGTGAAAATATTAGATAGTGAACATGCCTGATAAAATGCGAACCCCTTCAATACCAGAGATAATCCCTACTTAAAGTTTGGTGTGTATTAATATATATTCTAGCAGATGTTAGTACATACACGGACTTATGCATAGAAATTATATGGAGTGTATTTTTTAAGATAAATGGAATTCTATTAAATATATTATTCTGCAATTTGCTTTTTCCAGTTAATAAGATACCATAGATAGCTTTCCATTACTTTTCTAATCAGAATTTTATTTTATATCATTACTATTAATGTGAAGAATACTTTTCTATTATGCATAGAAGAAGTATGTAGGAACCAGCGGCTCTGTGTGGAAAAAGCGTATTTCCAACAGTTCTGCTACATTAGGCCCGCGGGCTGGCTTTAGTTATTTGTTTCTAAGAATGAATGCATGAACGGAAAACGCCCCTAAACTCTTGAAAGAAAACATAAATTAATTGCTCTTTCACTTTTTCTTTGCCCATTTTTTTAGATGGTAAAAAGTTACAATAGTTAAATACACCTTGAAGGATAAGAGCATCATTCTGTAAAGAAAAGAATAAGCAAAATACAAAACAAAACAAAAAAAATCACACACACACACACACACATACACACACACACACACACACACACAGAGCATTTGATGTATGGGACCAAGAGTGTCTCCAAGTCTTTTCATGATTTATACATGTAAATCTTATTCAAACTTGACTTATAGATATATTTCTTTGTTCTTAATAAAAGAGCAAAACTTGATACAAGAATATTTGTTAAATATAATTATCAGAAGCTCAAGATAATGGTATTTCTTCTCTACATATGTAAGTGGCAATATGCATAAAATGCAAAATAAAAATGTCCCATTAAAACACATTATGAAGACCAAAGTGGGAAGTGCCACCTGAAATTATTTTATAAATGAATTGCACTTTCTAGATCAACAGAACACATGAAGACAATAATGATCACCAGGCCCTATTTGGAGCACAGCTGGTCTAGGAATCAGCACTCAGACTGGTACACTTGGACCAAACAGACCATGTCAACCAAAGGAGCACCAAGGGCCCTTGTTCCCAGGTGTAGGCTCTTGCACTTTCAGTAGACTTCATTAAAAGTTGCTCGTGACTGAATCCCAAGCATCCTGAGCTAAATTTTGTAAGGACTCACTAGCCAATCGGACATTTACATTCACTGCAAAACGGGGTCTTGGAGCACATCAAGGACCGCATAGATCAAGGCTCAACAAACTGCAGCCTGCAGGCCACATCCAGCCTGCACTTACCTCTGCAAACAAAGTTTTCAGAAGCACAGCCATGCTCATAAACCTACAGGGTGCCAGTGCTTCCTCTCTGCCAGGATGGCAGAGACAACTTGATGCAGGAGAGACCCTGTGGTCTGCAGAGCCAGAAACACTTGCTATCTTAACCTTCTCAGAAAACATTTGCAATTCCTGCTTAGACTATTTGCAAAAGTGGTTTCTTGAACACTGCTCTTTAAGGACCTGAGTATTTCAGGTAAGGTAAAAAAAAAGAAATGAAGAGTGCCTGTGTGTCCTTATTCTAAGCAGGCATTCCTGGGCTGAGAGGCAGCACTGTTAGGGTCAGGAGTCCACGTTCAAATCCCAGCTCTGCCTCTGATAGTTGGGCTGTTTTCTTCGTTTCTCTGGGCCTCAAAGTCCTCCTCTGTAAAGTGGAATCACCTCCCAGGGCTGTCATGGGAATTGATCATATCTCACTCCACAGGGGGCTGGTACACAGTGAGAACTTACATTAACTAACACTCTTCCTGTTATGGTGTGACACTGCGCATCCAAAACAAGCCAGGGCAGGCTCCATGTGGTCCCTGCCATCCCCCAGGTTCTGTGGTTCTCTGTGGAGGAGACGAGGCCCCCAAGTGCCAGATTATGTCCTAATTCAGACACCACAGGAAGCTGAATGTGAGTGAGCTGGAGAAAGTCACGAAATGTGAGTCCTCAATCTGTCCCTCTGTGAATGTAGGACTAGCAGGACTTCGGTCAGCCTGATGGGGTGTAGCACATGTGGGTTAGAGGGATAAATGGTACAGCCATGCTGACCCATCACATACTTTCTTTTGAAAAGCAATTTACCTAGGGCCATTCTGGCCCTTTTCTGGCTTAAGTCAATAGGATGTTACATTCCTCTACAAACAACCTGTTGTCCTTAGGGCTGTTCTCTCAGGGCCAAAGAATGTAAGATTCCTCCTTGCCAATATGAACACAAGTTATCCCGAAAAGGGACTTTTGTGACCTTTAAACAGACCAAAGATTCCAGGACTCGAGAAAACAGAATAATTAAAAGCAAAGCCTACCGAGTAAAAATAAGCTGCAGTGAGAACTGTTCAGTGTGGACCAAAGTCCCTGATACTTGCCTTTAGATCTTCAGCGTATCATCTTAACCCCATCCTAACAGTAAAGTCCTCCCCACCCCGCTGGGCTCCACTTGGTGCCTGTGGGTAAAATCACATGCAGCAGGGATTTAAAAATCTGATGCATTTCTGCTGTCAGTCAGGAGTTCAGAGGTGGGCCCAAACTTCCCTAAAACCCCCCAATAAAACTGGGCCACAAAGGGGACGCCATGTCACTTTCCTCTTTGAGACAGTTCATCTCTCCCTTGAGGGCACTGCCTTTTCTCTTCTCATAAACTTTGCTATAATTTTACTACAGTTCATGTCTTGCTTGGTATCTTCCTGGGCGAGAACACAAGAGCTGAGAAACCCAAGCCGCTAACAGGCTGGGAACTTCTCGGTGCCTCCAGACCCAATCCTAAGACTCACATAACCACTTTCAGTACAGACAGAAACAGGAGCAAAACTCCCGGAGCTGGGAGTCATTGACTACGCAGAGCCAGACGTGCATGTACTGGAAAGCAGGATGGGCCTGGCCGCAGTGAGATGGCAATTTAGGAGACAAACAAGTTAGCAACAGAGGTGGCTCCTTCAAACACCAGTAGACGCAATGAGACTCCATCCCTTGCCCCTTCCCCACGGGTTCCTCCCTTACCTCACTACCCCACAAGTCCTCCCATCCCTCCCTCTCTCCCCACTGAAAAGTAGGCACTGGGTGTGGTAGGTAAAGATGAGAACACCTGGGCTGAAGGCCGAGGACAGCCCCTGGGGAGCTTGGCTATCTGAGCCCCACTGTGGAAGCTGAACAAACAGGACTGGTGGGTGGGTGTCAACCACTGGGACCTGGGGGCTGGTCTCTACACCACCGGGGTCAGAGGAATCAGGACAATATGAGGGGGACCGGCCAGGCCTCGGTGTACAGCAGGGAATTAAGATATGTGACAATGTCTGTACCACAAAATAAACCAGAGCACAGCAGCAACTGCAGCAGAGACAAACCTGGCAGCCAATCACACCATGGGCCAAAAGATGCTGAGAGTCGCCAGCACCTTGAAAGCTCTCTGCACAGTGGGGCCAGCCCCAAGCTGCTTTTCCTTCAAGATTCAGGAGGAATTCTCTTTCTGAAAGTGTGCTCATTCACGGCTATTTGTAACAGTAAAGATCAGTAAAGCTCATAAGCTATCACAGCATCTCAATCTCTAACACCTCTGGGTGTGCCACTTCCACGTGGACGTCTTACTTACCAAGGAGAGAGAGGGCAGACGCCGTATGTCCTCAGTCATGAATCACTGAACGCCACAGCCACATGGGCACCCAAGCCCCGCTCTCACACACCAACACTTCAAAAAAGAAAGACAAAAAGATCAGTTGGAACCTTCTAAAAGACTCTGCATTCATTGGGTATCAATTCTAGATAGTTCCATCAATGCCCTTAAAACTAGCACAAGCTGCTGTAGCAATGCAAAACCTAGAACGCAATGTCACAGGATGGCTTGCTGATCACCGATGAGTGCCCCAAGTTACTATCACATGCACCAACGCGTTTCCTTCTTCAGAAAGGAGAAATCAACAATTTGATGCTGTTCATCATGAGAGGACAAACGTCATGAAACCTCCAAAGAACCTGCCCATGTTATGACGACTCTTTCATTTCATCTTTTGAAGCATATCCTAGCTAAAGTAAAGTGTTTCCAGAAGAAGATGAAGGCAGGAGGTATGAAAGAAACTATGCCCTGAATTTTAGTTTGTACATTACTTATATATTAATTTGCCTGGTGCACAATTATGAGACTTTGTAGGAAGAATTATAAATCATATAAACAATTCACCTGATCAAAACCAATTAAACCTGGTGGATCTCCTCATTTGAATTAATATGTAAAAATATGGGGAATTGAATATCGGAATGGAATGGAAAGACTATGGCAATTCCAGCCTCCCGCAGGATGCATGCACCAAAAGTTGAAATGAGGGACTTCTCATTTATCATCCTTAAAGGACATGTGTCCATTATCAGGGACGGACACCTGCCCCTTCCAACACTGCCCTTAGGGGTTCATGCTTTTGTATCCGTGTTCATCCAGTTCCTTTCTTTCTCTTTACTCTTCTCAGCCGCGGCTTCTGTCTACTGCGCATGAGAAGCGCACTGCTGTCCACCAGCCCCACCCACACACTTAGGGAGCAGCTGAGAACAATGAAGACAAAGTAGAGGGCAGGCTTTCCAGAACATTCTGGCTGTTCCTCCAGACAACGAGTCCCACATGGTCTGTTTCAGTAATGACCGAAAGGCCATCAGCCTACAGAAAATAATCTGAATTACAGCTGAAATTTTATGAAATATTCTATCTGCTGAACGCTGACTTAGAGGTCCTGGGGTTCAAAGCAGCGAAGCTGCATCTCCATGAGGCTTCCCACATCCAGAGAGTGCTTGGGTGAGTTCATGGGAAGCATGGGGGCGATCCAAGGCAGCATTATGGGTAGGGCCTGCCACAGAGGCACCCAGCAGCCAGGTGTGCTCAGACAGCGCAGCCTCGCCAACTCCAAGGTCCCAGGTGTGTCATTGACAGCCTGTGACATCATCCTTTGGAAAAGACAAGGTGCAGATGCAAATGTTTGAGGCCAAAAGAGAGGTCAGGGAGCTCTTCCCAAGTAAGGATGCACATTCAGTCCGGGAAAAATTCCTGAGAGCAGCCAATTTCTTCTTCACAACATCCCTAATGTCTCCTTTGGGTGTGGCCGAAAAGTATGTCAGGGAGGACTTCATTATTACACAGCATGTTTGGAGACATGAATCTCCTCTCTGGAGCCCTGAAGTCTGTTTTACAACAATCATGACTAAAATTTCCCTGTATTTGTTTAGAACACAATCAAATTTAAAGTAATAAGTTTGGACAGAGCCAAAGAGCGGGCTCTGTCCTGCCATGGTTACCTGGCAATGTCTGTGAGTTCCCACTTGTCAGAATTAAATTAAAAATAGGGCCGATGGGTTTCCTGTCCTCACCCAGTGAGGTCACAGATGAGCTGGACACCTGAGACAGCTGGCAGAATACAGGCCATTCTCTGAAACAGCCAAGGAGACAAGGCCAAAAACAACACTGAAAGAATCCCAGGAAGCAAAGAAAGCCAATACTCAGGAAGAGAGATCCCTGCTGAATCCAGGCAGGGACAGCCAGACAGTCCCAATCTTCAGGTTTCAAAAGCCAGCCCCTTCCTTGAGAAATGCCACCTTGAGTGACCGTGGTTTGGGGAAGTCACAACTGTCCTCAGAAGATGAAGTCTAGGAAGTTGGTCCCAGCAGCAGGAGTCGGGGCAGACACCCTACAGGGTCCTTACTGTGTCAACATCAAGAAGGATCGGGGGAGTTTACCACTGGGTGAGACAAGGCCACACAAGCAGCAGGCGCACCTTCAGCCCTTGGCTGTGCAGGCATGACCAGCTACCCACGCCTCCACGCACACACACACAAGTGCACAGGCGGCTGACTCAGGGCAGAAACCGCAGTGCAGCCCTCGGGTCTGAGCTGAGCTGAAGGAACGCAGGGCAGGACAGTCCTCAGGTAGGATAGCACAGTGCACCTGTCTCCCCTCACTAGGGCCACCAGCATGCTGACACATAAACCAGGGATCACGGACATTTCTTTTAGAAACTGAGCAGGAAGTCAGAAGGTAAAGAAACTCCAAACCTCGGAGGCTCACCCCAACTGGAAGTGGGAATATTTTGAAGCAGGACATTTTTGTTTGTCTCTTTTTTTTTTTTTTTTGACAGGGGTTGGGGGTGCTGTAGGCCAGAACAGATGGTCTATACTAGTGACGTGGACTTTGGTTAAGGCTTTGTGTCCTGAGCGCTCAGCCTAACCTCTGGAGGAGCGAGACTGAGGTCAGCCATGCAGTCAATCAACAACATCCATCTGGTCCATTCCCAATAAAACCCTGGACATCAAGGCCAGCGTGAGCTTCCCTGGTGGCCAATACTCCACCTGTGTGGTCCTAGAGGAATAAAGCCCTGTCCCCAGGAGAGACTGGGAGAGACAACTGGAAGCTCAAGCCATCTCTCCTGAGCTCCACCCTGTGCAGCTCTGCATTGCTGCTTCAGTATCCTTCAACTGAGATCAACCATTACCATGAACCTAAGAGCTTTTCTAGGTTCTGTGAGTCCGTCTGGTGGCAATCTTGGGGCCACCCAACTGGAAAAGGAAGGATCAAGTGCAAATACAACATGTGTGAAAGAAGGCTGGGATAGTGTGCCTACGTGGAGATGAAATACACAGGGAAACAGAGGGTCAGCTGAGGCCTAGGACCCCAAAGTCTTGGGGAACAGAGGCATCGTTTGGAGAGACTGGTCAGAGGCTTCACTGTAAACACAGATGGGTGTCCACACATGGCTGGGGATGCAGTTGGGGCCTGAAAATCAATGTTTGAAGCTTGGAGCTCCAAATGGCATTTCACTTCAGAGATAGAGAGATACATACATACATACATACATAGATCCCCCCTCTTCCCAGTTATACACCAGCTATCTAAAATAGATTTTTAAATATTTTAAATAAAAGAACTACAAATCATAGTCCATTTTTGCAAAACAGTATTTGTATAGAAAATCAGGGTAGAAACCCAATGTACTAAATGAGGAAAAAGTTTCCTGGAAGTTTTCTGATAACATAAACACCGTAGGATCCCAATTTTCTATCTAGAAATTAAAATACAAACTGAGTAAAGGATAAGATTTTTGGTGGCCCCCGAGTGCAGTTCCACTGGTTTGGGGGCAGGGACTATCCAGAGAACCAGCACCCGGAGGTGAGTGGCAGATGGAGCAACCTCTTCACTCTGTCACTGTCCCCAACCTGGCTGCCCAGGGCTCCAAAAGGACACTCTTCTTCTTAAAGGAGTGGACAGCACCTGGAGAATTAACATGTTTAAGGTAAAAGGATGCTGTCATTAGAATACCCCAGTTGTCAAGAAAAGAAAGGGAAGGTTGGCAATAGAAAAAGTGGGGAGACAAGGGACCGGGGGAGGACAGAGTGGACAGTGGAGAGAGGGAAGGAGAAGGAAGGACAGACAGGAGGGAAGGAGGGAAATGAGGCCAAGACCAGAAGTAGCCAGCAGAGATACTCAGATTCCAAAATTTTATAACCTTTCCTTTTGAACATAAGTTGTCATTATAAAATATACTTTATTGCTTATCTTTAAAATAGAATTTATTTTATGACTTTGAAGCTTACAACATGATGTCATTGGGGGAATACACCAGGACAGTGAAAGGGAAGTAATGACGGTCACATCATCTCAGTTACTTTTTTTTGGTGACAAAAACAGCCAAGTGCTACTTATTTAACTAAAATGTAAAATATCATAATTTTATTGACTCCGTGTCCACACTATCCATTAGCTCTGTCTTAATGAAACGCAGGCAGCCTGAACTCCAGTGAGAAGGAGCTGCCTCCACAGTCCTGAGCAAACGTCCCAGGGTTTCAGAGAACAGCGTGAGGCTGGAGATGGAGCTCAGGGGTAAAGCACTTGCCTCGCGTGAGCAAGGTCCTAGGTTCAACTGGACCGGGGGGAAAAAAATTGAGGGAAAAGCAAAATGCACATAAAGCTTGAGGTGAGAAAGAAAGCAGAGTGCCCAAGTCATGGCTGTCCTGGGCTCTAAGGAACAACCGCCCATATCCTCCTCTGGGCCAACACCAGCTAGCATCAGAGACTCATCCGTAGAGTGTGTGAGTGTGTTCAACTGGATCTCTTGAATGTAAGATTGCTGACCACTTTACACTCAAGACAAGGTCAAGATTCAAATGGAAAAGTCAGCATTGTTTGAAAGACAGAGATTCCTTGATTTGTTCACAAGCACAATCTAAACTTTGAACACTATTTAGCATTGGGATATTTAGAGGCTGAGAGCACAGTAAGAGATGCGAGGATTTGCCATGGTGGACTTTCTCTCTGTTACAGGTGCTCCTTCGCCTCTAGGCTGCCAGCACTGGCCAGCACAGGGTCACTGTGTGGTACCCAGCCAAGCTCCACGCTGACAAACAGCATCTGGATGACACAGTGCTCTCACGAAAAACCACGTCTGTTCAAACAGTGGAGGACGCAGAAAGGCAGCGATGTCCCACAAATACATGATACAACAAAGTCACAGAAAAGGAGGCATTTAAAATCAAGTCTTGAGACTTGTGATAACAGGACGATCTTGTGTTTTGTTTTGTTTTGTTTTGTTTTGCCATTTCAGTACAGAATGAGGCCAAGAATGGCATGCATGGGACCATAGGGATGTGGCAGGTCTCTGCCCTCAAAGAGTTGGTCCTCTGGAATGCCTTCTCCTCAAATCAGAAGTGATCTCAATAATTAGGTCAGTATGTAGGTTATTATGTTCTCCAGAAATAATTGATCAAGAACATTTAATTAAGAATCTGCTTGGTAATTATGCCTTTAAAAAAGACAAGCCTCAGAGGATGGAGTTTCTCATCACTGATTCCCCAGACGTCTTGGGACAGAAGCAGGAGCACCTGAAACCCCACACCAAAGCCAACCAGGGTCTCATGGGCAGCCAGTCCCCTTGTGAGGACACGGGACCTCACACCAAGGTTTTTTGATGGTGCAAATATCTAACTCTGAGACCAGCAAGGGAAAACCTACCTCCCTGAACAGAAGAGCAGAAAGTTGTACCCCAAGAGCAAGAGGCACAGGGAAAAGAAACGAACTTCCTACCTAGAGAACCCACTGCCAGGCCCAGCCTGAGACGGCTCTCTCCATCAGATAGGAGTCACTGTGAAATGCGGTGGTTTAGACATAATAAACACCCGAGACCCAGGAAGAAAGCAAGAGCAGAAACAGAGGATTTCTTTTCTCGGAGCATGGACTAATCCCAACCACACTGGGGAAGGAGCAATCCAATTGTTCCCCATTAGTCTTTGTGCAGATAACCCTTTGGTGAGTTCTTAAAGCTGGTAGTAATTGGAGACCCTGGAACCAGGACATTGCTGCAGAGACTAAAATAAAACTGGAAAAAAAACACTCCCTAGACCATTGCTCCCAGTGGGCCCAGGAGGTGTGTTCTGAGCTGCATGGGGGCTCAGCAAGGAAGCAGGGGCAAACAGCTCCCTTATGATGACAACAAACAAGCTGTCAAAAGCTAGGCAGCCCCTCACAATGCACAGGCTCTAAAATTGACTCTCCAGGGACGCCAAGATTCAGAACAGTGAACGCTTTCTTATTGCAGCCACCATGGGCCAAATTTTCCAAGGGCGGGCTTGCTTTTCATGTAGGCAATCTCGAAAAGCTTACACAAGTGGTTAATTTGCATGGGCAATTGGCCTCTCAGCTTTCATTTTGACAACTAAATTGATCCATCCTTTGTAGACTAGCATCTCAGTACCCAGAAAGAGAAGGATGTCTGAGGCCCTTTGAAAATGTGGTCTGTCAACTGCTACTTATTGAGAACAATGCATCCAACAAGACTGGTCCTGTAAGCAGGAGCTTGTCTACTAAAGGAGATTTGAAATTTAACTCAAGGTGTAATCCTAACATCAAGATTCCACTCTAAAATTAATAATTTAACTGCCTCTAAATCTAAAGGTCCAGATTGGTTCTCATCAATTCTCTGATCATTGCACAGGAAGAGGAAACCCTGGTTTAGACCCCCAGTGGTACCAAAATCTCCATAGAATAAAGCTGAGCTAAGGCAGACAAAAGTCGGCTACAAAAATATGAAGGAGAGGGACTCCCTTATCCCTGGAAGGTGGAGTGGCTACTCACAACAAATTTTGAATGAAAAGGCAAATAGTTAATTCACTTAGAAACATATTTTCCTATAAAAAGAACAGGTAGGAGGGGTTTATTTTGTTGTTGTTGTTGTTTGTTGTTTTAGACATTTCTTACTCCAAGCTCAGAAAAAGTTAATAAAACGATGTTCATTAACACAGTAAAGGGAGGAACGCCATAGCCCAAACCCACACAAGCCAAGTTAATGGGAGCGTTGAGCTATGTCAGTTCTCTGTGACTCTATTTGATACGGCTAAGCCCCAAGGCTACTGTTTTACCTGATATGTGATGATCTGAGCCCAGTAAATTGCATTTCACCTTGGAAGAGTCCTATGATTTGGATCTTTAATGTCCCCCAAAGAGCTCAGGTGTTCAGAAGGCAGGAATGTTCAGAGGTGAGATGATTCAATTAGGAGAGCTGGAACCTCATCAGTGGATTAATGCATTTTATGGATTAATAAAGTAAATAGATTACAGGGTGGTAACAGTACCCAGGTCGGGCATGGCTGAAGGAAGAAGGTCACTGGGGGCATGATCTTGAACTATATTTTGTTCCTGAATCCTCTATTCCTATGTGTGTGTCCCAGCTGACCCAGAGCCATGGGGCTGGCTGACCATGATCTGAGGTTTCCGCAACTGTGAGCCGAAATAGATCTTTCCTCCTCTAAGTTGTTTTTGTCAGGTATTTTGATCAAACCTGACTAAACACAAAGATGAACTAGGATGGTATTTGGGGGGTTTAAACCAAGCTAATACTCTGAAGCCATTTCACAATGTTCCTCTCATCAAAGATGTGAAAATCAACTTTTAAATTCCTCTGAAATCAGTCCCAATGACCTATTGGATCTCATCAAAAGTAGGCACCAAGACCTGAAGAAGGAAACCACATCTATTTTTTGCACGATGGCATGCAGGCAAGATTCTGGGCATGACGAGTCATTCCACCTAGACATCCGTGTCTGGTGAAGGACTTAATGCTACATACGTCTCTGGGTATCTTGCATGACCAAAAGTCCAATTCTGTTCTATTTGTCATCCTCTCAATGTAAATTAGTGATCAATATAAGAAATAGGCCACTATGCAATGGACCAGATGGTGTCTTACCTTCCTATAGATGTTGCTGTGTTTAGAGTTTATACCTGGTTGGGGGGGAGGGTGAGTGAGTAAAAAGGTCTGCTGTACCCTACATTAGGCAATGAGTCACGTCATCCATTTTAACACAAGTTGTACTGAAACTTCCTCCTGGATGAAGAAGCCACACAGCTTCACTCATGTTTGAAGCCAATAGTGTCCGCTGCCTTTGATTAGCTATGATGCCACTCTGTGCACCCTGCAGCCCCATCAAGGAGTCTCTGAGCACAGGAGGCATCCTAATTAGAACCCAGAAGGTGGGTATGTCCTGAGGCAGACCTGCTGGGAAGCAGGCACTCCTTTCTGTGAGTCAAGGTGCTCTGTCATTTCCTTCTGCAGCTCATGCCCTAAAACCTTTAACCCAGATATTGCCATTTGGAAAACAGTCAGGAGGTGCCTCAGCAACCAAAAGCTAGAACTGCTTTATAATCCAGCAATCTTGGGACTGGGTAAAGATCCAAAGACAGGAACTCAGTATGTTCAAGAGACGTCTGCTTTCTTCTACTGCAGCACAGTTCATGATAGCCAAGAAATGGAAACAACCTAAGTGCCCATCAGCTGACAAAGAAACTGCATCTCATACACACAGTGGAAAACTATTCAGTTATAAAAAAAGAAAAAGAATGGAATCCTGGCATTTGTCAAAACATGGATGGAACGGGAGATCACTGTGTTAAGTGAAATCAGCCAGGCACAGACTGACAAATAGCACAAGTTCTCATGTGGCTTAAAAAGTTGATCCCATAGAAATAGAGAGTAGAATTGGGGTTATTAGAGGCTGGAGTAAAGAAGGCATAGAGGTTTGTGATTTCCAGCATATATGTAGGAGGATTGGGTTCTAGTGTTCTACAGCACATTAGGGGACTGCCGAGACTGTGAGTGTTGCCAACACAAAGAACTGTTAGACTTTTGAGGTGCTAGATGCGTTAAATACCCAATTTGATCTTTATTTATTGGAATATCACTCTGTACCCAATAAATACTCACAATTATTGTGTGTCATTTAAATATGTATCTTGTATCAATCTCGGGACCTTGATTTGATGGCAAGCCCTGGACACCTGCCCCCTCCCAACCTCACTGAACTATACGGCAAATCTAAAATACAAAACCTCGAAGCAGAGCCAGGAAGAATCCTAAAAAATCTGCAAGTCTACCAATTTTTCAAGGAGCCAGAGATAAGCCCCAACCACCTCCATGCAAGTGAAGCCCACTCCGTGGAACTAAGTGGGAAGGAAACCAGACCACAATGGGGTTGGTCATTCTGCACTGTAGGCGCTGGGAGGGCCCAGCTCAGAGTCAGCCCCACCCTTCGCCCTGCCCCAGGCTGGGCACATGCTTCCTGAGCTCTCCTCCTCCTCCTCCCTGCAGGGACATGCTCTCTGACTTGGTAGTCACTGAGAGCGACCCCTCCCTGGGGTACTGTGAAGTTGATTTATCTCACTGCAGAACTCTCTCCTGTTCATATTATACCTTCTCAGCTTCACCTTGCCCTGCAGCCACTGGTCCTGCCAGCCTTCAGGATGGCTCTCCAATAGCCACGCGTCCCCAGCATCCGGGTGTGACGCCACTGCCACTGCTCTTGATCCGTGACCCTGGGGCCCGCTTGCCTGTTAGCACATGTCACCTCCACTGTTCCCTGTCTGCCTCATCATGGAGGGCAGGGACCTGGCACCCCCAAGGCCAGCCTGAGGGAGTGCGCACATTCAGCAAAGCCTGAGTGAGAACAGATTGCTTCCTTCTCTGGGAGTGTGCGGGCACTCACAGACCAGGGCTGCCCGAGGGTCTGACTTTCTGCCCTCCGTCAGAATCAGCCAGGGAAAATCAACCTGCAGGGAACGGAGAGACTGCCCAGATCTCACGCGGGTCTGGAACCCAGGGCGCAGGCAGGTGTCCTCGGCTGCACCAGCCCCCTCCTCACAGGGAGGAGGGCAAATGGCAGCTCCTGGCCCAGAGGCTCTGGACTTGCCTTGGTCCCACCTTCGCTCTCAGGAAGACCTTATCACTGGCCCTTACAAGTGCTGTTGGTGCTGTGTGTCAGGTCCAGTCCCCTTCTCCAGGCCCTGGGCCAGTACCGTTCAGAAAAGAGAGAGATCCCAACTCCCCAAAGACTTCCTGGTGCCTGTGCTCCCAGTCACCGTCTTCTCGTCCAGTGAGCTGACCACCATGTATGAGGTCCTCCTCCAGGTTGTCTTGGGGAGGCTGCCCCCACCATCTTGAGGACCACTGTGACCAGAGGTGTCCCCAGGGAGACAGCACACACATGAATGCACAGAGCAAGGTCAACCTGGTGGCCAAGAGTAGCATGCAGGAAAAACTAAGTAATATAAACATGACCTGTGCAGATCTTGTGCTTATGCTGATACTTCTTCAGCAAACCCACTTTTCATTGGTATCAGGCCAGTTGCTAAGTAAAACTTATTCCACTTTCTGAATTAGCATAAATGGGTCTTGAGTGTTTCCATATGTGCAGATTCTGCAATCACGGATGAAGACAAAGCCTCCATCTTTGCTCCTGAGCTCCTGTTCTTTGTCACCGTGTCTGACTCTTAGCTGGAACATACCCCACATGCAGCTCCCCCCTCCATTTTTCCCAGGAGCCACAGAGTTAAGTCCAAAGGAGCCCCTTCTCACTGTCCAGTTTTCCTTTTTTACACGTGGCTTTAGAAAATATGTAGGTGGATCAGCTAAAAGTGAAATAAAGTTATGATGTGATTTATCAAAGACAGAATAAAAGCATTTTAGGCCAAGTGTGGTGGTGCACGCCTATGATCCCAGTGGCTTGAGAAGCTGAAGTAGGAGGATCACAAGTTCAAAGCTAGCCCCAGGAATTTAGCAGGGCCTGAGCAACTTAGCCAAACCCTTCCTCTAAATAAAAAATAAAAAGGGTTAGGGATGTGGCTCAGTGATTAAGTGCCCTTGGTTTAATTGCTGTTGCAAAAAAAAAAAAAAAAAAAAACCACTTAGTTACTTTAATATCAAAAGCTCAAGGGTTGATTTGTGCTTGACTTCAAATTGTACATCACAAGGGTAACACACCTAATACTGGAACCCGAGCCTTAAGGAAAGGCTCAGATGACCCCGGTGAAGAGGGCAAACACGGCGCAGAAGCAAAATCCAACACAGCAGTTTGAACATCTGTCCTTGCTCGGGGGTTCTTGTCTCAGACCACATAAACTAGGGTGCTCTGGTCCCATCAAGCTCCCTGCCTACTCCTCCCGGGGAGCAGCAGACATCTAGGGACTCGGCCGAGTGCCAGTACACTGCCCCTCTCCTCACACATTCCACCAGAGAAGCCTCCAGACCACGCACTGTCCTGCAGGAGCAGCCGTCCCCACAGACTCCACGGGGGAAATCAAAGGAGAGCTGGGAGCTGGGGCAGCTGGCAGCAGTGGCGAGGCCTGTGTGCTTGCCCAGGTGGCCGATGGCTTCCTCACGTGCTTCAGACTGGCCTGCAAAGGGGCAGTGGCTGAAGAGTCCCTAAGCCGTGCCCATTTTTAAATGGTGGGAAAGAACTTTAAGTCAGAAAAGTGGCATGAAATTTTGGTGACAGCTGCTTGCCTCAAAGACCCCGTAGATGAACCACCCGACCTCAATGGGATGCGATGCTCCGACGTTTGTCGCCGTTCCTTGGTAAACCCCGGCCCACTGCTTCAAATTAGGCCTCTCCTCTGCTCATCGTTTGGAGCACACAGGGGTCTTTCAGCAGCAGTTGACAAGATGCAAATTGAACCTGACCATCCTGAAATGAGCGGGGACAGTTGGGCACAGCCAGGTCTCCTGCCGCCCCTCTGGGTGAACCCTGAGTGGTGTCAACGTCCCTGCTGTTTCTCCTTGCTTGGCCAAAGGTGGCAGATGGCCAGGCTCCTGAACAGACAAGGGCCATCTGCCCAGCAGGGTGTGGACAGCAGGTAACAAGGACAGCTCCATCTGAACCACGCGGGAGGAGAGGAGGGAGGAGAAACCATGAAGGAGACCTGACCAGCTGCGAGGCTCAGCCCTACGCTGACTCCATCTGGAACCACAGGATCAGGCTGAACAGCAGCCGGAGCTTCCTCACCCACCTCCCTCTCCTGCTCCGCCTGCATTCCCACGTGCCCTCCTTCAGCTCAGCATCACCTGCACTCTCCTAAAGCTATCACACACCCTTAAAGAAAGCAAAGTCAGGGAAGTCCCGATGACAAGAGCCTTGCTCCCCAAGGACATTCACTCCGGAAACTGTCACACATGGGAAGACGTCTTCACTCGGGCTGGAGTCACCAGAGGGAGCTCCTTGCTCCTCAGCTCCAGTTGCGTTGACAGACAGGTGGCTGTGCAGGAGAGCTTGCAGCCCTGGCCAGGTGCTGTGCGGGAATTCAAGGTGGTCCTGGCTGAGAAGTCAGCACCTTGGGGAAGCTGCTGAGGGATCCCAGCTCAAAGCCAGCCTCTCGCTGCCCTGGGGGACCCTCTCTCACAAGCCAAGTGCGTCTCATCTCAGATCCGCCGGTCCAGCCCCTAATTGCTCCCACCACGGCAGAGAGGTTGGCACTGCACATGTGAAGGAAGTTTTAAGGCCACGTTAAAACAAAAGTCACGGTGGTTTTCCCAAGAAAGGCTGCGTTGTTGAACCCCGACCAAAGGAAACTTCTTTAGCTTCCACTTGCACTCTCTGTAAACAAAAACTTTAACGGGAAACTGAAGGGGTGGCTTTAAGTTGTACAGTAAGAGTGACCCCAGTTTCCCACTCAGCCTGTTATGGAAGGTGCTATATTTCAAAAGCTGCAAAAATTTCCATTCTCCCCCAAGTCAATGAAGAAGCACCAAACACCAGGTAAATAGCACGCCCTGGAAGAGCAGGCAGGCGCTCGGCTCTGAAGGGGTCCCCTTCAACACCCAGGTACGGGGGAGTCCTGAGAGCTTCTCCAGACGGGACAGTCAGGTGGCCGACTCAGTGCCAACCCTAAGGACCTTCCACTGTGGGTGCTGCACAGTGACCAGGATGCTGTCATTGACAGAAAACCCTGCATTCTCATCCTAAGCCAGAAACTCCCTTCACACCTCAGGGATTCAGGACACAAAGGAATCAGACAATTCTGGACAATTTTTCTTTCATGTGGTAATTGAGCTTCAAGAAAGGAAAAGAAAATGCAGTTGATCCTTCTTATCCGTGGATTCTACATTTTCAAATTCACCCAAGGGCTGGAATCCATATGTCATCTCAAGATCAATACTTCCTGCAGCAGCACCTCCCAGTCACTCACAGACAGGAGCACATGTGCCCAGCGGTGGCCGGAGGGCACAATTCTCTGCCTCCCTGTTTCAGTGCCATATAATCTATTTTGTGCCACATTTTTGCACTTCTGTGCATTTTTTTGTTTGTTTGTTTATTTCTCTATTTAAAAAGTCCCCAAGCACAGAGCTGCCTGGCTGCCAAGTGTCCCTGAGCACAGCAAGGGGGTGAGGGGCCTTAAGAAAGAACAGCGGGCATGAGACTGCAGCATTCGGGTGTCGGGTACAGCGCTACTGGGCATACGCTCAATGTTAAGGAGCCGGCACCATGCATGAAGTTAGGTGCCATTACAAACACACTGTAAACAGGAGTATTTATCCTCCAGCTGACAAAGAACCTGGCCAACCTAGCCCTGCATTTCCCCTAGGAGCCAGAGCTCAGCATTCGCTAATTCAGTACTTGTAGCAGGTTGAGTTTACACCACAGGTAACAGGAAGGGACTGCACTTGCTGAAGGACTTCAGCCACAGAAGAACTGCACACAGGCCCAGCTCCACATAGAACACCCAGAGCTGTCCAGGGAGGGTGCAGGACCCAGCAAGTGGAGCATAGCTCACACAGGAGTGGCCACCTCCACAGAGGAGATCAGGGGTCAGGCCCCGGAGGCTCATTCCTGAAAGCAAGAGGTGGCTCCTTTCTGCAAAGTGCAGGGAACAGGTAACTCATCTGGCTAACTGCAGGCTGGGGCAGCCCAGGGTGCCTGACTGTCTGGCACTCACACCAGACCTTTCTGAAGTTGTCCTGGAGCGAAACAAAGCTGGACAATAAGCAAGTATCTGGGACAGCAGGTTGTGGTCAAGGTCATTGGAGGAACGGAGGCACTGGCTTCAGGCTCCCGGGCTCCTGCCTGCCCTTGTTGTATCATGTGAACCAGATTTTCACCTTCTCTCAGCTAATGATCATCCCTGGATTTAAGGGATGATTACAACCTGAAGGGTTGATTGTCTCATTACGCATATGCTAATGTGCTCCTGATGATCCCAGCTATTAAGTTGAACCTACAAATACCAACTCAAGTCACATGTGGGCCCCTCTGACATATCCCATCTGTTAGGCACAGAACAGAAGAGCCTTTCCTGACACACAGTGCTTGAGGAGAAGGTGGCACACCCTACAGAACTGCGAGTACTCTTTTGACCAGCTCAGAATGTCTTATCTTAATTGAATGGAGTCTCTTTTAGCACAACGAGATCTTTAACATTCCGAAAGCAAAACAAAACCAAAAGGCAAAACTGACCATCAATGTCACGGAATAAGTGGGACCCAAAGCCCTGGCTTTAGCGCTCCTTGACTGCCTGAAGCCTTCCTCCAGACTCATCTCCCTGCATTATAATCTTAAGGCCTGAAACTATCACCATGTGGGATCGAATCGGCTTCTTTTTAAACCACCCTCTTCCCTTGATGACGACCAAAAAAAAACTGGGCATCTTTTTCCACCTCCACTTCTACACTGTCCATTGTCAAAAGAAAGTGAGCCGAGGTAACAGAAGGACTTCCCACGTGCCCTCGGGGAAAGAAAACACTAACAAAGGAACACACAGACTCGCTTCCAAACCCAGGAAGAGCAGCTTCTACCAGGTCACCAAACTTTGAGTTGGTGGACTCCATAAAGAAATGGGAACTTAGCGTATTTAGAAGAGTGACAAACCAAATCCATGTGACGGAGAGAAATCAGAGGCCAGGATTTTCCTGTTGTGGACATCGGACAAGGCTTTACGTGGGCCCGTCACTAACCACACACTTGCCCCCTACACACACTTCTCTGGGAGCTTCCCAGGTAGTCTAAAGAATGCCTCAGGACTCGGGGGCAGTGTGTGTGTGTGTGAACAGGAAGACGGGGAAAGGGGCTTCAAGCCAGAATGAAGCAATCCTGGAAGGAGAAACTTTGAATTTTTTAAACGAGTATTCCATTTGACTTTTCAGCCCAACCTGACTCTAAAAATGCTTTGATCTCTAGGAATACCAGATGCTAAGACAGAGTGTGTGTATACAAGTTAGCAGAGAGCTTGAAACAGACCTGGTGGAAATATGAAAGGAAGGCTTAAACCCCACTAAAAATTTGAACTGAAAAGCAGAGAAATGGTTGATAATTTACAGATGATCCTTCCTTGCAGAAAGCGGGACTGGGTTGGCAGGAGACCCATTATCGGAGCCCTGTCACGCAAGGGCACTGGAGGAGAAAGCCATCAGAGGCACAGGAAGACATCTAGAGAAGTGCAGACTCAGACTCTGGTCTCCGTGAGTGACAGGAGAGCTGCTCTTGGGTCCCAGGAGGCCTGCAGCTACAGGACTTAGAAGGGGTGTAAATCCTAACTAAAGTCCAGCGCTCTGGGTTCCCAAATCCCACTCACCAGTTCCACCTTCCAGCAAGCTCCTTGTTATAAGGCTCCACAAAGGAGCTCTGTCCTCTGCTCTGTCCCTGCCCCAGCACAGGGGAGAAGGACGTGTGGCCGTCATGCTCTGCCTCCCTGGGAAGTCTAGCCTCTCTTCTGCAACTGGCTGCCAGCAACTGCTCTGGACAAACAGGCATCAGGCTCTGGCTACAGGTGAGAACCGGGATTTGGCTAGAGAAGAGGAAGAGGCAGTTGGAAGCAGAGATCAAAGTACTAAAAACCCTAATGTTCCGGGGACTCAGAGTGAGAGCAGGTAGACAGGGGATGGCAGAATGGATGCTTTTTGTAAGAAGCAGAACCCAAAGAAGGACACCTGTGACTTGGGCACTAACAAAAAGCAGACGTGTCTGTGGTCTTGGACGGCCGCCCCTTCAGCCCAGTCCTCAGGCTTCTGAGCTGAACCCCAAACCACAAGGGGGCTGGGGAGAAAGGGAGGTCCCATCCAGTCAGTCAGCTGCAATAACACAGCAGAAGCCTGGAACCACAAAAGCTTTTCAAAATAAACACTGTGATCCAAGGGGCTGGGGGAGCAGCACTGGGGAAACTTCAAGCAGCCCTGGATCTCATCAGACATCATTTTTTAAAACTACTGGAAAATGCCATTCAAAGCAGTGTTTGAATGACAAACAGAAGGGCCTGCCTTACCTACAGAGAATAGCATCAAACAGAGATCTTCAGAAGGGCCCTGCCCTGCTCAGACTGCTCTACAAAGGAGCTAAACCTCTTTTCATCTCCCCATGAGTACTTCCTTCCTCAAAGCCCCCAGGATACCACAAGCTTCTGGAGCTTAAATACCATGACCCCCAAGTGTTCTAAATCCAGGAGAGCAAATTAGCCCAAATATGGGCCTATTTATGGGAAACAACTGGTCTCCTTGTCTGTAACAGAAAAACAGCTACTTCTCTAAATTCAATTCCTACGTGTGCAAACGGTGTCCCAGAACTTCCCAAGGTACTTCAAAGAAAGGGAACAGATCACCCAGCCACAAAGGCCCCACGTCAACCTACAACACATTCCTGCTCACTTAAGATGACTTCCCCAAGGCTACCCAGAGAAACAGACCTGAGTTCAAGGACTGTCATCTCTGCTGCCTGTGCTGTGTGGACTGGTTTTGCTTTTTGTTTTGTTAACTTTGGGGAGTTTTTTCTCCTGTAGAAAAGGGTGCAAGTAAATGTCGGGGTATCGAAAGTACACATGCCAAGTTCCTGGCTCAGAATTGGTGCTAAATAAATATGATTAACAAAGGCAATTATTTCAGATACAGAGAGTTGAGGGCCAAGAAAGTTGGAGCTATCTACTGTATAAACTTGTGCCCCTGCCTATTTCTGGGTCTCACTGTAGAATATAAAAAGTTAGATATAGTTCTGTGCTAGTCAGCTTTACATTACTGTGACATAGTACCTGAGATAATCAACTTAAAATGAAAAAAGATTCATTTTGGCTCACTATTTCAGATGCCTCATTTAGTCCATGGTCACATGGCCTGGTTGCTTTGGACTTGTAGTGAGGCAGAACATCATGGTAATGTGCTCAAGGAGCCCTGCACACCTACAGAAGCTGGGAAGCAGCGAGAGAGGAACAGCAGGGTCCCAACATCCAATTGAAGACCACGCCCCATGGGGGCTTCCTCAACTGGACCCCCTCCTGAAGTTTCCTCCACCTCCTAACAGTGGAGGGAACCAAGCCTTTAACACATGGCCTTTGGGGACATTCAAGACCCAAACTGAAGTGGCTGCCCTGCGTTCTTCTATGCCCATGTCAGGGCTGGAAAACCTAATTATCTGGGAGTTTCATCACCTGTGTTTTGCAACTGCAAAGGCTCATTCTATTCCTATCAGGGACATCTTCTTTCCCTAGCAAGTTTTCTAGAGGAAAAAAATATTAAAAACATTAATTTGATCTTTTAGGGGGCATTTTATGTTTTAAAAGGGTCACAGGATAAGATTTTAAAATGAAGGCCAAAAGGAAAGACAATTCATTCTCTAGGAATCAGTACTTCTATTTGAGGATGGGGACAATTACATGTCACAAAGTGAACAGGTACAAAGAACTGATGTAAGAGAGAGAGAGAGAGAGAGAGAGAGAGAGAGAGAGAGAGATTGAGATTTCCCCCAGTGATAGCTGTTTTGTTCTAAATCTTCACATCTGTGATCTTCTGAGAGTCTGACCATTCTTGGGCTCTGTCTTGAGGTTTTGGTATAATGTAAAGAGTAACCTTAAAACTAAGACAAGCATCTGCCAGAGATGCCTTTCCCTCAATTTAGCCGCCCCACTATGAAAGCACCACAGGAATAGACTTGTTGGGCAGATTGGAAGGGCAGCCAGTCAAGCAAACGTGATCCGGCATGCACGTGCCGGTGGCTCACATGGAGACAGGCCGCCCAGCCACAGAGGGTGGCTGCAGACTGCTCTGAGGCTGCATAAAGGACCCCCACACTGAAGCTCCAGTCCAGGGGGAGAAAAGGCTCTGTGGTCTCCGTATAAAGCTGAGTCTGCTGTGATACGGACCATGGGAATCTCTGAGTGGCTGTGAAGAGCTGTGCCGACTCCAAGGAGGCCGTGTCCGGTTACAAATGACATCTAACAGGCAGCTAAGAGGCTCCTGGGCAGAGTCTCCAAGATGTGGACAACGTATGATCTGATTTGCATCAAGAGTGATGTCTGTTGAATCCTGCCGCCCCAGATGACTTCCAGCTTCAGCTAGGAGAAGGTGAGTTATGTTGGATGAAAACTGATTCAATGAGTCGTAAAAGATCCATTGCTGATTTGAACTATTTTCACAAAAAAATGTGGAGCAGAAAGATTGTCACCAACACCAGAGGCATGACGCAGTGTATATTACATGACACACACAGTCTGCAAGCTTAATACCTAGTATCCAATCTTACTTTTTTTCTTAATTTTCCCATAATTATGTCATTATCCTTAAAAAGTAGAGGTGACTCCTGGAAGGCTCCTGGTAGATCCTGGGAGACCTGTTGCTCATGCTTATGCCCACACATGCTCCCTTCTCCCTGGACGCAGAGGGTACCTGTGACTTGTTCCTAGCAACAGGATTCAGCAAAGATGGCATCAGTGTGTATTGACGCGACTACATTACAAGAGATGGAGCACTCACCTTGCCCGTGTCTCTTTCTGCCTGCCTGGCTTTTAGAAGCAGATGGCCATGTTGGAGAAATCGACATAACAACAAGCTGTGGGCATCTTTCAGGAGCTGATGAGGCCCTCTGTACCACAACCACAAGGAAGCAGAGTCCACCCACAGCCCAGGCAAACCTTCAAGCAGATCCTTCTCTGGCCACACATTCAGATAAGACCTAGCCCCATTCAACTGCCCTTGACCGCAGCCTTGCAGAGTGCCCAGCTGAGCCAGGACCAGACTCCTACCATAGGAATGCTGAGAAAGTACAACTGGACTCACTGAAGCCAACACACCTCTTGCCGTATTTGATGTAAGGAATGGGTAACTGGTAGAGATTGTTAAATCTCAAGATGTTAAGTATGGAGTGAAATAAGTCATTTCATTTACTAAAAGTCTATAGAAGAGTTTATCCAATTGGATCATTTTATCATAAACTGCAAAATGTATTTTAAATGTCTGATTTCAGAAAGACTATTTTTAATCACAACGCAAATCAGACATTGCAAATAGCTATTCATGACTCTTCAAAGGCAGCAAAGCCTTAATCAAATAAGAAAAAATAACATAAGATCAAAACATCAACATCTGATCATTAGTGATTCTGGAGAGCTCAGTTTTTAAACTGACCTGCAATGACATCAGCTATTATCAAAATTGATTCTCAAAATCTGGATGTTCACATAAAGCACCCCTGGGGCTCTCAGCAGGAGGCTTTGAGCTGTGTTTCATCAGGAGTCCTGAATGGAGAACCTGGTTGTGTGATCAGGTGTAGAAGGGGTTGTTAAATGGTCACATCTGCAATTCAGGTTTAGGGACACCATCAGGAAATTCATAGGAATACATGTTAGTATCATCACAAATGTGGACTTGACACTTTCACACAGAGCAAAGCAGTCTTAACAGAGCACATATGATCAAAGATGTAACCACCTCTTTCAACACAAATATACTGTGCCCCCAAAACATGAACCTATGTATGTTGTGATTTGTCCCTGGAATGTCCCCCAAAGCTCATGTGTTGAAAGCATGCTCCCCAATGCAGCAAGGTTCAAGGTGGGGCTTTTAGGCAGCGATTGGATCATGAGGGTAGTGACCTCATCAGAGGCATCGATGGCACTCATCTTGTGACAATGGACTACAGGGAGGTGGGACCTAATTGGACAAACGAGTCCCTGGGACATGCCCTGTAAGAGTATATCTCGTCCCTGGCCCTTGCTCTCCTCTCTCTCACTCTGTCTGCTTCCCGGCTGCCAAGAGCTGAGCAGCTTCCTCCACCGTATCCCTCCACTGTGCCCTCCCACCGTGCCCCCCCACCGTGCCCCTCCACCAGGGTGTTCTGCCCCACCTCAGGCCCAAAGAAATAACCCTGGTTGACCATGGACTAAGGCTTCTGAGACCAAGAGGCAAAATAAACTTTTCCTCTTCTAAATATTCCTGTCAGGCATTTTAGTCCCAGTGAAACAAAGATGACTAACTCAGGGTGTTCAAGTATTTTCTAAAAAACACGGTTTAAGTAAATAGAAGGTTTTGAATCACAAATGAAAAGATGAATTTAGAAGGAGATAGGTAGTAGGCATGCCAATTACCCTATTTGGTTGCTATAGATTGTATATATATGTTGAAATATCATACTCTATGCTATTGATATGTATAATTTTATGTGTTAATTAACTATTTTAAGGCAAAATGTACATTGTGAGTTAATTTTAACATGTTTGATGTGTTTAAATATGTTATTTCAATAAGATTCTAAAAATGTGTGTAATAAAATACAATATGCTGGCTGTCCCAGTAGCAAAGTTTTGCTATTCGTTCAAAGCAAATTGCTGTTGGTTATGTCTTCATTTATTCGTTCAAAGCAAATTGCTGGTTGGTTATGTCTTCATTTGGGGAGAGAGAGAGAAAAAAAATGGTTTTCCTCATTTGGATATGTTTATCAATTTGTATAAACTGAAGTATAGAAGGAATTGCTGTTCTTAGGAAATCCATTCTCCTTCTGTTAATGAATCATGTTCCTGTATACAGAAGAAACTACAGCAATTTTTGTCATTATGTTTAGAAATTTTTCAAATTTTATTTTTTACTTTAAGACATATTTGGTTAGTTCATATTTCTTTTATAATTTTTTTTCCATTTTTATAAAGAAAAAAAATCAGTCAGCTTAGATTTCCCGAAACCTTGCTTAGCAACTATTGTATAACTTCTCTTTGGACTTAACCCCAAAGATGGTAGAGAAATTTGATTACAAAAAGCCTCAGGGTAAGTTTTATCACTCATGGAAGTGCCCATGTGCTTCCCCTGGGCCTCTCCCATTTAGTAGAGGCCTTTCCTTTCCTTTCCTTTTTTTTCTCCCACCTTTCCTTTCAGCACAGGGAACAACTCACAGGTGAAGGTCAAGAAGCGCTAAGATCCAAATGTTTATTCCACCCAAAATTCTTCTGTTGCTACCTAGTCCCAATGTGATAGACAGTAACAAGAGGTGGGTCCTCTGGCAGGTGATTTCCCTGAAGTGGATCCCTTACAAATGGAATTGGTATCCTCATAAAAGAGACCTAACGGACCTCCTTTGTCCCTTCTGTCACAAGAAAACACAGTGAGAAGGTGCCATCCATGACGCACAGTGAGACTTCACCAGACTCTGCATCTGCTGGCATTGGGATTTGGAACTGCTCAGCCTCCAGAACTACGAGAAATAAATTTCTGTTGTACGTAAACTACCTCACCTATGGCATTTTGCCTTAATAGTTTGTACAGACGGAGACAGGTAGGGAACTATTTTGCAAAGCAGAAAGAAAGCAAGACTAAATTCCAGATGTAATTCCAGACGTGGTTTTGCTTTCCTCAAAGGTCCTATGGTGAAAGCTTGCTGAACCCTCCAGTGTCCTAGATGCACGGAAGAACATCACATTATCACTCTGGACAAAGCAAATGAACACCCAAAGCAGGGCCCATGTCTAGGTGGAAATGTTACCGAAGGAACAGTCAGCAGGTGAGGTACATTCTTTAGTTAGAAACCTAAATATCAATGATTACTGCCAAATAATGGTGGATCCGAGAGTAGAATATGGTGGACCAACAGTAGAATGTCGTGGAGAATAATGGTCCCAACTAAAGGCCTATTGCACCTGGCTTTTACAGCAGAATTAAACTACAGGTCACGAAACACCCTCAGCATCTCTCCAGCACAGCTTGCTGCCTCCCTTGCCCAAAGAATGTGTCCGTAGGACGATTAATCGTATGATTAGAGATACTTAACTACGCAATGACTCATGGGATTGACAGTGTCAGTATAGTCCTTCAGAAACCACAAAGCAAGAGGCAGACAGGCTTCTTCTTTTAACTGCAAAAGGTGGGTGGAGTCTACATAGTTGGTGTGCTTACACACGTATGCACACACACACACATAATCCCCAAATGCTTGGTATTTACCATTGTGTGTGTCTAGAAGCAGCTTCTCTAAGTTAGCTCTTATAATCAGGAAAGCGGGGACAAAGATGGCACTGGAAATATGACCCCCTAAAAGACATCACACCTTGAGGTTGTTACCATTGCCTGTGTATTTCCACTGTACGGCGATTGCACTGCTACCCCCGCCCTTGCCTTGAAGAACAGATAAAGGTGTCTGTGACCCACACAAACCCACAGACCTTGCCTGCTCTTGGCCAGAAGCTCCTCTGTTCCCCAAGTCCAGATCACAAGTTCAGCAAGTCTTTCCCCAAATCTCCTGAAGAGTGAGGATGTGCCTCAAATCTGAGCACCCACAACAGGTCTCTTTTCACTCACCTTGAACAAGAAAGCTTTATCTAGGAAAGACCTAGTCAATAGAGCAGAAGGGATTCTCCAGCATGAAGGAAGAACTCTACACACCAGCACTGAGAAAAGTTCCTGTCATAGCCGAAGGGAGGGAGTTTATTCATAAACACGACAAACTGCACTGAAAGAGTTGCTTTAGATTTGGAAAGAATCAGAACCCTCCTTACAGCCTAAACACTACGGGTTCAATGTATATTACATACACAAGCATACTGGAGTTTTGCAAAAAGTTTCAAGAACCACTGCTGTAACAGTCTCAGGATCCCAAGACAGACTTAATCCTCCGTGGAGTGAGCACTAGTGGAGGTCTTGTATGCATCCACTCCAGACACCAAGAACATGGTGATGTATAGGAAAGACAAGGCACCTACTGCCAGAGAAATTATCAGTGGGCTGGGAGGTTAGGATAATATCAGCAATAAGAATTATTTGCAGGCTGGGGTTGTGGTTCAGTGGTAGAGCCCTTCATATGTGAGGCCCTGAGTACAGTTCTCAGCACTGCATATAAATAAATAAATAAAAACCCAAAAGGTCCATTGAGAACTATATATATATATATATATATATTTAAAGAATTTTTTGATAGCAAGTTAGGTTTTATTTTTCCTAAAGTTTTGGTTTTTTTCTAAACTTAGTTGCAATCTGGCTATAAAGAAAGGATCTTTTATCCTACGTCTAAAGAAAACATAGTGGAGCTGCTACAAAAATACAGCAGCCAGAATGTAAACCATAAAAAACACACTAACAAAACAACCCTCTGAGCTAAAAACAGACACTCTCATTTTTGCTGCAAAATTACAGGGTTAGCAGGTGCTCTAAGCCACGGAGTCTTCCACCACCAACGCGGCTTTCCCCTGTCCAAGGGCGCTCCTCTCTTCCGAGGAAGCCAAGCACTCAAGATGGCAAAGTGTATTTAATGTCCTGGTAGCAAATGCTGAGATGGTCAGATTTCTTCCAAACCAACAGATGCAACAGTCAAACCTAGGAAGGAACATGCCCCCTGAACAGCATGGGCTGGGGGGAGGACTCCCTATCCCCAAAAATGTTTTTGCTGCATGGATTTTGTGGAGTTGGAGGAATATTGTTGTTACTGAGTAGTAAACATTACTCTAAAGGCAAAATCCACAGGAGTCTTTAAAACCAGTGATGCCCTAGCAGTTTTCTCAATTCAGCAAAACCCCAAATATTTAGGGCCAATAATTCTCTGTTGTGAGGCTGTCCTGCGCATTGGAAGATGGGGAGCAGCAGTCCTGTTCTCAACTCTCTGCATGCCCATAGCACCCCACCCTGGATTACAAAAAAAAAAAAAAAAAAAAAAAAACACCACTAGACATTGCCAAATGTCCTCTATGAAACAAGGTTTCCTGATTTAAAATTGTCGTATTAGATTCATGGAAAAGAAGCTTTTCCAATGCCACATTAAAAAGCACAGGACAAATCTATTTACTGCCTTGGCACTAAGTGCAAGATAAACAGTCACAGTAAAAAGGTAGGAAGCACAAGATAAGCGCATCCCATCTTTTACAAAAGAGAATACATCCTTAAGGACCAGCTTCCACGGGCTTAGAAAATTTCTGCAAAGAGACATGAGACAATTTATGGTGGTCACTTTGGAGAGGGACCAATCACCTGTACTTCTGTGCTTTTTGAATTGTCCACCCCACTCCTGTACTCCTTTTCAATCATATTATTTAAAACTTTTGATAACTTTTTGATATCTTTTAAAGTCATGTTTGATATATATATATATATATATATATATTTTTTTTAATGAACAGTTTTGCTTTGCTTTTGCTTTCAAGTCAAACTGGAGTTCAAATGGGCTTCCCCAGTCCACCGGACACTCCAAAGCCTCCCGGAGGCAGCATGTCCCAAGGCAGGGAGGCCAGCCAGCTGGCAGCCCCCTCAGCCACAGCCTACTGTGATGAAAGGCCAGGAGAAAATGTGAGCAGGTCCCACCAGGGCTCACAAGAGCACCCGCCATGTGACAAGATCACTAGCCCTATGGACTTGAGTCTCCTTTAAAACGGAAGCTGATGGCAAGTCCCACCCATCAGTCTGTGATGGACAGTTGCTGCTTCAGTCCACTGGGGATGGCCTGGGTGGCCATGTGTCCATGTTGCACACATTCCTAAGAATCACCAGAATGTTTCACGCATTACTGCTGTGGAGCCCTGTTCAGCCATCTGGGACAAGCTGCAAACCTAGATGGCACGAGGCTGATTCATTTGGCTTCCCACCAGAATCACTAAGGAAACATCAAAAATGCAGAGTCCTGGGCACAACTCCAACCTACCAAGTCAGGACTGTGGAAAAAGGCCTAGAGTCTTGGTGTTAATGGGTCACCAGGTGATTCCTATGACATTTTCTGCTTATATGTCCTCATTTGAGAATTTGTTTAACTTTCAGTTTAAATATCAGAATTCTATATGAAATAGAGTAACTCTCCCAAGGGCTGAAATTTAAGGCCCTCAACAAAGGAGACTTCATGAATTAATCTTGTAAAAGTTGTCAACAATGTATTCATTAAAAAATGGATAAAATGAAAAGTGTCTCCGCACCAAGATGCGCCCAGGTAGAGTTTCTATGCTGACCTGCAGGCCACTGGGTCACTGCCAGGGGAAATGCCCTTGCTTTGCACTATTTCTGGTCCTGGAGCAAAAGAATTGGACACAGCCTGGACGTCAAGGTGGCATCTGAATAGATTCCCAAGTCACGGAGAGGACTGTGCCTGGCCCTGGAATGAGAGGGCAAGGACAGACTTCAGTGGGGAGCTCAGAGAAGCTCCTATAATAGGAGGCCAGCAGGGACGTCCCAGGGAAGTCCCAGGAGGAGAATGGGAGCTGTCACCTGCAAGGTCTTCATGTCCCCCTCAGCTTGATTGAACTTCAGGTGTCAGGCGTCTTCCTGACTCCAGGCCCTGACTTCTCTCTTGAGTTTTTACTTGAGAAAACTTACAATGGTAAACCCTTCCTCTGCCGCTGTGAGACAGGAATCTTCCCTCCGTCTCTTGCCAGTTTCACAACCCAGTTCATCTTTTCTCAGAGACCTGGGGGCCACCCCCCTTTGAAATGCAGTCATCAGGGAAGAGAGCATCCCCCCAACTCCCAGTCTGCAGAGAGCAAGAGACTGTGATGGACAGGCACATCCACCAGCAGATACAGATGGCCTAACCACACTGACAGCTCCCCCAGCATCCTCTCCACCGCCCATCCCAGGGCCTAGATACCTTCCTGCTTTTGTCTCAGTGGAGCTGACGTCTGCATCTCTCCCCACTATTGCAGTCTCTTGAATAAAGTCCCCACACCTCTTTGACTCCCCCCTTGGATTTCGTTTGGCACTATGGGAGGAAATGGCAGAAGGATAGGAAGGAAGCCTGTTCCTTGCTCTGTCTCCAGGGCAAAGGCCCTGGGGCTGAGGCTTCAGGACCTGAGTGGCTGTGTGCAGAGGTAAAGTGTGCCAGTGTGGATGTGCTTGAGGAAAAGGACTAACAGAAACCACCAGGCTAGTGAGGGAAGGAAGCCTCACACCATGAATACAGTTGATAAGGATGGAAAAGAAGGTAGGGGGTGCCTAGGAGGTAGACCTTGGTGGCATCAGGGAAGGGATGTGAGACTCTGTAAGATCTACCTTGGAAGATCTCTAGGCAAATGTATTTACAGACAAAGACAAGGAAACTCAATTACCAAAATGCTGTCCAACGGACACAGTCTGTTCTTACATTACTATACTTATTATTTTTGATGTTTATGATAAATATTTCAAAGCTAATGATCTAGAGTAGGTTTCACTGGGTACTTGGCTGATTTTCCTCATTCTTCCTCTTCCCACTCAACATTAAAAAACTGGCACCCACTCCCAAAGAACAATTCCAAAATGCCCTTCAAAGTCACTGCCAATGGGGAGACTGCCTTTTCCAATTGCTGCCTCTTGGGTTTGTCGGAGGAGCGGGCAGATGTGAGGGAAAGAGAGACATTTGGCAATGACAGTGCAGAAGGCCATGTGAGCGCCTGGGGACGGGCGGCAAAGGCGTGCTTGTGAATGGCTCTCTGAGTCAACTTTCCTCCCCACAGGTAAGGATTCAGCCCTTCTTATCTCAGTATCAAAAGGATCCAGATGCCAAGAACAGGAAGATGGGTTGCAAGGAGTCCTCTGAGGCCAGAAGAGCAGTTGTTTAGTCCCAAGTCCTCACTCCCAGTGCTCTCCCCGGGTGGGAGCTTCGGGTCATTGGCCAGAGAACTCCAGGGCTCTGCTTGGCCGTCCCACGTGGAGGAATCCAGCTGGTCAAGTGGGCATCCCTGGAGAAAGTGTCCGTTTCCTGGCCTAGACTGGAGGACGGTGAGCCTGGGTGGCTTGGTACCTTGACAGGCTCTGAGAAATAAGTGCCAGGAGCCTCCACCGCAGAGTCAAGCTGAGGCAGGTGGTGGCAGCGCTGTGCCTGGAGGTGGAGCAGGGTGGGCGGAGGGGTCGGGCAGGCCTCGGCCCGCCTGGCCCAGCATGCGTCTGGCATCCTGCCTGCAGGAGGATGGCTCCTCTTGAAGAATTACTAAATGCTACAAATAAGGGAACACGGCAGATAAAAGTTTTACACATTTATTACTAATAACACCATTTGGAGCCCTAAAACTTCAAAGTCCTCTGACTTGCAAAGTCTAACTGATCTTTACTACGCCCCAGTGAGCTGGGCCGGCAAATAAGTGCGATTATCCCCATTTTATGGAGAGAGAGCAGGAAGCTTTGCAGGGGCTGCAGGAGACAGTGTGACTCACGTCCCCCGGTAACCACCCAGACTCCGAGCAGCAGCTGCCCGGCTCTACTGCCAGGTGCTGCCACCAAAGCCACTGGGAGTGTCAGCGAAGGGTCTCTGCTCATTCAGGCTGGAACTGGTGAGATAACAGTCAGTGATAGTCCTTTTGCCAAATTAGAAATGTGTGATTCGAGGTGCTGAGCAGACGCCTCCACTCCTGGAACGTGGACTGTGAGAGTCTGACAGATCCCAGGCAGAGGGGGGCCGCCTCCCCGGGCCCCGCCCAGACAGCTGCTCCTCATTCCAAGGTTTGCAAGGTAACCAAAAGCTTTAGGCGCGGGCACTAAACCTTCCTTAGTAGGTGTTTTTTTGTTTTGTTTTGTTCTGTTTTGTTTGTGTCCTCTTTTAAATAAATTGTAACATTTTCCAAATATTTATATATTGTAAGAAATTTGTATTATACAAGAAAGTAGTGAAGGATCTCTTCATGGTCGACTATAAAGTGATTTCCGTTTACATTAGGGAGTACGACCTACCTGTACATTTTATGCGTGTAGATATATTTTCATTATATAAAATTCAAGCTATTCTATTTTTGTCCAAATGACTTGAATATTCAAAAATCTGGTTTAAAAGTTTATATAAAAACCACATCAAACGGTGGTATCCATTTACTTAGCCAATCTCCAGCTACTGGATATTTTGGTGACTTCCAATTACTGCTATCACAATACCGAACATTCTTCCTCATAAATCATTCTGATTATTTCCCTAGGACAATTTTTTAGAAGATGAATCACTAAGCCAATGGATTCCTACATATTTAAAGCTTTTCATACATACTGCCATGTTGTTCTTTAAAATATTCCATCAATTTTCCCCACTTTCACCCACTTTAAAAATTAAGTTTTCTGACCCCACCAAGATGCCCATATTGGGAGAGGAGGTTATTTAAAAGTAGCATTGTTTGTAATTTTTTGACGGGGGCACTTGTCTGTCATGGTGCAGTGTTTAAAGGAAGCACAGAGTTTAGTTAGATGAAATGTTTGCTGGGGTGGATAGAGAGGGCTGCCAGAAAATAGTGAAACCTCACACCCCCACCCCAAAAGCCACCACCATCCATTAAATAACATCATTATTTATATTACTAATTCATTACTATTACAAAACACCTGAGACAATTATTTCATAAAGGGAAAAGGTTTATTGTGGCCCAAGTTACTGGAGGTTCCTGTCCAAGGTCAGGTGGCCCCAATGTTGTAGGCCCCTAGGGAGAGCAGCACATCATAGGAGGGTTGCTGTTGGAGCAAAGCAATTCCATCACCAGCCAGGAAAGAAGGAAAGACAAGGAGTCAGGGTCCTGAACTCTGTTTCAAGGACACACCCCAGTGACCTCCCACTAGGCCCTCCTCCTGAAGATCCAGGGCACCTCCCAACAGCGCCACCCTAAGGTCCAAGCCTCTGCCTCTGGCAGACACATATTCTAACCAGAGCAGCAAGCACTTAAAGCCATCCATGTGTAAGGCCCTCGCCTTACGAGGAAGGAGTCCTCGCTCCTCACTGGACCAAAGGGAACTGCAGAGAAGCTCTCTAACCTGCTCAAGGCCATTGCTCCTACAGGCCAGAGCCACGAAGCCAACTCTAGGCTGTGTGCTCCACCCAACCACGAAGTAAGTGGGAGTCGTGAAAGGTGCAGGGCACCCTGAGCAGGGGGGACAAGAGGACACTTTGTTCATGAATTTTCACCCTCTCCAAATTACCAGAGGTAGAAAAGTCTTCAACACCAGATCCAAAGCAACCTCATCTGCCAGGAAACCCCAACGTCCCTTCTTGAAAGCGCTCTGTCAGAACCCTGGTTATCTGGAGTGCTTGTATCTAAATCCTGAGGCTCGAGGGGCCAAGAGGGCAAGCTTGGGAGCCCGACAAACGTGACTTTTAGTGACGTGACTCTGGGCAGGTCACGAGTCAGTCCTCCTTCATGATCTGGAGCTGAGGTCATTAAGAGGCCATCCATGCTGAGGGCTTACCCCAGTGTCTGAATGCGGTGACCCTTTAGGAAATGGTAGGTCCCAGGAGGGGCGTGGGGGGATCTCCACTACTTCAAACAAGGTGACAAAGACACAGGAGACAGGATGAAACCTAGTTCCCACACACAGCAAATTCTGCTCCCTGAGGTTAGGGTCCTTCCCCAGCTGCATGATGAGGGAACTTCCAGAATGCAAAGTCCTTGTCCCCACAGTGCTGTCACGAAAGAATTACACAGCAGCAGCATGCAATGGCCAGGAAGAAACCAACAAAGGTCGATACCGCATGCAGCTGTGTCTGCAGCTGATGTGCAGCCTTGAGCTCGTAACTACACCATAAGACACACGTGGAAAACAACACTGGGCTCCGAGATGAGGCACAGTTAGGCAACACCGCATATCACTCAAAACACAAGAAAACCAGTCCAGGCATCATGGTCATGGGGAACACTGGTCAACTCACGTCTTCCTCCCAAGGCTAGTAAAAGGAAGGGATCCTGACACCCCACCCCCACCCCCACTCCCCGCAGACAAGAGCCTGAGTCAAAGCACCAGATACCACGTTCTTCCTCCATCACAGAGCAGCCAGGCTCCAGGTGACGCAGCCCCAGAACTCCCTGCCACCAGATCAAGGAGCACCTCCAGGAACCCCAGATGGACCAGAAATGAGGACACCTGAGGTTGAAGGTACAGAGATGTGGAAGCTGTGTGTCACTGTGACAGGCCATCGGGACCAATGACACACTGAGAGTGACTTGTCAGTATGGTTCAGTAAACCTGCAGGAGAGATATTAGCTTTTGATCAGAACATTAAAAACACTAAATATGATGATGACGTTCCCAGTTAGGGTCGGTGGCATCCCTCTTGGATAAAGTCAGGGCTCAGAGAGGCCAAGTCAGGCTTAGGGATCCTGAGGACCCAATCACCCCCCACACCATACATCACCCCCAAGTCCACACAAAGGGATTGAGTGCCTTGAGGATGGCAAGTGGTGAGCTCTAGGAAGGACAGTCCTGATATCTTGGGTCCTCCAGTGCCCACCTGTGCATCTACCTGAAGCACTGCCCAGCTGAGCATCTGGAGAGAAGCCAAGTTCGAGACACTGCTCCAAGAACAAAATGCTCCTGCCCGGAGGCAGGTTCTGCCATTGGAGGTCCCCGCATGGCTGATGGGATCACTTAGGGAAAGAACAGTGTGGCCCATTCTCAGCTGCCTAGAACCCACAGGAACACTGGGAATTCTTCAGCACCAACAGAAGCAAAAATAGGAATCCTTGAGTTAGAACAAGGCCAGCCTTTGGAAAATTCAAAATGATGGCTGCCAAAGTAAAATGCTCATAGGTTTGATTGGGAAAATAAGCAGGAGAGACGTTTAAAATATCCAAAACATGTATCATAAACTAAGACCTGTAAGTCCATGTTTATTATGCTAAAAACTATTGCTATCAACAGTCTTCTCAACCAGTAAGGCTATACATATCCCCTTAACGAGATTCATTAACTACCTAGCTGAATGGTACAGTTACAGGCAAACTCATTTACTCAAAATTAAATGCTCTGCTCTACGTTTTCATTTTCAATTTTGCTTGAAGGAAGAATGGAGAAAAGTAGAAAAAAAATAGCAACCTGTTTACTCTTAGTAAAATGACTGGATGCTTTCTACAGTGTAAGGTCTATAATGCAAACTATCAAAACTGGGGCTATACACTGTTTAATTTAAAAAAAAAAAAAAAAAAAAAAAAAAGCTATGAGCTCATCACGTCTGATCGGGTCTGCCTCTCAAGATACGGGCAGCCAGTCCCGTGGCTTCTCAGGCCTCCTGCCCCTGGGGAATCTTCCTCTACTTCTTCTGTAAAAGCTTGGCAGTGCCTGGTTTTGTTTTTGCTTTTATTTTTCTTCTCTCTGCCTCTTGACAGTTCAGGGCACAGAAGAGACATCACCCAGTGCTCTGGAAGGTTTTTGTTTTGATTTTTTTCCTCTTTTAGGGCACCCCCTGACAACATGACGTGACTCTGTAAATCAGTTCCGTGCCGTGAGAATGAGGTGTGTGGTGAGAAGTTCCTGCCCCACGTTCCAAGAACACAATCCTGCAGAGGCTCTTTCGGCCTCTTCCTGGTGTGGCTCTGCACTCAGCAGACAAACTGAGCCCATCTGTAGCAACAGCCAAGGACATTAAACAGCAGATCCCAAAGGGAACTGGAGGGTGGGAAGTGACGGGTAAGCAGCCCAAGAGAACTGCATGATAATAATTTCTATTCACTTCTGGAATTTTTTTGGTGGCGGTGAGGTACAGGGGTTAAGCACCTAAGCACCCTTAGGTGCTTAACCACTGAGCCACATCCCCAGTCCTTTAAATTCTTTTTGAGACAAGGTCTTGGTAAGTTGCTTAAGGATTCACTAAGCTGCTGAGGCTGGCTTTGAACTTGCAATCCTCCTGCCTCACTTCCTGAGCTGCTGACATTACAGCAGCTGTGGGTACGTTACTACACACAGCCATGTTTTCCTTAATGCCCTCAAAGGTTTACTTTTCATTATTCTGTAGGCTGCATATAGAGAGAAATAAATTTTAAAACTTTTGGAAAAAAAGAAATCATTCATAATCTGACCACCCCAGATAATCATCATCATTGTTGTTCATTTATCTCTTGTCTCTCTAGTATACTAATAATTTTTATAAATATATATGTGTACATATATATACATGCAATATATATGCATATATAATAAATATCTATATAAAATCAATTAAATAAGATTTGCATGAAACTATTTCCAGGCATACAAAGTGAAATTCTTTAAAAATGGGATGTTTTAATGACTGCGCAATATTAATGTATTTGTATAGAATTAGTCATCATTTTCTGAATGGGGGCTTTGCTCCATATTTTACATTGCTCATCTCTTCCTCTTTTGTCTATTTCCAGAAGAAAAAGAATGATAAAAGTCAGCAAGGAAAAGGACGACCCAGGTCACTTAGTCATGGAAATGATTTTAAATTAAAATTAAGAACAAGAAACTTAAAAAACAAGAACTTAAAATGGAATGGGACACTGTTACTGATGAATTGCGTGGCTCTGATTCATACGACTTACGGGCTGAATGTGGAAATTGGTCGCAGCAACGGGGACACCAGAGGGCCAGTGAGCCCCAGTGAAAGTGCTGCGTGGATGGAGAAAGACAGCAGAGGCTGGGCTGCCAAGGCCCGCCGGTCCACGAGAGAGGGCAGGCAGCTGTTGAACCTCGATGAGCTAGGGAGAAAGAGGGAGCTGGAGAAGGAGGAGTAAGGAGGGGCAGGGAAGCTGTTTGGGGAGGAGAAGAAAGCAAAGCCAGAGAGAGGGGCTTGGGGCAGGTGGTGTGCACGGCCCAGGGGGGCAGGTGTGAGGGGTCCTGGAGAAAGCCCAGCCTGGTAAGCCAGCCTAGAGGAACACAGGGGTCCCAGGTCCTGGGGATTCAGTGTCCGAGTCCTTGGACTCCACATGCTCTCAGGAGCTGGGAGAAGGGGCCAGATGAGCAGGGCAGAAGTCCAATGCTGGAAGTCAGAGGAGCAGAGTCACCAGGGCGAGAAATCCCTCAGTAACATCCCAGAATCCAAGGTGCTGGTGAAAACCAAGGTCCTTCGGCAAATAAGAATTGATGAGTGATCCGCACCATAAGCCATCATTTGTCAGGGAGCATGAAAATATATATCATAGACATCCACCCTCCAGAAAAAAGGAGAAAAAAATGTCAAGGACTTGAATTCTAGAAACAAGGAGGGCAGTGTGAGGAAGGAGGAGCTAACAACCCCTGGGTACTGAGGAGGAAGACCTCAAGGAGAAGGGCTCTGTCCTCAGGGCCCAAAGACCAGGTTCCACAGTGAGCCAAAGGCACTGAGGTCTCAAGGCCACCCAGCTCACCTGGCTGAGGACAAGTCTGTGCACAGAGCGAGGAGCCAGGCTGAGCCTGAAGCCAAGGGGTTCTGCAGGAGGAGCCAGACTCTCAGGGACACCAGCTGGGACAGACAGGGATCAAAGGAACAGCAGTGGCTTCCCACCAGGAAGCACAACTGACTTGAAAACGACCCGGGAGCCACAGGCACATCTGAGAGCACATTCTCGGTTTCAATTTTAGGAAAGCTGGTATCTCACGAGAGTCTACACAGGTCTTAAAGATGAGTCCACTCACTGAGAAATTGCAGGGAAAGTGCCCACACTGTGCAGGGGGCTGCAGATTCACCTGCTCCCCTGTGAATGAATTGGATTCTTCCCAGCTTCTCAGAACCAGCTCCTTCACCAGTACAGTCAGGGCTACTTCCACTCTGTACAGTGGTAGCCATGGGACCTCCCACCCTCCTTGGGGCCACCGGCTCTCTGACCCCTGCTTCCTCTCCTGCCCCACACTCCCGCCTGAGACATCCACAGGCCATTGGTTACTTGAACACGGCAAACCTTCCGTCTCTGGGACATCATGTGCTGAACTCATCCCTGTTCCCATACCGCCAATTCTTCTTTTTCCTGTCTACTTTTAGTTATTGTGTCCTTAGAGTGGCTACCACGGACAACACTGAAAATCTCACCCATGCACCTCTCAGATTTAGCTGTTTACTGTCTATATTTCCCCAAGTGGACTTTCAAAAGATGGAAACCTGTCCTTCTTAGCATGCCCACAGCACAGTGAGTACTGTGTAGACACATTCTGCAATGGACTCCAGACCAGGCCACACAATGAGCATATTTCAGAGAAGAACACAGATTTTAAAATGACGTTTACTTCCCATTTAATAATATTTTTTAAAAGGGTTTCAGCAATAGGCAGGACTAATTCATCTAAACAGTGCCAAATGACCTTAGTTTAACATATTCGTCTTGAACAAAGGATAAACTAAGGATCCAAAAATAGAAAATGGAATACATTTGGCCAACAAGAATTGCTAGAGGCTTCTTACTCAATAGCAGCACATTTGTCTCACTCACATCTACATTATCTGTGCCAAGCAGAGCACCTGAAAATCAATAGGTGCTCAATAAATGAGCTTTCAATTAAAAGTGTTTACCATTTTAAAGTGGTACATGGCAGTTTTCTTTAAAAGTATAAATTACATAAGGTGACAGAAAATCTCCCTTCCACCCCTCCAGACCAGCTCACTTTTCAGAGATACTCAATGAGAACAGGTTGGAACATATTCTTTCATAATTCTCTATGTATTTATAGCCAGAAATGTGTATGTAGGAGAAGTTAAGTGCAGGGGCTTTGGTCACTCAATATGCCATCAATATGCTGCTGTGTTTGCAAAAGCAGATAAGCCATTCTTTTTAAAAGCTTCTAACTTTATTTAACCGGGTCCCTACTTATGGACCTTTGTGGGGGGTCCACTATTAAAAATTCATAAAGCAATGAATATTTGCCATTGCACAATCAGGTGGACATCAATACAGGGTGAATCCAGAGGACTGGAATTGTGGGGTCCACCTGTGTTGACAGAGACATCTACACCACCGCGAGGCTGGGATCAACACACCAGCCCTTCCACAGGCTGCTGATCCCCACCTTCTCTTTAATTTTCAACCTCTGCCACTCTGACAGGTGAAAATAGGTGAGAGTTTGCGTCTCTCTAACTACCACTGAGGCTGCACAGCTTCTCCTGCTGATGTCTGCCTTTGTATTTCTTGATAAAACTGAGGATACGCCTCTCTCCCAGGCGTGGCGGGGAGGGAGGGTGTTGCTCCCTCTGAGCAGAAGGCAATGTGGGGTCAGGCTCCGACTCACACAGAGCCCAAGCTGCCTGTCGGGCCAACTCATTCCTGACCTTCCCGGGCTTCTGCATGGGATGCCTTCTCACCTCTCGGAGTGTGTCCACCGCTTCTCCTTCACCGTCCACCCTACCTTTAAATAAGGGATAATCAGAACACTGAGGATCACTAGAAATCGCAGAGCTGCTCAGGAGTGGAGGACACGAGAGAGCCACAGGGAACGGGAGAGACGTGTGGCACACGCTTTCCAAGCCTCAGTCTCCTCATCTGCTGACCTTGTTGGGAGGTCGTGTGGGTAGAAATATCTATGTCATCTACCCTGCACTTTAGGATGATCCCTCAATGAAAATGGTGTTGCTGGCAAACGCAGGGGAGCCTCTAAAATTCCATCCCTCTTCAGGTATATGTGGAGCACCCCAACCCCAAATCCAAAATGCTACAAAACTTTTTGAGTGCCAATGTGAAACCTCAAGTGGAAATTCTGCTCCTGACCTCGTGGGGTGGTGCAGTCAAAGTCAGAAGCCTCACAAACATTGCATCCAAGTATCTTTAGGCTATGTGTTTGAGGTGCATATGGTCCCATAGGTACCTCATTATGTAGATATTAGTATTCCAAGATCATAAAAACTTCCAAACCCAAAACACCTCTAGTCCTAAGCCTTTCAGATGAGGGACACTCAGCTTGTGTTTGCTGCGTTCCCACCTCGAGCCATTAAAACAATCCACTTGCCTGGAGTAGCGCCCTGGCCACATCCTCACTAGGAGGAGGCTGAGGGATGGGCTGCCGGCCTCCTCCCCTACCAGCACGAGCACAGCCCGAATGACAGAATGAAGCTCCCTGGTCAACGTTCTTTCTGTCTTTTCCTCCTTCAAAATTTGTCTAAGCCTGGCTTCTCAAGAAGCTCACTGACAGGGGAACCAGAGAGCTCGCTGCTATGGGGACGGGTCCTGTGCACTACAGGAGATCCGCAGCATCCCTAACAGCACACACACCCACAAGTTGTGGCCACTGAAGCCATCTCCACACATTGCCCAGTGTCTCTTGAGGCAAAATCAGCCCTGGTTTAGTCTATGAGAAAATAACCAAATGTATATTTTTGTTACTGAAAAAAAAAAAAAATACAATGCTGAAAATAGCTTAATTTTTATGATGCTCCTGAATCCAAAGCTGTTTTGAAAACTGAGCCAATAATATAAGCAAAGTGAGTCCACAGGACAATTTATAACTGATTGGAGAATATTAACCGCCTGAGGAAAACCAGTTATTAGCTGCTGCTGATCTGGGGGGGGGGGGGGGCAGCATTAATAATTCAATAAAGGAGAGACTGCAGGCCACGAAAACTTGGCGTTATTTATTTAGCCAATTAGACTTGGTTTTGGTGGCAAGCCTGCTTTTGTGAGTACGAATGAGCCATGTGTATTCTTCAGTTAATCAGGAAAATTGTACATCACAAATCTGCTCTTATTGCCTTTCGGCTGGAAGACATGCGGCACAGTGGTCCTCGAGCCACGGAGGCGGGGACACGGGCACTGAGAGCTCCTGACTCATGGGCCTCCCTGGGAACAGATGGATGCAGAGAGGCCTGTAAATCAGACCTCAGGCCAGGGTCCTCACTGCTTCTCTCCTTGCTCACCTTCTCTACTCAACCCAGACCAGCCACTGACACACGGCCACGCACAGTTGATCACTGTAGTGATGAAGAATCCTATCACAGCCACGAAGAGCCGGATGACGTGCTGTTACAATACACAACTCACGTCCCAGGTGCAGCATCAGGCCTGTCTGGACCTGGTGCACAAGTCAGGGTCTGAAACTTCTGTGGGCATTAGATGCAGGTCTGTTTGGTGAACTGCTTGGTGGCCTTGGCCTAGGTCACCCTGTGGAATGCATCCCTGTCAACTTCAGCTGTTCAGTGGAGAGTCAACTGGAAGAAAAACTAACAAGCCGCTAAGAAGAGTCTCTAAACTTTAGTTATGTTCATTGAGACAAGCCATTAGAAATTCTGGAAATTTCTACTGAATCTGTAAGGTTGTTTTCTTAATCACTTAGAGTCTTAACTCTTAAATTTCTGGTGTATATTTCACTTTCCTTTTCCTTTTCTCTTTCATTTTTTTTTTTTTGTTGTTGTTGTTGTTGCTGTTTGTTTTTGTCTGTTTGAATAAATGAGAAGAATAAAAAAAAAAAAAAAAAACGGAAGCTGTATTTTGTAAGAACTGGAAGTACCTGCATGCTCTGGGGTTGTATAGAAGTCAGACACTCAGAGACAAGCAAGTGACAAGAGTCCACAAAAAGTCCCTTGTCATTAACTGGTCCTCATCTAAGCACAGGACCCAGACCTACCATAGGAAGAAAGATTTCAATGCACATACTCCTCTATTTCACCCTCTTCCTGAGATCTGAGGTCAGTCAAATCTCCTTGATGGGGGGCACAACAGGAAATCACTTTTCTAAACCAGGTGGGTTTTACTGAAATGCTGGTTCTGGAAAGAAAACAAAGAGCACCAGCTCCCCCGTATTATCTCACTGACCCCATATCATCTTTGTCAATTCAAACACACATTTCTTTCTCATACCTTCACACAGTTAGGCAAGTGCCCTAGCACTAAGCTAGAACTAGCCCTCTTTCTTTTTCAATGTGCTTTTTTCACAGAGCCTTATGCATGCAAGGCAAGCACTCTACCAACTGAGCTATAGACCCAACCCTTAATGTGGTTTTGCTTATGTTCAGCAAGGCTGGTCCAGTACAGAACAGGAAGCTGATGAATGGTACCCTGAGCTGAGGGCTGACGACGGTCCTCGCATTCCATCCATTGACTTTATAAATTATTCTACTCCAAAAGATCAAGGCTTTCAAATGTGGCATGCAGGAAACACATTCTGTGAATTCAACACAATCACAGGGCCTTGCAGTCAGAGAATGGGAGGCCCTCTGGCGCAGAATAGAAGTTTACAGAATTGGAATTCAAATAAATTTTGATTGAGTAAAGAGGTGGAAATTGAAAACAAGACATTCCCCTAGAGCATGTATCCCTACAGGCCAGCATTTTGGGTGGGGGATGGGCTCAGCCTCTTGTGGGCATCTAATGACAAGTGAGGGGGATGTTGGTCACCAGAGGGAATGGGGGGCACTTAGGGCGTGCTGGTCAAGATTTAATGTTTAATGGGCAGCTCTCTGGGAACAGAGACAGGGATGTGCCAATTTCCATGGTGTAAATATTCCCACTGTGGCTTCCTGCAATCTTCCAGCAGGATTCAACAAACATGGAGGTGGGGAGAGATGCCCAGGACTGGCTCTCACAACATGGGAGGAACCATTCCCGCGCAGAGCATCTCTGGCAAGGGAAGTGCAGGGGGAAAGGAACCAGGCAGGGCCCAGGGGTCCTTTCTATGTGGGGAGCTTGCTCTACCAAGGCTTGCGTCTTGATGCAGCTGGGCTTTTCTGATCATTGGTTCTAGAAAACAGAAGGTGCTCCTTTCTTCATCTCTCCCAAGGCTTTATGAAACTCTTAGGAATTAAAAATTTGTGGGGGGCACAAAGAAAATTAAATCCAAACCCCAAAGGACTGCTCATTTTTTTATAGTCGTGACCCTATTGAGTTAAATATGTATGAAATCATCGTGTCATTGATTTAGATTAAGAAACACTTTTTTGTGTGTGTGTGCTTGTGAGGAACTCACCTGTTGGTGGCATTAATGGACACAGGCTTTTCACTCCCTTGATCTCAGGCTCTCTCCACTCTCCCTTCCTCACTCCTCTGTCTCTCTCTCCTACTGTGTTCTCTCCATTTTGGGTTCTCCCCATTCCTTCTCCTTATAGTCTCTTTCTCCTGAATTTCCCAGGAAGGCAAACATTTCTAAACCTGTCCTTATAAGTCACCTGGCAACCACAGGCCCTGGTTTCCAGTCACGTTGAAAAGAGTGAGACATTAGACTGCAGAACTACCAGGAAGAGATAAATAAGTCCAAGAACAACAAAATACCACTCATAACAAAAGCCTGTGCAAGCTCTGGCTCTCTGCATAAAAAGGTGTGCTGTGCATTAGCCGAGCAGACTTGATATCATGTGTCAAAGGCAATATCCCTCGGGACAGAAAGTGAATGGCTAATCGCTTACACAATGCTAGTTAAAACCTCAAGGAAGAACTCTGCATTTTAATTCTACTTTAGTTTCTGGTTACCAGGGCCCTGGTACATGCTAGCCAAGGCCTCGAATGACACATTGCTATGTATGGAATATTACAGAAAAGTAAACCAAATGCAAAGACTGAAATAGCTCAAGTTACAGAATCAGTGCAGTTTAAAAAAATAAATACAAAAAACCTTGGAGGAAGAGAAAAGGCGTAGCTGTGAAGAGATTAGACAAAGAATTAAAAGTTACCACCATATGATCCAGCTTCCCACTGCCATGTAGACATCCAAAGGAAATAAATCAGAAAATCAAAAAGACAACTATACTTCCATGTTTACTGCAGCACTAGTCACCATGGCAGAGATACAGAATCAAATGAGGTGTCCACTGGCAGATAAATAAAGAAAATGTGATGTGTGTGTGATGGAATATTATTCAGCCATTAAAAAAATAATGAAATCCTAGAGGACATATGAGGTGAAATATGTCAGACACATAAAGACAAGTATCATATGTCCTCGCTTTTATGTGGATCTAAAGTAAATGATTTCATAGAAATAGAGAGGAGCATGGTGGTCATGGGAGGTTAGGAAGGACAGAGGACAGAGAGGACCAAGGGAATCCAATGACACACACCAAACCACAGAAAGGAAAAATAAGTAGGGTGAGTGAGGTTTACGATTTACTAAACATTTTATGAAGAACTAGAAGAGTTCCAAGGTTCCAAAATGATCAATATTCAAGGAGATGGGAATGCTGCTTACCTGGATATGATCTTGACACATTGCACACCTGTATCAAATTAGACTGCACCCCACAAATACGTGTGATCACTATGTGTCCATTAAAATTTTTTGTTTAAAAACCTATTAAGGATATAGAAACTATCCGGGTCAATTCCTTCTTTCTGCCAAACACAGGCAGTGTAGCCAAAAGGTGCCTAAACAGGAGGTGAACCAGCTCCAGACCTGACAGTTCCTGGGAGCCGACTCTTTATTGATAGAACCAACTTATTCAGTGGGGACCTAGAGAAGTACCAAATCAAGGCCTGTCCGCCGGCCACAGAAGAGAAGAGAAAAGACAAACACGGGCACCCACAGAATCTTCAGAGGAAAAAAAGGATCAGCTTTCCAACTTGAGACCTTTAACATGGGGACAACGTTTTAAAAGACTTCTTCCAAAGGCGAGGGCCGAGGAGGCCAAGCCATGAGCTCCACATTTCTCTGCTCAATAAAAGCAAAACCTGTGTTTACACTTCTTAGGATCACTTAAAAAATATGTCAACAATAATCAAGCACCACCCATTTCACTGGCTTCTCACACACAGAACAATACGGAAAAAAAAAAAAAAAAAAAAAAAACCTACATGATCTCAATCGCATTGTCTCTTACTTAGCCCATCACTAGGAGCCCATGAACAAATGTCAGTCAACATTCAACATCTCTCAAGCTCCCGACAGTCACTGGAAGCACTAGAAGTGTGATTGATTAAAGAGCTTGTTCAGCAATGCTGCAGAAGAATTAGTTTACATCTCAAAGTACCAGAAAGAACTCGGAGCGCTGTGCGGAACCACATGAGAAGTGTTATTTATTGTGGTGTATCACTATGTGTGTTGTTAGAAATGCAGTCACAATGAATATTATTTGGACCGTTCCAATAGTTCATTTTGGAGCTGGCATTAAGAAATAGCCTGATTGCTGCCAGGCGGGCCATTCCCAGTAGAACCAGAATGTCATTGGACCTGGCTCTGGGCAGAGGACACCCCATGGAGCTGCCATACTGGGACTCTTCAGAGGCCCACCATGTGAGTCCCTCCCTCCTCTGTCCCACCCAGAGCCACACAAAGGCCTCTGGACTCTGTGCTGCATCTGGTCCACAGATGCCCCTGGGTATGGCTGCCAGACATATAGTAAATAGAAATACAGGATTTGCAATCAAAATTGAGTTTCAGATAAACAGCAGGGTTTTGTTTTGTTTTTGGGGGGTTAAATGTAAATTTCAGAGTAAAAGGTTCGTTAGTATAAATACAAGTCAAATTACACTAACAGAATTATTCGTTGTTTATTGCAAGTATAAATCTAACTGAAGACTCTTACACTCTGCAAGCCTCCTGGGAGACCTGCGTGAACCCTTATCCAGAGCAGTGCCTGCCCAGTGCAAGAGCCACCTGAGCACAGGACCTGCTCTTCATCCACCCAGGAGCCAGGAAAGGACAGAAAGGTGGAGTGCTGAGAAGAAAAGGCTCATCAAAGTGCAGAAGACGAGAAGAACAGGTTGTGTGGCTCAGACATCTTGAGGAATCCCTAAAAGACCAAAAACCATGAGAGAAATCACAGCCTCACACAGAACTGGAGACGTTCCTGGGAAATGCTGTGGCCTCAAGGCTGCTCCACATTCTGTGGCAAACGTCCCCATAAGCACGACGGGCTGCAGCTTTGGGGATCAAGTGGGAGCCACGTTCAGAACCGCTGTATGAGCACACCTGCCCACCTGCAGTCCACAGGGAGGCCCCCACCTCCTGCGAACAGAGGAAGGGAGGTGCTCGATGACCACTGGCACTCCAGAGCCACCGGAGCTCTAGAACCCTGGGGACCCTACTTGGTCATGCCCAGGCAATGAACTCACCCTAAGGAAAGCAAAACTGCAACCAGGGAGAGCAGAGGCTCTAGGATGATCCCAAAGCCAAGGATCTTAGGAAGAGCCACACCAATGCCTAGAGGGTCCCAAGAGCTGAGGTGGGAAGAGACACAGATAAGAAAGCAGCCGTCGGACTCTACAGCACTGTACTTACTATCCTCGGAGGCTTAGGCATGGTATTGTATAAGGGAAAGAGAAGAGACTATGATGCAAGAAATGTTTTAGGACTACAAAGTAAGATTATCAACAAGTAAACGTAAACTCCATGGGTTAAACTGCAGAGGAAACACAGCTAAGTATCAAACTGACTAGCTGAAGAGGAGAGCTACAGAAAGACAGAGTCAAGAGAGAGGCGTGAATTCCAGGGGCTCAACATGCGAGGAAATACTCAGAGGGAAAAAAAATAGAAGGAGCAGAAAGAATTGAACATAGGAGAATAGATGCTTCTGATTACAACAGGACAGAGGGTTTGCCAAATTTGGATAACAGAGAAGGAGAGAAACGTGAACAGCCATCTAACAGGGGAGAGGACAAGACTAGTGATCTGCTTCTTACCACGCTAAAAGACAGTAGAAGGAAACATTATTTTGATTTTGAACTAAAACTCTTTAATCTGCAAACTAGTGTTCAATGAGACTTTCAAATACTCAGGAACTCATACAACTTGTCAGCCATAAATCCTGTCTGAAAAAACTCCTAGAGAATATACAGAACAACGCAGTCCCAAGAGGTGGGAGGGAATGTACCATAAGATACACTGGTAAATATCTAAGCTGATAAAACTGATTTTAAGCCTGAGCAACTGTTAACTGGGAGTCAAACAGTTATTAACAATCTGGAATTAAGCCCCTAGAAGAGAGCAAGCTGACATTTATTAAGGTCTTTCTTTGTATCAGGCAATCTACACACACACACACACACACAAAAAAAAAAAAAAAAGCTAAAAAGCATTTTCCATTTTATCATCATTTCATAGATTGGGAAACTGAAGCCCAGGAAAGTAAAATGTTGGCCAAGGTCACCAGAACTTGGAGTGAATGGGCTTAGGTGGCACACCAGCCCTGGGTATCTGCTTCTACGGATCACACACAACCACTGACCTCAGATGTCAGCAAGGCAGAGGGCAGAGGGCGGCAGAAAAGAAGGAAGGCATGAAATGGGGAGAAAAAGTTAATTGTTTGAGGGGGAAAATTAGATACTAAGTCCACGCATGCATGAATAGTTCAGTGCATGTTCAAGTGTAAAGTGAACCTCTAACACTTCCTAAGAAGAAATATAATGGCCCAAACACACAGGCCATGCCTCCACCTACTCCTGTGCCTGCTCTTGCTCTCCAGGACCTGTTCTTCCCAATACGGGTGCCCTGCATTTTTTAAGTTCATTCTTGAGCATTTTGTAATCTTGTTGCCCCCATAAATGGAATCACATTATACCATTAGATAGATATTAACCAGCTCTTGCTGGTAAATGGAAAATGGCTGACTTTCGTACCTTTATTTTATATGCTACCTTACTGAGCTCATTTCGTCTATGCTTGTAATTCGTCATCTGTATTTTAATGTGGAATAATTCTACATTTTCCCTTTTAACATGCATTTTTTCTCATCTCCTTTTTTACCCAATAGCATGGCTTATCACTTCCAGCACAGCACCCATTCACAGTGGGATGGTTGGCCTCCTCCTCTCTTCCCCACCCTCACAGGAACAAGCTGGCCACCCCAGGCACTCCTCAGCACCTGGGGTGGCTCCTCCTCTACCTCTTCAGCACTGATGAAGGCTCGCTTACCTGGGAGGATGCTCAATTCCTACCCTGGCTCCCTGAGATGCTTGCTGATGCACCTACTCTTTCTTCCTTCCTGGGACAGGAAAAATCTGCCAGGTCACTGTGTCCCCATGCATGAGACCAGATGAAGGCAGAGTGACCACACCCCTAGATGACACCACTGCATTTTTTACATCTTGCCTATGTAACTGACATCTGCAAAATGACGCCAGGTCAAAACATGTTGCCCTGCACAGGTGAACTTCCAAGAAAGAACTCTGGACCTTCATTCTGACCTCTCGCATGCTAATGCCACTCTAGTCTACTCTCTGTCCATGAGCGTATTATCCCTCACTGACCTTGGGTCAGGAAAATCAATGACTAATCTCAGCCCAGTGTCTGTTGAATATTGACGTCCGCGTGGGGTGTACACCTGCCACACACCTACAGAACACTTTGTCCTCAAGCTCATCAATTCCTCAATTGATGTGCTCCGTACTGTACTCTGTGCTAATATGGCATTTGCGTGTCCCCAGACTGCAAGTATTTACCGACAACATTGACTTGTTATGTGCTAGAATAGAATTTGCCCATGTGGGGTCTTTTCTGAACACAAAGACATTTAGGGCTATTCAAAATCCATCATCAGGGTAAAGATTGTGGAAAGGAGAATGTTAGAAATCAATGAAGTTTCTTCTGGTCTGAGATATTTTAATGTGAACGATTTTCCTTGTTCTTTTGTATTTTAAGTCAATATTGTCTTGTTCTCAAAAATGTCATCTTTTAAAATGCCCAATGATTGGTGAGTTAGTTTAGATTGGTTCGGGTTGTTATTTACCTTCTGGTTAGTTCCAGGGGGAAATCAGTTAACATTTTCATATCAGTTCTCTTTAAGCAACCTGAAATCACAGGCAGGATTTGCATTTTCCAGAAGCCTTCCCTAACGTTCAGACAAGCCGGCAACACATACAGCCTTTACACCCAAAAAGCATCCTTCAGCCTCTTTGGCCCAACTGGAAGAAACTAGATAGGAAGGCAGAACTGGGCCACCAGTGGGTTCCTCATGAAAATTGTTACAAAGAGAACAGAAGATCAGCTTCTTCACAACCTGTTTTCAGAATAATGACTAAATAGCAGATGCTACACTAGACCTGGAGTACAAAGGATTCTCTCCTTCTAAGCAAAATTGTGCAAAAGAAACAAAATGACAGTCTCCCCACCTCCAGCATGCCTCCTAAGAGGACCCTGGGTCAGGCCACCAAGGCAGGGTGGGTGGCACATGTGTTTTGCCACAACTATGTGGAGTGGGCCAGACACTGTGGTGAATTCCCCTGGGAATGTCTGGTCCATAATACTCACTTTACCACTCTTCAAATAACACAGTCAAAGAGATGCAGATAAAATTTTCAAAAGTGAAGTAGGTACTTAACACATAAAACAAAAGTGCTCTTGAAATGGGACTTGGAGGAGTCCAGGAGTGGCTCTAGATGGGACGGCTGTTCAGCTGTGTATGGACGGGCACGTAATTTCCAGCATCGCCATCCATGATAGTCAAAGTATAGATTTCTACCTGACAAGCTGCCCAAGTGAGCATGTGCTTCATGAGTGCCGTCTCTGAGTGCCACCAGGAGTTTCTGGATTTTAACTGTGCTGCTGATTTCCCATGCCGCCACTTTGCCCCACTTCCCGTGGCTCCGGCTTTTGGCGCTTTCTTCTTGCTGCGTGGTCTTGCAAAAGACACACCACTGGTCTATGCAGCAGGCTTTTTGAAATCAATAGACAGGCATTTCTAACTAGAGAAGGGAATGGTCTCATCTGCTCCCAAACACACTGACTTCCTTAGTAAGAATGTATGTAGGCAAAATGATCAAAGGTATGTAAAATGGTTGGGCAATTTTTTTCAAGCTATAGACTTAGTGAATAAGATGGCCAAGTCTCTTCTGTTCATTTACTTAAAACAAAAAATTAAAGAGCCATGTCTGAGAACAATAAAGGGCCTAATTTGAGTTCAGGAAAAGACACACATAGCAGAGGTGGCTGAAGGCAAAGGTAAGTGGACACAAGCTTCGCTTTGGCACAACCCATCCTTAAATGAAAGCTTCTGGAGACCGCAGATCAGATTTTCAGGAATAAGAGACAAGAAAAGACCATTTTCTTCTCTTCTATGACCCCATTATTTATTTTTCTCTGTCTTCGAAAAGGAACCATTTAAAATAGTTTTATACTAATGTTATGCCTTGGTCATCAGTATTTTATTTCATGTGATATCAGAAGCATTCATTAAAGCACATATATAATAAATAAATGAATGTGCTCTTCTTTCAGGTCGGTATCCAGTTACTGAGCTCATGGGGTCCACCAAGGGCTCATGCAGCTCTCAAAATAACCAGTCCACAAAGTTCTGGCACTAGCACCTCATCCTGCACCTCACCTCACAGAGAATGGGGCCTGCTGACCCAGGCAATCCTGCAGCATCTTGGAACCAACCTAGAGAAGGCTGAGGGGTGTCACCAAGGGGATGGTGTCCTTGACCAAACCTTCCCTGAGACCTAACATTTCTCAGTTCTCTCTCAGAGCCAGTAAGTGGCAGCTACTCTGCAGCCAAGGTTAATATTGTCCCCACTGTCGCTCCCACTATCTTCTAGATAAACAGAGATTACAAAGGACACTAGGCCCAGTTTTCTTGTTCCATTCATGGAGGGGCTTATAAGCTAGAAGTTCTCCAAACCCCTTGGCAGATGGACAGACTGGAACAAGAGGCCTCCACCTAGGGACAAGTGGTCCTCCTGGGTGTCTGAGACATGTGCCAGCACTTCCCTTACCTCCAGTTCAGCTCCACCCAGAGTAGCCACACTTGAGTCACACACTAGACCTGACCTGAGAACTGGAGCCCATGTACATCCTGTCCCCAGGCCCACCTCAGTGCTCCACCCACACCAGCCAAGGAACTCATGTAGGTGCCTGTGAAGTGATTTCATATGTATATGACATTATATATGACTCAAGGACTGGAATGCATGCTAATGCAAAGAAAATATTTAAGAAAGTAAAAGTTTACAAACAAGTAGCCACCACTGGCAAACCCCTGACTAAAGTCAAGTTTAATTTTGTATCATGATTTAATGTTCCACTTCCATCCAATCACCTTTACATCAATCACCACTGACAAAACAATGCCAAAAAATAGAAAGAAAAATAAATACAAAAATAATTTTACTAAAGAGTAAGGAAAAAATTCAACTATCACTGTCATCTTACCCACCAGAAAGGGATATGTAGGGCTGGGGACGTGGTTCAGAGGTAGAGCACTTGTCTAGCATGTATGAGGCTGTGGGTTCAATCCCCGGTGCCAATTGAAAAAAACAGAAAGAAATAAAAAGAGATGGTACCCTAAGGTCCTGGGGCTAAACTACATAGTCCTACAATCATGAGTTGATATCCTAATTCAATGCATTTATTGAAGCCAAGCACGGCAGTGTGTGCCTATAATTCCAGCAACTATGGATGCTGAGGCAGGAGAATCCCAAGTTCAAAAATAAAAATTAAAATAAAAATGGAAAGAACCAAAGATACAATTCAGTGGTAAAGTATTCCTGGATTCAATCCCCAAACAATATATGTTCAACATATGAGATATATGTGTGTGTGTGTGTGTGTGTGTGTGTGTATACACATATATATGTACATATATACGGGGGGGGGGGGAGAAAAATGAATTGATTTGTCAACTGTGGTCCCTAATTAACAGATAAACCCTACCTGCTACTAGTCTGTCTTCCTGTGCAAATATGTGGTAATCCTCCAGGAATACTACAGAAAGCTCATAAATCCCATCAGTTCAAAAGCTCTTTACTAAGTGCCTACTGTGTGCCTGTCATTTTTCTAGGCACTAGGGAACTATCCAGTTCAAATAAACATATTTCATGGGGCTCAGGGTTTTGTGCAGTTGGAGTAAGAGGTTAGCACATTAAATCTGGACAATGATGACCTTGATGACCTGTTTACCTCCCCAGCACCCAAGCTCCTCCTCCTCATCTCCTTGATGTCTGTAACATGCAATTTCTTTTTTTTTTTTTTATTTTTGCAAAAAAACGTCATTTAAAAGAAAATAAAAGTCACTTCCATTCTTGCATTGATGCACAGTGTCTTATTCATAATTGCCAAAATATGGAGATGACAAAGATGTCCTGCATTAGGTGAATGAATAAAATGCAGTCCATCCAGATAATGGAATAGCATTCAGCACTGACAAACAATGAACTAACAAGGGATGACAAAACATGGAGTGACCTTCAAAGCATATTACTAGGTAAAAAGACGCCAATCTGAAAACATACTAGATGACTCCAAGTTCATGATATTCTAGAAAAGGCAAAGCCATGGAGACAGGAAGAAGATCCATGGGGTGGGGGTGAGGAGATGAGTAGGTGAATCACCTGAATACAGTTCAGGACAGTGAAACTGTTCTGTGTGGTACCATAATGGTGGATATAAGTCATTATGCAATTGCCCAAAGCCACAGCATCACAGACCTCCAAGAGTGAGCCCTAATATCAATCATGAACTCCATCCAGATGGTAACAATGTGTCCATGTAGGTTGACCAATGGAGACTGATGGATTTACCATTGTGGCGGGGGATGCTGCTGACGGAGGAGTATCTGACACAAACAGTGATTCCATAAGAAATCTTTGTGCTTTCAACTGGGTTATGAAACCAAAACTGCTGTAAAAATAAAGGCTAGTGATAAATACAAAAATTCATGTGCATATAACACTAAAGAGCACACTGCCCCACCATGTATTCAGGTGTATTCACAAAGCTTCAAATTCCTTAACTGATATTTTTTTTTCAAAATGGCTTCCTTCCATCTTAACCCCACATACCCAGTTTGATCACGGCAAGACTCCTCAGGAATAGTGCCCTGGTAACATTAATTATTAATTATTAACTTATTATTTCTATGGGGAGAATGCCAGCACAGTCTTTCTATTTATAAAGCAGAATTGAAAGCCATGGGGCAAGGGAACTAGAAAAGAAAAATCTAATTAGGGCCTGACAGCCCTTGATAATGGGATTAAAGTTATTTACCTCCTGACTACAAATATGCAAAGTCCATATTGTTGTGTTTTCTCTCCTTAGAAATATGTGCTACATCCCTGCAAGTAATTCTCCTCATGTTATATTGTCTCTGACTCCCAGGAAACAAATACAGTGGTGCTTCAATATTGTGGAGTGCAGAGGGATTAGTCACAGTACCCCCTTGCAGATATGCTCAGAATTATACAAAATAGCAGAACTGTTGGCATGCAACCTGCGCACATCTTCCCATGCATCTTGGATCCTCTCTAGGTTACTTATCATAACCCATGCAATGGAAACATTCTGTAAACAGTCGTTATGCTGTATAATTTAGGGAATAATGGCAAGAGGAAAAAAGGTCTGTGCATGTTCAGTACAGGTGCAAATTTTTCCCAAAATATTTACACTCTGCAGTTGGTTGAATCCAAGGACAAGGCACTGTGGCACAGAATCCCAACTATATGTGCCTTTTGATGCAGTATCAGCAAGATGGCAGTCTCCTAAAAAGCGAGGCAAGCCAGCAGCCACTTAGAACTGACCTTTACAGACTTGGAAATCTTAAAAGAATGTTTTTTCAGCAGTGATTTTATCTCTTGAAAGTTCCAGGTTCAATGCAACAGATGTTAAGGTCACCAAACCCCGACAAGTAGAATCTATTCCTAGCATGTGCTACAAATTGAATCCATTAGTTAATTTTTAAAAATACACATCTTGCACGACTATGTGCTTTTCTGATTCTGTCCTTTCAAACGTTGGCCCTAAAGATTGAGTTTAATAATACCTTTTTAGTACAACCAAGCTACTTCTTCCTTAGGGTTCTTTTCTTTTGTATCATTAGCCAGGTACTGTGGTGACATAAAACATAATAGAAATTCAAGAGACAGATCCTGACCAAGAGGAGCTTATTTATGTGGGATGCAGAAATGACAAAAAAAAAAAAAAAAAGATGAAACAAAGTGAATCATCTAATCTCAAACTCAAGACAATCATTGAAATGTGACGTCAAGGCAGTACATCCTAACACTGACTAAGGATACAATGAGTGAATAAAGTAGATGCACTTTTACTTCTGATAGAATCTCCGTTTTCTAGGTGTGTTTCCAAAGATCAGACACTTGATGAGCAGAGTCTATTGAGGACACATTGATGATACCAAGCAAGTGGCTCCCAGACCTAGCTGCTCCTCTGAAGAAGGTGGGAAGTTTTCCAACCCCCAGTATCCCCAACCCCAGCTATGACCTGATTCAGTACAACACTGATGAATTGGCTTCTGCCAATCCCCCTTATTCACAGCCTACCAACCTAGGATTTGTACATCACTTTCAGAATGGCAAGATATCCTGGGTATATTTATCTTTTAATTCTATATAAGATCATCATTGCAAGTCATCATTTCAAGGAAATGCAAGTTTTATGACATATTCCTGTTTGCAGTCAGTAAATAATAAGCACCACAGATTAAATTTAATATCAGCCAAGTGATGCCTCCAAAACAAATATTTTATCTTATAGACCAACATATATTTGTGGCATCAGTTCCCATACCAAAAAAAAAAAAAAAAATGTTATGCTTTCCCAAATATCTGGCTAAAGTACGCAAGGCTCTAAGAAATAATAAGTGCATCCTCAGGCATTTTTAATGCAAAATTATTGAATGGACCATCTATATTAAGATATTTATTTTGAAGTTAAAACTAGGAATTGCAGAAAAAGAACAATACTTGTGCATGAATATACGACAAAATTGAAGTAGCAGTAGAACCTTTCAAAGTGTGTAAGTTCCACTTCCCCCCTTTGAGGTTGCCATTATTTTAGGTAAAACAAGTGTTTGTTCCTTCTCTGCCAAGAGGCTTCCCTGCCTTCTGCCCCAGGGCAGGGGGTCCCTGCTAACAGAATAAAGAAGAAAAGGAGCCAGGGATTAAACTGGCAGTTCTCCAAGTCAGCAGGTGGGCATGCCAAGGAGAGGAGTCTTCAGACAACATCACACGGGAGCAAGTGCAGGAGCTACCTGGGGCGCTCATCTTTAATTCCACAAGGGTCCCCGCAAGAATATTTTGTCGTTTGTTTCCCATAAACACCATACCTAGAAATAGAATGCATGTGTCCTGCTTTTAAATGCATACTTACGGAATGCCTACTAAGTGTCCAGCTCTGTAGTAAGTACTAGGATGTAAAAGATCAAGACTGAGCTGAACACTGAGGAAGTTTATATGGTTGAGTGACCAGCCCATCAGTGTCACCACAGTGAGACAGGGTACACTCGATGGGACGTGTCTTTGTGAGGGTCAGCAGAGAACCAGAGGGGAACACCTAAGCCAGGGTACTCTAAGGACAGTCATGAACTTTTAAAGTCAAGAATTCTTCACAAAAACTCTTTTTTGTACACATTAGAAAGTGAACAGTAATGGGTAAATAATAAATCAGTCTAGTCCTTTGTCCTTACCTAAACGACACTACTAAGAACTAGGAAACAAATTTTGAATGTGATTATCTTAGTTTGTATTTCTGAATATCATCTTTCTGTTCTTCAGTTAATACAGAGAAGGTATGTAGCTCATTCTGAAATCAAAATGCAATAATTATCCCTTACTAAAAATTTTCAACTTGCCAGTTCAAAATATATGCTGTTGCAAAGATTTTTCTGGGTATTTGCATATGGTTTTAGCTGAGAATTGATATCTAAGATTAAAAGTAAGAGAAATTATTTGAAATGTAAAGTGCAGAAGCATGATAATAACAACCTGAATTAGAGGAAAGCTTTTAGTCACTATCTGGCTCACCTGAAGACCACGATATGCAGGTCACTGCAGAAAAGCCATCAAAGGCACTTTCCTCTTGCAGTGTTGAAGAAGGTCATCAGTCATAAGAAGCAGGTGGCAGCACCTACCCACCCAGTACTTCCTGCCCATCACTTCAAGAAGGCAGTGGTGTTAAAGAACAGTCTCCCGAGGAGGGGGGAGCCATGTGACATCACCAACACAACTGCTTCTTAAATCTCACCAGATCTAAGATTTGTAGATGAAACACATTTGCAAGTGTCTGCTTTATTTGTTCTTTGAATTAGTAATATAATTAAACAGTGGATGCTCGACATTTTTCTTGATGCTAATAAAAATCAAGAACACATTTATTCATTAATTAATTCAACAGACATTATTCCTATGAGCCTCCTAAGTAGTAAGCACAGTACCAGACTCCAGATATGAATGCTCTTAGGGTATTTATGGTCGAAGAGGGAAATACAATAATTGATGTGAATAAAAAATAAATACATACTAAAATGCAGTGTTGAGACAAGGAGAACATATATAGGAAAACAGGAAGAAATAACTCATAAAGGTAAGAAGGAATATCAGTTAGATTAGGGCAAAATGTATGAAGTCACAAATCTTGAAGCTTGCGAGAAGACATCCATCCATCTATGCGAGTGTTGGTAGAGTCTGCCAAGGACACCTTGCACTGAGCAGAGGTCCCACTGCCTTTATCCTATGTTGTATTTTCAAGGATATTTGTGAAGCAAACAGTCTTGGCAGACAGAGATAAAGCCTCCTTCCAGTGTAAAGGGAAGATTTGTTCACCTTGAGGATAATAAAAATAATAATACCTCATTCTGGGGCCAAGATTGGGTAAGTTTGAAGCCATTATAAAAGACTTGGGTTTCTTGAGATGGGTCTCCTCGACTTGCTATGGTGCAGATCTACAGCATGCACCATATTCACCTGGGCATTTGGATGGCAGCAGGAGCCATACAAGCATGAGGCTCACGCTGCCTGAGGTACTGTGAGGAACAGAAGTCTTTGTCTCTGATCCAGGAACTCCTGTCTTCTCCCAGCATCTATGAAACTGTGGCAGTCTGCTGTCTTTCAAGTGGAATCAGATTTTAAATCCTACAGTTTTTGACAGTGAGTTAGTGACTGCATTCCTTAACCAAACTTCCTATGCATAGAACCCAAGTTAAAACACAGGCATAATCTCCTCAATCATATCCATATGGGTGAGAGTTCTCCAGTCACTACACCCCGCAGAGTGTTAGCATACGATGTTTGTTAAGCAACATCAAATTATTTAAAAGAGAGAAGTTGAGAATGAAAGAGAGTTACTACTTCCTTTCACTGGGCACAACAACACTTTTAGATAAGAAGAAATGTGATTGAAAATGGCAGGTCACTAATAGACAACAAACACTGGGCTCTGTTGTATGTGAGGTTCACTTGGAACTTGACACATTCCCGTTGATGCTAAAGAATGACATTATGTGGGTGTCACAAAACATTCTTGGTTTTCAAACAAAAATGCCAGAGCTAAAAGACTAGTTTTAAGAACATTCTCCACAATTGTGCCCCTTTGTATATAAAGACACCATTTTTTTCTTTTCAATGCTAGAGGAATCTGTCTAGGTTAAAGGAAGAAAACTTTGTGAAAATGAAAGGTGTCATTGAACTGGCTTGTCCCTCTTGTAAATGGTCCTTGGGAATGATTGGTGCTTTCTAAGAAATGTTAGTGGTTTCAACAGAGAGCATGACAAGGGTGACTTTGGCCTCCACATCTAGTGTTTCCTTGCATGACAGAATAAAGTGGATCCACACAGTTCCTCTAAGAGTGGTGTCCACAAGGATGTCTTTAAAAGAAAAGTAGGAGGAGGTAAGGGCAGATGGCCACTTTGATGAGACGAGCAACCCAGAGTTTGAGAGGCCTGCCCAGCACAGACCATTTACCATACAACTTTAAGATCCAAGAAGGAGCAGACTGCATGTTAGTGGACCAAAGCAGAGACTGCAGCCTGACCCAGATGCCCACTTCCCTGCCCACTCCTCCCATGCAACTAATGTCTTGTCAACAGGAGGGTCTCCCAGATTTTAAACTAGAGGAATGACTGAGGGGAAATACACAAACAAGATCTGTAAGGTTGTTTGAGACATTTTTACCTAATGAAACAAATCTATTATTGTGCTAAAGTAAACGCCACAGGAAGCCCACACCATCTCCACTATTTAACCATTTATAATGTTAAAGGCAAAAGAAAGACTTTCAGAATAGATTTAACAGCTTTGATACTTGACAATATTAAACCCTAGCAATTCCTGTAGAGAGGAACATAAAATGTGATTACTCTCAACTTAATCAATGGAAACACTGTGCTTCACTAAGAATATCCAAATTAATTTCATTCAACCCTCCCCTCCAACTCCGTGCCAGTTTTTATCTCAATAAAGGGACAACTGAGAGCACAGGGTATTGTGGGCTAGAGCGGGGAGGGGAGGAGTGCTAATTTAGCCTGCTTAATTTTCCTTCACAGAGTGAGCTTGTGAAGGAAACACAGAATATTCTGATAAACAAACCGGATACACAGAATATTCATTTGTGTGCTGGTTGCTGACCCGCTTCCTTCCCAGGCATGTGCAGGGAAACCCAGGCTTCCTGAAGATGGAGGCTTTTGCCTGCTGTGTCCCCAGCACCACTAGTACTTACTGGGACCTTGGGAATTTCGTGAATGGATGTTTAAGTCCAATTAATGAAGAATGAACACAGGCCTGTGTTAGCCAGCTTTTCCCCACTGTGACCAAAATACCTGGCAAGAGCAACTTAGAGGGGTAAAAGTTTATTTTGGGGACACAGTTTCAGGCCTATTCTGTTGCTCCCGGCAGAAGGTAAGGCAGCACATGATGAGGGAAGGGCAGAGTCGGGGGAAGCTGCTCAGCTCACTGCAGCCAGGAGGAAAAAAGGATGAGAAGAGCCAAGGTCAAATACAGTCCTCAAGGGCACATGAGCAACCCACCTTCTCCAGCTACCTACACCCATCTGCCTTCAGTTATCACCCAGTAACCCATTCAAATCACTAACCCATGAAGTGGATTAATCTACTGATTCGGTTATAGCTCTCATAATCAGATCATTTCACCTCTGAACATTCCTGCATTGTCTGGCACATGCATTTGTTGGGGAGAGTGGTACCAGGGATTGAACTCAGGGCCACTGAACCACTGAGCCACATCCTCAGTCTTATTTTGTATTTTATTTAGAGACAGGGTCTCACTGAGTTGCTTGGTACCTTTTGCTGAGGCTGGCTTTGAACTCACAAGCCTCCTGCCTCACCCAAGCTGCTGGGATTACAGGTGTGCACCACCGCGCCTGGCTAGCACACGTGTTTCTGGGGGTGACACCTCATATTCACACCACAGCAATGCACATCCTGATAAAATTTAATAAAAATACACTAATAGAAGTTTGTTTCATAAGGAGGCATTGGAAACTCTCACCTAGAAGGTCCACAGAAGCCATGAAACTGTTTTCAAGCAGCTACCACTAACATCAGAACTTCAGAAAACACAGCAAAAATAACTATGATGACATTCATTTTTCAGATCGGAAAACATGTTCAATTTAACCCATACAGTAAGGGGCGGGGTCAAAATGTGAAATTCAGGGTTGTGGAAACCTGAGACATCCCTTCTGTCCACTTAGTCCCCAGTTTTGCCCCACAGTAGTCAACAAAAGTCATTGTCCTAATGAACTCAATCAGTTACCTAAAGAAGACTGGTTTTATGAGAACCACCTTGACTCTGTGTTTTAGGTAGGCATTTCCATAATTTACAGATAAGTCTATGGGACTCTTTTTAAATCCACAAAACCATGCATGCAACGTGCTATTCACAAAGCTGGAAGCAGACCATTTGAGATAATCACTGTTCATTTGTGTTTTAATATGCATGAATAAAAAGTCCTTAAAATAGCCTTTCATATGAATCCAATATTTGTCTTTTGAATTGATTAGTCTGCTAATGGCCTTCCAAATGCAGTGGTTATTAAGGAGAGCATAAATTGGTTGGATCTCTCCTTCTCTTTACTCTAATGTGTTAGATACTTACAGGGGCATGCTATCTCTCCTGGAAACACTGGGAAGCTAGTGAAGCCACAGAGCTATGAAGACAATCAGCCTTCATGGCTGATGAAGAATGATGAGTATCTAAGGGCAACTAGCCTACATAATACTTGACTTTGGTGGTTTCTCTAGACAAGTATCAGCACCATCTATGCAGCTTCCAAAAGTATGCTCCAAAAAATGTGGCATGTGTAAAAATGTAATTCTATACAGCCATAAAGAAGAATAAAATTATGCCATTTGCAGAAAAAAAATGGATAAAATGGGAGGCCATAATTTTGAATCAAACTTGGAAAGAAAAGTATTATATGTTTTCTCTCGTATGTGAAAGATAGAGGGAAAAAAAACAGAAATTTTAAAAGTATCTCATGAAAGTAGAAGGGAGACCAGGTAAAGGAGGAGAGGAGGAGGGGGAGGTACTGGGGGTGAAATGGATCAGTTGTGGTTTTAAGTCTATAAGAAGACATCAAAATATAACCTACCGTTCTGTATAATTAACATACACCAATTAGTTTAAAAAACTTAAAAAATAAAATATGCTCATGGGCTGCAGATGTAGCTCAGTTGTAGATTACTTACTTGCCTAGCATGTGAGACCTTGGTTTTGGTCCTCAGCACCACAGGTAAAAAAGAAAAAAATTATATTCAGTCAAGTATTGTTGTATTTAAAAAAATAAAAATAAATTTTTAAAAAAACACCTCTGCTCCCATCCTGGGATACTTTCAAACTCAGATTCCACATGTTTGGACAAACTTTCCTGGAACAGAGGCTGCTAGCGGGTGATGATAGGGAACTGGCCAGAGCCCCAGAGAGTGGCTTCCTAGTGCATCTCAATCACTGGGCACACCTTGCAGTATGTGAGACTCGATGCTCCATGTCCCAATATGCTCCAGAAACAGCTCCTTCAGAAGGACTGAGCCTGGAGACATTCAGCCAGCACTTTAAGGTACTACACTTCTAGTCACATCAGATGGTGATGGGGGAGTTTCAAAACTGCCTAATGGGGAAGTGTTATCACTCTCCTCATTGTGCAGATGAGGAACGGGACACACCAAGAAGTCAGGATCTCACCAAGGGATGCAACCAGGCTCAGCATGAAGCTACAGCTCACAAGCATCAGGCTGATGTGCCTGCGCTGGTTTCTCACTGAGGCTACACATTCCATACCAATCCCTGTCCCTTATCCTCTGCTGGCCTGCTGTTTTAGTCTGGCTGGTCCTCAGAGGCATATAACTCTACTGTATTCTAACACAGTAAATCATGCATAATGACTTAGGGACAGCATTCAGGTAAAGCACTGTACAGAGATGTTCACAAAGGCACCATCCTAATTAAATCTATCCACCTGACCCGGCATAAGGGTGTCTTATCTTTTAATATTTCTTATATCACAATGCTTTGACATTTAACAAGACCTTTTTGGCTGGGGACACACAGCCCCTTCCTGGGCTACCCAATTCTTAAAGATGGCAAAGGGCCCAGCCTGCAGCACATCTGTGATATAAGGCTCCCTAATCCAGGACTGCACCTCATGTAGCTAGCCCAGATGCTCCAGGAAATGAAATGGCTCAGCCTTAATCACCCTGGGGCTGCGCAACTAGTGGCCGCCCCTATAGCCCACCGTCTATCTAATTTTTCAAGCTAGCCTAAGCTAAGCTGCTCCTCCTGCCCTCCTGACTGGACCCCTGCTCAATCCCGTCTCTGCCTCCTGACCACCCAGTCTTTCCTCACGGTTCTGCAAGGGTGGCTGCCCCTCGTGTCACTAGGACCTATGAATGCAAAAAACTGCTTGCTGAGCTCCTCCCACACTGACCCTCTCACATAAGAGCGCAAAACCCCAAATGGCAGTAGCCAGTGAGATGCCCATTTATTCTACTCAGTTGGAAAATGACAGCTGATTTTTAAGTAGCCAAGTCCCTGGAAAGAACTTCTGTGCCTTTAACTTATTTCTATTGCCTGTTACTATTGATTTTAGTTTCAAAAGTTGATGTGTAAAACTACGACAGCCGGGGAGGACAGTTTTCCACCACTGTCGGTCCTAGGAGATCCACAATGGCCTGGGTGTGCCGTGGGCTCTCCTGTATGCCCCACCAGAACCCTCACTCAGGACAGGGTGGAGCTGGGTGGAGATGAGGAATGGAGGGAGGGCTCACCTGGTTCTCAGCAGCTGTGTTCCTATCAGCTCAGGAGTGTGCAGGTTCAAAGCTGCTTTAAAGGGTATGTTCCAGGAACTGTAGGCCTGGCCATGCTCTGGGAAGGGGCTTCTTTTCCATGGGGGCCAGACACATAAAGGGAGAAGAGGATCTATAGGGTGCTGCCTGGCCAGCAGCTCCCGGTGGGCTGTGGGCTCTGAGGCCTCTCTCACAAGCAGCAGCCATCCCCCATGCTCCATGTCCCAGCATGCTCCAGAAACAGCTCCCAAGCAGTGGTGTGGACCCTGAGTCAGAGAATTCCTGAGCCCTGGCAGCTGCACTTGTCCCACTGTGCTCCCATCTTTCCATCTTTACTGTAGGCACGGAGGATATTTTTCTTTTCCTGGATTGGCCTTTCCTCACCAGAAAACATATATGATAAAAATTCAGGTGGAGGTCCGCAGGGAAAGGGTGAAGGAGGATGGAGCCCCTGATCCAGGACATCCTGCCTTGCATCTGACGGGGTGAGGGGTGGAAGGAGAGCAGAGAGGGCTAGGGAAGCAGAGTGCAGGCAAGGGTGCAGTTGGGGTGAAGGCCTCACTAGCATTAGGGTGCTGTTCTGCCTGGCACTGGCCTCAGACTGGGGTCCTATGACCTTCCAGATCCTGGGAATGGTGGATGCTTGGAAAATGGATGAAGTTTCCCGAACCTCCTTCCATCACCCATCACATTAACAATGTTGAGCATGAAGTCAACGTGATGAAAGCCCTTATCCATTCATCTAGCACTGAGTAACCATTCCTGAACAAGCCTGCAATCACTGCCCGTGGAGTACAAATTCTGGGCTGACACTCAAGCATGTAATTGTTATCTATAGTACACAAGAGTTCTAGAATAACAACACATTCATGACAGCATTGAGAAGAGCATCATTATCATAAATAAACACAGACTCTAAAATACAGCAGTGCCATTGTGAGGGAAAATATTCACCATCCATCCAACTCTTTGGAGAAAACTATAGCAAACTTTGTGATATTTTTATTTCAGTTCGGGAATTAATTTTAGAAACTTTAAACTTCTGGAAGTCATGAGAGTTTTAAAAGGCAAAGTTAAAGACATGTTTCATCAACTTGCTCAGATTACTGCACAGTTTCTGTGTGGAAGAGACTTTGCCACTGAGATACCACCACTGTGGGCCCATGGGGTCTGTTCCCTGCCCACTGTATGACGCAGGTGGACAAACACATGGAAAGGTAGCAAACCTCATATCCCACACTCCCAGCACTCTCTGTAGTCGTGTGTTTCCCAAGGGTATGTCATACAAAGACTCTGACCCAGAACCTTGTCTGGCCTGGGCTCGTGAAACTCAAGACTGGAAACCATAAAGACACAGGCATTGTTCGGAGTGGGCTGGGTTTGGAATGGTCAGCACGTGTCTTCCTCCATATTTATTTTCTTTATTTGTTCTGTATATAGGACTCACCAATATAGAATTTATTCTACCAAGCAGATATATTAGTTACTCCAAGCTATTAAAAGGGTAATGAAATACCCATGTTGCAATTACAACAACGCCACAACTCAAGGAATCAAGTCGAAGCAGTGGGTCGAAGGTCAGCCCAGCAAGGCCCCCTGGATCCCCTGGGCAAGGAGGGTGCTCCTGCTTTAGTGCTGCCCTCTGATGAGCAAGACAGACAGGAGCAGCGGGTCCCAAGAAGGAAGTCTGGCCCCAGCGACTTAGTAGTAGGGTAGCCCAAGGTTTTATGCTCTGGAAACTTCACAAAGCTTTGTGGAGACTTGGGAAACAATGTTTCTAAGGGAAAATATCATCATGGCTTTTCTTTATTTTCTTTCTATCCTCACCTGAGTCGATTCTCCACATTAAAAAAGTCATCAAGTGGGCTGGGGATGTGGCTCAAGCGGTAACACACTCACCTGGTATGCACAGGGCGCTGGGTTCGATCCTCATAAAAATAAATAAAGATGTTGTATCCACCGAAAACTTAAAAATAAATATTAAACTCTCTCTCTCTCTCTCTCTCTCTCTCTCTCTCTCTCTCTTTCTCCTCTCTCTCTCTTTAAAAAAAAAAGTCATCAAGCGCCAAATAAAAGAAAAAATAGAGAATGGATTTGAACAATGGATGTGTTTGGCAGTGGACACGCTCACAGGAACTGTGCTGTGGGGGTGGCAGGAAGAAGCTCGCCCCGAGGGAAAAGGAGGACACCTCCTGCCCTGTCTGGACATGTCCCTCCAGCCACACCATTGCCCTGCCTGCCAAAGTCACAGAGTGGCTTCTCCGTCTCCAGACTCCAGGAGTCCTTACCCACCTAGCACCACCTTATCCACAGATAAGCTGGCAAAGGAGCATGGCAGGCCGCATCCTGGCTCAGGTCCAGAGATGGACCCTTAGGCTCCTTCACATATTATTTTTCTGTTATCACTAAAGATAAGGAAACCAGAGTCACAACCATCAATGCACAACCGTGACCTTCCAAGCATCCCAAGCTGGATGCGCCCCACCCACCTCCATTCACTAATGACGAAAACCAAACCCCACATGGAATGAAAAGCAGGAGAGACTGAAGGAAGAAGGTAAAGGAAAAGGGGAAGAAAAAGCAGTCTGAAGCTAGAACTGCCCTTAAAAAAGGAAGTTGAATTTTATGGAAATGTTTATAAATAAATAGAAAACAACGAGGAACTTCATGGGAGGGAGCCCCATGAGCAAACACCCACGTGCTGCTCCCAGTCCCCCCTCCCGGGTGTCACCCTGCAGCACGTGGGTGATTAGGAAGAAATGGTCATGCGGTTCTGGGAGGTAGCTCTCGTCAACAAGCCCACCACGCTACCAGGGAAACCCCTCAGTCAATCTGGCCCAGTTGATAAAGTCCCGGTTGATCCCCAGTTCTCTGTATGTCACTGCAATACCTTCCTAAATGCAGCAACACCTCAGACTCATTCATTTCTAATTCTCCACACGCGGATCATGAGGTGGGCTGAGGTCATCCCCAGGGGCCTCAGAGGCAATGCCCTCTCCCAACGAGGAGGAAACTTCCTCTCATGAGTCTCAATCGGAAAGCTGTCTGACCAAACAACAAGACTTCCCAGTTTCCATCATGTTAGCTCTTAACGTGAGTAGGGTTTTTTATTGATTTTATTTTACATAAATACACACACACGCACACACACATGGAGCACAACTTTTCATTTCTCTGGTTGTGCATGATGTAGAGTCACACCATTTGTGCAATCACACCCATACATAGGGGTAATAACGTTCATCTCATTCTACCATCTTCCCCCCACACACTCCCCCTTCCCTTCCCTTCCTCCCCTCCCTCCCCTCTGCTCAATCCAAAGTTCATCCATTCTTTCCTTGCCCCCTGTCCATTATGGATCAGCATCCACTTATCAGAGAAAACATTTGGCCTTTGGTTTTTTGGAATTTGTTTACATCACTTAGCATGATATTCTCCGACTCCATCCATTTATCCATAAATGCCACATTTTCATTCTTCTTTAAGGCTGAGTAGTATTTTATTGCATATATATATATATATATATATATATATATATATATATATATATATATATATATAGTTTCTTTATCCATTCATCTATCCAAGGGCATCTAGGCAAATTCCACAGGTTAGCTATTATGAATTGAGCTGCTATAAACATTGAGGTGGATGGGAGCAAATTTTTACCAGACACATCAGATAGAGCACTAATCTCCAGGATATATAAAGAACCCAAAAAACTTAACATCAAAAACCAAATAACCCAATCAATAAATGGGTTAAGGAAGAAGAAGAAGATATACAATCGATCAAGAAATTTATGAAAAAATGTTCAACATCTCTAGCGATTAGAAAAATGCAAATCAAAAGTATTCTAAGATTTCCTCTCACCCCCGACAGAATGGTAATTATAAAAAAAAATCAAACAACAATAAGTGCTGGTGAGAGTGTGAGGAGAAAAGTACATGGATTCATTGCTGGTAGATTGCAAAATGGTATCCACCTCCTAGGTCTATACCCAAAGGACTTCAAAGCAGCATGCTATAGCAATGCAGCCACCTCAACGTTTACAGCACCTCAATTCATGATAGCTAAGCTGTGGAAACGTGTGCCTCTTTGATCAATGTGCTCCCTGTAATACGACTGAGATGCTCACTTTCTCCTAACTGACCCAGGAATCAGTCCCCTCCATCAGGAAGGAATTTTCTGAGCTGACCCCAGAGATGGCCCAAGCAAGGCACCCTGAGGACAGGTCAGCAGAGAGAATGCAGGACCCCCAGTGATATCTGCAATGCAGACAAACAGAGAAGGAGGTCTTGGTACAGCTGCCGGTGCACCGCCTGGGGTGTGCCACCCACAGAGCCTTCCACACAGAGCACCAGGCTGGGGCCCTGCTCGGGGGACAGGTTGGTCTCAGTTCCCAGCTCACCTGCTCTCTCCAATCTCACCCACCTGGGGCTCACAACACACCCCTTCACCTGAGCCCTTACTTCATGGGAGTCTTTCAATATCTTCAGAAGCTAAACTGTTAACTAAAGATCAAACTAAATTAGTACCTAGGCAAAAGAATGAACTATTCTTGCCTTCCTGAGCAAAGTCGGGCCCTGAGCTAACGGTCCCTGTGTGGGACTAGAATTTTTTACACTAATGTTCTTGATATTTAAAATGATTTTTCTACAAATACCATAGGAAAGATCAACAATATTCTGAATAAATCCGCTTTTCCCCAATTAAAATGGGCTTGAGTCACAAAATGCATCAGCAGTTTCATAAAACTGTGTCAAAATGGTTAATGACAAAATTTAACCCCTATCTCCTGTTGGAAAGCTAAAATCTATGCATATTGATGCTGTTTATGATATAGAAAACTAAGACAAAAGAACTTAAATTGCCAATAAACTTTCTTTAAAGACAAATATCAGAGTATACATGTGTGTATCCATGTGTGTTTACATACATGCACATGTAATAGATAATATATATAATGAATACAACTTAAGAATACATACATAAACATACACACATTCTTCTGACTTTTTTCCAATGCACAGTAATTTATTTTTTTACTAGAGCTGTATAGTTATACACAGTGGTTGGGTTCATCCTGACAAGCTCATGCATGCATGGAACTCTATGTCATTTCAGAATCTGCCCCCTCCAAGTTTTCTCTTCTCTTTTTCCTTCCCATCCTCCTTCCCCTCTGCCCACCTCCTCCCTCTATAAGACTTCCCTTCATTTGTCTATTAAATTATATCTGGTGGGTCTACCTATACGAGAAAGGAAAGTTCCCTGTTGTAGGTTTACATATGCATGTGACATGGTTTTCTAAGAATGCCTGCGCTTACCCATTACCCACTCTGCTTCTGGATCTCCCTCTATGTTACTGATCTTCCCTTTGTCTATCTGTTAGCCAATCCTTCCCTCTCCCTTTTTAAAATTTTACTCTGGCTTCCACATATGAGAGAAAACATTCAATCTTGGAGTTTCTGAGTTTGGATAATTTCACTTAGCATGATAGCATATTCTCCATTTCCATCCATTTATGATCAAATGTCATAATTTCATTCTTTTGATGGCTGAGTAAAACTTCATTGTAATTGTATATACCGTAATATTTTAATGCATTCATCTACTGAAAACCATCTGAGTTGATTCCATAATTTAGCCACTGTGAACTGCTGTACTATGCCGATTTTAGATCTTTGGGGAAACTACCGAGGAGTAGAGTTACACATGACCATAGAATGTATTTTGATATTTCATACATACACAATGTAGAACTCCTCATTTTTGTGATTGTACATTTTGCTGACTTACACTGGTCATGTACTCACATATGAGACCCTATGTTTTCTTCAAGCAGTTGTCAAATTTCTCATCTAATTCCTAAGTCTTTGATCCATTTTGATCTTTGTGCAAGGTGAATGTGGTCTAGTTTCATTTTTCTACATATAGCTTCTAGTTTTCCCAGCACATTTGTTTAAAAGGCTGTCTTTTCTCCAAGATATATTTTTGGCACCTTTGTCAAATATCAGAGGGCTCCAGGTACATGGTTTGTCTCTGTGTCTTCCGTTCGGTTCCATTGATCTTCATGTCTCCTTTGATACCAATACCATGCTATTTCTGTTACTATAGCTCTGTACTATAATTCCAGATCAGGTATTGTGATGCCTCCTGCTTTGATTTTCTTACTCAGTATTTCTTTGATTCTTCTAGGTCTCTTATTCTTCCAAATAAATTTAATAACTGGTTTTTTCTATTTCTGTAAAGAATGCCATTGGCATTGGGTCTGCTTTTGGTGGTGTGGCCATTTTGACAACATTGATTCTGCCTATAGAAGAACATGGGATGTCTTTCCATCTTCTAAGGTTTTCTTTTATTTTTTCCTTCAGCATTCTGTAATTTTCATTGTAGAGCTCTTTTATCTCCTTGGTTAGATTAATTCCCAAGTATTTTTTTAAGGTTATTTTGCATGGGACGGTTTTCCGATTTCTTCCTCAGTTGAATCACTGTTGGAATATAGGAAAGCTATTGATTTGGGGGTATTTATCTTGTATCATACTACCTTGATAAACTCATAAGCTCTAGAAGTCTCTTAGTGGAGTTTTTTTTGGTCTTCGATACATAGGATCATATCATCTGAAAACAGAGATTGTTTGACATCTTCTCTTCCTCTTTGTCCTTTTGATTTCCTTTTCTTGTCTGATTGTTCTGGCTAACGTTTCAAGGACTATATTGAGCAGGAGTGCTGAGAGCAAAGATCTTGCTCCGATCTTAGAGGAAATGCTTTCAGTTTTTCTCCATTTAGTATGATGCTGGCTTTGGAGTTGTCATAAACAGACATTTGAGGTGTGATCCTTCAATCCCTGACTTCTGCAGCATTTTTAACATGAATGGGTCCTGGATTTTATCCAAGGCCTTTTTCGCATCTATTGAGATGATAATGTGATTCTTGTCCTTAATTCTGTTTAAGTGGTGAATTACAGTTATCGATTTGTGTATATTGAATCAACCCTCTATCACCGGAATGAAACCCACTTTATGATGGTGTATTATCTTTTCGATGTGTTTTTGTTTGCTAATATTTTATTAAGGATTTTTGCATCTATGTTCATTAGGGATATTGATTGGGAGTTTTCTTTCTTTTTCTGCATGCACAGCACTTTAAAAGGAATATGAAGGCGACAAAGGAAAGCAACCAGAACAGCCTTTCTCCCTCAGAGCAGGAAGGGCGCTCCTGCCTGGCCCTTGTCTGCTCCCCATCCTCTCTCCTGCAGCAGCACAGGCTCCAGCTGGACGTGGAGCAGCTGGCTTCCACCCTCTGTCAGCCACACATTGAATCAAAGATGCACACCAAGATGACCGAGTGGAAAAGACAAGAAGCCTGAGTTCCAAAATCACCTCAGGGCTCTGGACATCAGTTTGTTTTGACAAAAACACAGGTCTTACTTGGATAGTCTTCTAGTCTCCCATAAACTAAGTTTTCATCTTTCAACTCTTAGCAAAAGAGAAGCAAAACTTCCCATTAACCCTTACAAAACATATAACTTGTTCAATTTCCAGAGTGTTCCATTGCAATCACCAAATATGGTTTGGAATTTAGGCATGCACATGTTGTGTTCTGTCATGGCATGAAGATAATATTTAAAATGATCAAAGCTACCACAAAAAAAAAATTAAATCAAATTGTGACCCATTCTTGGTCAACTCCCCTTCTTTGTTACTAAAACTTTTTAGTACAAATGACAGTATTCAGGACAGAGATGGAAGATATGGGTCAACAACTGAGGAAACACAATATTCTGAGCATTCAACATGAAAGATTTCTTCGTGAGAGTGAGTTCATTGCTCTGTACCCATTGAAATGGGAAGATGGGAATAATTTCCACACACAAATGGCATTTACATTAGAGCAGAAGAGCCGCATGGACCAAGTTCTATGTCCTTACATTTGAGGCTCCACTTGGCCCAGCATAGGAATGCCGTCCCATGCCAGCGACGGTTTGTGCATGTGTAATTTGAAGTAACTGATATCCATGACGAGACTGACAGTGTTCAGCAAGGTCTCAGCCAGAGACAGAGCATCTCTGGAGTTGCTTTCAGACAGGGTGTCTCCAAACATCCTTCATCTCAGGCTGGCAGACCTTCCCGGCTTCCTCAAGTGTCAGCTTTCCACTACTGCCCAAGGAAGCACATGCTGCACTTGGCATTTGGCACCTGGCATGCTCCCAGAGCATCCAGAGAGCACAGAGGCACCGGGAGGCCCTCAGCTACGCAAGCTCAACTCCAGCAGGGGACGAGCCTGTGAAGTCCATCTCTTCCCCCTGTCTTTCCTGATTAGAACCTGGAGGAGGGTATTCACTGGCAGGGAGGCCTATGAACGCTTTCCCTGGGGACACTCGAACACCCTGATGCAACCAGGATCATAAAGTTTTACTCCGTAGGAGACGCTCATCGAGTGTGGGGAGCACATGAGTAACCGGAATGAAGCTGTCAGTGAGAGGACACAGCCTCAGGCGTCTCCAGTATTTCAACCAAAAAAAGAAGCAAGAAAGGGAGAGAGTGCGTGTTAAAATACTCCGTGATCCCTCTCACCCTCTTGCCCAGTGAGCAGCACCCAGCTCTTACAGTATCCACCACTATGAGGAGACTTCTCCAGCTCTTCTTTGCTCAGTGAGAACAGTAACCGAGACTAAGGGAGAAGTGGGCACTTCAGCTAAGAGGAAACCAAGGCAGCCCCAGCACCTCACTGCAAGCGACTTCTTAGAGACTCAGGTGGGCTGATGGAGAGAGCCTGTCCCACACCTGAGAGCTCGTGTCCCTGAAGTGACATATCCCCACAGAAAGCTCCCAGCAAGTGCACTTCAGAGTCAAACAGAGGCTGCGGCTGCAGCACCTCCCTCCATTCACTCCCAAGCAGACTCATCCTTAGCTGGAGCTAACCTTGAACAGTGGGAGATTCACGTGGGCCAATAGTATCCTAAAGTTGGGAATGATCAAAATTGTCAAAATGAACACTTGCAACATTGGACACCTGGTGATGGATAAAGGCCAGCTCCGCAGAGCTGCACTTAAAATGAGGTCACTCTTGTCCCTAAGGGTGGAGGAACTCACCGCCCCAAACACCAAACACACCATAAACTGCTTGCTGTAATGGGACAAAAATAAAAGTCACAGTTTTCTTTAAAAGCCAAATATTTAGCATCATTCAAGACATTAAATGTCCAGAAATACCCAACACAGAAAAAAGGGCTTGGTAAATGACGGCCAACACTAACCATACCTCATTATTATTAAAGGATTTCTACTGCTTACAGATTATAAACTATATTCTTCTCCTTGCTAATGTCACGAAACCAAGAAAATGCAAATATTTGTTTTTAGTTTCCACAAAGTTTTAGTTTCCTGCAGCAGAGAGCAGGATGGAGCCTCCATTCTCCAGAGATGGAACCCTGCACCACAGAGTAGAGGTGCCACAGGACACTGATGGTGTCAGTGGTTACATCAGAATGATAATGATGAAGGGCACTGTTCAGCTCCTCTACATCACAGCCTCATCTTTCAGTCTATGGTGCCTTCCAAGGCCTTCCACTTCCCTGTTTTGCATAACCCCGCCCCCTTCACATGGTGCAACAGATTCCCAATCCCAATCTGCAGCCCAATAACTGCATTTTTTGACTAAAATAGCAATTCCTCACCTAGTAATTATTCCTGAACAGAAAATCACAACAAATTCAGACCCCTGAACTGAATGCTGTCTATCTTGCATTTGGACACAAAAGATATCAACTGGAGGAGAAAAAGTGTTCTGGAAACATCTAGTGCTACCACAACAATGATTCACCAATTTGACACGGAAGGGACAAAAGAAGTGACACCCTGTTTCCTCCTCCCACCCTAGATCCAGCACACTCTGCATTCATTCACAGAAGGTAAGAAGCAAAAACATTTGTTTTCAGCAGAAAGACCGTGTAGGATTGGTTTATCCAATGAGGAAATCCACTTGGTATAATTTTTTTAAAAATCATACTTCATATGTCTCTGACTCAAACTCTGAACTCACACCCACATTTCAACAGTTATTTTCACTAATTACCAGAGGGTGATCTCAGATACAGCCTGACTATTTGGGGAACAGGAAAGAGACTGCTGGATTGCAGTCCTGTAATCCCCCTGAGGTTAGGTCCACAGGTCGTCAACCCCAACTCTGATTCCATGGTAGAGGTACTAGAGTTGGAGTAAACTCCCCCTCTCCGTTTGGCTTCTCTGAATGACTTAGAGGAAAGTCACTTAATCCTTCTGTTCGCTGCTGCACCAGTGACCAAACATCAGCCATTCCAGTCCTTGAGACCTAAGAATTCTGGTGAAGCAGAGCCTCAGTAGTCACACCCAAACACATGTGTCAACAGCCTTCCCAAGAGGGAGACCAGACGCTAAGGCTCAGATGGTGACACACTTCTTACTGCTATGAGGAGGTATCGTGCCTGGGTATAGATCTGTATCATGGTTTTCTTCATGGTATTTCACTTCCTGCTGTATAGTAGCAAGGATCAATAAGAATTGTCTCAAACAGGAATTTGTCCTGGTAGATTAACTGTGACTTAAGCAGCTCTTTTCGATATTCACCAAGAGCAGAGTCAAACATTTGAAATATGCTAAAAATAAAACCAGAGAGAGTAAGAAGAGAGAACAAGAGAAATGGCGCCCTGCATTTCTGGTCTTCAGCTTCATGCAAAACTTTCAAATATAATTAAATTAATGCATCACCCAGAATAATTTACATGATAGCTGCAGACAGATAAGAGAATAGAAGTGACCAGATAATTTAGGCTTCCTTTTAGGATAATTTTAAAATTGATTCAGCATTAGACAAGGGCCAATTTGGCTGTAGAGGTTTAATTTTATAGTAGATATAATGGGAATACTCTATTAAAAACTACATAGATTGTTTTAACTTCAAATTTTTGGTTAGGAGTTGCTAAAATTACCCGATCTTTTTTTTTTTTTAATTTGTTCATATCTACATTTAGTTGCTATACAATGTTTTAATATATACTTAAGGTTCCAATAGACAGCTCTTATGTTCACTGTGACCAAATTGTTAAACCAATAATTAATGTAATGGGCTTTTTTTAAAAAAAATCTTTTAGGGTGGGATGCAATTAACTGCAGAGTCTTGAACAGTTCAGTGTTCAGAGATACTGCTGCCCGAGGACCCCCTCTAAGGAGGAAGTAGTAATTAATGTGCAGCTCAGAGCATCCCATGGGATAGAGTCAAAAGGGAAGGTCCTGCATCTCTTGCACCATGAAAATAAGGGGAAAGAAGGCGAGGGATGGGAGAGCTCCCTGTGGCTGTGTTGCACTGTTGCTTGCTACTCATGGATGATAATGGCAAGAGGACCTGTTGAGAAGTGAGTGGAATCCATCCAAAGTCCTTAAAATCCAAGGAGCTTCCAGAACAGCAGACCCCAGATACAAGGACCCACAGCACAATCCACTTCCATGAGTTCACACTCTGGCTAAAGTCACACCCGTTCCACGTGCCATCCCAGGATCACTTCGCTTCTCACAGAGAACCCCCTCCATAACTACTCACAAGCAGAGCTTAGGTCAAGGCAACTTAGAATTAAATAATTACCCAGTATTTGTTGATAGCTGATCTTAAGTTGTAGCAACAACCAATGGTAAAATCAAATGGATGTCAATTTGTCACAGAACAATGTTTATTCTTCTTAAAGAAGAGAAGAATTAGGAAGGTAGCCTAGGTGCTGCTTAACTAGAAATAAAATAAGTTCTGTAAGTTACTTAGGTATGTTCCACCATAATTAGATTTAATGATGTTTTATCACTGTAATAAAGGAGGATTTGGGTGCACATAGAGGGAGTGACCGAGTTTCCACCATTGTTCAAAGGTAGAGGTCTCCATCTCCATCATCTTCAGGTTGAAACAAACCCAGGAGAGCTGGAACAGATTCACTCTCAACAGGACACACTCCTGAGGTCTTTCCACATACCGTGCCACTTCCTAAACAGTCCTGAGATCCACCCTCAACCAGGCTAAGAGGGAAGGACACCTGCAAAGGACAAATGATGACCCAGGCAGAGCTCTAGTTCCAGCACAGAAGTAGCCACCCTAGAGAGCTGTTTTAGCACAAATGGAAACTCCAGAAATACAGAACAAGGCAGAGCTGCCACAGCGTGATCATAAGACTCAAAGCAACTGGGGAGAGATGAGTCACTGAGCAGAGTCTCAGGATACAAAGATTTGAATTTATCACCCCATATGCTGCCCACACCCAGGACTAACATGGCTTCTCCACTGTGCTCGCTTTGGAGACCAGAGCACCCACTCTGCTGCGCCTCTTACAAGAAGCTGGTGAGCCTCCTCCCCGGCCACACCCAGGAGTCATCCAATCCTGTACACTGGCTCCTAAGTGGAGAGATCTGACTGCTTTCAAAGGGAAATATGGTTGCTGGTACACCCAGGTAGCAGAAAGTTTGAAGAGCAGCCTTAATAGAGAGGGAAGGGAGCTAGATTGGACTAGGAATGAAGAGTGGAATTGAGGGTGTTAGGTGCAGGAAAGGCTGGTCTGCAAGGCCTGCAGGGCATCCCAAACAAAGTTAGCTGGCCTCTCAAACCCTCTGTCTGTTTCTATGTCATCTGTTTGCTTCAAGCCCAAACGCCCAAGCCCCCGCTCAAGGCTGAACACTCAACCCCCTGCTCAGGGTTGAACACTTAACCCCCCTTGGGCCAACAAGGCAGCTTGCAGACCCAGAGACCCCATTAGATTTGGGCTATATAAACTCCCTGTGCCTGTTCCTTCCCTTTATCATAAAGTTCATTCAGACTCAGGTGGGTAAAATTTCTAGTCAAGCTTTTAACCAGCTTCTCCTCAGGAATTAGCAACTCCTGGCTACTGATGATACCTCCAGTTGAGACTTATGCCGAATGGATCTGTGATGGCAAGGAACCTTCGTTGATACCGGTCTTCTCTGCCCTCCTGTGGGGGCTCCTTACTTCCCTCCTCTTTCTCCCACACTGCCCCATTTCAGCAGGAAGCAACCAGAATGAGTCAATGACCATTCTCATTTAATAACAAAGAGGGGGGGATGTTGGGAGTCACCAGCGCTCCAAAGACTAACTTCCCCATCCCCCAAGAAGAACCATCCAGTGGTGAGCCCTGCTGGCTCACATGATCCTTACCTACCAATCAGAGCCCTGCTGGCTCACATGATCCTTACCTACCAATCAGAGCCCTGCTGGCTCACCTGATCCTACCCACCAATCAGACTAGCCCTGCTGGCTCACCTGATCCTTACCCTCCAATTAAAAAGCACCCCATGCCAACTGTCAAACCACCCCTGGCTCTATAAATATGCAGAGCTGTTCCTCAATAAATGGGCATTTGCTCTGACAACAAGCCTTGTTCATTCTTTCACTTAGTGCCTGTTAGGCAGACCCCTTTCCCTCCTGCTCCTCTACTGCCATTTGATAGAAGTCCCCATGGTATCAGGATTAGGCTCCAGAAGAGGCTCCATGACTTGTTTCCCTGCTGTGGACCTTTCCTACTTCCAATCCATCTTCCCAGCTGTGGAAGGGAGGCTGGCATGGATGAATGCCACTGGCTGTGGGGTGGTCTCTAGCCCAGAAGAATGCTCCCAGTCCTGGTCTGAATATTCTAAATTTCCTGCTTTCCAATAAGCATGTCCCTCTCCAGGAACATCTTTCTCTTCCACCCGCTAGGCCTCCCTTCCTCAGGTGTCCGTGGGCCCTCCTCGGTAAGTGCCCTAGTCTGGCTGGGCAAAATAACCAAGAGGTGACAAGCAACTTGAAGGTTGAAGTGGGAACTACTTTATTGCAAGTGAACTCAGCGGGAACTGATCGAGAACTCAAAGTAGCGGGCACCCGAGGTAGCAGGAGCCGCTTCTCTGCCGGGCAGAAGAGGTATATATACCTAACTAATTGACTCAATTAACATCATCTAGATACAGCAGTCAGCCAATAAGGAATCCTCATCATCTTAATGACTCGCTGGCGTTGCTTCACAAACCACTCCTCCTGGCAAACTGCCAGGCGCCATCTTGACTTGATTTGCATCCCCAACAGGTAAGGCCCTCCAAGGCCCCTATGTTGCCACATCCCTGTTGTGTGCTCCGGGGGTCCTCTGTTTCTCCTTCCACATCCCTCTTCCCACTCCCTGCAGCTACTACTATGCAACCTCCCACCTTATTGGGCAAAATGTTATCTCTAGAAGGTTCTTCAACCACATCTGTCTTGTCCATCACTTAATTCCTTGTAGCTATTACAGAAGAACTGCTTAAAATACATGATGAATGAAAAGGGAATTTATAATGACGGGCAGATTTACAGTGTGGCAACAATAAGGATACTCGTTAGAGCCCTCCAGATTGAACAGTGAAAACCCAGAGTGTTTGACCTATCAGTGGCTCCAAACAACAGGACAGGCCAAGTAATAACCCACCATTGGCCAATTCTGGCCAAGCAGAAGGCATGAGTGGGGGTAGGTACCTGGTGGAGCCGGCTACCACTCTCCAGGCCTGGGAACTTGGGCCTCCAAGAGGTGAGCAGCCTCCTCTGCCACAAACCTCTGCCCAGAAAGCATGTCATTTTCAATAATGACACAAGGAGAAGCCGAATTGAAAAAAGAACATTAGAAGAAAACCCCTTCTAACTGGAATCCACACCACCTGAGCCTCGGGGCACCGGCACAAGGACTGGGTCAGAGGCTTCACTCATCCCTCTCTGTTCCCTACTGTCTCACTCTTCCTTCCTTTCACAAAGCTCCTGAGCATTCACAGGACACCAGACACTGGCAGACGATGAAAACATAATGCCAGAAATGTGTTCTTATTCTCAAGCATTGCTGTGAATCTGGGCACATTCTAATCTCTAATAGTTAATAGATTTTGACCTAGGAATGGCAATCTCCTGTGATTCACAAGTGATGTCTTATTTCTAGATTGGCAAATACAAGGTATAGGGAAATAAACACCTTTGAGACACTTGATTTTTCAAGACCTTTTTGTGTTCATTTATGTATCATTACAAGATGTTAGTATTTTTAGTTTTAAGAGAATCTCATCTCTGAGTTAAGGAAAACATCATTTAATTGTTTATAAAACTTGTTTTATTTAAACTAAACAGTTAAAATAACTAAAATTATATGCTCTTAAAATATACTATACTTCCAACTCTTCTCCCAAGTTAATGCAATTTAGAATATTTTACATGTGTTGGTATATATTGGAATTCTCTCTCTTTTCTTCCCAATGAGAACTTCAAATTAAGGTTATTTTTATAATCCCTCGGGAGAAAAATGTTTTAAAATAAAATTTCAGAAACTGAGTTAAAAAAAAAAATTTAGAGCATATTTTTGGTGACAACCATTAGACCTACAGAAAACTGCCATAACAAATAAATGAATGCCCATTCAGCCTGCCATACCAATTCCAATGGATGTGTGATTAGATGCTGTCTTAGGTCGTTCAGATTTCAGTCTACATGAATATCAAATATCATTTTCCCAATATCCACCTTAAGAGTTAGTAACATCCTGAATTCCCTCAGTTAGTCATTCATGTCTCCTGATTCATAATCTCATCCAAGCCCCTATGGAATTCATGGAAGTACACACTACAACATAATCCCTGGACGATAAGTTTTACAGGTGTCTTTCCCACTGTGCAACACAGTCCTTCTACAGCTTGTCAAAACTATCACATTTGAGCGAACTGGTAATAAGGTCAATAGAGTTCCTCTGACCTCTATTATTCACTGTGATATAGAATTCAAATATGTCCTATTTTCAGTTTACACCATCCTGAGTCAATGAGATTCATTCTTTATAAAACAGAGCCTAACTTCTTAATCTTACTACTTCAGGATACAGTGATAAGGGTTAAAACTATCTCATGTGGTAACAACCTGTGCAATGCCATTCCATATTACTCAAAACCCAAGAAAAAGTATCTAGCATCCTGGAGAAATCAGTTCTGATGAAAGAACCTGAGAGCACCCTTCCCTTAGAAGACCTCTCCAACCAGAAATCATCCCGGGCTCATCTTTCCACCAGTAGTGTCCCAAGAAAAATCTATAAGCAAAGTCAAATTACTCCGCTGGTCACCAGGAAGCAACCCAAGGGGAAGTCATAATAAATTATATCCTCAGCACCACATAAAAATAAAATAAAGATGTTGTGTCTACTGAAAACTAAAAAATTCAAAAAAAAATAATAATATAAGCACCACCAACACAACAGCACCATCCTGACAAAGTGTGATTTGTCCTCCTCTCGGCTGATCTTGGCACAGACATCTTGTTCGCTCTTAACCAGAGATTGAGGAAAAAGAACCTTGGGAACACCATTTGCAGTCTGGATGAACCAAGGCAGAGAAGTATTCATCAGCCAGGTTTCTGGCATCAGAAGGAAAAAGAAGTCACAACTGAGACTTCCAGAAGAGAGTAGAGCTGAGCAAGCCCACGGTCTGCCTCCTTCGTTTCACAGAAAGAGAGCAGAACTGAATCTTCTGGACCTCACCCAAAGAACAAATAGTATGCAAAAAGCTTATCATTCAATTTTGGCCAGGGCCAAATGCCTTCATGATTAAGCACTTCCTTTCTTCATCACATATTTTCTTAGTGTTTCCACATACATAATCTGTAGATCCTCCAGAGCCCTGAATGGAAAACAAAGCAGATACTGCTGTTTTTCAAAAGAAGAAGATGAAACTGGGTGCATTGAAGGTACTTGTCTAAAGTTAAGTTGGTAGGAAGTGATGAATCCAAAAGTAGGAATCCTGGTCTTCTGATTCCTATTCCAGGGTTATTTTCCTTCCTTTCCACTTTTAATCAGGTGTCTGTAGTAATTGAGCTCCCTCTTCATGCACGCAGAATGGTTTTAAAAGTTGACATTCAATTCTGCTGCACTGTGTGGAAGATTCTGGAAACATCTCAAGAGCAGCTGGGTGCCATGCCAACAACAGCTCTGTTTTGCTTCCTGCCTTTCCTTTTAAGGCATTTTAAATTAAAGGAAGGCTTCCACACCATCCCTTTCTGTACTGCTGACAACCAAGTCCCTTCAATGAAAGCATCAATTTGGTTTAGCTAGAGATGATTTGTATCTAATTTTGAAAGTCACATAAACTTAACCTGAAAAAATATGTTCTGTTGCATGTTCTTCCTGAATTTCAGTCAAAGTTTTTCTGTAATTAAGCATTTTTCCTGGAATGTTGTGCACCAAACAGACCTGTGTGCCAACGCAGGAAAAGCATTAATGAAAATGAAGAATAAAGTGAAGCCAAATTCAAGTAGTAAAAATATTCTGCCTTGGTCCTTGGAAAAGGAATTGGAAAAGCAAACTACTCAAAGCACGAATTTAAGCCAGCTCAATGTTGTCACTGTGAATTCTTCCATTAAAGTCTCTTAGGAAAGCACATTTCTCCTTTGCAGTAATTTAAAAAAAAAAAATGCACACAGGGTTACAGGTGTGACCTGGTAAGTTTAAGGACTTCAACCACTCATGTCTGTGATGCTATCCACCTGGAGGAATTCATTGCCAGAGAATTCCACCATACATCTCATCCAGAAAAGGCATCAAACCCTCTAGACCCCACCAGATTTTCTTAAAAAGAAAAACATGCTTTCTTCTTTCTAGGATGTTCTCTAAGTTTCCATTAAAGTGAAAAGTACATGCATGCCAGAGAGTGTCTACGAGAAAATTTCACCTGTGGGGAAGAGATTCATGGCTGGGAAGAACAAGGGAGAAAAGGGGAGGGTTGGAAAGGGAGAGACCACAGGGCCCCAGGAAGTTCACAATCACTGACGGTCCCCTGGGTTGTAGCAGTTCTCTGCACTAAACCTGGTGCACAACAGCCAGAGCCTGACAGCCAGGAACTCAGGAAGCCCGTCTTCTCCCACCACAGCCTTTCCAAACAGGTTATGCCCCAGAGTCTCTCCAGAATATTTTTTGCATTTTAATTCTCCCCTTATTTGACACAGTAACTAGCACAGCTTGGCACAGGCTCATTATACACTAGAATATCAACTGTACTTTTAAAAACTCAACACCTCTAGGCCAAAAACTTACTAGTGAGTGCAGTGGTATAATAGTTTCCTGTGTAACAAACTAACACTGGAGCTAATTACCATAAACTCAGACTATTCCCTTGCTCTTCTAGAGGTCAGAAATCTGAAAGGGTCTCCCTGGGACAAAAGCAGGACAAGGAGAGTCTGGAGCAGCGCTCTCTCGCCCCTGGCTCAGGTCTTCCTTCCATGCTCAAGGCCACGGCAGAGGACCTGCAACCCCACCACCACCACCAACCCCCCATTTTATAAATAAAGAAACTGAGCACAGACAGGTTAACTCTTCTGCCCAAAGTCACACAGCTGGCAAATGGCAGAGCCAGTTCCAGAGAATTTATGTCCATAACTTATATTTTTAACCCCTACCGTTAGCACACAGAGTTGGTACACAGAAAAAAACTGTAGACGTTTAAACTAATGGAATAAAACCTAAGTAGTAAGTAAGCACATAAAAGTACAGAGGAGATAACAGGTTAGAGTGTAAGGAAAATTCTAGTTGTAAGTTTATATTCATCCCTATCATACAAGACTAAAATCTCAAAATTACTTATAAAGGCCTCAGTACAAAACTTCAGCTTTAAAAATGGAAACACTTCAAAATGTTCTTTTTTAAAAGTGATATTTCAAATTCCATTCACTTACATATATTTAAAACAGAGTTCTCTAAATAAAGTGAAATATCATAAAAAAAAACTTTAAAATTGAATTCAACTTTTAGCATGATTTAAACACTTAGAAAAACACATATTAGTTTTACTCTAAGGTGTGACACCTCACAGCTTCCTAATCCTATCCTTGATTCGGCAAACACCCCACTTTCCCAAGCTGAGATTTCTGAGATTTTCATTGCTGAAACACACAGCAGAGGGAGTGTCCACCCTGAATAGCAACAGGATGGGACAGGACACACACTGGAAACCCAGCCCCTGCGGGTTTCAGAGCACCTCTGTGGCACTCTGTCCTGTGGACACTGGAAGACGGGAAAGTGCACTAGTTCCAACTTCATTTCTCTCCTAAACCAGCCTTTCCCAGTTCCCAGGGGGAGGAACTCCCCTGGCACCCACCACCCGAAGCAGGGCAGCTTCCCACACAGGGCCGCAATGCCCCAGTGGGGTCAGTCAGGCCGCACCTCTTCACCGGCCAGGCCAGGCCCTGCAGAGCGGCCCAGCTGGGTGCCTGGTCCATCCTACCTATCACCTGGTCTGCAGGGAGCCCAGGAGTTGGTGAGACATTATTTTTGGTTAGGGAGTGTTTCTGAAGGAGATTAGCAGTTGAATTAGTAGAGTGAGCCAAGGTCTGCCCTTCTCAAGGGCTTTCCAACCCTTCCTCCAGCCCAGCCCACCCCGCCTTCAGTCAGCACCAGTACAGAAGCCCTCTCAAATTATCCATCCACCAAATGGATTAATCCAGCGATGAGGTTACAGCTCTCATAATTAATCATCTCATCTCTGATCATCATCACAAGAGCTTTTGGGGAACGCTTCATACCTTCACTCAGAGGGTCATGTGTACGAGGCTATGTTTCCAGAACCCACTGTCCATCGAGGGGCTGAAAATTAGGAACTCCCTAGAGAGGTGACACAGGGCGGCTTGCACAGCATCAAAAGCACATGGAAACTGGAGATCCATGAAGTAAGCGTGAAAATGCATGTCTAACATGGCTGTGGCAATGAAGGCTTAACAGTCAATGCTCCCAAGGAAGCTCCAACGCTCCAGCAAAAGGACAGATGTGCCACCACTGCCCTGGCCAGTGCCAGGTGCAATGCAGCCAACCTTACGGCTTTGGGGGCAGCAGCTCCCCAAAGGAGCTCTCCAGCTCAGACCTGGCTCCTAAGAGCAACTGATTAAAAAAAGAGGAAGAGAAAATGCTTCAGTGTCAGCCCAAAATTCAGAATTCACTGAATCATGTGTGTTTAATCCCCTAGCCCCCCAAAACTGTGTGCTGAACATCCAGCAGTGCTCCCCAGAGCAGGGATGGAGGTCCGCAGAGCACCACCCCTGTATCAGCGGCAAGCCCAGGAGCTTCACAGATGACCTGGTGATGGGAACTCCTGTATGAAATCATTGTTTATTTCAGAATGTGGTATTTGACATTTGTATAATCAATATGAAGACAATCCTTTTCTTCCCTTCAAACGTGGCACTCTTACATTCCACTGAACTGAACACCTTCACTGAACACCAACCGTGTGAATCATGCTTTACAGCCACTGCAGTGGACAAGCCAACTCCAGCTGGAACCCTGCTTTATGGAGGCATGTAGAGGTGCCCTGCCTCGTCACTCCCACGTACACACTTTCCCTCACCTACACACATGCATTGGCACACAGAGATGCACACACACTCACACACGACACAGACACACAAGCACTCAAGTCACAAATACACAAATGTATGTGCGTGCGCACACACACGTGCACACACACACAATGCCTTGCACAAAGAGCAAGACTTGTGGCCCTGATGGTGGGGACTGGAAGTCCCACACAGATGAGGGATTTTGGAGCACCGCTGCTTAGGGACAACACTTAGCATCTTTAGAAAAAATCAGGCTGCTCTTCTTAGCCACTTCTGCATCCTCTCACAGAGATCTGTCCAGTACTCGGTTGTCAAAGTGACAGTCCCCATTGGGCAAATTTTTTTTTTTTTTTAATTTAGAAAGTGGCCTTCATTTTAGTATAAAAGGAGAATCCTTGCACTCCCTCCATAGAGAACCCAGGGCTAGAGGCACGGTGGTTTGCATGCAGGAGGGACGAGGGGTTAGTTATTTCCCCAGATTCTGCCTCCATGCGGCACCTGAATCCCTCAAGAGCACAGCCTCAGAGGAAGATGGAGCTTCCGGGAAGTGGCATCCCTCCAGGGGAACCCCAAACAAGGACAGCCATAAAAGCAGAGAATTGTGGGACCTTGGAGCAACAGGAGGGTGACACCCCAGGGGACAAGGGGAAAGCACTGGGAGGCATGTAGGTCTTTAGAACCCTGACCCACGAGTGTGCCCGTTCACTCCGAAAGGGGAGGGCAGAATATGTACCACTGAGTCGAAAAGAACCTCTCCCACCAAATCCTGGAGTTGTCACCCCAGCTTCTTTCACAGGAAGAAGAGGGAAGTGTTGGTGTGAACACAATCCCCTCCCTGCCTGTGGCATCAGTTCATGACTAGTCCCTGGAAGCAGCACATTAACATAGGAACATTTGTGTCAAGAAAGTACAATCTGTTCTTTTCAAAACAAAACCCTCCAATCTAGTGTGGGCAGAGAAAGCACCCACCAGGGTTGTCAGAACGCCACGAGCAACACACCTACGCGAAAACAAACTCGGGGAAGGTATCAGCAACTCTCATTTTTTTCTAAATAAAGCACCATGGAGTCAGTGTGCATTCTGCACAGCCCGCTCACCTAACGTCCAAGAGAAAGGGGACTTCACCCAGGGTCTCCGCTGCCCTGGGGCTCATGGGAGTATCAATCCTCTCCACCCGCAGCACCAGAACCACCTGGGAATGTGGGGATGCGGGACCCTGGGCTCCAGCCCCACCACTGGGGCAGGTCCCCGACCTCACAGCATCAGCACAGGCTCTGGACCTCTAGGTGACAGACAACCAGAGGCCAAACGAGACCCAAGTTACTTGTAGTTTCCTTTTCCAAAATACTGACTTTCATTAAATTGTATCATTAATGAAATGAGGGATGACTTGGACTCCCTTGGGGAGGAGGATGGTTTTTTAATTTTATTTTTAGTCATAGATGGACACAATATCTTTATTTTATTTATTTATTTTTATGAGGTGCTGAGGATCAAACCCAGGGCCTCACATTTTGTAGACAAGTACTCTACCACTAAGCCACAACCCCAGCCCCCCAAGAAGGATGTTTAACGTAATTAATATGAAAAAATGATTAGCAAACCTATGAAGTTTATAAAGATATTTTGCCAGTTTTTTTTTTTTTTTTTCAGGAAAAAAAAATAGTCCCAGCAGAATCTAAGGGCTGCACCTCTATTAGTCAGCATTTTCACTGCTGTGACTAAAAGTCCTGACCAGAGGAACTTGGGGGAAGGAAAAGTTTATTTGGGGGCTCACAGTTTCAGAGGTCTCAATCCATAGGCAGCTGACTCCATTCTTCAGGGCTTGAGGTGAGGCAGGACACCATGGCAGAAGAGTGTACAGGAGGGAAGCAGCTCACACGGTGATCCAGGAAGTAGAGAGACTCCAGTTGCCAGATACAAAATATATACCCCAAAGGCACGCCCCGATGACCCAACCTCCTCCAGCCAAGTTACCACCCACTTCATCCCTATCAGGGGATTGATCCAGTGATTGGGTTAAGGCTCTCATAACCCAGTCATTTCTCCTCTGAACCTTTTTGCATTGTCTCACATGGGAGCTTTTGACGGAGTCTCACATCGAAACCATAACACTCCCTCTGATCTGATTTCCTGTAACCCAAGCAATTCAATTTCCACATGTGGGACACAGAAAAGCAGAGAACTAACCTGAGGCTATTGCCCCTTCTGATCATGGTTGATGGTGGCCACAGGTGAGAAAGGCCAAGAGAAGCAAAGATCTGCTTCATCACATTATAAAAAATCATTTGCCATCTCTGCCAAAAACATAAGTAGTAACCGTGGAAACCAGACAAAACTTCAAAGGTGAGTTGCCATTCACAAAGGGCAGAGCAATCCCATTCCACTTGCAAAACAATCAACCACGGGCAGCTCCCACCAAACCTTTCCAGAAATAGCTGGACCTGCAGAAGGAAGAGACCTAAATGCGGTGCCCAGGTACAGCCCTGCTGTGGGGTTGTCAAATCATGTGTCCTCACAATGGGGTTACTTAGGTGTGACTCATTAAATCCACTCTACATGCTCCTGTATTCGGAAAGTAAAAGGGGTCCTTCCTTGAGTCAGCTAACTCCTCAGGTGAAAGTCATGTTCTTTTGTGGGGACAGAGGACGGATTAACTCCAGGAGGTCAGCAGGCTGGCACAGCACCAACTTTAGAGACTTTTAAAATTCATGTAATTTCTTAACTATTTGATTTATAGCTGCAGAAGATGGATGACCAGGATTCTGCCTGTTATATATAAAACTGGCCCTCTAGATTGCCTAAGTAAAGGTAAGTGCACATTTACAAATTATTTACAGAAAAAATAAAGCAGGGACATGTCAGCTGGTGGTGCCCACCCACTCACACCCAGAGGTTGCCCCCAGCTGCGCTGCAGAAGAGACTCTTCCCACAGGTCTGAGGATTCTCTCCAGAATCCTGCTACCGGCTCACCGTTTTTCAGATCAGATGTTTCTCTCTTTTCAAACATGCTGTGCACTGCCCACGCCCCATGGAGGCCCTTGAGGAGAAAATGACCACTTCATTTGGAGAATAAATAAATAAAAACAGGGAAGACACTGAATCACAACAGAAAGACACAAAGAATGTTTTTAAAATATGAGTCTCAATAATCCTTTTATAATTCAGAATGACATGTTTATCTTTTGCTTTTTTTTTTATTATTTCACACTAGAGCAGAAAATATCTGTAAAACTAGAGAAATGAAGGCTCACTGGGGGAAACTTTCTACTTGATATATCACTATCAGAGTTAAATTAATAATGCCGTCATATTATATACCCATAAATATGATTTTGAGCTCTACTCTTCTTATCATATTTCCATGAGTTTAGTCTCATTCCGTGTGTTCCCGCTTTTTCTTCAGTCCTCTGTAAAACTTGTCCCTGCTAATCGTCACAGTGACCCTGTGCACTGACAGTGTGTGGAAGTCAAAGTTCATGGTGGGGAAGTGACACTCTGGCTGCGACTTCTTTTTAAAGTGAGTGCCCTACTTTCAACCAATGTCTGTGCAGAACCCAAATGTCAGATGCCAACAGTTTTCAACGTCAACTATGTACACTTACCACGGTGTTGACGGACGAACCACATTTTTTAAAATTTTCAAGTTTAGTACTATTCTCCAACATAGTACTAAAAGAGGAGAATGTACCTAAACTTTTCATCGTTCAACTCTGGGTTCACAAAGCAAGAGAGTGCATTTCACTCCAATATGCAAAACGATCTGAACTCTGTGCTGTGTCCATTGTGGCTTCATTGAAATTTGGTGCTAATTCTCTAATTTGCCTATTCATTTTTTCTAACCCTATAATTAAAAAGCAGAAGGAAGGTTTTTAATGGGCATGCCATAAGCACTCTGTGTCTTAGTAGAAGGAAAAGTTCCTCAGATCTGCTTCCAATCACCATGCATTATTGAAGCCAAGAATGAGAAACTCAGCACAATAAACTATGACAAAAGCCACACAATTAAGCACTAAAACCAGCAGGGGCCAAGACAGCTAAGACCCAGCTCAGATCAGCCCAGGCTGCCCTTTCAGGCCTGTCAATCAGTTCATTCTGTGACATCATCAGCCCCCTGCCTTTGCATGTCATGTTTTCAATTGATTCTGACACATTTCCCTGATGCGAACCACTTTACTACTTCCAGACTAATGTGCTTCGGCAAATAGGGTCTCAACACTTACAGTACCCAAAATTGAGACAGAAGACAAAGAAAACTGCTAAGGAAAAGCAGAGGGTCTCTGAACCCCACAATTCTCAACGTGTAAGTTTATAGGGAAAGATGGCCAAAAAGTGCTGAGTAATAGGGATTTCCACTCCAGCTCCTCAGTCAAAAGGGACCACATCTCAGCTTCTATCAACCCAAACTATAGTCAGAGCCCTCTGCTCTGAAGAGCACGGCCTTTCTTCAAACCATTCATCCAGTTCGTGTTTCTTGAGCACCTACCATGCACCAAGCACTGTGTCAGGGACTGAGCTTCCAGAGGACACAATCTCTGCCTCCTGAGGCCTATGCCCTGGAGGAGACAGACAGCCAAACAGATGGACGGCATTACACAAGATGCCAGGAAACAGCAGGACAAAGGGATAGTGGGTACAGGTGGGAGAAGGCGGCTGAAAGGGGGACTTAGGCTGAAATCACTAGAGCCATAGATAGGGGCTTGGGGAGGGGACAGCAGAGGGGAGGAAGGGCAGGCACCAGGGCAGAGGGGGTGGGCAGTGCTGCTCACCAGGCCTGTGCCTGGGATTCTGCATCTCACCCTACCTGCACCAGGAGTCAAGGTCCACAGCATGGTTGAGCAGCCAGGCCAGCAGCATGCACCCCTGACGTGAGGAGGAAGGCACCGGACTTCTATTCACCTCCCAGAACCTCACCTCCAGCCTAGTGCTGAGCAAAACTTCAGGCAAACCCACCCGAGGGATGTTCTGTAACTTCCTGACCAGTCCTCCTCCAAACACTCAGGTCATCAAAATCAAGGAAAATCTGAAAAGTGTCTCAGCCAAGTGAAGCCAAAGGCAGCATGAGACTAAGTGTCACCTGGTGTCTTGGGTGGCATCCTGGGACAGAATAAGGATGTGAGGGGAAAACCAAGGGAGTTGAGTAAAGTATGAAGTGTCACTAAGAAGCCACCAGCAGGGGTTCCGTAGTCCTGGCAAAGGCTCCACCCACTCACGGGTGAACAGGGGAGAGTGAGCTCGACTTCTCGGTGAGGGGTGACGTTTCTAGGCATCTCTAACTAGGAGAAATGTTTTGGAAAGTTTGTTTTGTTAAAAAGATGTACAGGGGCTAGGGATATAGCTCAGTGGGTACAGTGCTTACCTCGCACGCACAAAGCCCTGGTTCAATCCCAACACCACCAAAAAAAAAACCAGACGTACAGGTCCTCTGTCTAGAAGTAATGATTTTAGAACAAAAATTGGTATACGACCAACAAAAAGAAGATGTAAAACAACTTCAGAGACTAATTACCCAGGATCACATGCCATTCGGTGAATTCCTGCTAAGTGGCTTATCAAATCTCTTCTGAGATTTTAAAGCTCTTTCGTGTTCTTCGCCGCTGGTCCTGACTCTTTCCTCCAGGGCCACGAGTGGAAAGGAAGCCCCCTTCCCCTCAGCAGTCCTTTGAGGCACCGAGGGCCTCCTCACTGAGCACTCCCCTCCCTTCACAGGGCCTGTGTGGTGCTGGGCTGGAGCCTTGAGAGCCTACACTCATCCCCAGGGAGGTGGCCAGGGCAGCTTCCAGCAAGGAAGGTCAGAGGTGACATCACGGGTGACAGCATGCCTTGGTGTCCCTCCAGATCACAGGTCTTAGAACATGCTCAGGGCCGGCTGCCTAAAACCCTGTCCCCAGCCTCCTCCCTCACTCTCTCGGGGTCCACTGGGGGCTCCACCTCTTCCTACAGACCACCCAGCCCAGGCTCCAGATGAGGGCATGGGGCAGCCTCTCCACAGAAGCTGCTCTTGTGGACGCGGTTCTCCACTTCTTTGTTCCTCTCCTCCGCTGCCTAACACCACCACACACAGATCACAGAGAAGGACAAGATCAGGCTAAGGTCACAAATGACCTCGTACCTCAGGAGCAGCCAGGTCAGGTATCAGAGAAAAAAAATTAGGAAGGGACAGGGACCCAGAGCAGATAAAGGCGGGCATGGGGGAGATGCCTCACGTCCCGAGGGCTGTTAATTCCAGGTCTTCTAAAATGAACAACTCTAATCTGCAAAGTCCAATCCATTCTTTGAGTTCAAAGTTAACTATGAAGCTAATAATACTTAATGAAAAGTGAAATCCCCTGAATTTGGTCTCCAGCGTAAGCCTTAGCAAGATCCCGCAGCCCCTCTTTCTGGTGTACTTCTGGGACTGCTCTTCGGCTCTTGATCAAATCAGTTTTCAGGTGAAAGTTGGTCCACTCAGGCTTTACCTGCTCCGGCAGATGCCGCTTCCCTTCACCAAGACACACACAATGCTAGTCTCTTCCTCTAAGACCATTTTTCTCTTTTCCAAATGACAATGCACATGCATATTTTGAGTTTTACTGTTTTGTTTTTTTTTTTAACAAGATCAAGCAATTAGCAAGAGATTAAAGTGATTTGGTTTATGTAGCTAATAAGCAGGCATAATATCAGCTGAAGAAATCTGTTCTTTGTTTAGGAAAAACAGGAACTAACATGTCCAATCAACAGAAAGACGAAAACAAGAAACAAAACATACATAGGGGAAGGGTGATGGCCAAAGGAGGTCAACAGAGAGGAAGGTCATTCCACTTGAGGATCTGAACAAACACCACCCCAGCCACTGGCCCTGTCTTATTTTTTTTTTTTTTTAATTAGTTACACATGACAGTACAATGACATTGACATATCATACATTTGAATCAGATGGGATATATTTTCTCATTTTGCTGAGTGTACAGGTTGTAGAATCACCTTGGTCATGCATTCACATATATACACACAGTAATAATAATGTCTGCTTCATTCTACTATCCTTCCTATCTCCCCAACCCCTCCCCTCCCCTCCCATCACTCTGTCTACCTAATCTAAGGGAATGCTATTCTTTTTTTTTTTTTTTCTCACATCTTCATACATGTATTTTGTATAACAATGAGGGTCTCCTTCCACCATCCATGCAACTCCCCTTCTCCCTCCCTTTCCCTCCCACCCCTCTTCCCTATGTAGAGGTAATCTTCTTCCCCTGCTCTTCCTCCCTACCCTATTTTGAGTCATCCCCCTTATGTCAGAGAAGACATTCGGCATTTGTTTTTTTAGGATTGGCTAACTTCACTTAGCATAATCTGCTCTAATGCCATCCATTTCCCTGCAAATGCCATGATTTTGTTATTTTTTATTGCTGATTAATATTCCATTGTGTATATATGCCACACGTTTTTAGCCATTCATCCATTGAAGAGCATCTAGGTTGGCTCCACGGTCTAGCTATTGTGATTTGTGCTGCTATAAACATTGATGTGGCTGTGTCCCTGTAGTATGCTGTTTTTAGGTCCTTTGGGTACAGTCCAAGAAGGGCAATAGCTGGGTCAAATGGTGGTTCCAGTGCCAGCTTTCCAAGGAATCTCCATACTGCTTTCCACATTGACTGCACCAATTTGCAGTCCTACCAGCAGTGTATGAGTGTGCCTTTTTCCCCTGCATCCTCGCCAGCACTTGTTGTTGTTTGTCTTCATCATGGCTGCCATTCTTACTGGAGTGAGATGGTATCTTAGAGTAGTTTTAATTTGCATTTCTCGGACTGCTAGAGATGGTGAGCATTTTTTCATATATTTGTTGGTTGATTGTATGTCCTCTTCTGTTCAGGTCCTTGGCCCTTTGTTGATTGGGTTACTGGCCCTGTTTAAATATTTAAATATCAGACTGTGGCCCTGATAACCACCCCACTAGAGATGCTCATCCTTCCTAGAAGGGTAGTTTCAGTGTCTTAAAGGACAGATTTAAAGCTCATGAATCCTGTAACAATTTGTAAACATTTAAAGTGAAACACCTTTGTAAGACTGGAAAAACACTGCACCACACGACACAGATTGCCAAAGAGGTTTCCGCTTTATTACAAAAGGCTGTGTGTTTATATAGGTCTAAGAGAGGTAGCAGGGGCTGAGGTAGATAACAGGTCGCCCGTTTATTGGCAAGCTCTTCCATATGTCAGTTCTGGAGCCCAAGAAGTTAATTCTAATTGGTGCTAAGGCTTCCCACCAGCAGGGTTTGAACATTGGCACTGGCGGGAACGTTTTGTGCCAGTGAAAGAAACAAAGAGGAGAAAGAGGGTCGTTAGACGCCATGCTGGGGTTTTTCTCTGGGGTGCTGCTGCCGTTATATGTTTACCCAACAACCTTCAGAGCATTTTACACATCTGAGCTATAATTTCAACCATTCCATCTTTTTTATTATTATTTTCCTTTTGTATATAGGACAGTAAATTTCATTTTAGTATATTTATACCAGAATGGAAGATATCTTATAATATCAAAGACTCCATTCTTGTGGATGTATGTGATGGTGGGATTCACTGTGGGGTGTTCATATATGTAGAGAAGAAAATTATTTCATTTTCGTTCCTTCCCTTTATCCCCCTTTGCCTAATCCATTGAATTTCTAGTCTCCCTCTCCCCTTACTGTGGGTTAACTTTCACATATCTGCAAAAACATTCAATCTTTGCTTTTGGAGACTGGTTTATTTCATTTAACATGATACTCTCCAGATCTGTCCATTTACTGGCAAATGTCATAAAGTCATTCTTCTTTATGGCTGAGTAATACTCCATTATATATATAAACCACATTTTCTTTATCCATTCATCTGTTGATGGGCATCTAGGTTGGTCTGCTATAAGCATTGATGTGGCTGCATCACTATAGTATGCTGATTTTAAATCCTTTGGATATATACCAAGGAGTAGATAGCTGGATCAAATGATGGTTCCAATCCTAGATTTTATGAGTAATCTCAGTTGCTTTCAGAGAACCATTCCATCTTGTGTAAAACGATTTACAAATGCAGAAAACCAAAACAATACAATCTAAGTGTAAGAGAACCGAAGAGGGATGGAAGAGAAGGGGACATGCCTGGGGCTTCAGTGGGGATTCATCAATCACCACACCCTAATCTCCTGGGTGAACTCCTGTTTGTCAACAGTGACCCTGGAGGAGGAGGCCCACAGGCAAACACAAGTAGGTAAATGCTTAGGGGAACGTAGCTCCACACCAGGTCCCACACAAGCCAGGGAGGGTGAGCCCTAGGGGCAGGAGTGGTCCTCACAGTCCCCAGGGCAGTGAGCATCAGCATGTCTGTGTGGTGCACCTCCTGCTCAGGTACCCTGCCTCACCCCTTATAGACGGCCCACTGGACTGAACAGTGCCCCAAATCCACGTCCACTCAGAACATCAGAATGTTACACTATTCAGAAAGAGGGATTGCAAATTAGCTAAATTAAGATGCGATCATATTGGATTAAGGCTGATCCTAACCCAATGACTGGCATCCACATAAGAAGGCCCCATAAAGACACAAGCCACACAGCTACAACTCCATGTGCCCGCTGAGGCAGAAACAGGAGTGATGCTCCCATAAGCTAAGAAATTCCAAGGACCGCCAGCAAACCTTGAAGCTGGAAAGGATATCAGGAGCTCAGAGGTTATTCCAGAACCTACTAACCTACCAACCTACTAACCTACTAACCTACAACCTCCTAGCACCTTGATTTAGAACTTTTGGCTTCTCACACTGAGAGAAAGAAAACACATGTGTGGTGATTTGTTACAAAAAGCTTTAAGAAACAAATATAGATGGTTACAGTGTGTCAGGGACAGATACACACATTTCAGATGAGTGTGAGATTAGAACAAAGTAACAACATATTAGTGGAGGTTATAGGTGATTGCCCATAGTAGATGGTTTTTAAGTTACACAAAGAACTTTTTCACACAGCTTAAAGCAGGAAGAGAACTTGGGCCCTTGGGCCAAATCTGGTCCACTGCCAGTTTGTGTAAATAAAGTTTTATTGGAACACAGCCTCATACTTGCGTACTGCCAATGGCTGCTTTCATGCTACAAGAACTGAGTAGTTATGACCCAGACCCTATGGCCCTCCAAGGCTGAAGTACTTGTACTTTCCAATGCATGATGAACCTGAGGTTCATATCCAAAGACCGGCACCAACAATGTGACAGTGGAATTTCAGGAGTGGGTGACATGGGTATAAAGAGACTCCCTAATGGCATGTCCACACGAGAGCTCAGAGTTGATCTGGGACTTGAGGAAGAGGCGGGTCTGAGGGAGAGAAAGTGCTTTTGAAGCAACAGTTCACACTGAGGCCAAAGACACAAGGAACCTTTGAGAGACAGCAATGGATGACAATGGTGGAATGGTCCCCAGACCCCAAGTGCCAGGCGCTCCCAAGCACTGGGACATCAAAAATGCCCCAACTTACTGCCAGGCCTTGTCTCTTCCTATCACATCAAGGACAGCAGAACTAGAATGAGAAAAGTTGGACACAGTTTCTAAGAGGTCAAAATCCCCCCAACCAGACTAGGAACTGATAACTTTTTTCTTGAAGTACAAATCAATGCAGGGATGGGGCACCATAACATAGAAGTGGAAAATTAAAAAGACTTATTTCTGTTAGATGTGAAATAATTGAGGCTAGTATTATTTGGAATTTCTATTCCTATGACCTTTTATGGGATTGGAACAAATGTCATTTTAAAGAAATACAGAAAGTTCTGGAGAAATGGGAATCCCTTTGTATTGTTATCAAACAGAAAAGTCATATTAAAAAAGTCTTTTCTTCTTCATTAATAAGCTACATATTCCATTCAAAACATGGCCTACTGCAAAGCTTACTTTGTACACTGAGAGCAAAGTCCTTGCCACACAGTACTTCCCAGGAATATGTGAATATCAAAAGAGGACAGTCAGCCTGCGTCAGGAGAGCTCTCTCTCTTTTCCATGCAATTATCTCAAAGCATATGAAGCACTTGGTAATAAACATCTGAGTTTATGATTACTTAGCTAGTGAAGGGGGATGTGGTCTGAAGCAATTTCTAAATGGATATTTGCATGTTTATATATCTGAGATTAAACATATCTTAGACCACATTTATGAGGGCTACCCCCAGGTAATTGAGTTTACTGATTTTACCAAAAGTAATTGACAAGTGCCTTTAATTATGCAAGCCAGCTGTCCACTGCCTGGTATAGATTTTGACTTGCAAGTAAGAATTATCTAGCTTAAGGAGACTGAAATACAACACATTTGCTCCCAACTTTTCTAATGGGAATGGCATGGGCCTCAGTTACACTGCAGTGATTTCTTCCCATGATCTTTTCAGCCACAGACCCAAGAGTCATCATGGACAGAAGGTCTGAAGAAGCCCTGGGGGTCCTGGGCTTCAGACTGCAGGTTCAGGTTTCTGGTTCCCTCCTTGCTGGTAGCTGGCGACATGAGGCTGTGCCGGGAGCAATCAGAGGCACAGTTCTGGTTCCCGCTTCTGCATCCATATAGTCACCCCTCCTGAGCTCTAGGTGAGTACTCAAAACCTGCAAATCTACCTACCATACTGTACCTACCTATAAGATAGTGCATCCACCAACCTGCTGGACCGACAGGAGTCCAAGATCCTGCTGTTTTTAACTTCTTCCATTCTTCACCTTTGCTTGCAAGCAAAAGAGTCACCAAACTCATCATCCTGGGGATGGGGCCTCCTTCAGGGTCCTGCAGAAACCACACGCTCCACGGGGGTATGATGAGGAGAGTGTGACCGAGGGAGTGTCGACAGGGCCAGGGAAATCAAGAATAGTACAGGGCCACGGCTGGTGTCCGAGGGCACAGCTGCCAACTGGAGGCATGATGGAGCAGGAGGGAGCATTTACCAGGTCCTGAGGGTGCTGAGGCCTTGGGAGGGAACATGAAGCAGTCCTTGGAGATCCCTCCAGGCACAGCCCCTCCTACCTCCCAGCCTCTCCACAGCTCCCACAGGAGGAAGTGGACCAGAAGTCAAGGGCCAGCAAGCCTTCGATGAGGTCCAGAGCCTGGGAAGCCTCCAGGGTATCTGACAGAACCAGCAGAAGACACCCAGCACAGACAATAAGAAAGCACAACCTGCCCTTCTTCCCAACATCAAGGGACGTTTGCTCCTATGCAAAGTGGAACAGCCATTCCCAACCCTGCTTTCCCTCCCCTTCCTTTACCTCTGTCTGTGTGGATCCTCCTGTGCAAGGGGGGTAAACAGAGGATGGGACCCAACTGCATCGTGCAAAAGGGTTTCTGAGTAGGGAGAGAAATGAAAGCACACCTCGGTGTGTAACGAGAATCTCCATTTGTAGCACCTTCTACCATTGCAGCTGTGCAGTGTAGAAGAGACCAACACGGTAACACATATTAACGTTCCTAATGCTCACAGGGTAAGCATAACCAAAATCACTCGGCACCGAGGAACGCAAGGCAAGGGGAGACTGAGTACCTTCCTTGGGTTCTCAGACCTTGGAAGCTGCCGGACTGAGCTACCAGTCTAGTAATGCAGATCCCAATCCACTCTCATAACCACTACACTACACTATTATGGATATTTAAAGGAATCCTACAACCCATCTTTATGGAAGAAGAAAACCCCTCCGAGTAGAGAGGGTGGCCGCTCTACATTTGTCATGTTTGACATTTGCATGTTGTCTCTGCCTAAATGCCACCTGTCAGCTTCCAGACACTGTCCTCGTGGACACAGAGAGAATGAGCTACTGAAGCAGAGGATCACACGTTTACATTGTCCCTTCCCCTACACCAAGCATGAGGGGTGGTGTGGCAGATGGTCCTCTCCACAGATGGCCTCACGCAAGCCCCCTCCCACGTGCTCTGCAGCGCGCCTGCCACTCCCCATCAGTGAGCATCGTGAATCTGGGATAGCTCTGGAACCGCTTTGACCAACAGAGCACCATGGAAAGCAGCCCAGTGCCAGTGCTGGACACAGCCTTTAAATGACCTGTAAACTTTCCATTTCTCTTGAAACCCATGCCTTTGTGTGAGAGGAGAGGGCCATGTGGGGGGACCCTTCAGCTCCAGATGTGCAGGTGAAGCCATCTCATGCATCCAGCTGAGAGAACCCTGGGGCTCAGCTCCATCCACCACACAACTGCAACTTCATGGAACCACCCAGGTGAGCCCAGGCCACTCGAGGGACCTTGGACACGGTAACAAAGTGTGCTGTTCAGCCATAAAGCTACAGGATAACGTGCTGCATTGCAATGATCTCTGAAACATTCGAGTCTATTGGTTTAATTATTTTCTTTGGAGAAGAGTAAACAAATAAGAACACCCTAAGCTGAAAATAACAGAACTCCATGGTTTTCCTACATTCCCAGATAGAAAAGCAATCTCACACAGAAACCAGGAGTTTACGGGAGATTTCAGGACCTGGTTCCCAGAGTCTGGCAGGCCTCAGAGGCAGAGAGTCCTTAGGACATGGTGATTGTATTTGCAGGACTCGGTACTTGCGGAGGATCCACAGAGCTCTGAGCCTGGTTGTAGCACTATCCAGATGGTTCTGGTTATTACTACAAATCATCGTTCCAGTTTCAAAAGCACAACCAGCTGTCAGCTGCATTGGGGTCTCAGAACCACCACCTGCCAGTGGCCATGTGCTCCTCCGTGGGCAGTGGCCAGGCCTTGGTGGGAAGAGCTGCCCACCTTTGCTGCCAGCTCTGCCTCACGCCATTTCCGCCCTGCGTTCCTGGAGCAAAGTCCCCACCGCCTGCTTCCTGGCTGCCAGGCCTGTCAGTACCCACCAAGAGGTCAGGACCCCATTTGGCCACCCTGGGAGACCACAGGCATGCCCTAATCCTGTCCAGTCACCCACTGGGAGCTGCACTGTGGCCTTTATCTCATGCCACTGAATAGAAATTACTACTAATAAATTTCAATTAAAATAAAATGTGGAGACCCTTTCATGCCAGGAATACTTCAGAAACTGACCTACAGGCCTCTGCCAAAGGCCCTAAGATAGCTACTGGACTGGGGCCAGGATTTTTATAAACTTATGTTTTCAAATACTGCCTTCCCCTAGTATTACTGTCCCTGTAAAACTCCATGAGTGTATTTGAAAATGACTATGAGCTTCACTTCATCAATAGAATTCACCTACTAGGTTTAAATTTCTTTAGCACAAAGCTGAAGAGGGGGAATTATGGAAATCTACGCTATTGCTAAGTTTTCTTTCTGCTACTTAAATGCACAGATCCCTCCTGTTTTATTCTCTTCTACATCATCTGAAACTCAGTGCTATCCTCTGGACAGGGCCTGCCCCCACCCAAACTCATGTTTAATTTTAATTACCAATGTAACGGCCTTGAGAGATGGTAGGGCCTTTAAGACTAACAAAGTTCCCTGAGAGATTGTTAAAAGGAATCTAGCCCCTCTGGCCCCTCTTTCTCTCTTCCTCTGTCCACCTAGAGTTGAATAACCACAGGCCCTCAGCAGAAGTAGGAAAGAACACAACTCTCTCAGAGTTGAGCTCTCAAACTATGAGCAGGACGAAACCCCTCTCCTCTATATGAAAGACCCCAGCCCAGCAACCTTAGGCTTAGTTACAAAATTATTAGGGCACGTCACAAACCTGCAGACAATGTGTTTTTCAGATAATCAGTTAAGTGTGACCGATTGAAAAGGGAAAAACAGGTTGGTTGGGAAAGAGCAGAAAAACAGATTCCAGGGCATGCCTGAATAAACAGGGGCTAATAAGCAGGAATAGAAAATGACCAAGAATGCTCATATGTAACTGTCATGTGGTATTGTTCCAGGAACATAAAATGAAAAATAACTTTACCCTTTAGGTAACCTATATGCTGGGTTCAAAATAGCCAATAAGAAACCTGTTGCTTACCGCGCGCGCGAAACCTGCCCCTTTACCCTATAAAAGACCTGTACCCCAAAGCCTGGTGTGCCAGCTCACCGAAGCTCCGGCTGAGGTTTCGCTGAGCACCCACAGGCGTCTGTGTCTGAATAAACCTCATGCGTTTGCAGCCAGTGCCTCGTGCGTCTTTCCTGGACAGGGAATCGGTGGGTCTTTCATATACATTACCCAACCATGAGTGTTTTGTTACAGCAACAGAAAATGGACTAAGAGAGTAGCTTTCTAAGTAGCTACCTGAAAGCTAACTACCCAACTTCCAAAAAGGGCTCTATTCAGATAGATGCAATAACTATTATCTAACAAGGCTAAGTAGCCAGTGTCCGCTCTGAAGAGAGCAAAGCTGGGGGATGGCTGAGGATTCAAACAGACACCTGCAGAGCCTTTGTCAGGAAAAGGCATTTAGGCCTGATCCCCCTCACTGCTCAGGATCTCTGCCTTCCCTAGCCTCCTGGATCTGACCATTCCAGAGAGGTGTATCAGAGAAAGCCAGCATTCATTGCTTTACTAGGATTACAGCATGAAGGGTCTGACCATGTGCCAACTAAAAAGAAAAATAACCATGTTCACACGTGGCTACTGGTGACCATAGGAGAACTCCAATGTTCCCATTTAGACTAATATCCCCACTTCACATGCAGAGTCTTTCAAAAGTGTATATAATTTGATGCATAATTACAACATAAATGCATGTGTCCAAATTAAACATCCCAAAGAAATCATATCCATCATTTACATCAATCTCTTTAAAAATATTCTGCTCTTTATGTTTAAAGCATTTGCCAAAATTTACCCCTAAACAAGTGCTTCTCTTTCAGGTTTATATAAAAGTACAAAACAGAAAGAAAAAAAAATTAAAAGAATGGATGTTAGGGGCTGGGATTGTAGCTCAGTGGTAGAGCACTTGCCTAGCATGTGTGAGGCACTGGGTTCGATTCTGAGTACCGCATATGAATGAACAAATAGATGAAGGGCCTCATTGACAACTAAAAAAATATTTAAGAAAAAAAAAGAATGGATGTTAGCAATTCTTGTGGCCCGCAGTCACCTAGGGAGTGAGAATTGCCTCTGCCTGCTAGGCCAAACACTGAAGTGGCCCTCAGCAGTCGGACACTCTATGTCCAGCAGTCCCTGCCTGGGCTGGCGAAGCGGCGCTCAAGAGGCACACACAGGGAGGGCCGAGAAAGACACCAGGCTGCTCTCCCAGAGCAGGGTCTAATTAGAGAACCTTGACCCACACACTGAAATGGCTTGGAAGAGGAGTGTCCCAATAAACCCCAACTCCAAGCAAATGGGCCAGGAAATGGTGTGTGCGGCTCAGCAGGGGCCCTGAGCAGAAAGGAGTTTTAAGCAGCTTAGTCATCTAACTCTGCTAGGCTCCAGTTTTTCTTTTCAAATTCTGAGGCTCTTCCATTTCTGGAAAGGTCAGCTTACCCTTCCCTCCCTGGCCTGCAAGGGGTATTAGGCACTGAAAAGAATGTCCTGCAGAGAAAGCAATTAGCTAGTTTTGTCCCTGAAGAACCCCAAGAAGCCTGCTGCACATTTAGGGCTGAGTGAGACCCAGTGCTCTGACCAAGGACCTCAGAGCCCTGTCACTAAGAGGCTCAGACCCGAAACTCCTCTGTAACACTGAAAAGCAAGCCTGTGAGTAATGAAAGGCTATTTAGAAACCCTGAAGCCTCTGCTGACCTACAGGTCTTCTCTGCTGATACAGAACTCCATCTGCAGGTGCCTTGTCCTGGCCACATGAGCTCTGACAGTCACACGCTGCAGAATCCAAAGGCTATTTCAGCAACCCTGATCGTGAGGGTCCTACCTGGAGCCCCGTGTTCCTGTCAGCTGGGGCCCCTCCGCGCCCCTGCTGCTTCCTCCAGCCCTAGGAGGTGAGGAAGTTCCACCCGAGCAGGGACCCAGGGAAGGTGATTTCCATCCTCCTTTCTGAGTTCCCACACCCAGTCTCCCCTCTCTCCTCCTACCACTGTGACCCTGGCCTGAGGTCAACACTGGGCACCTGGGACATCAGTTCAGATTCTCAAGGAACACTGGAGAAAAATAGCATCCAGGCCAGGGCAAGGTTCGCCTGCCTGGGAAACCACACTCGGGGAGCAAACAGCATCGCTGGCCTTGCACACTGTGTTCCCGGAGCCTGGCGTGGGGTGTGACACACAGTGAACGTCTCGTCCAGGTGCCATTTCCTGGCAGACCGAAGGCGATAGTTCACCCCAGTGTCTTCACTGAAGCCAGACTACAGTGACAGCAGACAAGTAGTCCAAGTGATGTCAGGACCCTAATGTAAGCCCCCCTTTAAGAACACAATGGATCACCATCTCCGTAGGAAGGCTTAGTAAAGGCCCTGGCTGAAATCAAACAGAAGACCTGGGATTTGGGGCTTCTGTGGACTGGGTATGGCAACTAGGAGGCAGCCATCACTCAACAAATTAGATGCAATAATCCAATCTAATGCAATTCCCATCCTGTGACTCAAACTTACCCCCTCTGCCATGCCAATTTTAAAATAAGGCAACAGAAAGGGTTTGTCAGAATCAAGCTATTAAAATTAGCCCCTCTTTGTAAAGTAGGCATCATTTTACAAGCAAACAAAAAGCCCTTAAAGAGAAACAGGAATCAATGTCCACAGCAGAGGACGAGTGTGTGTATCTGACGATGTGGTATTTCTCTAGATACGGGGAAGGTAAAGGTAAGGCTTGCAAAGAGAAGGGTCACTTGTGTCTGGGACAACTGCAGGCAACAGGTGTACTCAGAGCCTTTCAATGGGGTAACTGCACCCCTTCCAGCTCCTACAGATGGAAGACTGCTAAGAACAACAACTCTGGCTGCCCTGGGGGTCACCACCCTCTTCCTTTGACCTTTCTTTCATGTAAAGAAAAAAGAAGAAGAAAACAAACCTCAGCTGTTCCCCAGTATGCTCCTCATCAACCCAATAAAACGTCCCTGTTAGGTCCTTAACAGTCCTTACCCCCAAGAGACTGTCATCGAACAGCCTGAAAGCACTCCCAATTTTATGCAGCACCCACTCTATCCAGCTCCTGATTCCAGAGCTTCTGATCTCTTTGTTCACAATTAGAGGTCAACTTTGTTTTCTCCAGAGAAGGATGTGTTGTTTGTCCAAAGCCATCAATGCCTGTGCTGGATTAAGGATGACAATTCAAAGATGCAGGACACACCAATTCGTCGGAGTCCGTGGTGTCCAAGATACCATTACTAATTTTGGATCATTGGAAATCATCCACCACAGGATATATTTGAATCTGCTAAAAATAGCCCATCTGCCCCTCAGAACATTTCAACTTACTGGGGCCTCAACAGAGACGGGTTTCTAATTGCAAAACCGGCTTACTCCTCTGGAATTCAGGAAAGGGGAGCTGTTTCGTGGTATGGCATTTTTGAGGTTATCTATAAGTTTATCTGAATAGATTTTTCAGTTTAGAACTAAAGGTTAAAGAGTAGGAGATTATTAGTACAATAATCATTAATGTCTCTTCTCTAATTATATGCAGGCCATATTGGATGTTTTAGGTATGAAAGAGCCATCTAAAATATTTAACATTAAATAATTGATTTTAGAATATTTTTTATTTATTTATTTTTATGTATATTTTATTTACATTTTTAATTCTATTTTAGAATGCCTCTTGGGCCCCCAACCACTGAAATGTAGAGCATTTAATTAAATAAATCCCATTAATCACTAGAAAGTTAATGGGGAGGAGGAACAGCTGATAAACTCCCAATTGCTCAGAAGAGCACGGCACTGCAAACATGGACATTTTACAAGCTTCCTGTATGCCTCTACTTACCTCTGTATGCAAATTCCTTCAGCTTTTCTTTAGTTCTTAAAAGCATGCCTAACTCTTCTATATAAATACATCTACAGTTTTGTTTTTTTTTTCTTCCCTTGGATCACAAAGACAAAAGACGGATTTATTGGCACTGTTGGCACCTCCACCCTGGGGTTTTTAAAATATTTGGCATAAACTGTAACATAGCTGGGTCACACTGCGATTACCAGGGCTAGGAGCTGACAGAAGTCCATGTCCACCCAATGGTAGGTCTACCTGAGGAGGAAAAGAGATACAGGCAGCAATCCCAGGAACCATCAAGGAGGCAGACTCCCTTAATGTGCTTTTGATTTGTTTTTATAAGTTTAGCCCTTCAGCCTTAATTAAACCCAGTAGCCGAGTCTGTTCATTCAAAAGTGCAATTAAAGAAGACTCCACAAAGTCCACTCAGCCCAAGGGCCTCCCACGTGAGTCCCCACCACAAGCAATCCAGTAATTGCCTCCTTTGTCCAGGCCTCTTAATGATGATTCTGCCAGGCCTCCAATCCAGACCCTCATTCTTCCTACTTAGGGCCATCTCCAACCCCCTCCAGGCAGGAAGTTTGGGCCTGAAAGCCAATTCTTCAGGGACTGTATACTTTTAATTAAAAAACAAAACAAAACAAAAAAAATGAAAAGGCCACTGAAAGATGCTTAACAGCAAAACCAAAACCGTTTTAAAGTGCATGTGTTACCACCACCAGTTAAAGGGACTCCTGATTACAGATTGAGGGTAAACTTGTAACGTCCCTTTATGGACCACAACGGAGCTCACTCTGAGAAGCAGGCTGCCCGAGTTCCGGTCCCCGTGCCAAACAGGGCGGTAATGTTTTGTGGCCCTCCAATAGAGCAGGACATCACTAGACATCACTAACGATGAGAAGCGTCACTTTTGCAAAAACTCTGTCTCAGAAGCAGGAGGAAGACAGAGAAAGCCAGCGTGGTCTTTATTTAGAGCAAAACAAGACAAGACCAAATGGAGCCAGCATTCTCTGGAGCTCAGTGGGGCTTCCCTAACTCCCCAGCCTCTCTCACCCTAAACCAACCACTCAGCGGGTGTGTGGCCCTCTGCAGAACCATGAGACTAGAGACCAGAGCTGAACCTTGCAGAATTTCTCTGACGGATGCCCTCTGGTCAGAGGTCATGACGATATTCCAGAAGAAAAGAACCAAAAAACCAGGCACCAGGAGACAAACTGAGGTTTCCTGGAAGATCACCCCAGGTCACTCAGGTCAGAGAGGAAAGCTGGGTGGGACTTGTCTTTCCCAAATGCATCCCAAAGCCTCTCCTACTTCCCTTCACCAGCCAAAACAGACAAACCAAGTAAGTCCACGGCATTCAAATTTGGAGTGAGTTTCTGTTACAATTTCTACATATGAGAAAGCAATCCCTTTAAAAACTCTGTGAACATGGAGAGATGTCCCACCTCCCCATCCCAACCTGGGGTAGAACACTGTTTGTACTCTCCTCCTCACGCCAGGCAAGGTGGTTTTTCCTCCTGTCACGGACCAAGTTCAGAACATGAATTTCCTTGAGCCCAACTTCTTAACAATCCCTCTACAGAGACGCTGATGTCTTCCAGGTATTTTCATTGGCAGGGTGCAGGACCTAAACCGTGGCTGTTGTCCTGACTCATCAGTTCGTAGCTTCAGACACTGAAGTCAAGCATTTATATTTCACTATGTTTTGGATGTGGTTTGTGCCCCAGGATTCGTGTGTTGGAAGCTTTGTCCTCAGGGTGGGGACACTGAGGTGTGGGACCTCTAAGGGGTGGACCCTACTGCAAGGTTGCTACTGGATCTGGTTTCCTGTTATACCATGAGATCACTTTCTCTCCCTGCTGCCATTATGATGCTTCTGCCATGAGGTTCCACCACAGTGAGCCCATAACAGTGCTTTGCCTACTCTATAAAGTTACCCAGCCTCGTGTATTTGAGCACATTAGTGGAAAATGAACTAACACACATTTACTCTGTGGAGTGCTGAAAAGTGACTTTTCTGCAGATTCTTGGATCAGGAATAAGTGAGGTTCGGACCATTGAGAGGCCTTCTGCTGCTCCCACCTCTCAGATGTATCCTCGCAAGATCCCCTCTATGAGCACTTAGCAGGCTTTCCTCTGTACCAAAATAAGCCTCCGGGAGATGGGAACTCAGCAGGTGGGCCTGGAGAAATTGCTCAAAGTTAAATAACATTTGCAGGAGTAAGCTTTCAAGAGAATGATTCTTGCTTGCCAGCTTGCAGTTTCCTGAATGATTTCTTTGCACAAGCTGGTGATGGGACCTAGGAATTCCATCACTGCTGGCAGATGGAAAGTAAATTTGGCTCCAGGTCTGACTTCAGAGTCGGCTTGGAAAGCTGCAATCGCCAACACACTCTGCCTGGACTTGCCCAGCCTCATCAGGGCCCTCCTCTCAGACCCCCACCTGCACTCCCCCGACACGCCTCCACAGCCATTATGCAACATGCACTCAGGGCTACAATGTTAGGTGTAGAAAGCACCGGAAGGGGTGCACTGGAAGAAAATACGGGGTGGATAGGAAGACCTGGAAATACTGTGAACTCAGGTCTTCTTACCTGCCCAGCATCACCTTTGAGGTTTGAGCAAAGGAACTGAGAGTGATTGAAGTAGAGAGAAGGAGAGCCCTGGGGCTCAGACTCCCCCACCTGGAAGCTGGACTTGAGAATGGAGGGAGCATGCACTGTCCCACAGCAAAGAGAGGGCTGCCCCCAGGAGCAGACACCTTCTCCTCTCAGCTCAGGGCCACCAGCCAGCATGACACTTGTGTCAGGATGAGACTGAACAGAATCACATTCCTGCCAGGCTTACAACCGAACCAGATGAGACCCAGCCTCTCTAAGCCAACACAAAGCCAACACCAGGAACAAGACCACCAGCAAAAGAATGTGCCAACCCTGCTTCCTGTCAATTCAACAGCACCTCGGGACCCCACGGCTAAGGGGCCAGACACTGCCGCCGCCAGACAGGGTCAGACACAGGCGCAGAACCTGGAAATGCCCCTTTACCTGGTGGAGGCAGGGAGGACGGCTTGGTGCAAACCTTTCTGGAGAAGGGAGAAAATAGTTAAAAGCCTTCAGGTTAGCAGAGAAACCCAAACCAGAGGAGGGTGTTGAAAAGGAGGCAAAAAAAAAAAAAAAGAACCCCCTGATAGAGGGGGAAATCATGGAAAGATATTTGGAAATAGCCCTGCTAAAAAGGATGAGGAACATCAATCTAGAATTCTCCTCTCCAACTTGACATCTGCTTTCCTTGATGTGGACAAAGATTGGCCTCTGGGCACTGGACCCCTTACTCTGTAAAACATGATTTTTATTTTATATTTATAGTCTGGGAATATTTAATGAAAATAAATAAATAAAATGTCTGCCTTTAACTCTTGGCTCTAACTTTTGAAGTGTTTTCTTTCACTGACATGTTGGTAAATATACTCCAATTTTAAACTTCAGGACAAAGACAGGAGAAAAGGGGTGCCCACCAATGTGGGGGCAGAACACATCTTCCAAGGCTGTGAAGCAAACAGATGTCCAAGGTCCTTCCCCATGGCACTAGAATGAAGCTACAGTCCTGCACATCTTAGAGTGTCTAAAATCAATACCTTGTGCAAACACTAGACTGTTTATCAGAAAATTAAATGGTTAGAAAAAAGTAAAAGTCATCAACAGTAATGTCTGCTGCACCTTATCCACTTGGGACCATGTCCTCCTCTAATCCTGCCCAGAATGTCACCTGTGACTTTAGCCACCATTCAGCTATCCAGACCAGGTCAGTTCAACCACTGCCTAGAGGAGATTTTAGAACGAGGAAAACTGCACCATTTTCTCACTCTTTTTCAAAACTAAACATCTGCCTGGGTAACATGGAAATTACTCTAATCACAGAACCAGCCCATCTGTTTACAGGAAAGCATCGCTAGTTAACTTTGAAATCTGGAGAACATTAGCTCATTGGAAATGAAAGAAAATAAACCCAAACCAGAAAAGAAGCAAGGTATCTTATTGACCAGCTGAAATAGTTCAAAGTGGAGTCAAAGATGCAAATGCCCCCCCCCCCACCCAGGTTGCCTCCGATGAGCAGGAGGAAACACATGCGATCTCATAAATAACCCCTTACCACTCACACAGGGGAGCGATAATTGAGAACCAGTGACAGAGAAGCACGGTGAAGCACGGTCACTTCATAAACATTACTCTTAATGTGCTTCTAGGCTGGGCTGATTGTCCAAGAAGAGACAAATTCAGAATGAGCCAGTCAGAACTGACATGGGTAAGAAGTCAATAAGACTCCTGCGTTCGGATTTAAAACTCCCTCAATCTCCATTTCTCCCTACAAGGACTGAAGAAATGAGGCTTGTGAAAACACTCCCTGAATCATCCCAGGCAGGATAAAAATAATCCCTTCCTAGTGAGGAGATGTGTCTGAACTCTGAAGTCCAGCCAGCCCGAAAGCCACGCCGGGCGTTTCTGGAGCAGACTGCCTGTGCCAACGTAAACACGCCCCCAGAAAGTCACCATGTGGAAGCCAACTGGTGTGGGGACAGCAAGGTGCCCACGAGAGAGCTGAGAAGCTCGGTGGCAGGAGGCAGAGAGGCTTCTCCGGCACTCAGCAGATGGAAGTCACAATCAACAAGACACTGGCACCCAGAGACAGCGGAGAGAGGGCAAGAGGCAGACCCACCCAGACTCTCAACCCACAGCCTGCTCCCAGGGTTCGCGCTGGAATGCAAAACGTGACAAGCAGAGCAGAAAGAGCTAGAAGTGACTCTGTAACACTAAGAGGACAAGAAGCACACTCACCTTTAACCCTCAGTTGGGGCATTTAAAGGCCAGCACTCTGCACTGGGTCAGAAGTTTCCTTCCTCACCTGCTGAACCAAAGGCCCTGCCCAGAAAGCCTCTGGGAGCACAGGGTAGCCACCGTGAACTGGCCCCACCAAGGAGATGGCCTCATCAAGTGAGCCGAGCTACACCTGGGGACTCCTGGCCTTTCGCCTCCATTGACACAAGGAGACTGCAGTTGTCCCACATCCCCCTGAGCTCTGTCTATAAAACATCATCAGCCTCAGGAAAGTCGAACCACGGCGGGAGTCTGGTCTACCAGACTTCCAATGACCAGGGCGGCTGATGAGTTTAATTGATTGGCTTAACGTGGTTCTGTGGTCTCATTGCCAACAGCCTGAGTTTGCTTGTATCCATGACAGAGGTCACAATCCTGGGGCACTGCATCAGAGAAGTGGTCCCGCTCATCTCAGGACCAGTGGCCCCGGGCACTCTGCTCTGTGATGGAAACACAGAACAGAATTCCCAGGAAGTGCAGCAGGATTTGTGTTTGGGCCACTGGAGGTTTAACTTATTCCAACTTTAGAGATTCTGTCCAGATTGTCTTCTTTTTTTTTTTTTTAACCAGCTCTATTGAGGTGTAACACACCATAAAATGTACCCTCATAAGTGTACAATTCAGTGCTTTTCGGTAAATTGACAAAGTCATGCTACCATCTCCACAATCTAATTTTAGACATTTCCATCATCCCTAATAGATCCTGCCTGTCCATCTGTATCTCTTCCAGTTCCCGCCGCTAGCCCCAAGCAAACACTTGTTCCCTTTCCATCTTAGGTTTGCCTTTTCTGGACATTTCTACAACGGGAGCTGTAATAGGTGGTCTTTTCTGGCTGGCTTCTTTCACTTACCATGATATTTTAAGGTTCACACATCTTACCATACATATCAAGAGTTTGCTTGTTTTTCTGCTGAGTAGCAGCTTTTTGTATGTATGCACCACATTATGTTTATCCGTTCATATCTGAACTCATTGGATCTACACATCCAACTAATGACAAGGCTTACTGTCTTGGTCTCAGAAAAAGAATAAAAACCCTGCCACATTTCTCAAATATTCTAGAATATCTCAAATCTGTAATGTGTGAAAATATGTAACAAAGAAACAATTTGTTCTCTTGGAATTTCTGTGGGTAGGCGAGGAACAGTTTTAAATAAGTAAACAACATCCCTGAATTTCAATTTTCAAATGTTTTAGTACACATAAAGTGTTTTTATGCTGATTTCCAAGTCAAGCAAGGTCATCAATGCATTTAACAGGCAGCTACTTATTGTGCAATTAGCCCGGTATTAGAATAAGTAAAGGGCATGGTCTTCCTACCCCTAGCTTTCAAACACATTTGTATTTCAAGACTATGCTAATAACTCAATTTGGAGATATTTGAAATATTTTTCTTCATATGAAGAATATAAATAGCGCTTATCATCCATGGTTAGCAGAAGTCTGTGTAAGCCATAGTCCTGTACCAAGGACCTTCTGTTGCAGCTGGTGCTACGTAAGCATTATAGAAGGGCATTCAGCCAAGCCTTCACTCAGCCAGTGAGGACTTGTGTGTGACAGGCACTGTCCTAGGCCCCGAGACACAGCTCATGGCTGTGTCTCAACTGTCTCCTAAGCTAACCTTCTCTGTTGGGGAAAGGCTTTAAGAAATAAACACAATGTGTGGGGCAGTACAACATGCAATGATGGGGAAAAGTGCAGAATAAGGGATGAGAGAAGGGGAGATGCTAGCTTAGGTGGTGCTATTTGGAGACTTCTTTCTGAAGAGGGGACCCTGGAGCAAAGGCCTCTGACAGACCTAGAGCGGCCCAGGAAAGTGGAGAAAAAGCACTTCAAGCAGGAGGATCTGTACCAAGAACAGGCAGCTAGAAGGAGGTGGAAGGACAAAGGGACAGTGGCCACAGTAAAGTGGTCACTCAGTCATGGTCACATCTCCCAGTCCCAGGTGCACGTCCTTACCCCCCCCCCAAGCCCTTCCATCCCTCTGTGGGTCCCAAGCCTGAGGACCATGCTGAGCATAAGCAGCAGAAATGAGGCCAGCGTGGCCCACGTGGGGCAGGCAGCCAGGCTTGCTCTACGAGTTCCTCTCTAAGTCCCAATTCCCTGACCTTGTCTCGTTCCCTCAGCCAGCTCTCCACTTCAGAATCCCTAGTCTTGTGCTCTGTGCTATCCTTCCCAGGCCCGGCCTTGTTGACCAACACCTGGCCACTGGCAGGAATCCTCCCCATTCCCCATCTCCAGCTCCACTTGCCACCCACTTGAGGGGCAGGTTCTCCCAGAGTCACAAACCAATGCGCAGGTGAGATTCCGACACACCCCGGCTCTGGGCCACCTCAGAGTCCATCTGAATGGTCCAGCCACTCTGTGCAGGGACCCCCAGAGCTTCCAGCAGACTCCAGGAGTCACACAGGGGGGATGATGTCATTCACTGTCACTTTTCCCACCCACACCACCCATTTCCAGCTGCCATACATCTGTCTGTCACTGCCAACACCTCTCCAGCACCGTAAGCACCGTCCGTCCCTTCAGCACCACTCCCCTTCCTGTGGCCTCTAATTCAAGATGGAGGCCTCCTCCACTGTCTCTCCAACAAGGGAAAGTCTCCATTAAACCATGGATTTTTGGCAATTCTTCTATTCATCTTTCCAGAACCCTAATTTGTAAAGCCAAATACAGCTAGAACAGACAAGGATTGAGATGACATCTTAGAATCAAATCCTCATTATATGTCAACAGGCCTGAATAATGTTGATTACACTATCCGCTGGACAGAGGGTTAGCATCCAGAACAATTTGGTTTTGTTTGGTTTCATCATGTTACCAGTTTCAAACAACACTCTCAGCTTCAAAATCAGTCAAGTTTTACAGCAAATTTAAATCTTAGTCCTATAAGAGTTATCTCAGAAGCCAGTTGTGTTTCTAAATTCCGAGTGGTTGCAGGAGGCCCACAAATGTCTCTGGTCTCCAACATGGTCTACCCACACAGCAAGTCTGGGGAGCTGCGTCCCTGTGACTGCAAACAGCCCTGGAAGCCCTCTACCACAGCTCCATATGGGCTTTTGTTTGTTTGGGGTTTTGTTCTACAGAAAGGGAAGTTCTTTTGTGCAGAGTTGTATTGGGCGCCAGCCAGTAACTCAGAAGGACTGAAGTTTTAGCGAAGCGCTATCCATTTTATGATTTTGCAGACAAATCACAGGAAACTGCTTAGAATTATTATGATTATTTTCTGTTTTCTCTCCCTGGGTACATCACATATCACTGAAAACACCGGAAGCCCACGCACTGACTGCAAGAGGCTCCAATTCCCATGAGCAAGTTGTCCTTGGGCCCTGATTGTCACTTGCCTGTATTCTATTTATCTCACATCTCAGCAAATACAGTATTACTTCTCCAATAGAGTAGGTTTGTGATAGCATCACTCCGCGGGTTATTTATCATACATATCTGTAATTGAATTACCTATTGCAGTAATGGGATTTACTCTCAAACATACATAAAATTGCAACATAAAATAAGATTGTTCCAGTGTGTGTGTCCTCATCATTCTGCATGAACTCTAGGTCGGCCAATTTCACAAGGAATACAGTGACAAATAATGAATGAAAGACAGGAAGATAAAAGATCAGTGGGTTCACAGCCAAACATAAAAGAAACGCATCCTCTAAGAAATGTATTCTTTCATATTGTTTCTTTTAGTGCTAATCAGGAAGACAATTCTAGTACACGTGGAGGAAAAGAGTAAAAATGCAGTGATTGTACTCTTTCCAAATGCATAATAAGTACTATGGAAATATGTTTAGATCTTAGGAAAGTGGGTTTGCTCTTGTCAAACAAACAGTACTCTTGGACGAAAAAAAAAAAAAAGAAGAAGAAGAAGAAGATGACCGTGACTCCTTCAGGAAAATGCTCTGGCCTTTTTGAGCTCACTTTCTAATACCCTGCTCCTGGTGACACCTGACTTGTCGTTGAGGGTGCCTGGCTTTAAAAAACCCTGTGAAATGGAGAACCAGGTTTCCTAAGTTCTGGGATATCGCTAATGGCAAAGATTGACTGTATTAATACCCATACGTTAAAGTAGTGACTTCTCTTGGAAAAAGTTGTCCACTTGCTCTCATCTGTTTAGTTTAAATTCTGAGTTATTAAAAGTGAAAAGTTTACATATATTCTAGCTTACTTTAATTTTTTTTCTTCTTTTTTTCATTATCTAACATTAATTTTGTGTTTCCAGGTAGCCAGTATCTGAAGAATTCATCAAAGAAATAAGTGATGACATTTCCCAAACATACTACCAGCTGCTTCATGAAACTGCTTCCCAAAGAGCTAGTCCTCACCTGTTGAATATATCTCCATGATGCTACCAATCTGCAAGAATCCATAACAGCAGATTGCCCCCTAGCTATGACAGATCATTTCTGCAGGGCAGCAGAGTGATAAAAACCAGGAATTTTCAAACCAGACTTCTTCATCTTAATTTAGAAACTTTACTGGGAGCATATGTGTAAATGTCTATTTTGTCAACAACAGAAGACAGCATACACAATTTAAAGCACTCATTTGAGGAGTCCAGAAAACAGTTAACTTTCACAATATGAATCTGCAAAGAGATACAGGTAGGATGAAAGGTCCCCTTTAGACACTTTGCACTTTATTGTAACTCAATTTGTTAGACACTGTAATTTACGTTTTAAACATTATTGAATACTAAACATTAAAACTTGAGACCTTGGTACTGTAATTATATCCTAAGCAATTTATCTGGGTAATTATAGCAACAATTTCAAAAACATTTAAAAATTTTTAAAAATTGGTATAATTTTAGAAAGAAGAATTATAAAGGATTTAATGCAGGATGTTGGAATGCTTTTCTCAAATAGCTGTGCCTATGCTACTACAAAAATACTTGACTGGAATTTAATACAAAATAATTAACTCAGTCTACCTCACACACCATGTGACTTGGAGTCCAAACCTCTTTCTTGGGATTAGTTTCTGACCTTTGTGAAGTCTGGACTTCTTGATCACTTATTTACCTAACAGAATGCCTTTTTATCTTTGGCTGGATATTTATCAAAGTTCTACTCTCCCCTCCTCCACCTTCCTGTATGTGCATCAGAGGCAAAGCCTCAATTTCGATGACTTCATGAGAAGAAAAACAAGGACATTCGGAATCCTTATAAACAGTCCCCACATTAATTAAAACCATGCAATGGTTCAGATAGGCAGTTCTCCCGACATCAGGAACGGCTGACAGTCCCCAAGAAGCGGGCATCTATTTTGAGCAACTAACACACAAGAGAGAGGAAGGTTCATTGGTCTTATCTTTTGTCCCCCAGAAAGACACTAAAAGAGACTCTAAAGCCAAATTTCTTATAGATCAATGAACAGGCTTCAGATGGCCCAGCAACCCTCTAAAACATATGCAAAAACTTGCAAGAATGTGCTTACATTTACTTTAGTCTCATCATCATCAAGTTTTAATAGTCTCTGCACTGGGTCTCCATTTCCTTCGTCTCAGACATGGTGAAGAAATCATTTGAAAACAGCAGTAAAGAACACAGATTTATTTTTACCAAATTCCGAACATCTCAAAAACTTCCTTTGGACAGAGACAAGCTTTCCCACCCAGGAGACCAAAGACTGCTCGCAGCAAGGATCTTGCAGCTGTTTGTCATTAAAACACTAAATAAGCTAGTACAATTTATAAAAAGCATAAAATGATTAGCATCATCCATCTACTTCCTATTAAGAAAAGTACCAGTTGACTTAAAAAACAAAAACAAAACAAAACAAAAAAAACATGTAAACTAGGTATCAGTTCAGCAACGCCAGAGTCCCATGAATACACAGTGTGTTCATGAGCAGCACACGGGATGAACTGCTACCTCAAAAAAGTTTTTACAAGAAACAAACTCAAGTGGCCAATGGCATTTAGGACTGCTTTTCCATGTAAACCAATATGAAGCAAGAAATCTGGGGGAATCTTTGTTTTGGGGGGGAGTAAACTCAGTCCCTGATATGTTGCTTCAGTTTTACACCCTTAGAGTATTATCTGCTTTCGCTGAAGTTTGCAAACAAAAGAAATTATGATAAGCCTCACCCTCTCTTAAATAATGAAAACAGGATTAATTATTCCTAATTAAGTATTGAAAAATCTTTTCATTAAAGCCTGGTTTTGTCTTTCTGCATCTCCTCATGAAAGACTCTGTAATTAATAACGCATCTGCTGTTCTCAAACGCCACCGTTATGACAGAGCTCTTCTGGGTAAGCTGTGACACAGAATCGTTTTTCTTAAAAATGAGCTGCAACAATTGTTTGCAACTCCTGGTGTTTAATGTACTTGTACGGAGTAGAACTTTATGTCAGTATTAAACGTAATTCTAAATACCTTCAATTTCTTTTTTCTTTTTTTTTTTTTTTTTTTCTGGATAAACACAGTAGTCACAAGGAGAAAGACGAATGTGCAGGCAAGAGTTTGCATGAAAACATCTGTCTCTGCAAGAGACCTTTCTAGTTACAAGACTTGTGTCCATGTTCGCCTGTCATTTCTAACAAGGCAGAAAGCTTTCTGTGGCCAGAAGACCAGCTCCTTCCAGTCTCTGCCTCCGCCACGAAATTACAGCAAGAGCTGCCTGGTTCTGCTTGATCGCTGCCTGAACCCCCGACCCACTCACCCAGGACAGAGCAACTGCCTGTAGCATCCATCCTCTCCTCCTCTCTGAGCGCTCGCTCTCAGCGCCCCCTGCCGGGGTTTTCCGGGACGCCGCAGGAGCAGCAAAGTTAAATCCCAACTCTGGGCAGCCGCATCCAGGTACAAAGCGACCAGGGCACTAGGAGGTGAAACAAGCTTCCCGCCAAAGCCCCGGGAATCGGGATCTGACCGCGCTAGGCCCAGCACTGAGCGCCACGGGCTGTGATACTGGGGAATCACTCCTCCGTCCCAGTCCTCTGCAAATCTTAGAAGGAACATTTCCCTCCGGAGCAAAGAGCCAGGGAATGTTAAATCCGCAGAGCAGCGGAGAGATATCAACAGAAAAGGGGCTCGCCTAGTTGCAGCCCACTGGCAGGCGCTTCCCAGGCCCCTGCATCTCCGCCTTAGTCGCCCTTATTAACCAAGAGCTCGGCAGAATTGCGCCCAAGTCCCACTGCCTCCCGGTTCGCGCGCGCTCTGCGAAGCCCCTGTAAAGGAGATCAGGAAACGGTACACCAGCCGGCTGGGCTGCTGCGAGGTGGCAGCTCCCCGATGGAGAAGCCGCGACCGCCGGGCCCCCGGCACCCGACCAAGCAATACCGGCCGCTCGCTGGTGGCACGCAGATCTCCACTGCGCACCTTTCGGAGGTGTCAGGCAGCGGTCCAGTCTCGCCCACAGCCGATTAGCCCACCACGACATTCCCGCTCCTTACCTCCACACTCTCAGACCTCTGCAAAGGCGAGAACACAAACTTCGAGCCCGTACACTAGCTCAACTGTGGGCGCCCCCGCACTGATGGTGGTCCTATTCCAGTACGCGCAGCTACCAGGCTGTCCCCGCCCAGGTGCCTGCAGATCGACCCTATCCGAGATCTACACCACCCACTAGCCAAACGCTGCTGTCCCTGGGTCCCGGCTACAGGCTCAGTCCACCGCCACGCGGGGATCGGGCAGGGAGCTGGCTCACCAGGTGCGGGGCGCGCTCCTCGTGCCAGTCATCCAGCGCCCTGGGGCCCGGAGCGGCTCCTCTTCAGCACCGTGAGAGAGAAGTGGAGGCAGCCACTGCTCTCTGCCACTTCCCCAAAGTCGTCCCCTAATCGTTGTGCTCCAGGCTGGGGACCCGCTCGACCTCAAGGAGCACAGAGTTCTTGGGCGCAGGGTCGACCTGCGGATGGGCAAGTTCGCGCCCAGCTCAGGCGACGAACGAGGGGGCAAAGTGGGGTGCCCGAGCCAGCTCCACGGGGTAGAGTGGGAGAAGGGAGCACCCCGAGACCGGCTGCACTGGCCCGGGCGCCCCCGCGCAGAATAAGTGGAAGGCTGTGGCCACCGCGGCGCAGGGACCGCGGGCAGCCGGAGGCTGCGGAGCCCACCCGCGGCGGGAGGGCAGCGCGCGGGAGCAGGCGCAGCGAGAGCAGCCGCCGCCGGCGCCGCCTTCCCGGCGAGTAGAGCCGCGCAGGGTGCGCGGGCGGGGAGCGCGGGCCGGGAGCGCGGGGCCGCTTCGCCCCGCCCCCGCCCCGCCCCCGCGCCGCACCTCCTCCTTCTCCTCCCTCCGGAGTGAAACCCGAGCGCCCCACTCCGCGCCTGACCTCCCCGGGCCCCTCCCCCGGGCCCGCCCCTTCCCGGTTTGGGACCCCTTGGCGCCGAAGGTGCCCCCAGCACCCCAGGAGTTCACTCCTGCCTTCCACGGGTAAGTTCTCCCGAGGGTTGACTTTTCAAGGACTCCTTCACCGGCCTCGCGGAGACCTTCCGTGGCTCCCCGCCCCCGGTCCCGTCCCTCCGACGTGGCTACTTTGCGGGGTGGGCAGTATAAAGGGCCGGAGGCAGCGCGGGCCGAGACCCGAGACGTGGCGCGTCCGCCCTACGCGTCTAGGCTACAGGTACGTGAGCCTCCCGTCGTGGGATCGGTGCAGAGGGTGGGCGGGAGCCATCGGTCCTCTCGGACTCGGAGTTTGAGATTTCGTTCCTCTGGGACGTCCTCTTGCGTGCTGAGCAAGAAACTCTTTAACGAAGACTGGGAGAGTCGCTGAGGGTTCTTGAAGGAGCAGTTTGGGGGTGAGGCTCCCACCTAGTTCAGGCCGCTTTCAGAGGGGTTAAACCAGGGAAATGAACACTTGTGCGGGACCAGGGAAGCAGATCAAGAGATCACCAAATACCCACGCTGAGCTTAGGCAGAGAAGCTCCGTCTAGACCAAAGTCATCTCTTTCAATTCTGGGGCAGAAATTCCCTGTTGCACTTTTGCGAGATGTTTGGGCCTTGCTGATTAAACACTCCTCGGATGAGAAGTTTATAATTGGAAAACAAAGTACCTTTGAAGACTCCTGTAGCTTGATACTTTGTTGCAATTCTACAGCTTTTAAGAAGAGAGGTCAGCTTCTCTGGGTTTTAAACTGTGAAAATGGGCGAGTGTTAAAATAATAGGATAAGACAGTAAAACCTGGGTTCTCGGTCCTGTCCTGAATGGTCATGTGTAACCCTTTCCCTCAGGATGGGGGTGGGGGACAGTCTGCGTTTTTGGGTTTTTTTTTTTTTTTTCCCTTCCATCCATGCTTCAAAGGGTGGCTTTAAGGTGCTGCTGCCTAAGGAAACTATGAATGTCCTCTCTCAACCGCAGTAACATAAGGATGGCCCTATGGTCCATGTTCACACAGCTGCTTTTAGAGCCAATGCCAGCCCTTTGATGGGTCAGGCAAATACTGAGAACAGTCCTGTACATCCATGGGGTTCCATTGAGCCCATCCATGAAACAAAGCGCCATTGCGGGTAGAGTGTGTCATAGCTCATGCCGGACAGAGCAGATCCAAGAGGAGGACAGTAGCATATAAGTTGCCATCAGTTTGTCTTCATTTCCTATTATTGTTCTAATGAAAGAAGTGAAACACTTCTGAAGGCGTCCATATAAACCCATTCCATACCCAAATGCCTAGTCTCTCCAACTGGTGGTGGGGCTGCCTCGGATGCTTGGGGCCGGCACTCGGATTTCCTCTAAGAGGCCTGGGAGGAAGTCAGTGGCTGGCAGCCCCTGGGTAAGCATTCCTCCCTGAGCTGTGCTTCTAGCCTGGTGCGTGGCAGCTGCTGGCTTCTGGGACTTGAATAAAAACCTTAGCACTTCTCCTTGCTGTGCTGGGGGGCGGGGGGGGGGGGGCCGGCGGGGGGGCCGGCGGGGGGGCGGGCTCCATTCCGGACATTCCGCTTCTCTGGCCTACGTGGCACAGGCCTAGGAGCCTCTCTGGAGCAGGCGGCTGGCCAAGCTCTTGCCTGGATGCCTGGTGAAGGTGGGGGGGGACCTCTGCTTTATGCTGAACCCTGTGTCTGTCAGATGGGCAGCTCAGAGCTCATGCAGGGGAATGAAGACCGAAATTAGGACCAAATATGTTCAGCAAACTTTTCCTTGCCTCTTCAGGTAGCAGTTGAAAGCAGCCAACACTTTTTTTTTTCTTTTTAATTTAAGAAAAAGAATTTCTTAACATACAGAGTTAAGCAGTGGAAAGAGGACTTTTAACACTTAACCAGGCAAATTAAGTAATTCTGTGTTATCTGGGGAGTGGGGGATGTGGTTTTGCTGTTTCAGGTTGTACTGAACCATCCTTAAAAGAATGTATTTTAGTGATAATTAACTACAAATTACTAATAATTAGCAGGGAAATAAATGATAATTTAGAGTGCATTCTTGGCTTAAAATGAAACGAGTGTCAGTTGAGGATTGCGTTTGACCTGGCTCTCTTTAAAATTATTTTAAAGTATATAGAGTTAGTTCCTTTTTCTAAATGAAATTTCCTTTCCTTTTTCCTTTGAAAAAGACTCGATCACTTACATTAAGCTGCTTCTCATCACATTGTACAATTAAGGGTAGTCGTTTTTAAACAAAAACTGTTTAGTCCTCTTCAAAATAGAAATACAGTCCTCCCTAATCTGCTTCAGGTGAACCATGCACATGAGGTCAGTGAATGAGATGACCAGAGGGACATGGTGAAAATGATGAATTCTGGGGCACTGATTCATATGACTTGAAAAATGCCATCCATTTCCTGATTCACCACGATCTTTACTCTGAAATATAAAGCATCACTTGTGTCTCTGGACTAATCAGCCGATTCTCTCTTGTCTTTACACCCCTCTCTAGTGCTTGAGTTTTGGCCATAAGGCTCATCTGCCAGCACAGAGCCAAGGAACAGGGTGGGGGCTGAAGGAGCATCACCTGGAGGAGAGGCAAAGATGCTGCTGGGGACCACAAGTGCCCTTTAAAGAAAACCATGGGAGTGGTGGTGTTTAAGATGTGGTAAGACAGTATTAAAATTCTGGAGGAAAAAAAAAAAAAAAAAAACTCAGTCCAAAATGTGTGATCTCTTTTCATTTACCTCTTAACTGAATTTTCCTGAAAGTGATCGAGGCAAGTGTTACAATTGTCATCCATGCATTTCTCTTTTTATCCCTGGTTTCCTTCTTTTAGATCCATGGCATTTAAGAACTGAGAAGAAAAAGAAGAAAAAAAAAGAATTTTTTTTTAAAAAAAGGAAAAAAGAAAGCTTGATCATCTGAATTATCCCATCATTTTTTTCTTAACACAACTAGACATTGGTTTAAAAAAAAAAAAAAAAAAAAAGTGAAGTTTGATGACTCAGTGTGGTTGCCTAGAGCTAGAGCTCTTTTTTTTTTTTTTTCCATATACTATAAATGACTTGGAAGACTCATGATTGTGGCTATAGGTGACACCGTGATGTCCCCAAAGTTTTGACAGATGAAGAATCTCAAGATGGGGAGATTTCAGGGAACTCTCAGCCCCCACTACATTCTCTTGAGCTTCACCAAGTTCAGTTCACTGTTCTTTTGCCCCAAGAAGCATCATGGTCCTCCCATGCAGAGCTCACTCTCTCAGTGCTTACCGGTAAGCAGACCAGTTCTGTTCCTAAAGCAACAGCCCAGACTCTTTGAAAGAAAGTGGCCTTGGCACATTTGAGAATGACCACAAGTGGGCGTGTTGCAAAGCAGGGGTTCCTGGTCCATGTGCTGTGCCAGTCTGCACTGAGAACTCCATCATGGTCCCTTCTCTGACATCTGATTTCCACCCGGTTCTGCCTACGGCTCCTCACCCTTCCCAGGTAGAGGGATGTGCTTTGTTGTTGCTGGTTGTTAAATGGAAGCTGATACAGAATGACCTGCCCTCATCATTCCAGGTGAGTTCTTCTCACCTGTGGGCTCTCTTGAATTCATTCCCCAAATGAGAACCATATCCCCCGACCTCATGCCACATTCAAGAAAGCAACCCAGTTAAGTCCAGTGGCCAAAGCAATGAACAGCTCAAAATGCAGCCACCCAAGCATACATTCAACAAGACGTACTCACTATCAGTTACGGGTGATGTTTCATAGCAGGATTTTTTTTTTCTTTTTTTTTTTTTGGGGGGGGGGTGGGAGTATATAGCCATCCTTAAAAATTTAGTAAGACATTGTATTTTACTTCAGCTATATATATAGAAAACCAAAGTATTCTAGAAATCTAGAAATAGTTTGCCTTATCTTTTGGGTTATATTTCTAGATATATTTTTCTAGCAACCCAATTTCCTTAAGATAAAATTGGTGTCCTCAAAACAGCCCAAGTTGTCTTTTATAAGTATGGTGCAGGGAAAGGGAAAAATGCTAAGTTTAAAAGATTTTTGGAATATCTACAGGAAATGCAGATGGTTTGTGGCATGAAGATAAAGCATCCGTATGGTTAGCTGAGTGTTATTTTCTGACATTGAGACTGGGATATATCTTAAGTGCCTATGAGTAAAGAATGGGTATTTTTTTAAAAAAAAAAAAAAAAAAGATATTTGACACTTATTAATCAATGTCATTTATATTCCTGACTTTGAAACTAGAACTTTGGGAGGAAATAAGTAGCTTTGTAAATGTATTTTCAAAAATAGTGTTCACCCTCCTTGGATTTAGAAGCACAAATTACTGTGTCTTAGTTTATTTCATCACTTACTAGGGAGATTAACTCATAATGACCTTGAATTCAATGAAAACAATATGTATGGAATTAAACCAGAATGTCTTCTGAAGCAAATCAGTAGGAAGAAGGCCATCAAGGATCCAAAGCCCTTCTGTCAAATCTCATTTCAGACCCCCCTTCTCATTCCCATTATTATGTCCTTGATTTAGCATGTCAGCTTCTCTCATCCAAATACCAACACCTCCTGCAGGTCTGCCTGTCAGTAGTTATTCCCCAAACAGCAGCATCCCCATCACCACCACGCACATACCAACCTTCATAACACTGATTTTATTTAAATTGCAAACTACCTGGCTTTAAAACAAGAACAAAGAACAAAGCTTGCTTGCAGCTAGGTGAGACCATGGAACTTCAGGATCACTAAGACAGGAAACGAGGTGGAATTTCTTGGAAGGCTTCAACTAACAGGGAATGATGTTTTCTGCCTTTCTTCCTGAAACTTGGCTGTGGTAGGTGAAATCCCAGGAGCCATCTTGAACTGCAAGGTGACGTTGAGGAGGAAGGTATGAGCCAAGGATGGTAGCGTGAAAGGAGCATCAATCAGTGGTGAATCTGTGGCACCTCCATCTCAGTGCTAAACCACCTCACCCAGACTTCACAACATGAGAAACTCTGTTCCATGTGCTTTAGCCATCATCATTTCTGTTTTTCCATAAGAATGCACTTGCTGCTGAGTAGAATGAAGAGCAACGCAGAACCATCCTGCCCTTTTCAGAAACACCGTGGAAGTAGATGTTAATTATGGAGCTGACACCTATGTGATTATAAGTCCTGATTAGTGCAGTGGTAGACAAACACACAGGGATCAGGGACTCAGGAGAGGCGCCACTGAAAAAGTAGCACCTGAGTTGACATTTGGTGGAAAAGGAGAGACCAACAAAAAGGTGGGAAGATGGGAAGAGAGCAGACTCCAGAGGAGAGGAGAAATATTGATTAACATTGGACTTTAATTCAAACACACTTATTATAATAACAAAGGCAGTAATCATAATTGCAGAGAATAGCAATAGATAACAGTCAGAGGTCATTGCACACTACTATAACAAAATACCTTAAACTCAGTAATACATAAATAATAGAAATTCACTTCTCATGGTTCTAAAGGCTGGGGAGTCCACAATCCAGGAGGCTTGGAGATGGTGAGGGCTTGGTCTGTGCCTTCATGATGGCACCTTGTTGCAGGACCCTCTGGAGAGAAAACACTGTGTCCTCATTTGGTGGATGAGATGGAAGAGCAAGAGGGCCCAGCTAGATCTCTCCACCCCTTTAATAAAGTTGCTGATCCCACCCATGAGGACAGAGCCTCACAGACAGATCACCTTCTAAATGTCCCATATCTTTTAACTGTTCCACAGATGAGTAAATTTCAACATAAAATTTGAAGGTAGCACTTTTAAACCATAGCAATCTGCCCCTGCGTTCACCAAATTCATGTCCTTGTCACAGGCAAAATGCTTTCATTCCATCCCAATAACCATGAACTTGTTCCAACATCAATTTGAAGTCCAAAGTCTCATTCCTCTAAATATCATCTATATCAGGTATGGGTGAGACTCAGGTAAGATTCATATGAGGCAAATCCCTCTCCAGTCATGAGCCTGTAAAATCAAGGAAGTTGTCAGATTCTGACATGCAGTGGTAGGACAGTTATAGGGCAAATATTTCCATTCCAAAGGGGATAAAAAGGCAAAAAGAAAGGAGGAACAGATCCCTACTAAGTCCTCTCACAGGTAAATGCTATTAAATCCAGAGACTTGAGAATAATCTTTGACAAACAATGGGGTGGGGCTGGATCTATGAGGCTCCTGGTAGCCCTGCCCCACAGTGTAGCTAAATATAGCTCACACGTTTTCCTGAGTTGCTGACCAATGCCTGTAGCTCTCCTGGGCTAAACTTGCATGCTGTGCCTCTGCTGGTCAAGGGTGTTGAGCAGCCCTGCCCCACAGATCCACTGGGCAGTGCCCTAGTGGCTCACAGCAGTCCTGCCCCTGTAGCAGATCTGCCTGCGTCCTGGTTCTCCCAGGTCTCCATAGCTCTGCATTCTGTGCACCTTGTGAGTTGCACTGCAGAAACTCTGCTGAAGTTTGTCACTTGTCCCATTCATGAGGGTAGTTCAAGCCATACCTGGATCCACTCAAACAGAAGTTGGGACAGCTAAGGAGCACTGTGCTAGAACGCAGGCAGCTGAGACTTGAGCCAGCCCTGAGGTCTCACAGATAGCCTGGGTCTCCCTAAAATCATTTGTGCTCATGGCCCTGGCACTCTGGGTCTGTGATTGGAAGGATAGCTTTGAAAATCTCTAAAATGCCTTGGAAATTATTCTCCTGTGGTCTTGACAAATAGCTTCTGACTTCTTCACATCTATACTCATTTCCTTACCCTAACTCTCCTAGGCCTTCTTTCCTAAACGTGTCGTTTTGTGCTTTAGAACATGCCAGATTAAGAATGTTCTTAATATTCAAGTTCTACTTCCCTTTTGATTATAAACTCCATTTTTACTTTTTTGTCTTTTTTCTTGTGTTTTGCCATGGTAGTCAAAAGCCATGCTGTGCTCTGAACCCTTTGCCTAGGAATTTCTTCTGCCAAAATCCTAGCTAATTGCCCTTACATTCTGCCTTCCACGAAGCGCTAGTATGTGGGCACAATTCAGTCAAGTTTTTGCCACTTCATAAAAGGATTACCCCTTCTACCAGTTTCCAGTAACTTATTCCTCATTTCTGTCTGAGACCTCTTTAGGATGACCTTCATTGTCTGTATTTCTACCAACATTCTGATCAGTTGAAAATACAACATGTACAACATACATGATGCAGCTAAAGCAATATTTATACAGAAATTTAGTTGTGAATGCTTTTATTAGGAAAGAATTTAAGGTAAACGTCCAACTCAAAAAGTCAGAAAAATAACTGGGTAAAAGAAAGCAAAGTAGTTAATATCACATATCATAAAATAGATATAATAGAAAGAATAACTCAAAAGCTGTTTTTAAAAGATTAGTAAACAGAAAGACCTCTGATATGAAACTTAGAAATGTTTAACTTTATAAAACTACAGAAACAATGACAGTGCATTTAGAAATATAGTCATTAAAGAAACTGAATAGTAAATACCAAGTAAAACAGAAAAACAGGTGTGGGTGGTTTCTCAGAAATATTCAAGACACAATTATTCCTTATTTTACAAAATGTTTTCCAGTGAATAGAAAAATCTTAGACCAAATTCAAACATTCAAAAATGTTTTATCATTAGAAAAAAATGCAGGTATAAATCATATCATCAGCAAATTAAATAAAAATCATGTGATCATTTTAATAGCAACAGAATATGCATTGCTAATATTGAGCATGAATTTATCATTCAAAAAAACCTCTTAGCTGACTAGTTAATAGAAGGTAATTTACATAATTCAATAGACTATTTGCCAAAACCATCAACAAAAAACTTCATATTTATGGTGAAAACTTGGAGGCATTCTATTAAAAGAGGAGACTTAGACCAGCATCCTTCTTAGGGACACTTCTCTTTAATACTGGAACAATTATCAAAAGGGGAGAACTTTTTAATTGCAGGTGATACAATTACAAAAACACTTAGGAAAATAGACCAAATCAAGTGTTTAGAATAAAAATTCTGCAAGTTCTGAAAATCTTTCATGACAAATTTATAAAACTAAATTTATCGATCCTAAAAATGGCCTAATAAATTGATTCTGTACTTATGTATAAGATGAATTGGTATATATCTCAAAGTCTTCCCAAATTCATCATTTAAAATAGTACACATCAAATCAAAACTTTGACCACCTAAAAAAGAAGATCCTAAAGTTTATAAGCAAAGCAAGAGCAATATTTCATAAACAGTTAAGGAATATTTTTGTGGAAGACGAAGAAGGTTAATGTAAGTCATATCAGTAATATTTACCAAGCTGTAGAAATTAAGACAATAAGATTGACAAAGAGAGTAACATAACTGAGTCCATGAACAGGCTCCATCTGGACAGGTAACAAAGGTGGCTTGTGACCCACAGCAGAGAGAACAGACTGGATCTGTGGATCCTAGATAGTTGACCATCGAGATATAGGAACATCGAGTTAGATAGCTCCCTCAAGTCATTCACAGAAGTACCTTCAAAGTACAGTAAAGGGAAAGTGAGAAAGAAAATGTTAAAAAACTTTAGAAAAAAAAAAAAACAGAAAAACATATGAAGGCATCTGCATGACCTCTGGGTGGGGAAGCGGTTCTTAAAATAAGATCCAAAGACCAGACATAAAGAAAGAAAAAATCAATACAGAAAACCACATTAAGGTTGAGAACTTCCGTTTAATGATATATGACTTAAAAGCAAGCCATGGCCCATGGGAATTTTCAGGGCATGCAAACAACAAAAGAGGGTATGCAGAATATATTCTAGAACTCCTACCATCCCATCGCATGGGGAAAGTGCAAAAGTAACCGGAGTCTCACTGGCAAATGAGCATAAGAAATCATGCAATCTCCCTAATGTCATGGAAATCCAATTAAAACAAGGAGGTACCATTTCATGTCAATATAATGAAAAGTCTGACAATGTCAATGCTTATTAAATATTGGCAAGAAGGACTTCAGAGGCCTAAATATATTCTGACACGTGGGAAGGCATTTCAGCTACTCTTGCAAGGTCTAAAATGTACATTCCATGCTGTCTAGTTGGCAAGGTTGGAGAAGGGACATGTGATGTACTGCCAGTTATATGAAAGCCAAAATATCACATCCATATAATTTATGGGTACATACACAGTAAAATAGCACCAAAATGGTAAACATTAAATTAAGGGATTTTATCTCTCAGGAGGGTGGGGAGAGGATCACTAAGAGAAAAAAACAGGGCCACCAACTTTGTCTGTGATTCTGGTTTTCCATTAAAATAAAAAATGAGATTTGAAGCAAATACTGAAAAATATTAAGATCAAACAGAGCTGGTTTGGTGGGTGTTCATTAGATTATTATCTTTTTGTGTATGCTCAAAAGATTTCATAATTTAATAAAGAGGTTTAATGGGAAATAAGGAAGTGCAGTCGGTGGAGGAAGCTCATTAGAGAGGCTTTGTCCTGTAAAGAAACAAAGGCACTGTAGCAGCCGGAGGGACGTGCGCACAGAGGCTGTTTTTTAAAGTGGGTCATCCGAAGCATGTTTGTGTGTTGGTTGAAAGACCTCCATATTCAGGCTGCAATTGTCTGTGCAGTAGAGAAATAAGATAATTCCAAAAACAAAAGCCCTGGAAAGACGAGAGGCAATGGGGTTTCTGTTCAGAGAGAGCAGGACCTTCCTGGAATTGTCACAGGAGGGAAGACCAGGGGAAACCAGGCCCAGGCAGGAAAAGAAGGAACAGAGTCTTGGTTGGTGCAGATGGACGTCGGCTCCTCTGAGAACCTTTGGTTTCTTAATGACAGTGAGGCTGGGTTGTGTGGGGGTTAGAGTGGGCTTATGAAGACAGAAGAGAAAGTATAAGGTCAACATTTTGGAAAACAGGAAAATAAGTTTATTGGGAAGATATACTTGAATCTCCCAGCTGCATTGAATGACCATTGAAGCTCATGGTCATTCTTCCCAAATGAACCCCGTCAGCGTCCTTGTGGGATTCTCTCCCACATCATTTGGCGGCTCAGGTGCTAGCAAGGTAAGGCTGATGATGGAGCCCAACCCGGAAAGCTAATGAAGGAGGACACTGAGACAAAATTTGGTGATAATGTCAATGGACTAGAGGATGAGATGAGGTCTAGGAACCCTTGCAAAGGGAGCCTAGTGGTCCAAGGTGTGTCCACAGTGATGGGAGCTAAGGGGGAGGAGTTCATGTCTGTGAAGGTGAAGACAAATGGGTCTCAGGAGTGTGATCAACACCAGCATTGCCATCTCCAAGAGGAATCCCCAGTGAATGGGGCAATGTGGCACAGGACATTCAGACACTTGAGCCATAAGCAGAATCACTCCATAATCTTGAACATATGGCTCAGAGACAACCCACCTCTGTATCCCACACTAGTATCCAGAGGAACCCAAAAGTATTTGACTCCCAACTCCACCCTCTTTCCATTATACCAAAGGGCTTCTATAAGTTTTAATGCAAAAAATTTAAAAACTGTATGATAAAATTTGCTGTTCATCTCCAGAACGTTCTCAGAGGAGATGGTGATACCCCTTAACTGGCAAGACTAATCAGAAATATCTGGGGAGTTTTTTCTACATATGTAAGCCATGGCTGAACCTATACCCAATGACTTGGAGTCTCATGGGGTAGGGCTCAGGCCTGTGAATCTGATACACAAGGCCATTCAGAACCCTCAGTATTGTCAGTATAAAACCTCACTGTCTGTAAAGCGTGAATCATTCTGGTGTCCCGAGAAGGAATGTAGCTAGGGAGCAACATTGTCAGCACCCATTGTGTTTTTCTGCCCATCCTTAAGGTTCTGGAAGTTTCTGCCTGAGTGTCCTGCACAGCGACTCACCCCATCTGGGTCTGTGCGGAGAGGCATGTTGTTCTAGTCAGACTCCTGTGCCATCAGAAGATGCTTAATATTTGCTTATCTTGCTCAAACATTCACTAAAATACCAGTTTTTATCAATTGATTTCTATATTCTGTTTATCAGTAACATCCCAGGCAAAAGTTCTAGTTCAGCTTTTTATCTCTTGGGGAAAAAGAAAAAACTGAGAGAAACTACTAAAAGGAGGAAAGATGTAATTTGACTTGTGGTTTCAGAGGTTGTAGTTCATGGTCAGTGGCTCCTAATGGCTCCTAATTGCTTTGGGCCTGAGACAAGGCAGAATATCAAAGTGAAGGGGCTCAGGGGGACAGAAATGCCCACCCCATGGTGACCAGGAAGCTAAGAGAGCAAGAGGAAGGGGCTGGAACAAGATAAAGTCCCCCAGGCCAGCCCCCAAGCACCCATCCTTCAATTATGTCCCACCCCCTACTGTTTTTGCCACCTCCCAATAATGACATCACATTGTGGATCCATCAATGCATTGATTCATTGATAACATAGCCTTTATGATCCAATTACTTCCCAAAACCCCACCGCTGAATGTTGCTGCATCAGAACCCGGCCTTCCACACATGAGCCTCTGGGGGACATTCCAGATCTGAACCCTAACAAGTTTATTGCCAAATTTATTACTTCAGGACTGCCAATATTATGGGAGTCTCTCTCTATTTTCTCTCTCATCCTCTCCTTCCCTCTCTCTCTCGCTCTGTTTTCTTTCTCTGCTTCTTTCCCTCTCTGTCTCTGTCTTTTCTGGGCGCACACACACACACACACACACACACACAGAGATGCTAAAAACAGCTTTCTAGCTTTGTGCATGGGCCCAAGATAGCCTCTGAGGGATGACTGGGCAGCACCAAGGCCTTATGATCATTGTTCACTCCTCCATTACCCCCAACTCCACACCCAACCAGTACAGACAGGATTATCTGACCATGCCATTGTAATATTTATTTCACCTTCATTTGCCTCCAGAAGATGCTGAAAACTGACCCCAGAGAACTCTATCAGGATCTTAGGGGTGAGGAAATGGATTAAACCCTCCTTGTTCTCAAAAGTTCTGTTCACACCTTTCATCTTCCACCATGTTCTACATTGTTCCTCTATGTCAGTTAGGTTTTCATCACTGTGACCAAAATACCAGACATGAGCAACTTAGAGGAGGAAAAGATTCTCCAACTCAAGTGTTCTCTCAAGTCAAGGCAGGGCTTGTTGAATCAAACTGGTGTCCAATGACTTCCTGCATTTCTTCTGATTCAATCCATCTTGGGTGGGGTCCAAAACTTGGCATCTCATTTCCAGACGATACAGGTGCTCCTTTTGGAGGGACCATGCTTTGAGAATTCTGACCTCAGGACATCAGCAGACAGACAGCCTGCAGATTACCTTCTGAAAGTCAGCACTAATGTAAAACTCGGCCATTCCTCTGCCTGGGAAGCTGTCACTCTTCATCCTCAGGAGCCTCAGCTGTGTGCACAAAGACTGCGTTTGCTCTCTTGGCGTTCACAGGGCCTGGTACAATGATTTCAGTGTACTAGATGCCCAAAAAGGTTGTTGCTTGTGGAATGAAAATAAGATGAAAGGCTATATTGCTATGTTAGATTGTTTCCAACCTTGTTAAAATGTGACAAAAATATGAAGGATTTGGGTAAACTGCTCTACTCAGAGAAGGACTCTATCTAATGTGGGGAACTCATTTGTATCATACTGTAACTGATTTTCCTCAGTCACGCACTTGAAGGAAATCTGCCTTTTAAGTCAGTGTCCAGTTTGCTCAAGTCACACTTCGGTCTTCCCAAAGTTATGACACTACAAAAGGAGCCCTTGCCCATCAAATTGTCCCTTAGAGACTGAGGACCAAAAAAAATATATGGAAAGTGATAGGATTTCATGCAAGGCCTCTCCAGTCCAGGCAAAAACACATCTTAAGGCTGTAAGACTGAAATAGGGCAGATGTGACACATCCAGAAACACCTTGGTCACAGGATCCCTGCTCCAGCTGATATCTCCCTCCAGGCAAATGGCCGGAAGCAAGGCCAAGACAGGGCTGCTTATGAGTCTCAGCACAGACTTGAACTTGAGAGCACCAGGAAGCCACGGTTCACCTTACTTAGAAAATAACCGGAGAGAAATTAAAATATTTTCCAAACTATTTTGAATAAGAGAAAGAAAAATCTCATTTGATTTCAAAGCATGACTCCTCTTTTCTCCTAATTTTGAGAGAAAGTGAACACAGCCACAAAGTGAATAGACGGCTCCCTGCCTCCCCACACAGGCATCATCAGGGCTTTCCCGTGTCCAAATGTTAATTCGAACTGACAAAACACTCCCGGCACTTTAATTTTATTTCATAACGAAAAAGCAAACTTAACTTCTAAGCGCTTTTATTCCAAGTTTAATGGCTTACATTCCCGAGGTCAGCAAGCAGATGGAGTCGAAGACGAGAATGTATAATTGCAGATTATGAAACTGCAAAATTAAGACTACTTTGTTAATGTCAAGAGAGGACTGGAGAGCTGGGAGGGATTTTCAAGATTGTTGATCCTCAACCTCATCACACAAATGAGGACACTGAGGCTGGTGTCACCGCATGTCCTTCCTCCTGGTGACAGAGACAGTCGGGGACAGGGCTGCATCAGACGCCATCTTCTGGCATATGAAGCAGCCCTCCCACCTCCCTGCGCTGCCCTGTCAATTCCTTACCCAAGGGGGTTCCTGTGCGCTCCTCATTGCTCTGCATCCTAGTGCAGAGGCCGTCATGCCATAAGTACCCTCAAGTTCCTTAGCATCTGGCTCCTCTATCTGTGGCTCAGCCATTGGTAGGGGGCTGCCCGAATCTACATGGTCAACCAGCAAATTCCAGCCAGGAGGGAAGGGAAGGGAGAATGGGAAGGGGAGTGCATGCCTTGGCTGTGTGGGCACACCCTGGAAGTTGTACACGCATTTCCCTGGACGGCTATGTGCAGACGTCTAGGACATAGCCTTCTATATCTTAGGAAAAACAAAAGTCACTGTGATTTTGGCTTCAGTTGACTCTCTTGCCATCCAAATATCTATGCCTACCCTTCTTATCACATGAAGTATGCATCCATCTCTACCCTCGGGAGATGATCCCCAAGACCCATATGGCTACTTCATGATGTCACATGAAACACACTCTTACACTCTTCTCTGCAAGACCCAGTCTTGCTCCTCTCAATCCAGCAAATATAAAACTGAAAGAAAAAATTTCAGTCCAGCCATCAGAGTCAACATTCAATGGGAGATAGGAATAGAAGCTTCAGTAAAAAGCAGACAAGCCAGCTTTCTCAGTGGAAGACAAATGGCAGTGGCAGGTGCTTGCTAGAGATCTTCTGTCCCAGAAGTAGAATCATCCTCTTGGTGACTCTGTCTGGTGGCCCCAGCAGAGCTCTCTGGAAGATCCTTGTTCACTGACCTCCACGGCCTCCAACTTTGTCCACCAGCCTTTGAGGTCCAGCTGAGGACAAATGGCCTCTGCCACTCACCTCACTGCAGGGATCCCCAGTCACATGCTTCTCCACATGGCTTCCCGGGCAACACGGTTTCCTCAAAAACTTAGCAGACACTTGATCATTTAAACTGAAAGATTCTGAAAACTGCAGCATTTTAATTTGCTGTCTTCTGTCCTCTCTCAAAATCCCTCTTACGTTCATGGCAACTCTTTTGACGGCATTCCCAGTTTTCTGCTCATGTCCACTAACGTTGCTCAGGACACGTTCCTACCACCCAAGATACTGCCAGTGACAAGGTCATCAAACACTTTGTCACTGTGTAACAAGGGTCAACACTCCCTACCCACCAGAATCTGTGTCTTTGCCACCTACTGTCCAAGTGCTTTGTCTCAGCCAGCAACATCAATCTGCCCAGCTGGATTCTTGCAAACACAACTTGCATCCTTCCCCTCCCAGGTGCCCCACTTGGCTGCGCACATTCAGTTGTGCATGACAGTGATCCAAATTCACAGTGGCCTAAACACAAAGGGAGTCCACTTGTTTCTCACATGAACAACTGACTGTGACTGTGCTCCCCAATGTCATCAGGCACCTGTCCCCCGCCCCCCACTGCTGCTTTGCCATGCCTTGCTGATTTTCTGGTCTTTGTTGCTCAGTGTTTCTCCCCACCAGATCTGCTTTCCAACCAGCAGAAAGACAGACAGAGCCCTGGACCTCCCTTACCTGTGAAGGCCCAACTCGGAGGTTTCACACTCTTCTTCTGTCCAATCCCATAACTCAGAATTTAACTCAGAAATAAACTCATTTTTCTGAATGGTATCATGCCCATATAAGGGTTTTTATTGCACTTGTGTAGAAGTTGATATTGTGGAAGAAGAGTTATCTTTGCAGCACTATGGAATTAACTGTGTCTTTTTTGTTGTTATTGTTCAATATAAAAATCTAGAAAACTATCTTTAATGAGTTTTTTAGGTACAATTGCAGTGTGGCTGAACTGTTTGCCTCTGACCTTCTCAGTGACACTACCCAGAAGAAATGCATAGGAACTTCCTCATACGAAGCTTTAGGGCAACCTGATCCTTGGCTGTCGCAGATCTTCCCTCAGCTCCCAAACAAGGTGGGGACCCTGGATTGGGCCAGACCAACACTTCCTCAGGCCCAAGTGTATTAATTTGATAAGTCGGTCTACAGTACCCCCTCAGTTTCTCTTCCAGTAATGATTTATACCCTCATCTACACTGAGTTCCTCGGGACAGGAGAGGGACCTGAAGCATGAACTAAGTGAAGCCAGAAAGAGGCCTGCATTTGTGCTGCTGTGTTTCAGGCAAGAGGCCAGAAGATATGCATAGGGAATGAGAGAGGTATGCATCTCATCTTCATGAGAGCTACATGAAATAGAATCAGAATTTGATATCTAGGGAAAAAAATCATCAGAGTTGCATAATATGGATTTCCCCCTGAACATTTGAGGCTGCTCCCACACTCCCTCTGCTCACCCATAGGTACAGACATCATGGATTCAAGGACAAGTTACTTATTTGCTGAACTTGAAATGTGAGAAAAATAAAAGTGGCTTTTTGTTGTCCCCTCCCGACATAGGAGCAATATTTACCTCCAGGACATGATTGCTCTTTCCAGAGCTGTCTGCCTGAGAGCACTATTAGCTATGAACCTTCCTGCCCTGGTGGAAGTGGGGAAATGAAGAAGTAGGAAGAGGGAGGCTGTTACTTTACTCCTTAAGGAGGGATGCCCAAGACCTGTGGGAAGATGCAGAGTACCTAATCCCCACATTCAAGAAGAAACACATCTCTCTGGCTCTTTGAAGCAAGTCCTCTGTGAGTTGCATGTCTAGGGTTAGAGAACCAGTCTTTGAATTCTTACTACTGATGACAGGCAAATCCATACCTAAACTACAAGTTACAACGAAACTTAACGATATATTTTTATATTATTCATTTGCGTGAAAGCAAAATGATTCTGAATCTGTTTTAGAAATGCACATATATATCTTTGTTTCCAAAATCATTAGCCAAACAGAAAATGCATCTATGACTTCAAGCAGATGGAGACACCCTCAGCCCCACCTACCGACAGCTGTTGCTCTGTTGTGGAGGAAGACATGCAATGGGGTAGGATCCCAAATGATCACTGGCAGTCCACGGAGTCCCAAAGTCAGTACACAAATGCAAAATGAAACATCTTTGCAAGCTATGAGCTGCAGGATACCCAATTAGGGCAAATGAAAAAGGAACATGCAGACCTCAAGGATGCCTTCTCCTCCTCCTCCTCCTCCTCCTCCTCTTCCTCCTCCTCTTCCTTCTCCATTTTCTTCCCTTTCATCAGTTGCTGGGACAGGTCATCACAGCATCTCCATCTCTGCAGAATGGAGGAGGTGAGATTGCTCACAAGGTCTGAGGTCTGTCTGTGCTCAGCTTCCTTCTGATCTAGGGAAGAAGAGTGGCTCCATTGTCTGTGACTCCAGCAAACAGAGGAGAAATGACCTCCGGGTAGACAAAGGATGAGCAGTCAGCCCATCTGGTAAGCCATCTAAGACTAGGCATCGGACATAGAAGGACCCTGTGACACTGTGTGGCTTCTACTGTCACAAATGCAAACATGTGCTTTCCTTTTTCATTAAATGTTTAATTTTGAGAAAATTGAAGATTTTCATGCACTCGTAAGAAAGCCTATAGGAAGATCCCTGTATTATGTTCCCAGTTTTCTCAATGGTAACATCTTGCAAGATGATGGATATTGACATGGATGTAATCTCTTGACATGTGTCATGCTTTTGAAATCAATTTAACTCTGTGAAAAAGTAGCAAAGCTATAAACATCCCTAAGGTTCAGCAAACAATCTTGAGATGTCATGTTATATATTTATGTACAGGATGCTTTGTTGGCTGGGCAAAGAACAGCAGGTGCTGATAAGTCACTGAATCCTGGCTGTTTTGAAGTGACCCAATTCCTCATTGGCAGCATTTACCATGGAGGAGGAACATTTTTACATTTTGTTTCAGTTTAGCATTTCCTAAAATTAAGATGATAGAGTGTCCGGCAGGGTATGCACCAGCAATCATTACGCAGAGCAGAAAGAGGAAGCTTCCAAACTGCAGAATTTGAGCACAGAACAAAATAGTCATTGCATAGTGGGAGAAGTAGAGGATTAGGAATGACAGGATGGAGAGCAGTGCGTTGATGTGGGGATTCCTGCAGGGGTCCCTGGTGCCCATGGTTCTCATTTTCTGAGTGTGTCTTCCCAGGGAGAAAACCAAGAGCAGAACCGCAACGAGGAAGATAAGTAAAGGTGGCATGAGTTCCGCAATGAAAATATAAAATGGTTCAGAAGGTGTGTCTTCAGTTTTAGTCCTATTTTTGGAGAAATAGTTCTCGATGACTCCTTTGTAAAATGTCCACATATATTTGTTTTGGAGGCCAGAACTAATCAATGAGTGGAGCAGAGACCCCAGGATCAGCCAGGGCACCAACTTGGATATCCTCATCTTTAGCCAGAAGAATATCGGGTGTGGAATGGTGACGATCTTGACACAGTAGAAAACGCCAAGCCACGTGGCAAACCAAAGCCCCAGTTCATTTACAAACATGAGAATTAGAAAATTATCAATAAACACAGACTCTTTCACCAAGGAGAGAGCAACCAGATGGACGCTAAAGATGAGCACCTGCATACAGATCCTAGTCGTCGCCAGGCAGGAGAGGAGCAGATCCAGGGAAGCCAGTCTTCTCTGCCTGACCAAGGTGATGCCGTTCACCACCAGGATGATGCCATTTGCAAAGACCCCAGTGAGGGACTGCATCACTGCCCAGAGAAGAAATATGATGAAGTGAGCCTCTAGCATTTTAAAAAGAGAAAAATCAGTTATTTTTTAAAAGGATGTATAGATTTCAGACAGTGCCAACTATTCACACTTTCCAGTTTTCTTTCAGCTCCATCAGGATCCCCGTGGAAGGCAATGGAGTAGGAAGGGATGTGCATTTGTTTATATTGCCACTTTCTCAATTTAGTTCTGAGACAGTCAAATAAGAAAGAGATACTCTGGCAAGATTTGCTTGTTAGTGACGGCTTTTGCATTTTCTATGTCTACTTAGCTTTCAAAGTCATCACAAGCAAATAGTGGAATCAGACACCTTTAGATCTGCTAGGAAACCAACCCTAGGTACTCAGTCCTCACTCTATCATGAGGGACTAATTGTGGCTACAGATGTGGCTCTACCCAAGGTTATTGAGGCATTCTTCAAAAACCAATTTTTGAAAAGTTATCCCTTCTGCTATAATGAAGTCCTACAACCAGCAATATAAGATGGCTAACCTAAGTAGCAACACTCTAATCTTCAAAGATTGAACAATTAAGGACAATCCCAGATTTAATCTTTTATATGATAAAATGCAGATGATAAGTCACAAAATGTCATAAAATACAAAAGTAAGATCATTAGGCTAATATATATGTACAGACATTGGGTCAAAAACCTAAAGGAAGGTGAGGTGTGATGAAGGGGCTCACTCAACACCTCTCATACCAGCATCATTTGTAGGATAATTCAAGTGTTGAAATCTTGTCCCTGCTGTTTTTCCAAAATGATGAGAATTGTATGACTTGAGCTGATAGTTCTAGAGGAGAGATAAAGACAAAACAGCACATGATTCAATTTGTGGCTCTAACTGTTTGCCTCTGACCTTCTCAGTGACACTGCCCAGAAGAAATGCATAGGAACTTCCTCATACGAAGCTTTAGGGCAACCTGATCCTTGGCTGTTGCAGATCTTCCCTCAGCTCCCAAACAAGGTGGGGACCCTGGATTGGGCCAGACCAACACTTCCTCAGGCCCAAGTGTATTAATTTGGTAAGTCAGTCTACAGTACCCCCTCAGTTTCTCTTCCATGCAGATCCCAGTATCGATTTACACCCTCATCTACACTGAGTTCCTCGGGACAGGAGAGGGACCTGAAGCATGAACTAAGTGAAGCCAGAAAGAGGCCTGCATTTGTGCTGCCGTGTTTCAGGCAAGAGGCCAGAAGATATGCATAGGGAATGAGAGAGGTATGCATCTCATCTTCATGAGAGTCGCAAGCACTAAGAGAGAGGGTCTACGCCCAGGGAATCGGGGTGCACAATTACAGAAAATAGCACACTGCCTTTTCTAGAAGGCTAGAAAAATCTTATGCTGATAGATGTGCATTGTGTTTATGGGATGGGCTCTGGTTTTTCCTGCCCACCTGAAGACCCCTCTCCTGTTGACTCAGTACCCCTGGTCCCCAGTGGCAGCAGTGTGGCTGCTTGGTGTTGTGTGCTGACAGCAGACACAGACGAGTAGGAACCAGAACAAGACAGGCAGAGGAGACCAGGCAGGAGAGGCAGGGCAGCCCGCTAACTGCGCTGGTTGGCATGTGCAAGGGGCTCCTCTGGGCATCACTGGAAGCAACTCAGAAAGGGTGCTCTGTGGTGAGCCAATCCTCAGCCATCAGGCTGGAGGCCACTGGGCTCCCAAACCTCTGCTTTATGCTGCCCAGATGCAGACCATCTGGGTGATGATAAATATGCAGCATCTTCAGAGAAAGAAAATTTCAAATAAAAGATACATGAAGGAAAATTTATAAAAGAATAAATAAAATAGATATCAGATATAAAAGTTAGCTTTGCTTAAAAATAACAATGATGTATCATTTTCATCCACCAAATTGACAAAATGATCAAACATGTATTTTTCCATCTTATTTGTCTGATAGGCATGTACGGATGTGATAAGACAAATATTAGCATGAACTTTTAAAATGTGCATACCATTTCACTCCAAATTAAAGAAATAATAAAAGAGGTTTCCAAACAACGGGGACAGAGAGTGCCACTGACACTCATATACATGGTAAACCGAAGGAAATAGCATAGTATCCCAAAATGGACAATCAATGAAACAAACTGTATTCTATTCATTGCAGAGCTACAATGGAGCCACTTATACTTCAGTGTAAGTATACATAATATACTTACATAATATAAGTATGTCATACATCATATACTCTGAATGCGTGTTTCAGCCCAAGGAAAATTATTCATGGCATAATCATAAAAATTCTTCATAAGATGTCGTATTATGACATAAGTGAAGATCACAGGTAATACTTCACAGCATGTGAAGTATTAAATCCTAATCGCAGTGTGTAACCAAACATGTATACAGAGAAGGGTGTTTATCACATTTTTAATTATGAAATTTCTCTGTTTTCAAAATTTTTCACATTGAGCACATGTATTATCTCTATGTTCACCAAAAAATACAATCAATGTTGCCCGTACAGTCACATGGCCTTTGTGTTAGCTTTTCCTCGTTGTGATTAAGATACCCAACAAGAACAACTTAGGGGAGAAAAAGTTCAATTTGGGCTCAGGGTTTCAGAGGCTCAGTGTACGGTCTGCTGCTCCATTGCTTTGGACCCAAGATGACACAGAACGTTATGGCCGAAGGGTGTGGTGCAGGAAAACAGCAGCTCATGGCAGTTATGAAGCAGAGGACGAGAGAGGAGCCAGGGACAAGATACATAATCCCAGGGCACATCTCCAGTGACCTGCTGGCTCCAGTCACACCCCACCTGCCTTCAGTGGCTGCCCAATAACTCATTTGGATTATCAATCTGTCCAATAGATTAGTCCACTAATTAGGTTACAGCTCACGTAATCTAATCACTAAACCTGTGAACATTCCTGCATTATCTCACACATAAGCTTTTGGGAACGCCTCATTTCCAACCATAACAGCTTTAAACCTTTGGGTTTCCTGGCCCTAGGGTTCTTACCCCCATTGTCCCTGATGTGCAGACCTGGAGAGAGATTCAAAGGAAAGCCAACCTCCTCTTCCAGCCCTGTGCTCCTGAGACCACGCTGATTATCAGGGATGGAGATGGCTTTCGGCTTGACGGAGCTCCACTCAGAGTTGGGCACATGCTTAGTATTCCCTTTTATTGAGGACCCTTGTGTTTCTCATTCTTTTTGTTTGTTTGTTTTGTTTATGTCTTTCTTTGTTTAGAATCATCCCTTGTGGTTGTTCTGCCCTTTAGAACTTTCATCAGTCCTCATGTTGAGTTTTCTATAACGTATCTGGTTAAACCAAATGAAATTGGTAATACTTAACGATTTTATTTTACTTCCATAGGAAGAACTTTCATCTGGTTAAATCCTACTTCATTATATCTACGTTACCCAAGTGGAAGACAATTTCTTTGCTCTGATTCATCAGAAATCCTGGTTCACTGCTCGGACCATGTGGGTAGTAGTCCAGCATGGGTCCTGGGCAGTGTTCCCTGTGAGAACAGATTGGGTCAGTTTTACTTGAGAACTCTTAGAATGATACTTTCATGCTAACCAACCATTTAGAGGGTCAGATTAGAGCGCTGACATACAAGTAATGTCACACATACACACGCGCGCGCGCGCACACACACACACACACACACACACACACAAACACACACAAGTGAAATTCCCCTGGCTCCAATTAAGCAAGAAGATGAAAAAATAGATTACTTTCACAAAGCTTAATGAACTGTATTTTTTGAAACATTTTAAAATAAAATTGAATTCAAAATATCAAAAGCTACAGATGACTAGAAATCATGTAAAAACAAAATTCATATTTAAAATGCATATTTCACACTGTATTAGAAAAAAAAATATGCTCCACTCAGATTGTTCCTGCAATTCTCATAGTAGAAGAATGAGAGACAGAGAAAAATTGATCCAGAAATGCAAGTAGAAAAACCCTTTTAACAATTCTTGGGCGCAATTAGCAAATGGGTCAAGTAATTACTATTTAATGTAGTTGCCCTTCTAGATAATATGCTGTTGCTTTTAACATTGGGTTAGGAAATGAGATTCTGGGTGTGGAATTGATGATATGAAGTATTCCCCAGGTTGGCAGCTGGATGTACATGCCCAAATTTTAAGGATTCAGGAGTCCGTAGCTCATAGATGTTGCATCTGGATCAGATTTTTGAGTAAAAAGAGCAGAATGCAAGGAAATTGAGAATGATGGAGGCTATAGGAGTGCTACCCTGATAGTAGGAAATGAGGAGAGCTCACAGAAGCCTGGAGCAGGGACAAGCTCAGAAAGAGGCAGCACTCAACTACATCAGTGCTGCTGAGAATTGCCCATTGGATCTAACCATGCCAAGGTCACGGGTGACCTCAACAAGAACAGCTGGAGAAGATGAGAGAAACCAAAAAAGTTTGCTGCAAAGAATGGTAGTACTAGCTCAAACCCCAAGAGAGTAAAAGGTGTCCCACTTACCTAAATATTTAAATTGTAAATGAAATTAATACACTGTCACAGAAAAGATAATGCATCCATATATTTTGAAAAAAAGTTATTTTGAGGGTTTGGTGGTGCACATCTATAATCCCAGCTACTCCAAGGCTGAGTCAGGAGGATTGCCAGTTTGGGACCAGCCTCAGCAATTTAGAAAGCTCATGTCTCAAAAAGTAGAGGGCTGGGTAGAGAACCCCTGGGTTCAATCCCCCATTATTGAAAGAGGGAGAGAGAAAGAGAACTGGGGGGAATATATACTTTTAATGCAAGATGTTACTATGAGAAGAAAATGGAAAGATTGTGGGATCTTTCTGAAGGTTTTATTACAACTGCATGTGAATTGGTAATTGTCTCAAAATATATCTGAAGTGCTGTCATTACTATTATCTCAAAGGCTAAGTAGTGATAACTTTTAAATCTAGAAGGAAGGTTTGAATCTCGGCTTTAGAACTCAGCCTCCCTCTGCCTCAAAACACAGAGAAGGTGCTGCCCGTAGACTTTGCAAGGCCCAGTGCAAAATGATGATGTTGGGTTCATTGTTAAAAAGTGGTCAAGAATTTCAAGATGTCAACAGCAGGGATTAACAAAGTATTGAGACCACCTGAGCAAGGGCCCCATGTGACTACACGGGTTTTCCTCGTTCCAGCAGGATTTGTGGTGTGTGTGGTTTGGGCTTCTCTCTGGCATCACCAGTCAACTTGTGTGGGGCAGAAGGGCAAAGGAAGGTAAGGCTTGAAATCCATTAGCAGTTCAGAATCTAAATTGGAGACAGGCTGTGGACTATAAGCTCTCACCTCCCTCAAGTCTGCTCACCTGTCACTGTCTTGGTGACACCTACCTGATAGTCTGATTAAAAATTTTACCTCATCCCCCAATGTCCAGTTCCCTTACTGAGCTATTTTTTCCCCAGAGTCATCTTTAATAAACTACAGATGGAGTTACTTCCCAATAAACTCACTGTAAGGTAAAAGTGCATCTAACATGCCCAACCTGCCAAACACCGTAGCCTAGCCACACCTAGAGAAGTCATGTTGGATTGTGTGGCTGGCTGGGAGCTGCTGCCCAGCATCATGAGAGATGGTTGCACCATGTATCACTCTCCTGGGAAAAGATCCAAACTCAAAACTCAAAACTCAATAGGAGATTTCTCCTGAATGTAGCCTATTGCTTCTGAACTATTATCAAGTTGAAAAATGGTAAGTTGAACGATCTGTTAAGTTGGGATCTTTTGTATATATTTTACTTCTATTGTGGCTGTTGTCCACCTCCCCTTATTAGGAAGTAAGTTCTATCTAAGGGATTTTCATCTCTTTTGTCCTGAAAACAATACCAAGGCTGAATGTAGTGCTCAATAATATTTGTTGGATGGCCGGCTGGATAGATGTGTGGATGGATGACAGAGACTAGCCTCATAAATCAATCTGGATGTGAGGGCTGCGGGGGTGGCGAGGGGATGGAGATCCTGACCACAGGACATCTGTCTTGTCTCTTCTTATTTAGGAGTCTTGACTTACACAATGCTGTACCACCCATTCCCTTTAAAATGCTAACAGTGCCAGGGCTGAACAACCATTTAGCACTAAGGTCGAGTTAGCATGTTAATACTTTGGCCATAAGACCATAGACCAGAATAAGAGTGGTTGAAATATCGCCTTTAAAGTATAAAACTGCAAACCGCAGGTTAGGAGTGACTGAGTGGAACAGACAACATGTTAAAGCTGATTCATAAAGCAGCCATCAGATGCCACTGTGTCATCCTTGACTCCACATTCTCAAGTGGCTCTCGCTCGGTCAAAGTGAGAGAATGATTAACCTTGGGATGACTTACTCCCCCAGGGACCCCATGACCCCTAGATTGTCTGGAAGAACCAGGTGCTCATGACGTGATGGCTTGGGTGGCAACTGTGGGAAGGAAGAGAAAAATTTTTCCATAGGAAAAATGCCCAGAGTACACAGAGGAGGAACTAGGAGCCAGGCACCAGAAGTAGTCCTCACCTGGTGCCCGGGGACCAGAGCTGGGCATCTGAGCTGATTTAACGGGTCAGGACTTTGACTCTACTTTCAGGTTTCTGGATGACATTAGTATTATGTCAATTTATCTCTTTTCTGATGTCTTTGTTTATGAAATTTCAGAAATGGGGGACAGGCAAGGGAAGGCCTCCTTCCAAAGCCAACATTTTGTTATTTTTGTCTGTTATGATCCACCAGAGAAAGCCCAAGCTACACATCCATAGCACTTAATGTGTTCTTTGCATTTGGGGGGTGCCAAAACAATGTTGTGCTTGATTCTGGGCTTTCTTATGGATGCCTGCTGGAGTAAATTAAGAGAGTAAAAAGAATTTTCTAAAAAGAAAAGAAAACATTTTTAACAAAGTTAACCTATCAGCAATGTACAGTGTGCATTCCTGTAAGACTAGAGGCTCTGGAAGCTGAGGCAGGAGAATCAAGTTCAAAGCCAGCCTTAGCAATTTAGCAAGGTACTAAGCAACTTAGCAAGACCCTGTCTCAAAAATTAAAAAGGGATGGGGCTGTGGCTGAGTGTTTGAGTGGCCCAGGTTCAATGTTTGGTACAAGAAGAAAAAAAATTCACCTAAAGTTCACCTGTCCCAATTCTATACTTTCAGTACCCTGTGTGAAATTCTGTCTCATGATTTCATTGTCCTGATTATAGAATTTGAATGTTATTTCAGTGATGAGGAAGGCCTTCAGTCTCTCATCCCCTGCTCTGGACCACTTTCTCTGAGTTTGAATGCCTTCTTCTCTGGGGGTTAGGATATGGCTGCATCTCAATCATTACACAAATGGAAAGGGAAGCACCCAGGAGAATTATTGTCTCCAACTTTGAGACTGAAACATATTAAAATATAAAGCAAAAATCATTAATCATGGCTTGGAGATGACAGTGAATGTTCACCTTGGGAATTTAAAGTAACACAATTAAAAATTATTCTATGCCTCATCTGTCAATCTTTAGGATGCTTGTATCAGTCACAACATTAACAAGAACAGAAAATCTTCAGCACAGCATACATAGTTATGGAAATATCTCAAAGTCAAACTGAGGGTTAAAAAAAACAGTTGTAGCACTTGTAAAAAACAAAAAAAGGAAACAAAGACAGAAAACGGAACTCCTCTGCATTCCATCAACTTTGAGAAGAGCAACGATAGAATTCCAACCTTATAAATATCAATGAGTCCTATAAATGAATACAGAAATACCCTCCCCCAGGAGGACACTAGGCCATTGCTGCTCAGCAGTACTGATGTGACCACCACCGTGGGCCTCCTCCCATCCTCCCCCTTGACAAATGGAAGTATTTATTGTGTGATTTTCTTCAAAACTAACTTCTGCTGTTGCTGTCTGCTTTCTGTTGTAGGTCTGTAGATCAAGGCAATCAGAAGCAGCCCAGATGCAGAGAATATGTAACTCCCTGGTTTTGATTGTCAGGGACTTGGGTATTTCTCACGAGAGGGTGATAGATGCTGCATGCACGGGGGCAAGGTCAACATTTGTGTCTGCAAGGGTACACTGGAGTAGCTTCATCCCTGCTGTGAGCTGTTGTCTCCCTCTTTCTATAAGAGGATCAAGAGGATTGCTGCCCCTTTAGCCCCACATCTTGACCATGTGACTTGCAAGGGTCAGCAGGTGTGAGAAGATAGGATGTATAGGCTGCTTCAGAGAAGAAGTTTCCAGAACCAATTGATTTTTTTTCTTTGGCCATGACCAGGGCATGTCCCAGGTAAAAGTCTCTCCCTCAGCTTTACCTAGAATGAAGATACAACCCACAGACAACATAAAATATGAGGAAAGAATAAACCAGCAACTTGAAGTTGTTTGCTACTGTAACAAAGATATAGTGAAAACTGACTGATTCTGGAATCACCCAACTGTTACTTAGCTGATTACTCACAAGCCAGAGTCAAGCAAGGCTATGCCTACAAAGCATCTGGTCAGTATGGTTGAAGGGTTTTTGTCATAGTTTCAATATTCTGAGAAATGAAGGGCTGGCAGCATGTAAACAAAACATCTGGATTATGAACGGAGATTTGCAGGGCAATGATCATGTGGGCCTGCCCCTGTGTTGTTTGGCAACAATCATCATGCTCTAAGAATGCTTGGTGCTTTGGGATGTAGCAGTATCTGGCAATTAGAACCCACTTGCACTCTGTGTAATATGGCATGTGCTATGTATGACTTTCTCCAAGAGAGATCCACACTGTCTCCTTCAAAGATGAAGCAACATCCAGAGGTCTTGATAGCTGAATCTGGAAATGTAGGATGCCATGTCTAACCACAACAGATCCAAATGTGACTTGATTTCTTCCCTGTTTTAGAAAAGGTTTGACAGATTGATATTCTTTGCTCTCCTTCTCTCTCTCTTTTTACCCCAAACAAAAATATTACCACTTTAATGATTTCCTTTCTAAGATATCAGCATTAACACTCACGTATTCAAAGTCATTTGTATAAATTGCATGGGAAGCTGTTGCCCTCCTTGTGGTCAGAGGGCCCTAAACAGAAGTTGGATGCAGGCTGTCAGTGTTCTTGTTAGAGCATCAATAACCTCGGCCTTTGGGAAGGAGGCTGAATGAAGACGGATGGGTGGTGGGCTCCATCCAGTCAGGCTCCTCCACTGCCAACTGCGGACTTGTCTGCCAGGGGCACACTAGTCAAACGCAGTTAACAGATGCCCAGGCCACCCCCCTGCCTCCGCTGCTAACTCTTTATCATTTAGATAATGTGACATGCTGCTTGTTGTTTGTTTGATACATGCTGGAGAGAAAGCATTTTACAGAGAATTATTCATAATGTGTCAGAATCCATTGTTTACTTGTGGATCTCAAGCATTTTGAATCGCAGGTGTTTGGAGAGCTAACAGGTCTGAGTGGAACCCTGAAAGGAAAAGAAGCTTGTTTGGATTCGCTTGGGCCAGTAGGAAAAAATCACACACACATACACCTTAGGTTTTCTTAAACATAAACACTTTATACTACCTTAAATGTAAAATAAAAGCCTACCATTTATTAATTCACTACATATATGTTTTGGGTCTACATATATGTTTTCCATCTATACCTCTGCTGGGTCAGAGCAATGGTAAGTTCTGCCGTAAGCTCCACATTTGGGTTGAATAACAGAATGGATGTTGTGGTTGTTATCATTTGTGTAACAATCCAATGATGAATTCCTGGTCAGGAGGCAGTTTTTCTTCAACTTATGATTCAAAGACCCCAAAACCTTCCATCACAGCTCAGCCAGCTCCTGGAGCTAAGGGAGACTCCTGGAGTCTCCCGTTCCTAGTCAACAGAGGGAAGAGATGGTGGAGAGGCTGGTCTGCCTCCCAGATACCACCTGGGAAAGAGCACACACCACGTCATTCACATCTCACTGACCAGACTAGCTTATGGCCAGACCCGGATGTAAACCTGAGGTGGAGAATGTTCTAGGTTGAGCAACCACGTCCCCAGACATCTCTGAATTGTGCAAGAAGGAGCAGCATTTGGGGTGCTTGGATTTCTCTGCCACAAATACCTTGTTGCTTAATATATTCTATGTGTCTGTTTCTGTCCACATACTTTAAAGCACTGGCCTTTTTATATCAATGTTGTGTCAATTCTATTTCAAAATTCAAGGTGAACAGCACTAAATAATTAACATTTGATTCAATCTTTCTGTACAAATAATTTGAATTCTACTGCTCAAAATATTGTTGTGGAACACTTGCCAATTCATATTCTCTTAATAGTACTGGAGAGTTTCAGTCTATAACACAAATTTTGGGGTGGAGGACATAGTATCCTGCAAAGCACTCAAGCTTTCTCTGAGATACCAATATATATATGATGACCAATTTATGTATATATATATATATATATATATATATATATATATATATATATAATGACCCCCAAAACTGTTTCCCTGGGAAAGAATTCAAATAGTTTCCAATTGTTCCCTTCACCTTTCATTTATTAACTTAGAATTATTTATTATTCTCCTCGATGCCTGGCATGAAGTCACATCTTCTATTCATTATCATTGACAGAGGTCAAGTATCTGATCACCTGTATTTTCATTGTAAATTGTTAAGAACTTTCCAAAGGGAAGTGAAATGCATAAACCAGTTCCACTCTTCTCTCACCAACATGTCTACCTGCTGGTTTATCTCAAAATGCTCAGGCCAATTCCTGGTCAGCCAGACAGTCCCTCTCCTGCATCTGGCTGGTCGTCCTAGTGCAGAGCAGGACGCAGACCACAGGCTTCCTCTCCCTCCTCCCAGCTCCTTCTGAGCCTTCCCACCCTCACCCACCACCACTTCCCAGGTATCCTGCTTCCAGCAGAGGGGGAGAGGTCTATGCTGCTGAGGGGCAAGGCAGCCAGATGGCTTTCCTATTTATTGCCGTTGCTGTTTTGTCTTGATTTCAACCACATTGAAGAAGGACTTAGCTGCATTGATGGTAGATTGTAGAATGACTTCTGGTGTCTAGTTTGAACAGAATTCCAAGAACTGAGTGACAGTGTTATTATAATTTGATTCAATTTCCTTCTGTTTATGTGGATGGATTTTCTAAGAATTTGAACTTGTAAAACTGAAATGTAGGAATAGAGTTGATGCTGAATTCTATTTTATTTTAGCAACAAGCAATATTTATCTAGGGACAGAAGAAAAAAAAGAAAAAAGAATAAGAAAAAGAAAGAGAGAAACATATCATCCATCTCACCGAGGATGCATTTTTTTTTTTGATAAATGCTATGTTCTTTCTTATAATTATCAAAATTTGTGAGACATTTTCAGTTTTGTTCCATTATGCAATGGTAATTATTTTAATGATAACTAAATCCAGAAGTAATTATTCAAAATGTAGAGCAGCATATTTAAAATATCACATGATATTTTAAAAAATTAAATTTAAATACATACCCATATTTATATTGTAGAGAAGTATAATGGAAATGCAAATTTAATGAGTAAAGGAAATTATGTAAAACTTCTCCTGTAAAAGAAGAGTTTTTCATGTAATTTAAAAATAGTTGACAGTGACTAGCAAATCTTTTGGAATTTAGAGTCCATTGGATATACTTCCCAAAGTAAATATAAAAGTTTTATCTAAAATTTCCAATGTTTATAGAATATTAAAGATCATATCCTGGTGATTATTTAAATCTATATTTTGTGTTTGACTTTACAATGTGTAAATACTCCAGGCATTTGTAACCCGACAGGATGTCATGTGCACCATGGTGTGGGGCACCGGCTGACCCTCCTGTGGGTCGGGCTGGGAGGCACATCTGAGTTCACAGGGGCAGAGCTGTCCCACCACCTAGTACCTATTGGCCTGTGTGGGTTACAGACAGCTACTGAGCCTCCCTGCTTCCCCCCTTGAGAAGTGGACACTTGCCCTTGTTCTTAAGACCAGGCTGAACTGTGACCGACTCTGGTGCCTGGATGGCAGTGGACATGGCACTCCAACCTTTGAGCCTGGGCCTTAGGAACACCACAGCACTTTCCCAATCATTATTTTAAATATATATATATATATATATATATATATATATATATATATATATATACACACACACACACACACATACATATTCATATACACACACACACACATACATATTCATATATGTATACACACACATACATATTCATACACACACACACACACATATTCATACATATATATATGAGCAATGTAATGTTGACACTAACAGTTGGCAGAAGACTCTATAGGGCAGATACCTCACACCAACCCCCACACGTGTAGCTCCACCCCATCAGCAACTTGCTGGAAAGATGGACCTACAATACATGTCACCCACAGCCCACGGTTTACCCTGAGGCTCAGTCTTGGTGCTGCATGTTCTGTGTGTCTGTAAGAGAAGATGCACAATGACATGTGCCTGCTGTGACAGGATCACACAGAGGTTGCTCCCAGCCCTCGGTGTTCCCTGTGCTCGGCCTCTGCGTCCTTCCTCTCTTGGAGGCCGAGCACAGGGAACACCTCCAGCTCTTGGCAACCACTGTCTTCCTTGTCTTCCCAGTTGGGGCTTTTCCAGAAGTCACCTAGATGGAATTGACCAAGTCTAGTCTTTTCAGAAGGACTTCTTCTATCTACAATATGCACTGAAGTTCCCCTGTGTCTTTGGTCACTTGAGAGCCCACATCTTCTTACCATCGAGTAGCTCTCCATCGTCTGGATGTACCTCCACGCTTTTTTCCATTCAGCTGCCAAAATACAGCTGGTTGCTTCCAGGTTTGGGTAATCATGAATAAACCACAGTCTTCTTGGAGTGGAGCTCACTCTCTGATGATCCAACTGCCCTGATGAGGGAGTCCAGTGAGTCACATGGAGAAGACTTCTGGGGGCAGAAATCACAGCCAACACCATCTGCCAGCCATGAGAGTCAACTCTGACCTTCGACCCCAGGTGAGTCTCCAGATGAGCAACCCACAGCTGCCACCAGGCAGAGGAAAGCTGAGTCCACGAATCCACATCACCACTCCCGTCACTGTGAAGCCCCCGAAAAACTCTTGTGTGAGAAAATGAAAGAAGGTTTAGAGGTGAAATAATTGGGTTATGAGAGCCTTAACTTAATCAGTGTGTTCATCCCCTGCTGTCGCCCCTGATACCCTGATAGGAGTAACTGATGGTGACTGTTTGAAGGTAGGGTGTCTAGAGGACATGGGTCCCTGGGGGTGTAGCTTTGCATTTTTTATTTTTGACCATGATTGCATCTCTCTCTCTCTCTCCATCTCTGATCCTTGGTGGTCATGTCCTGACCTACTTTCCTCCACCACCTCTTCTGCCATGATGTCTGGCCTCACCTCAGGTCCTGAGGAGTGGAGCCTGCCCTCTATGAGCTGGGACCTCTGCGACAGTGAACCCTCAAATACAATTTCCTCCTTAATATGTTCTTGTCAGGTCCTTTGGTCACAGCAGTCCTTTGGTCACAGCAGTGAACACGTTGACAAAGCAGCCTCATGTCTGTCCATGTCAAGTTTCACTGAAGAGGAGTTCGACTCCAGTCTTTGCAAAGAGTCAAATGGGCGGTGCAGAGAGTGGTGTGTGGAGCAGTCTGGATCCTTCCAGGATCGTGGGTGTGTACAACTCACATTCTGAATTTGAGTCTGAGCCCTGATTTAAACTCAGCAGAAATCTTCTGTTCTCCAGAAAGTCGTCCCTAATCACACCTGTCGTAGGTTCCCTGTTACCTTGGTGCCATCATTGCACACCCAGAGGCCACTTTCCTGATGGGTTTTGTACATTTTCTTGCTGCTGCATTAGGTCACAAGCTCCCCATGGCAAGGAACTTGTTCTCTAAACTGGCATTTGCCAACATTGGGCTCTGCACCCAAACACACTTACAAAGTAGAATTTGCCATTCTCACACATTCCTCTCTTTCATCTTTATTGTGTTACACATGTCCATACTTATCCCTCTTTTATAGACGAGGAAACTGAGGGCCAGAGAGGTCAAGTAAGACTCCCAAAGTCACACAGCTACTAAATGACAATGCCTACATTTGAACAGGGACTGCATTTCAGATAACCTTCACGGGTGCTGCCTAACCCAACTATGAAGCATTTCTGAAATGAGAGAGGGGCTTCTAAGTGAATCTGTGCTTGTTTTCCCACAAAATTCAATACATTTCACAAATCTTTGCAGAGCATCAAAACAGAGTATTTGCTACTCAAAGTGGTGCAAATGTGTTCTATGCATGGTAGCTGCCCAGGAGTCCAACACAGACCTACTCGATTCATTTTGTTGAATAAGGGAATGAATGAACTCCCAGTTGGATCTTTCTGTCCCACCTGTGAGGAACTCACCATCCCTTTTATTACAAAAATGAACATAAGTAGATGCTCTGATAAAAATCAGGGAAGCCAAGTGAGGGCAAAAGTAAAAGGAATGGAAGTTTTGGTAGCCAGTATGCCCAGTGGTGCTTGTTGGACAGAGTTTCCCGGACTTTTCTCTCCTGGCTCCTCAGCCACTGTCCTTCGTCCCCTTCTGGGACACGGAGATCTCCTCAATGCTCCTAGGGCTTCCCTTGCTAAGTTCCTTGTAGCCCAAGTCTCTTGTTGCCCCAACTCTTCAGCCTGGACTGGCCATTGGTCCTTTGTCTACTTATTTGAGCTGTAGTGACTCCAGAGCCATCCTTCTGGGTGAAAAGTGCTCCATTTTATAACTCTACCTTTTGCAGAAGTCAAATTTTGTTTCTTCTGAACATCTGTAAGTCAGCAGAAACAACCGTAAGTATCTAAAACGATGCTCGAGAAGATGAACTCCAGCCAAGAGCATTCAGTCAAGTGTAAACGGTCTGCCATGTCCAGATTCATGACGCATCACCTTGGAAGGATGCACCACTCGGTAACACTTCCCGAGTCGGTAGATTTTGGACCAACAACAAACTACTGGCCTCTTGGGAGCAAATACTTTTGAGGAGAATCTGCATTCCACTTGCTAAATCATGTAAAACAAGTGGAAGAGAGAAAAGGTCTAATTAAACATCACTCAGGGGATTTCAAGGAAAAGAGATATTAATCTCTCTCCTCATGAAGCCCTCCAGCCACAATTGCGATGAATCTGAATGATAGCAATAATCTCTCAGATTTTAAAAAAATCAGACAGCTTGATCGTTGAGTTGGAACAACAATTTCTTACTATTTAAATAAAAGTTTTTAGAAGACAAGATTTAAAATTCATAGTTTCATGTTAAACTTTAAAATACAGTTAATATTTGTATTTCTACAGTAGAATCACATACCAATGCCTATCTTCCACTCAAATGGTTAACATCTACAGCATTGTATATAAATAAATGCACTTAGGTTCGCACAGAGGCTTTATATTTAGGTAGTTTTGCTAATAAAATTTTGCTCTAAGATAGTGCTTATTTCAAAATAAACACAAATATTTGTTTATTTGCTGCTCATTTTCATAGTATCCAAAAAACACCTGAAGCTATCCTGGCCTTTAGATTTTCTCATCTTAAAGGTCAACTGTGTTAGCAATAGAAATCATCCTGCTATTTACTGCAGACATGGATTTTTCAACCATTTTCATTTCTCTTTTTACATTTAATTGGCAGATAACACTGTATGTGTGTGCTACATCCACGTGATGCTTCAAAGTTCATATGTATTGTGGAATGGTTCTATCAAGCTCATTATCAAAAACATCGCCTTCCTCGTTTTGCTCTCGTGAGGCGAGGTCACACGCCCACTCTCCTTACATTTTTCAAGAATGCAATACATCATCATTATCATCACTATGGGCCTCTTGGCACAACAAGTCTCCTGAAATCTCTTTTTCCTGTCCAGCTGTAATGATGCATCCCTGTCCCTCACCTGTCCACCCAACTCTGGTAACCACCCTTCTGCTCTCTACTTTGGGGAGATTGGAATTTTCAGATGTGGTGGGCAGTGGTGAACCTGTGCCAGGTACCTCAATGTGGTCCTGACTTCAGGAGCCCCTGGAAAGATTAATAACCGTCCACTCCTTGTGGTCACCTTCACCTCAGCTCGGGGTCTGGGCACAGCTGGGGCTGTGGCTTGCCCACCTGCTCTGGGAGATAAAGCACATCCAGGGGAAATGAGCTCCGATGAACCCACAGGGATGCCAGGTTCCTTGGCAACTCGTTATCTTGCAACTCGTTATCATCACTAACGGTGGTGCACTGCCCTCTATGCTCACAGGCCTCTGTATGCAGACCTTAAGGTGGCCCTGCTATGGCTGTTCAAATCCCAGGTCAGTAATAATCACCAATTAATTGTACCAAGGCGCTGAGGAACAAAGGGCGAGACTGCCTCCCAGGCTGCAGATTGCACCTTGATGAAGTTGTTGGTGTCCACACACTCCTTGCACAGCCACCTTATTAGACATTTGTTTTTGTCATTAAGTACAGAGAAGACTGCAAATCCCTCTCACTGCTTTCATGAGTAAATGTCCCCAAGCAGGCTTGTTTGAGAGGCTGGTAAATTCCAGACAAGGAGCCGTTTGTCAATACGAACAGGGAGGAGAGAGTGTGGAAAAGACCAGATGGATGGTTTTCTTCCCTGTAGCCCTGGAAAGCTAGATTTCAGTAGGATGATCCAATCAATCGTGGAAATGCCACTTTACATGCTGTATTAGTTAGGATTAGGCTCAGCTGGCCGCATCGAATAGCGAGTCCCAACTTAAAGAAAAAGGAATATATTTGTTTCACTTAGAAAAGCACAGAAGCTGTACCTCAGGTCCAGGTGTGTCTGCTTCCCTAAGTCTGCAGGGCATAGCATCGTTCAGCAGAACCCCTGTTATTCTAGAACAAGTCTCCTGGCCTCAGTGTTCTAGCAGGATACCAGAGGTCCAATCAGCACAGCCATGGTCTAGGGAGGAAGAAGGCAGCCCTCCTCCATGAAGGACATTTCCTGCTGCTTATATTCCACTGGCCAAAACCCATGGAGCTCTGAGGAGCAAGGGCGAGCAGTCATTCGGCTTGGTGGCAGAGACTAGTAAAAACTTGGGGTCTAAGGAAAAAGAGGAAGCATGAATGGAGACAGCTCAGACTTCCTCCTCCCGTGTTCAGCACTTTCAATCAGGGGTGATTTTCAGAGACCAAATTTTCTTTTTTAATACCGTCACGTCATAGAATCCCAGACACAAAGTGAACCAAGAGCCCTTGCCTGTTCACGATCAGGATATACAGAATTATATCCCGACCAGGAATCATTTGAAATCCAGTAAACTGTACTCATTGTATGTTGACTCCTCTAGTTCCCAAAGGACCTTGAATATTATAGGGATAACTAGAGAATTAAGATAGGATTCTCATTAAGCTATATGGAGATATTTTTCATGATTGAAATTTATTTTGTTAAAAAAAAACAGCTAAAAATCTATAAAAGAAAATCATATTCACCACTCTGAAAGCTCTACAGCTTGAACCACCAGAGCTTTCCATCCCAGCACTGGTATTTAGGTCACAGAAGAATCGAGCTTTATTTTCCTGGAGGAGGGGTCACTGCTCTCTCTCTAGCACCCTCACCCCAAATCTCACACACACACACACACACACACACACACACACACACACACACACACACAAACTGACATAGTCAAAATTTTTATTTTGCATTCTCAGTCTGTTGCTATGACAACGACAGCAACAAAAAACGGCCCTGGCCTTCACTGGGTCTTGCTGGATCCATTTGATTTTGAGGAGCAGGGTGTATTTCAAGGAGACAAGGATGATGGATAGAGTCTCAGACAGAGGCCAGAAGACTGGCTTTTATTCTCAGCTTCCAGCATTGATCCGTGTGGCCACAGCTAGCTGCTCACAGTCTCAGGCTTTGTATCCACTTTCTCAGCTACTTGCATTTGCTGTCTACGCATTGTGACTGGTAGGGATTAACAGGGGGATTCACTGTGAGCACCTTTGAGATCTGCACACTCAGGCTCCGTCCACCCTCATTTCCTGGGTAGGTAATTCTTGCAGATTATACAACCCAGGGTAGTTCACGTGGCGGAGACTTTTGGCATATTCTGTGCTTGGCGTGCCTTTCTGTCCAGACATCTGAGGAACTGCAGACTTGGCGGCTTCAAAACTTCAAAGAATTGTTTGGATTCAGATGTACTTAAAGTATAAGAAAGCCATTTATAACTCATTTTCAGACAGGGCACAAGGAAGCAGGCTTTTCTGGACACTGTGCGTGGAATTAGACCAGAGAGTTCAACCAAAACTCTGGGTGGCTCAGTTCCAAGTCTCAGATCTGGGTGCAAATATGAATGAAGAACACCTGGGATTATCCGTTCCTGGCACAGAACAAATGCTGTCATCTGCTGCATGAAAGTGCGTAATGAATTTCTCTTCCTCATTCTGAGTGGATCTCCTGGCACATCTGAGCATACGGTGCTGTTGTCAATTGCTCTATTACCATAAAGTTCTGATATAAAACTACTTACGTTGAAACAAACCAGTCTGCTAAGAATGTTTTGGTTTGCCTAGAAATTTGGAGACAGCCTACATTTCCATGATGTGGAAAGATTGGTGAATGGGTACCAAGTTCTAGCCAGAGAGGAAGAATAAGCTTCTGTAATCCATTGCACAGAATGGTGGCCCCATCAATAATAATGTGTGTTAATAGTTAATAATAGCACTGCAGTAACGTAGTAGACCTAAGAGTGATATAATGTGATAATAATAATGTAAGCCTCAACATTATTAAAAGAAGATCTTAAGTGTTCTCGCCACAAGAATAGTAAACCAAGTAGGTGAACTGATGGCTACGCTAATTAGCTTGATATAACCATTTGGCACTATGTACGAATATCAAAAAGTCACATTATAACACATAAACATATGTGATTGTTACCTGTCCATTTAAAATAAAGTTTAAGAAAATAAAAGTGAATTTTCACCCTGCCAAATGTTTTAAAAGGTCTATCAAAGTGGGGAATATGTGCAGGGCCAGCGTGGTGACAAACTTGGACAGAGACTTGGAGCTATTTCTGAGGCAAACCACAGACTTGTCACAGAGTTAATTGAGATCTAAGCCTGCGGGACACTATGATATTTGAGACATTCCAACTTCACTTACATCATAGACTTGACTCAGACAAATGCAGACACAAACCTTATCTTTGCCTTTTACTATTTATAAGATCTCCAGCAGACCATTTTATCTCTTGGAGCCTCAGTTTCCTAGTCTATAAAATGGAAATAATTGTCTATGTCCCAGGAGGGTGGTGTCTGTCCACCAACAGGGCGAGCTCTGAAGAGGGCATTTCTCTTCTGTCTAGAAGTCGCCTCGGTGGACATGGCCTATGCAGGAGCCCATCTTACCCTCTGCCTGAGCAACTTCCACGCCTTCTACCTAAGGCAAGCCTCAGGTTCCACCGTCAGTGTAAACCCCCTGGAGGGCTACACCAAGCCATTTCACCTCACTTTCTGTTTTCTGCTTGATTGGGGAACACCTTGATTTCATGAACGTTTAAAGAAAACGTCAAGGTGCCTGAGCTCCTGTGGGGAGGCAGGGCCCTGAGGTTCCGGGGGAGTCTCTGGCCGAGTCTCTGGCGGGGCCTCAGGTGGCCGGCACTCCCCATCCCCCCAGCAGTCTGCAGCCTTCCTCCAGCGTGAGATCCAAGGAGGGCGGAAGCTGTCCTGACAGCCCTGGGAACTGCTGCTGCTTTCTGACCTGTCCCCATAGCCTTCCAGAGGACTTAGGGGCTGACCCCAGGGCATGGTTCTGAGAGCAGCGTTTAAAGTAGAGGATCCACTGAAGTCTGCTGGGAGAGCAGGGGCTTATTTCCAAATATTGTCCCTTTCCAATCTAGAAACCATGTTGTCTGTATTTTCAGCCACACATCACATTCCTCTTCTACCAATCTCATTAATTTTGCTGGGGAAAAAAATAAAACCCACGGTGATGGAACAATCCAGCCGCTGGTGACAGAGGGCACAAAGCCTCTGCTGGTCTCTGCCACCCACCTCCTCCTCTCAGGGTGCACACAGCGCAGAGCAGAACAAAGCGCAGGTCCGAGGCGGCAGAAGGAGCTGGAGCCTGCTTTTGTCAACATTCCCCTAGAAAAACTGGCAAAGATCTCAAATGTCAGGGTGTAGAGGCTGCGAGGACGCACTTGTGGGTGTGAGTGTGAGAGAGGAAGACGGGGCTGGATGGAGACTCCAGTCCATGTGCTGCTCGGGCGTCTCTCCTGGTGGAGACACAGCTCCCCTCCCTGCAGTCCTCCCACAGGAAGGCTGACCTTTGAGGGTCTCCACCAGGGCCAGCCACGCTGGCCTCCAGACTGCTGCTCCAGGAGCCTTGGCCTCCCCATGTCCCCCAAACATCGGCTCGCTGACACCCTCGCCCACCTCCCTGCAGGCTGGCTACCCAGGCCTTTCCCACCATCTGCACTTGAGGAATGGCACTTTAATCTCCTATAAGTTACTCTTTTCTGAATCTATGACTGACTGGTTGCCTCACGCCCCTGTGCAGTCTGCATCCATGCAAAGGACATCACTGTGGTCACTGATTCCTGGTTGTCAAGTTGTCACTCTTTCTAAGAAGGATACAGGAATAAGAAGAAATACTGATACTATGAGGAAGAAATAGCACTTAGCATCAGCACCCAAGCTCACAAAGAAAGAGCAACTCCACCTGCCTTATAATTAAGAGTTGCAAATTAACATGCACAAAGCCCAGGTTCAATCCCTAGCACCAAAATAATAATAATAATAATAATAATAATAATAATAATAATAATAATAATAATGTTTTGCAAAAAAATACAACAGCACAGTGGGAAAAGGAAGTGCTTCTCTGACATCTGCTGTCTGGGTGGCTTAAGTAAGCCACATCACCCTCTAGAGCCCCAGTTTTCCAACATGGTATGTCTGGCAGTTTTCTATTTCGGTAACAAAATACCTGAGATAATCAACCTAAAAAAGAGGGAATGTTTATCGTTAGCTCATTGTTTCGGAGGTTGCAGTTCACAATCCATTGTTCCCTTTACCTTTGGACCAGTGGTGGGGTGACCATGGTGGGAAACACCCAAGGAGCAGACTCTTCACCTCATGGCCATGACAAGAAAGAAGAGGGAGGGACAAGGGTTCCAATATCACCTTCAAGATCATGTCCCCAGTAGCCAGGGTCCCCAAATATGATGCCTATCCTTTGACCCATTGATTCCCTTTCAATAAAGTTGTAACAAGAAGAAAACTGTAAAATGCGACATATGTCATTATGGAACCATAATAATCAACTGTGGGACAGAGACAGGGTGGTGCCTCTCCTTCCCAGCATAAGAGTCATGGACAACCCTATAACAAGAGACACGTTAAGAAGAGAAAAGCTTAACAGATTTATTGGATCGCAGTTACCAGTGATGCAGGAGCCTTCAGAGCAAAGACCCAAAGATACAGGGCAGCTCTGATTTCATGCTTGGCTTGTTGGAGCAGGGACAGCCATGTAGAAATGGGACTGGACAAAGCAGGGATGTGCTAATGTCAACAGTTTACTCACTGTCAACCCAGTGAGTAAACACAGCAAGGCCTGTCCAGGCTCTGTGGGAGCTACTTCAGATATCTCCATATACATGTCCTGCATTTCCAGATTGTCCCTCTATGGACACTGGTGTTCAGGTGCCAATCCACAACAATGAACATGTATGTCTGGTATCAGTCAGATTTACTTCATGAAAAGTGTTGATGGAAAAAAAGATTCTTGCTGCAGGGTCCATGTGCTTCTTGACCTCTCTGAGCAGCATCTCTTCCTCCTGGGGAGAGGCAAACAGCCTCTTAAAATGGGGGTTTTATGACCTACAATCAAATGAGTGAGGTCAGGGGATTTGTCTATGTCTAGCTGTAACACAGAAAGGGGAGAGAGTGTTAAAGTAATACTTTTAGTTTTATGATTGGCTTTGGGGACATGGGGTCCTGCTTTCTATGGCTTGCTTGGAGAAGGAATTCTAGTTTCTATGACTTGCTTCTGGAGGAAATGAGGTAGGGAAGGTCAGAGAGAAACTTTACTTCCGAAGCTACTTCACTTTGGGGTAACATTATCTGAAACCCAGTGAATAGTTAGATGTCTAGATCAATGCTGCAAAATAGAAAGTCTAGACACAAGACCTACATACCTGATTTATTTCAAAATGGTATGGCTGGGCACAGATCTGTTGTTGACATCCTCGACCCAGTGCATATCCACAGGAAAAAATTTTGCAAATGGCGAAACAATAAATCTTTTAGAAGAAAACATCAAAGAGCATATTTATGATCACAAAATAGGCATGGATTTTAAAAACAAGCCCCACAAGATGCTAGTCATAAGGAAAAAATAATATACTGGAACCACATTAAAATTAAGAATTTTTGTAGATCAAGATACCATTAAACAATTGAAAAGGTAATCCCACAGAATAAGAGAAGTTTTTGCAAGATATATATCCCAGTTGAAACTTATATCCAGAATATGTAAAGAACTTCCACAAATCATCAAGCTTACCCAATGGGCAAGTGAGCAAAAGGCCAACAGGCACTTCAGAGAGAAGGATATTCCAAATGGCAAATAAACCACACTGGGTAACCTGAATGCTCACCCAGAGTGTAATGGGTAAGTAAATTGCAGTGTATATCCGTCCATGGAATGTCATGTCACTATGATAATGAACCCTGCATGCATCAACATGGGTGGGTGTCAGAAACAACACTGGGAGAAAGAAATGATGCAGAGGGGGCAGAGGTAGTCTGTTTTAGAAGTCAGTGAAGTAGTCCCTCTTGATTAAGGGGAAAGAGATAGCAGGATGATTCTCTGGTGCTGGCAATTCTGTGTTCTTCTGGGCACTGTCTACAAAGTGTGACCACTTTGTGAAAATTCACTGAGCTGTATCGTTATGATTTGTGTCTCTTTATAACTTGTGCGTGTTTCTGGGTATATTTTGTTCCCCAATAAAAAGTTGACCCCCCCCACACACAAATTGCATTAGATATGAAGACACATGCATACACATATACACATATGCACACACCAGTTCGCTAATACTGGGTTGGGAAAATAGTCCAATGTCCTGGATTAAATTTTCATGAGCTGTGGGACAGCGGTTCACTTCTAAAACTTCTGCAGCCCCATTCTAGCTGATAATCCACTGCCTTACTTCTGGGCACCCTTTGTCCAATCACCACTTTGTACTGCAGTTTCTTTATTGTCTCATCAAGTGAGAGATGGACCAAACCTTGTTATTAGCATTTATTTCCCATGAAATCTGCTGTTTTGTTTTTATGTCTGAACTTAGATGCTGATCTGTGGAAGGCGGCCAACTGATCTGATCCCAGGGACCCAGCCCCTTTCAGCTGAACCAGTAGGTCATGAATAGTTCCTGATACCACCTGAACTCAACAGTGACTGGTTGTCATTTCTGCTGCATGGACTCCAAAGAGACAGGCCTGTCAACATTTTCCTTTGTGATTGGTGGGGTATTACACAGGATAGATTGCCACAGGGGAAGGCCAAGGGAACAATATGAGAAGTCTCAGAGGCTCAATGATGAAGTTCTCTCAATCACACCATCCATCAGAGGCCCTGTTTGTTTCGATTCTCCAAGGACCCAGCTGCACAGGCTCCTTGTCCATCACCACAGTTGGAGAGGAGGAGCAGGTGCTGGTCTTAAAGCGTCTGTCCAAAACAATCATGTGCCTCGGGAAAAGCCAAGTTAGTCCAAGCCTGCCCTGGGGAAGGGAGGGGAGCCAGGGGCACAGGTCCTGACAGTAACCACGTGTGTCTCTTCCCAGTTGTAGTTTGGAGAGGGAGCTGTTTTCGGTAAAGGGAGATGGACCCAACCAGCAGGTCATCAGAATCAACTGTGATCTACAATGGGGGACCTGACACCAGACGGCACTCCATCCGGGCAAGCATATTTAGATTCACTCTTGCTAAAGAAACAAGGTTATTCAATGACCTTTTCTAAAGCACAGTAAGAAAGACTTTATTCAGGACTGTCACCAGAGGTATGAGGACCCCAGCAAATGAGAAAGGAGACTGAGACAACTCCAAATACAGCATGGGCAGGTAGGAATTTACAGCCAAGGACAGGGTGGGGTCAGAGCATAGAAAACTACTTAGAGGTGGTGTAGGAGGTAAGTGGGATTCTGACTAAACCAAGCTCCCGGGGTTCTTGCAGAAGTCAGGCACCTCCTGGGGGGTAGGTAGAGGAAGGTGAGGTGATTACTTGCTGAAGTTGGGGTTCTGCTGACTTGGATTATATAAAGTAGTGCACTGATGGGCCTAGATGGGGGTTCAGGAGCTTAGCTGATGTTTGGTCAAGCAAAGCATTTTGATTATTCTTCAAGTTTAGAGAGTTCTGGAGTAGTTAAAATAATTTAGTTATATTTTCTTCTGTTTGTCCAATATCATACCTTAAAGATTGCCTAAAGAAAAATCACAATGTTCAGAAATAATTCCTATGGAGACATGAGGGGCTCTGTATATACCTGTAAGGATTAGGGGAAAAGGCCAGCAGCCATTTGGAAGGTGGGTTGACAACACCCAGGCAGCTATCCCTGCTCCCCCCAGGGATGAAATTAAAAGAGGTGATTTCTCCAATAGCAGAGCCAGCTGGATTAAACATTAGGAGTGGTTGATTTTGCATTTTATGGGGTAAGGAGACCATGAGGTGTTAAGATACTGATAAATGTAATATCATTGAATGAATTTCGGGATTCCCTCCCACCCCCACTCGCATCAAATTTGGAAGCCTCTGCTCCATACGCGAACTTTATTGAATATATGCATGGTATCTGCAGTTCCATAAAATTTAAAAGAAAACAAAATAAAAATGAAGCTATTCTGCAGGTGGTATGAGCTCAACATAAGTTGTTAATTTTATCCAATGAATTATTTTACCATAAACGTGAGTTTGGCTTTTGCCAAAAGCCTTCATTTTGCCTGGGGATCTGCCCCAGTTGCTCTGCAGGCTCACACAGTTCAGCTTGCAGAGGGAGGAGGCGGGAGCTTGGTGGTAAATAGCTGTGCTGTTCTCCAAGGGAGTCCTTTTGGCTTTGAAGCTGGGCCCCTGGAAAGGGGAGAGGATGCTGGCTCCAAACTCCAGGTGCAGAGCTGTTTCTGATAAGATTAAAAGGATGTTTTTCCTTCCAGATATCATTCCTTCACACAGCAGTGTTTCCTAAACACAGCGATGATGTGCCAAATGGTGCAATCCCTCTCCTAGGAGCACAGTGACTCCTTCCTTCCTGTTATAATGGTCAGTTTTGGATTTTTCTTGGCAATTTCTATCCCTTTGTTTTACCCCCAATTTTAATATTCCTGAACCAGAGAAGGAACTCAGTAGCTATGGTTGTGCTAAAAAACTAGTTTTTATTGTGAATTCTCTTATAAATCAAAATAAAATATGGTCCTATTAGCAACAATGTTTCACCAAATTGCTTCCAATTGGTTAAAATTTCATTTTCTTTCTTCCCATTGATTCAAAACAAAAGTTTGTAGTGTGCCTAATTATTGTTGCAACATTTGCTTCATATTAGAATTGACCCACTACCCTTCTGCATACAGATACGGATAACATAATGCCACTTTAACTCTTCTAAAGTGTACAGTTCTGTGGCACCAAGTGCATTCACTATGTTGTTTGAGCATCACTACTATCCAGTTCCAGAACTTCACTAAGATTCAACATGTCTAACAATCTAAAGAAATCCTGCTGCCCAGGGAAAATGAATCTCTGTTGTTGAGTGATTTATTAAACAGTACTTTTTAACCAAATTGATTGCTTGATAACAAGGGCTGGAAATAATGTGAGACTTCCCTTTGGAAATCCTATCCCCTGCCCAAATCCCAGGACAGTAAGAGGGTGGGTGATCATGAAAACAAACTGAAAATTTTAATATGAAAATAAAAATACATTTCGAAAGGTCATTCAGATGTGCACTCATACTGCAGATGTACAAAGGCACCATTTTCCCCACATCCACTCTTTTCTTGATGGCCTTTGTCCTTTCCCATGTTGCCACCATTGTGTTCCTGCCCGCAGTTGACAATGGTGACTGTTAGTAGGCTCTAGAGGAAGAAAACTTTATCTGGGGCTCACAGTTTCAGAGGTCTCAATCCATAGATGGAGCTTGAGGTGAGGTTGAACATCATGGCAGAAAAGTAGCTCATGTGATGATTAGGAAGGAGAGAGAGAGAGAGAGAGAGAGAGAGAGAGAGAGAGACAGAGAGATGTCTCATCATAAAGACAAGAAAAATCCTCAAGTATGCACCCCAAGACCCACTTCCTCCAGCTGCACCCTACCTGCCTGCAGTCACCACCCAGTTAATCACTATCGGAGGATTAGGTTAGACTGATTAGGTTAAGACTCTCATAACCCCATCATTTGACCCCTAGACTTTTCTGCATTGTCTCACACATGAGCTTTGGGGGACACCTCTTATCCAAACCACAGTACCAACCAGGCTTTAGTCAGATGCCTGAACCTTCTTCTAGGTGCACCTCGTACTCCTTGTCAAATATAGTTCTAACAAAGACCTCTGCTTGATCAGGTTAGCAAGAGCCCCACTCAGTATACTTGGTCACCCTGCTATCAGACTGGGTTCCTGGTCCCCCAAGCCACTCTTCCTGTCCCCCACCAGTTCATGCCTGTCACCCTGGCCTGTCCTCAGCAGGAATACTACCTATTAGACCTGTTTAACCAAAGTTCCCCTAACTCCTGATGCTTCCTCCTAGTGATTTTTTACCTGCAGATCTTGCTTCTTGGCTCTGAATTTTCCTTGCCCTGCTGTATCTGGTCTACACTGAGGCCTCTTCTCCCCTATTGCAATCATTAGTCCTTTTTTTCCTGCACAAATCACTGTGTGACTCTGTTTTTTCTTGGTATATGACAGCATCCTACTCCCATCTCTGTAACAATCTCTGTAACCCTAGGCCAACCCCAGAGGGCAACCCCAGACAATCCTACCAAGGAGGGCAGGATTTGATGCTAAATCAGCAATTTGTGCTACCTGCCTGTTCAGCTGCTCCTCTGGCGGACCCCATTCACCATTCCAATCTGTCACACACACACACAGTGCTCTGCCTGCAAGGTGCCTTTTAGGATGGAGGAGCGTGACAGGCTGATAAGAGCAGTTGCAAAAGCTAAGAACTAGGTTTCGCTCTTTCATTTAACCTGAAGGTTCTCTTAATTCCCTGAATAATAATGTCAGTGATTCTGCTTTCTGAGACTCCACGGTCTGAAGAAGACATCTGGATTTCATTTTGAAGGAAAATAAAGAGCCAAGACAATGCAATGAATATTTCCAAGTGCAATCTTTAAGATCGGGAAATGAGTGGACCTATTTCTCTTCACCCTTCACTCCAAACCTCAAATCATGAGGCTGCTTTCCAATATTAAAGAGGTTCATTTATAAATAAGTGGGGATTTCTCTAATGTTCCCAACTCAACTTTAAAATGTAGGTAGTTCTGGTCAGGTGCAGTGGTACATGCCTGTTATTCCAAAGCTCAGGAGGCTGAGGCAGGAGGATCACAAGTTCAAAGCCATCCTCAGCAACTTATCGAGAAACTCAGTGAGACCCTGTCTCTAAATAAAATATTTTTAAAAAGTCTGGGGATGTGGCTCAGTGGTTAAGCACCCCTGGGAGGAAGGAAGGAAGGAAGGAAGGAAGGAAGGAAGGAAGGAAGGAAGGAAGGAAAGAAGGAAGATGTGGATGGTTCCTGTGAATGCAAAGCTTAAGAAATCTGTAGCAAAATAATAATAATAATAATAATAATAATAATAATAATATTTACTTAAAATATAAACACTGGAATTTCATAATGAAATAGGTTGTGCTTCTCGTTGACCAAAGCCTTGAGTCTAAGGCTGTCAGCTTGAGAGTGGTCACAGTATGTGTGTCTCAGAGCCCAGAAGGGGATGTGGAAAAGGACAGGCACTCCACCAGGACCTGCCCAGTGACAAACTCATGGCACTCAGTGGTGTCTTGGCACCATGGAGCTCCAGGGCCCTTCCCACCCAGCTCTCTCCGCCTCCTCCTTCCTCCTTCTCCTCTTCCTCTTGTCTTTTCCTCTTCCTTTTCGTCCTCACCGCCCTCTGAGTTCTCTCCCCCTCCTCCTCTCTCCTCTCGTTCTTCTCCCTGCCCACCGACTCCCTTTTATAGAAAACACATGGAACTCGGCTGCATTTTGAAGTGGATTCTAATTTACTATCAGTTCTGTTCTTAATTTTTCTCATGGATCCTTAAAATCGTATTGTTTTCAGCAAAATTCAAACAACAAATGAGTTATATTTGTTTGTGGCAGAAAAAGAAAAAGAGAAGAAAATAAAAACCGAGAAAAAGAAAAGAGGTGGCCCTGATACCTTGTGGGACTCTAAAGCTGGGCGTGCCCTGGGCGGTCAGGGGTCCTGCAGGGCCCCTCCCACAGCTGGTGCCACCGGGCCACCTCCTGGGCTTCTCTCTAGTCTGAGCAGGAAGTGCCTCTTCTCACAGTGACAGCAGTGAGTGATCCTACCTGTCCTGCTTCCCACAACTCCCACTTTATGAGGAGAACGTGGCCCATAGCTCAGGGCAGCCGAGAACTCTTGGAGGGAAAGGTGACTTGACCCGGAGGTGGTGCTTTCTCTCCACCCTCCATTTTACTGAAGGATCATTAGCTAATAAAAAGTGTGCAGGTTGAGCACCCCTAATCCGAAAACCCTATATCTAAAATGCTCTAAAATCCAAATTTTTTGAGCACAGAAATAACACCACAAGTGGAAAATTGTATACCAAAGAACTTAGTTTCATGGATTAAGTTATCATAAATATTGTATAAAATTACCTTCAGTCTACATACATAAGGTGTATATGAAACATGAATGAACTTTGCGTTTAGATTTTAGTCCCATCCCCAATGCATTTCATTGCATATTTATAAATATTCCAAAATTTAATAAAATCTGACATTGAAAACACTTTCAGTCCCCAGCATTTCAGATCATTGACACTCAACCTGTATGTATTTATAGCATACAGTGTGATGTTTTGATAGATGCATATATTGAGAAATGATTGCCACAATCAAGTTAGTTCATACAGACGTTGCCTCACATAATTATCTTTGTGTGTGTGTGTGTGTGTGTGTGTGTGTGTGTGTGGTGGAGACCATTTACAATTTACTCTTTTATAAATTTTTAAGTGTCCAGTACAGTGTCCCATGTTCACTTATGGGACGAGAGAGATGCTTTGTGAGGACCAAATGTTATTATCCAGCATCTGCCTTCTCACTTCCAGTTGTCTGTTCCGTGGATGCTGGTGCAACATACATAAAATGGAGTGTGTGAGCTGCAGACTGAAATATCTGAATTACTGCAACACAAGAAGCCTATGATTTGTTCCTTAAGTTCACAAACATTAGTATGACACTTTACCTCTTGCATTCTTCAGTGGGACAGTCTACATATATTTGTTTTCATCAGATGTCCTCCTCATTCATTTAGAGGAATAATTAGCAAATATTAATCAGCAATATCACACGGCCCTGTCATGCCATCCTATTATGTTGGAAGACTGGAAAAAAATATGGAAACGCCCATCACACCTTCTTCCAAACAGCCAAGTGTTCAAGTTTTTCAGGTCAGTCCATTGAAGTGGTTTTCCTATATAATGTGTGAAACCAGTTTTCTGCAAATATCGTGAAAATTTGTGCTGTTTCTTTTTGGAAACTCTTAGGAAACCGAGTGAGCCCTCCATGCTGGTCTGGATGGAGTTGCCTCCTTTGGGTCTCCTGGGCCTTCCGTCATTCATCCCGACTTCCCCGGCACAGCGCCCCCTCTGGACAGCATGATGTAGCACTTGCAGGTAAGCATCCCTGGGCCTCCCAGCTGCCTTAGCCCCCTCTGGGCGCTTGCCTGGCCCAGGTCAGCGGGCAACGACTCTTCAGCAGCTGTGGGTGGATGGGGGGAGGCCAAACAGCTAGAGAACAAAAGGGACCAAAATAACCCTTTGCCATTTCTTTTACCTTGATATGATTTTCTTTTCAGGCTATAAATTCACTTCTTTCAAATAAGAAGCTTTGTTGAATAAAAATATTTCTTAAGATTGCCATTAAGTGTACCTTTTGCTCAAGATGAACCCCCTGAACGTTTTCTTTATTATAATTAAGTCCAATACATAGCAATTGGAAGCATTTGTCCAAATGCTAAAGATTTGCAATCAGCTTGGTGGGAAACAGGAAGCCAAGGAATAAATGTGCATTCAAAATAAGCCCCCAAAGAGCTCCTTTTCTTTTTCTTCTTATTCTTTTTTTTTTTTTATATTGAAGGAAAGTTGGTGGCTCAAACCTAGGACAATCCCTTTGTCTCCTAAGTATTAGTCGATTTAGTTCAGCTTTGCACACATTTGAAGATGCACTCAGTCTCTGCCCAGCACCATGGGGATCCTAAAGCCAGACAACATCCGGAGGAGAGCAAAGAACCAGGGGAAGGTCAAGGGCAGTGAGTGGTGCGCTCAGACAGGAATAAGCCTTGCTAATGGGCAGTTATGTAAGCAAGGCTGGTGGTCCAGCTCCCCAGGCGACCATGAGAATACTGACTATAGTTCTCAAGTATTTTGCACTGGCTTTAGGTATTTATCTGCAATGCCATCTGTGGGAATTTTTAACTTGTGATTTTTTTTGTTTTTTAAGGCAACACAAAGATCGACAATGAACACTCTCGTGGAATATAAACTCCTAAGAGTTTACTAAGAGTCAGTGTATGTCTGTGAGGCCAACAGGCAGCCAATAATATGCAGGTGTGAGATGACCTGAGAGCATTAATTATTTTCCTTTGGTCTAGTTTTGAAAGGAAACCAAGCTTATTTCCTTCTCTCTTTTCAAGTGGAAAAGGAACTCTCAGGATGCAAAAATGGGCTCTTGTAGATGAAGAGGTGGGAATCATGGTAAGACGGGTGAGAAGAAGAGTAGAAACCCAGGAGTATATCTGTGGGGTGGAGGGATCTGCCAGGTGTGCAGACCCACCCACTTGGAGCCCCCACTTTCAAGCGAGTGACTTTAGGCGGTGTAAAAGATCCAAGTTGACAGGGGCGTTGGGAGAAGCAGGTTTGCCTGACTTGGGGTGGGTTGTGGGAAGTTGGTGGGCCAGATCCAGCCTGCCACCAGCTTTTGTAAATCAGGTTGTATTGGCACAGAGCCACACCTGTTTGGTTACATAGTGTCTTATCGATGGTGGCTTTTGCTTTACAAGGGCAGGGTTGACAGTAGCTGTGCCAGAGACCATGGGCACCATCCACAAAGCCTAGAGCATTTGCTGCTGGCTTCTCACTGGGAAACAGAACACAAAACAGAGTTCTGGACTGTTTGCTTGGGGTATGGGGGTGTCTACTTTTCTCATTTGAGCCTGAAGTCAGGAGGTCCTTCGCACATTTTCTCAACGGCTCAAGTGCTCAGGACGTGCAATCACAGGCCGGGGAAGAATCAAGAGTGACTCGCATTCACGTCTTCCCATGTTCCCAGGTCTTGCCAGCTTGCCTCCCAACTTCCATGTGAGATATTTTTTATTTATATTGATATTTACCTCCCTGTGTTAGAAATTAAGTAATATGAGGTTTCTGGGACCCAAGGCCTTTAACACCACTTCATAGCTGCTGTTTCCTGGGCTGGTTTCCCAGTGACGCTTTGACAAATCACCACACACTCAGCATCCTAAAATAAGACGGGCTGTCTTCCAGTTCAGAGGTCAGAAGCCACAAATCAGTCTCAGAGGAGTAAACTTGAGGCGTCACCAGGCGGTGCTCCTGGAGGTTCTGAGGGGAGACTCTCTCTGGTCCTCTTCCAGAGGCCACCTGCTTTACTGGGCTCGGGGCCCTTCCTTCACTTCCCATCACAAACCCAGCAGGACGGCACCTCTCTCTTCTCTATTGCCTCCTCCTCTTTGATTCTGACCCTCTTGCCTCCTTCTCATGAGGACCCTGTTCTTCCATCGGACCCACCACGGGAGTCCAGGATGATCTCCCCATCTCACACAATCCCGTCTGCAAAGTCCCTTTGCCATACAAAGTGGCATTTGCAGATGCTAGGAACTGGGCTGTGGACATCTGCGAGGACACGTTATTTGGCCTTCAGCCCACTGCACACCAGAACCAAGAGGCTCTGACACCACCCCCACCTCTGTGAGCCATGGGGACAAAGGCGAATGGACTCTCCCAGTTGTGCCTAGAGTTCCTCTCTCTGCCTCTCAGCTCTCCTTCGGGAATGGGTGTGTGGGGAGGCGCAGGCAGCTGAGGTCCACTGCACTCATCCCCAGTGTCTGCTGGGGCAACGGGGCAAGCCCTGGACAACCCTGTTGTGCAGGTTCAGGGAGCCCTCTTGCCCTCTGCCTCCCTGGAAGGCAGTTTCAGATACAGGGAAGAACTTCCGCACCCATACTGTGTCCTTCCATGGTCACATCTCAGGAGGACACGGGGAGATACCCTCCTGGAGCAAAGCAGGGATAGGTTTGCTGGCACAGTTTTGCTCAGAGAGGCAAAATACACAATTGGCCACTAGAAGGAGCTCTTCAAGATGGAGCTCAAAGCCTCTTTGTAGACAAGATGGCTTGTGCCTTAAAAATAGCACCTGACAACAAGCCTTAACAACAGCACAGGCTTCTGTGCTATTTCCCCTGGTGGACGCCAGGCTTCCCCTGGGCTAGGCGGGTTTCATTCTCTCCCACACGCTGGTGTAGCCCAGAAGGGATTGGGTTCATAAGAACTAGACGTGTTTCCTTCCCTCCACCTGGAAGTTGGTCATCTCCTTTGTACCTTAATCCACTCAGCACTGTGTGGTCACCTTCCTGTTACTCCACACCAGACATGGGTTTCCATGACTTTCTGGTTTCACTTGGGTGCCCCCGTCTGTGGTAGGGTGATCACAGAGCATTACCCTTCTCTTCCTGCCTAGTTCTGCCCTGTGAGGCGCTTTCCCTTCAGGGCACTAGTATAAGCCCATCGTCCAGCCCAACTCCTGATTCCTGGACCACAGACTCTCCAGGGCATGGACTCTTCTCTCTCATTCCTCCTGTGATGTTATACCCAAGTCAAGCAGAGTGGGTAATAAAAACAAGCCTCACCTTTATTTTCCATGCTTGATAGAAGTGCAGCAGCTCATGGCAGTTGGCATCAAAGGGTGACAGAACAATAAGACATTCAGTTTAGTAATCAAAGAGATGAGTGAGGCAAGATAGGACGCTGAGTTCTGGACAAATATTTACACAGTGGCATAAACCAACAGCGACTGCAGGTATGTTTTTTAAGAAGCTGACATGTTTTCTGCTGCTAGGATGTCAGACAAAGAAATACAAATATGTGAGATTCTTTACTCTGATCAAAGATGGAAAAGTTTAAGTTGTCTTCTCAACCCTGTCTCGGCATGGTCAGAAAGAGGGCTAGGGACAATGAGTAATTTCCCTATAAAGCATAACATGCCGTTGCTGTGTCTCTTAACGAGTACTGAACTTAGTTTTCAGATACTGAATGTTTATCAGCCAAGTGTGGATATCCACAACCAGGATTCAATCAGTACAAAGAGGAATGGATTCTAGAATTTTCTTTGTTGTTGATCTGAAAATCACTGCTCCGAGAAGTGGGTTACGGTGGAATCACAGATCCACAGTGGAACACGCTGCTGAAACACGTGGCGTGGGCAGGCTGGGCTCAACGAGGCAGCTCACAGGGAGTTCTGCCCAACCACAAGGTCATGCAAAACACAGCTGGCTGTCCCCAGGGGCCATCAGTGGACAGCTTGAGCATAGTGGCGGAGGCAAGCAGGGAGAGTTGGGTCTCTGCCATTCACAGGATCAGTGCTGAAGTCAGTTTCCAGAGAGTAGGAAACTGTGGTTCCACAAGAGGTGGATCCAGGAAGGAAACCCGCAGAAGACCTGTGAGTGCACACGTCTACTCACCACGCGGTCCAGCTGGGTCTCCTGCAGCAGTGCCGAGAGTCCATCCCTCAGCAGTGTTTACTGAAGGTCTGTGGTGTGCAGTCCCTCGGTCACTGCTGTGCACAAGCCCACCCTGTTCCTTCCCTCCTGGAGCTGGGGTGACAGGGCAGGAGCCTGGGAGTGCGGGGCACAGGGCAGGCTTCCTGTAATGTGCTCCCGAGGGGCTCCCTGGGTGGGAAGATTCTGAGCAGAGTGGGATGGAATGAAGAAGGAGCTGTCTGGAGACCTGAGGGTGGGGTGGGAGAAGGAGGGAACATTCCAGTCAAAAAGACCAAGTTCTAGGACCCTAAAGTGACAATGAGCTGAGCAATTCCAGGAACAAAAAGGAGGGTGGGGCTGGGGCAGCTGTGACCAAGGAGATAAGCTGGAATGGCCGGCAGTGGCCCCACAGGTGTGGCCCTATAAGGAAGTGGGGTTCCTCCTCATGTGTGGAATTCCATCCTTCCTGTGGGGTTTGCTCAGGAATGCCACTTGATTAATCTCTTAAGAAGGGGGCCAGGGCAGCTGATAAAACCCACCAGAGTTCACCACATGAGAAGCCTAGTATCTTCCTGCAGTATTTTACTGGATGCTCACAGGAACCCCGTGACAGTACCAGCACAATTCTATTCTTGCCTGGGGTCTCATATATAGAAAGTGGGTTACTTTAGAAGGGAACGTGGGCAAAAGAGTGAGCTGACACCACAAACCCGCCATCTATATGGGCAGTTAGAAAGAGCTGAAAACCAACTGTCGATCTCAACCCTCCCCAGCTCGCACAGGAAGGGGGACCCTGCGATCCCAGGATGGGCCTCACCCATCTGCTCAAGACTGGCCAAAGTCCTGCTGGGTCCTGCTGCTCCACAAGTGAATGCTCATTCCAGAGACCCCAGGGTGGCCCCTTGTTCTCAGTGATCTGTGTCCTACATCAGTGAAATATGGTGTTTTGAAAAGCTTTTGTATTGAGTCTCATCATGCTTTATTATGTTTAGTAGAATTTAGAAATTGGGGAATTAGAAAGATCTCAATTAGTTTATCTTAATTATTTTTAGCTTTGTGTTTGAAAATTACCTAAAAGTACAAAGAAGGAAAAACAAAAGCAAAACTCCACTACAGACACACACCCATTACCTACATGTGCACTCACACAGGCACACAGCAGGTATACACGCTTTGCACACACACACGAATATACCCCAGCCCCAGCACCACAATTTATAACTGGAAGGACACTCGCATAGTCCATGCAAAGTCCAGAGACCACGCCACACGCTGGAATCTCATGCAAGAGATTTGTTTTCAGTAGCACGAGGCAGACCCACAAGGCTGTCCCTTAGAGGGAAGCAGCAGCGTGTAGGCACTCACAGAGCGGCTCGATAGCCGGCAGGAGGACTCTCATAAGCTGCTCAGGAGTTGCCTCATAGCTAGGGTGGGGTTGCTGGTTTAGCAGGCCCATGTTCTTACTGGAAGTTAAGCAGGTTTGCCTCAGAATTGAAACTTTGAAGCCTTTAGATGAAATGGCTCCAGACATAAAATGGCAAATCTGATGCCACTATTGATCTGATGCCAATAATAACTCCACCCCAGGGTGCCTGGTGCTCCTGGAGGTCCGTGATGGAATCCCAGTCACAATGTACCTCGGCTTCCACCGTCAGAGATGCTCAGTGTTTAACTTAAGTGCAAAGCTGTCTCTGTTGGACCCCTTCTCTTTGGGGGTTTCTCAGCACTCCTGAACACCACTGATGTGTCTGAGGAGTCTAAAGCCCTGTGAGTCCCACTTCCCCGAAGCAGAGCCAGGAGACTTGGAGTCACTTTCTCAGCAGCTGAGTTTCAGAAGTTTCCAGGGTCCATTAAGCTCATCCTCATCTACCAGTCTCCTCTTGGAAATGATCAGCCCAAGGAAGGTGCCTCCACTGTAATGCACTTTTGGAAGAGGTGCATGACTCTCAGAGGTGACCGTGCCTGTCTGCACAGTACCTGGTGCAGAGAAGCAGCAGGGGCCAAGCATGCCATGGTATAAACCACAGTGCTCCAGGCTGTGATGGAGAAGGTCCTACAAGTCTTGCATATGGCTGAGGACAAAATTCATTCTTTTGGTATCTCAAGAATGCCATGGTGTCCCCAACCCACTCCTGTTTTGGAATTAGGCATTGTTGCTTACACACAGTAATCTGATCTGATCCTGATTGTCCTAAAGCATGTTCCCAGGGTCTCTATGCATACCAGCAGCAAAGTACCTTTACATTAAGGAAGTAAACTCAGGCCCACTCTTTCTTGTTGATTGCCCCTTGGTGTTCTGTGGTGCTGTGTTGATGCACTACAATTTGCTTAACAAGCCTCATCCATGTACATTTGAAAGTATAGTGTTGCTTGTAGTACACTATACAATGTAGCAGTGAAAATCCCGACACATTTATCATTGCCACCTCTCATTCTGGATTTCCTATAGATTCCTAGCAGTAAGATTCTAGATGTTCATATGTGCATACTGAAAACTTTAATAATATAAAATCAAGTTACACTTAAAAGGTTATAAAAATAGTGATTGTACCACAGATATATGAAGACACCATTGTTTTTTACATCCTCTCTGATATTTTATGTCATTAGTCATTTCTCATGTTCACATTTTGAAAAATAAAACTAAATCTCATTTTAATTTTCATCTTTAAATTTATTAAACTCAGCATATTTTCACATATCTGTTGGTCATTTGTATTTTTTTTTCATTTTCCTATTTATGCCTTTTGCCCATTTTCTGTTTTTAAATTAATAGGTAGAGCTCACACTATATCACATGTTGTAATGTGTAATATATGCCACATATATATTATATAGCATGTAGTTTCTATGTATTGTGTTACAAATATTTTCTTTTAGTCTCTTTAGTTACCATTTAATTTTTATTTATAGTACCTTCTTCACAAATGTTTATTTCACATTTTTGGAATGAGTTAACTTTAGAGAATATAGAAATGTAATTAGATGCATTAATAAATGAATAAAGAATAATCATATCAGATCCAGAAGAAAATCCAATAGATAAAATTTAAAGTAAAATAAAATTTCTGACTCAATACTTTAGATAAAACAAAAACTTTTAAAAAAATCAACAAGAAAAATGCTTAAATAATTCATCAGCTGTCATCATGAAACATATCAGTTTTAAAACCCTAAAAGCACTCCTACTAGGGCCAGAAGCAGGCCAGGGGCAGTGTGTCCACCGGCCCCAGGGCAGACTGCCGGGAAGTCTTTGCCGCTCTAGTCAGACAGAATCAAGCAACTGGTACAAACTCAGGAGAAGAGGGGAAGCATCATTACTTTTTGCAGATAATATGATTTTATCCCTAGAAAGTGCAGGAGATGTAATTAAAGAAAACCTTTTAGAACTAATTTTCTTTTTTAAAAAAATCATAAGAAGGTGTCACCATATAAGTACTTGAGACACTCAGCAGCTTTCCTCCACACTAGGAATAGGCATTTTGAAATTGAAATGCTGAAGGATTTCATTTATGACCACTACTGAAGCTATATGTGGTTAAAAATAAATTTATCAAGAAAATTTTAAGATGGGAACATTTACATTTCAGTATTAATATTTTACTGAAGTCATGAAACCAGATTTCGGTGAATGAGACAAGTCATATCCCTGAGTAGAAAGACAACAACATAAAAGCTTCTCAAATCCATGGGAATGTGATGCGACTCCAATCAGAATTTAAATGGGGGCTATTCATCCTGGCTTTGCTCCTAAAACTGCAAATTGATTATAAATTTCATATGGGAGAGTAAACTTGATAATTTCTGAGAATGTTTTGGGGAAAACACCATGACAGGCGGCTTATTTTCCAGATGTTTTAATGTCTGTTAGAGCTACTTAATCAAAACAATAAGATGCTGGCACAGGAACAGACAAACTGATAAGCCAAACAGAGCCCAGTCCACAAACTAATCCAAAAGCACTTGAGTTACTTGAATTTTTAACATATGATAAGTGATTCTTGGACAAATAACTAATAATTTAGAAGAAAAAGTGTAAATACATTCCTTTACACCAAATTTCAAAATTATTTCTAGATGAATTGAGGAGCTAGGTAAAAGATAAAATCCACTTAATGTTATGATAACATGGAAATTATATTTGTTTTTAAACCATCAAGAAAAGAAGCAACTTCTACGTTAGTCTGGCAACCCAGGTATCAAAAATTAAAAAAAAAAAAAAAAACAGATCAAAAGTCCCCACCTGATTCCTGAGTATAACCCCATTGACCTGTTAGAATATAGACCTGTATCTGGGAAGCAGCGACCCACCCAAGAGCACTGAACGTGGTGGAGTCAGAGAATCCTGCTCAGGCCAATAGAACATTTAGCAGTTCCTTCTTTCTGCTGGTTCTTCCATTTAATGAGCATAAGAATCCCCTGAAGCCTTTATTAAAGCAGTTACCTGGGCTCCACTCCTGGTTTCGGCCTTAACCATCAGGACAGGGCCCAGGAACTGGCATTTCTAGGAGGCTAATGTCCCTGCTGTTAGTCGCTGCCTTTCTCCTGTAGTAAGTACCATGCTCTACAACTTCTCTACACAAACAGTCATGGTGTTCGTGTACACACTAGTTTGGATGCTGCTGGTAAGCACACATTTTACTCTTATTTTAGGGGTTCAGCCGTGTAAATGGGGCATGAAAACTGAGGCAAGAGGGGTGAACAGTTACCAAGGGTCAAGGGCAGACTCCTACAGCAACAGAGCTGTCAAGTCAGGTTGGTTAATAAAAGCGGTACAGTCATTTCATTTATGTATTTAAAAAATGACATCAATGAAGATAGCAGAGCAATGACCTTCAAAAGTTTTCTTCTCCATAAAAGCAATGAAAAACTGGTAAAAGTTTTCAAAATTAATATTTTTGAAAACTCTAGAAATTAACCAAAAGCCTGGAGTAGCCTGAAGAGTGTTGATTTAAAAATGAGTGGCTGAATTTTACTAAGGCGATTGAGGTTAGTGCATTTTAACTTGCCTTACTCCTGTCCTTTGCTCCTAGACTCACAGTCATCTTGTAAAATAAAAGTCAGCCTTCTCAAGGCAGCCTGGCAGCCTCCACAGCAGAACTGCGCTCTTGCAGAGCCCCATGCCCATTCTAAGGAACTATTGTCCTTTGACCTATCTTATGATTCCCTGGAATTTTCCCACTTGTAAGGCGTCTGAACTTGATCTGACTCAGAGGTTGCTCAGTGAAATGGGCCTTCTCTCCAGGGGTATTTGGTGAGCAATTATAGGCACATGTTTTAACTTTTCAGTTGCCTGAGGTCATCAATAATAGTTGGGGCAAATGAGCCAAAGAGCTTAAAAAGAAAACCTGGAGCATGAGATATTTGTAAGAGCTTAGAAAAGGTCTGACACATCCCTGGTGATCTAGAAGGTCATGTACATGTCAGTACCACATACATGATCTTGTCTGTGTGCACACTCAGGGAAGGCCAGAGAAGGTCCTGAGCTCTCACCTCTGGCTGACCTTGAAGATGTGTGTAAAGAGGAAGAAAAGTCCAGAGAAAATTGTCAGATGCCTAGTTGAGTGCTGAGAAAGTATTCCAGCACACATAGAGTGCCCTTGGCAAAAATAGGGAGTTTTTTTTATTGATTCCAATTAATTGAGGAAATATGTCCACTCGTTAGCTGACCATTAAGTTAACTGAATGGAGATTTCAGAGGCCACATATGAAAAAGAATACAGACTTAGTTCAGAAAAGTTTCTAAATAAGCAAGCAATAGTAACCAGTAACAGCTACCAGAAGGAATAGCGAGAAACCTGGAGTGGGGAGGACTTCATATTAACCACATTAAATTATTCTAAATGACTTTTAAAGAGAAATTTTTCAGACACAAAGAAGCAGAATTGCATGATCCACCTATGGCAGGGTGGCAGGGGGAGCAATCGGAAATCATTGCTAAGTAAACCCAGATGTTGGACTTACTAGACAAAGATCTTAAGTAAGCTACTTTAATATGTTCAATGAGCTAAAGAAGACCATGTCGGAGAAACTAGAGGAAAGTATAATATCTCACCCAATAAAGGATATCAATCATGAAATAAAAACTTTTTTAAAAGAAATAAAATAAAAACAGTTTGATTTAAAAAGTATAATAACTGATGTGAAAAATTCACCAGAGGTCTCTATAGTAGATACTAACAGAGAGTAGAAATAAGCAAGTTTGAAGATTAACAATTGAGATCAGAAAGTCCAAAGAATAGAAAGAAGAATTTTTAAAAATGTGATGTGTGAAACACCATCAAGATTACCAACACATGGATAATGGTAATCTCAGAAGACTGGAGAAAAAGAAAGGAGCAGAAAGAACATTTAAAGAAAATCTGAAAACATTCTCAATTTGATTGACAGCATTAATCTGCATATGCAAGTAGCTCAGTGGATTCCAACTGGGGAACTCGAGGAGATCCACAGGTATACACCACCACCAGATGGCTGGAACTCAAAGTATGAGTCTTGAAAGCAGTTAGAGAGAAGCAGGTGATCAAGGAATTCTTCTTCATATTGATGGCTTGTTTCTTATCATAAGCCATGGGGACCAGAAGGCAATGGGGTGTCACAGTCATAGTGCCAAGAGGAAGGAAAACAATAAGCCAAACAAGACCGTTAGCAAAGGATTCGATCTCTGGAAAAATCACCCTTTGTAATTGAAGGAAAAAGTAAAACTGGCATAATTTGTCATTAGCCGACCTTTCCCTTCTAGAAACAGTGGATGAGACCTTTGAACTGAAATGAGGACTGTAACTTGAATCCGTGTGAAGAAAAAAAGGGGGTGCTGGGGATGTGGCTCAAGTGGTAGAGCACTCACCTAGTAAGTGTGAGGCATTGGGTTCGATCCTCAGCACCACATAAAAATAAAATAATGATATTGAATCCACTTAAAACAAAAAAAATAATATTTTAAAAAATAAAAAAAGGATGCTAGTAAGAACAACAACAAGAGAAAATGTAAAAGACAAGGTAAACAAGGCTTTGTATCGATTTCTCCCCTGATTTAGAAGACAACTGGATGAGGAAACAATTGTACATCTGTGTAGCTTATAAATAGTTTATAAAGATGTCATTTGTGGCAATAACAACACAAAGGTGGGGAAAGGAATGGAGTACAAAGATCAAAGTGTTTCGCACTATTGAAATTCAGTTGGTATAATCAGAACTAAGTTGTTACATCTGAGACCTACCATGATGAAAGTAACTGAAATACACATGGCAAAATAAAAGAAAAGGGAATTAAAATGGTAGAACACTAGAACATGGATATATTTAACACAAAAGAAGGTGGTAATGGAGGGAAGAGGAACAGACAGACAAGGCACATAGAAAACAAATGGCAAATGGGCATATGTAGACAGATGCCCATTCGTGGCGATGGTACAATAACTGAGAAGGGATTGATGCAAACACAGATAGCAGATCCAGGAACAATAGAAATGGGAGAGAATCAGAAGAAAAACCCTGGGGGTAAATCCTGCACCCCTGGCCCAAGCAGGGATCCATTTATTCCTTCTGCAAGCTCTTGAGCAGCTCCTACCTGCTCCAAGTTGCCTTCCACTCAGTGGTAGGTTTGCCATGAAGAACAGAAAGTTGACATTAGGTTAGGTCCCCTCCAGAGATGCAGGGAGGATACAGCTGCCCCAGCCACTGGCCGGATATATGAAGCACTAGCCCAGCCTAGGAATCAATATGGCACTGTGCTGCTGCTGGTCGGGGGGAGGGCAAGGGAGCAGGGTCCAGAGCACTGCCATAAGCACCCTCATCCTGCAGCGCTGGTACGGCATGCCCTCGTGGATTCATGGAGCATCCTGACCTCACCATTACAGCTGCTCTGCTCCCTACTTGGGGTGGACCAGCCCTGCAAGAATGGGAAGCTTAAACAGAGAGGGAGGAAACCAGAGCTGCCACGGAGGTATGGCTGTGGGTGGCCATAGAGACCCCAGCCCCCTGCGAGCTGGCCTGACCGTGCACCCCCCCAGGCCTCCAGGAAACACCAAGCCTCAGAGGGCTTCCTTTAACCCTGAGCCTGTCTCCCACCCCTGCCCCCAAAAGAATCCACAGGACAAGAAGCTGCATGGGACGTCACCACTGTGGCCTCACCAGTGTTGGGAGATATGCTCAAAGAAGCTTCTCCAAACTGCCAACAACAACAACCAATTTCTGTGCATCTTGCTATAGGAAAGATGCAATTAGTTTTCTATTCTCTCTACAGAAAAATGATATTACAGAACTGTTGTCAGAGGAAGAGGCAGTAAAGAAGCGTGCAGAAGAAGAGATCAGAGAAACGATTTTACAGAGGTGTGCCCGGCGGTCGGATAACGACAATTTCATGTGTTTCTTTCTGGATGTAGGGGTTGGTGATATTTGGTATCTTTTTAATATTTAATTCTTCATGGTTTTTCTCATGTTTTCATGTAATTCTGTATTCTTTATTCCTAAAATGGGCTCCCAGATTGCATGAGCTCCTGACTCCACACCTAAAGCTGAGCCAGTGCCCACTGCCCAGGGTCTCGTCCACACCAGCTGTGGAATCCCCCAATGTACTGTGAGGTCAGGGAAGTCGCTCACAATTTTTAAAACTTTCTGTCTTATAGGTTTTGTCTCCTTTGTCAACACTGTACAATGTAGTCCTCTTTTTATTTAATCTGCTTTGTCAGTAGTTTTTTTTTTTTTTTTTTTTTTTTTTTTTTTATGAGGTTTTCTGAAAACCCGCTCTTGCTGGTATAGATTTTGTCTTTGTTTTCTAATTCAGTTTCCACTGCCATTCCCTTCTCTCTTTCTGCCAACAAACACAGACTAGGTTTTTTTGTTTTTTTTTTTTAAATAAGTGTAGCTGCAGAAGTCTCCACCCTTACAGAACTTTTGGTCCAGTGGGGAGAAACAATACACAGATGAATGTGAAATTTATTGCCAGGGGGTTATTTGTGCTAAGAAGAAAAATAAAGGTAGGAAAGGAGCTAGGGAAGTGTGGTATGATGGGGAAGATATGTCCTAGATGGGAGGATCAGGGAAGGACTTTCCACAGAGGTCACATCTGAGCAGAGGCCTCAGAGACAAAGCATGCATGTTCTGGGTAAATGGGTACCACATGAAAAGGTCCCGAGGTGGAATGGAGCTCAGAGTGTTTCTAAGCCATTGTGTATTGTGTAGATCAACTAAAGAAGAGAGAGAGTGTGCGAGAGAGACACAGTGGGGAGAATTCAGAGAGGTTCTAGGACTCAAATCTCACAGGACCTTATAAACCGTAGGGAGTGGACAGGGAGTGTGTGATTTTTACTCTGGATATGAAAGCAAGGCAGCAGAGGGTTTGAAACATCAAAACAAAGAGTGATATTTACATATCAATTCTCAGACACCACTGGTATGTGATCTTCTCCCTTACTTCTGCTTCTTAGAACTTGTTTGGGGGAGCCCAAAAGTACAGAGTAGTAAGATCACACCCAGAACAGCTGGGCAGGAATGAACACTGGATTTGGGCTCAATAAACGTGAGAGAAAAAAAAAGAGGGCTGGGCGTTGGTTCAGAAAGCAAGGTGCAGAGTGAGCGAGTGCACAGAGAGCAGTTGGCTGGAGAGCCAGAGGCCACGTTACCAACAATCTAACCATTGCACTGAACTCAGTCCAAACCTCCTTCCATCAGCCAATGTGTTCTTTCTGTTTGGTCTTATGGAATTGCCACTTCTCATTGTCTGCTGACCCCATAGAGCACGTCCGTCTCTTTGCTTTTGGGAGTCCTCACCTATTCACACTAACTTTGCCATGTCTGTTGTGATTGTGAGATTTCATTTTCCCATAGAGATGTTTTAAGTTTTTTGTACTCAGATCTATGAAGCTTGTGACTGAATGTCGTGTGCAGAAAGACCTCACCCATCCCCAGACTCTGCAAAGACTCCATTAATCTTTCTATTGATGAAGATGGATATTTATGTTCTAAGCCAGTTGGCAACCCTAGTCCCACTAGTGTGAGAGAAACATTTAAAAACAAGGTCACTCTGTTACACTAGCATGGCCCTCTGCACTAGCACCCCGCCACACTAGCACCCCTGGCTACCTGTGTGTTCTTGAACACTAGCACTCCCACGGCATTAGCACTCATTACACAGGAGCTCATTACACAAGCACTCCTTTTCCCTCTCCCAATCCCTACAGGGTCGGAAAATCTCCCAAGAGCTGTCATCAGGGAAGACTCAAGCCTCCTTTGCTGCAAGCAGTCCTCAGGGTCCTGTCCCCAGCTCTCAGAGTGGCCACATGCAGCTTCTCCCGCAAATAGGGAGGAAGGAGATGAAGGACAGCCCTGCCTGCTGGGCTTGACCTTTCCCTACATGTGTCTGGAGAAATGATGGATGACCGCGCTGGAGACACACTTAAACTCCCCTCAGAGGGCTGTCTGGACCCCAATGACCCTTAATACAGACAGGGACGAGCTTTGGAACCCGAGCTCCCAGCCTTTCCCTCATCTGCTGCAGTCACCCCATTTTACCTGTGCCCCAGAAAGCCACTCAGAGAATCTCATACTGCTGTGGGAGATTCAAAACCAGGATGCTCCTCAGGTGCAGCCACCAGTACAAGGAGTGGGCCCACTTCTGCATCCCCTGAGAACTCCGGTCTTCTCTTGCAATCTGTGTCCAAATGTCATTGTGAGTTTTGTGCTCATAAACGTGTCAAAACCAGAAGCACGTCAACACAAACTCAGTACCATGGAAATCCCCCCACTTCTGGACACAGCAGCTGCCCTGAGAGAGAGGGAACATGGTTTGCAGCAGGAAGCAGAAGATCATGTGCAGGGAATTTCTGGGAGAAAGACAAAAGTTGTCTGAGCTTGATCCTGGTTCAAATGACACAATTCTGAGTGTTATCTGGAAGGCAATGGTCACAGAAACCTGACGTACGATGCAGGAGCAGGATTAGCACAATGCCTATCTATCTATTAGTCCTTGTGTGCACTGAAAGAAATGAGTTCCTCCCTCAGTTGCTCTCTGTGGGCCGGTGGGGTCGGTTTGCTTCTTAGGGACTTTTGGCAGTGCCTGAGGCATTCTGTGTTGTCACAGCTGGAAATGGTACTACCGGCATCTAGTGACTGGATACCAGGCAGGTAGCTCAACATCCTGCATTGCTCAGGCCACCCCCGGACACTGCTCCCCCAAGATAAGGAGCTACTACCCAACCCTCCTCTAAAACAACAAGGGTCGCCACCACATCCCCTCAGATTTTCTCCTAGTGTAATCCAAGAAGAAAATGTTGGCCTAGGCCCAGAGAACGTGATACGGGAAAAATGGTGCCTGGAGGGGCAGGAATCATAGCAATGGGGATGGGAAGGTCCTGGGAGGTGAAAACTGGGTAACTTCCCCCAAGTTATCTTATTGTTGTTTTCATTTTGTGATTTTTTTCCTCCACTTTGCCAGCAAATGCTGTGTGGAATGTTCCAGGCTGTCTGTGGGCCAAACCACCAGTATTTCCTGAGTGCTGGACTGCTGCACCACCCAGCCAGAGCTGCTGTCCCCACTCACCCTTTTCACCCCGACCTCCCTTCTTCTCTCCTCCTGGCCAAGGTGAGCTCCGGCCCTGGTCCCTCATTCCTGCCTGTCCCTGTTCCAGGAAGGTCTCCACAGTGATGCTCTGGTCTCTTCCTACAGGGCTCCTTCTCCTTGCACCTCTGCTCTCTTATGAGGCAAACATCCCCTTGAGTCACTCACCAGCCTCTTCCCAGATGTCCATTTCCTTCTTGCAAATGTGGTTTCTGCTGGCCGCCTCCCCTGCCACTGCTAAGAGGATGTGCTCCAGGCTGAGCTAAGGACCTGCTGCTCAGCACCCTGGACGTTGGTGCTTCGGTCAGCTCACGGCACAGCTGAGTCAGAAGAGCCAGGTTCCAGTTACTCAGATTCCTTGTTTGGAGTGAGGTCAGTGATACCTGCCTAGGCCTCACATTCTACAACTGTTAGGATCACAGCTACATTCCCATTTCTGGGTATATACCCAAAGGAAATGAATCAGCAAACCAAAGCAACGCATGCCTGCCCATGTTTACTGCAGCACTCTTCACAATAGATAAGATATGGAATCAGCGAGATACTCATCAGCCGAAAAATGGATAAAGACAGTGTGCTACATACACACAATGAGTATTGCTCAGCCCCAAGGAAGAATGAAATCCTGGCACTTTCAGCAAAATGGATCGATCATATTATGTTGAGTAAAATAAGCTAGATACAGAAAGACAAACACTGCATATTCTGTTACATATGGAAGCTAGAAAAAGTCAACTTGAAGGTAGAATAGAGAGTACTAGAGATTGAGAAAGGTTGGGGACGAGGAGAAGAGGGAAAGGAGGTGGTTGGATTTGATCAGATCCTGCTATATGCGTATATGGAAATATCACACTAACCCCCTTAATACATACAATTAATTATGTATTAATAAAAATGTAAAAAAGTAAGATCAAGTCTATTAATGCCCATCACTATCATCATCATCATGGATACTTTAATGTCTTGGTGATTCCATACTAATTCCTAAAAAAGCCAGGTGAGGAGTCAAAGTATAATCTTAAACACATTTGTGACACTCTCAATATAAAGACATTGAAGAAAATCACACAGTATCCCAGGATCTGTGTCCCTGGGCCCCAACCTGGCAAGGACAAGCCCTCAGAGCAGGGGCTGTGCATCCAGAGCACTTGTGCCTGGGAAACTGGAAAGCGAGGATGAATATAAGGTTACTGTCCACCCTGCTATGATAATTTGATAAGTTGATCTCCATGGTGTGTGGAGGAATGAGCCTAGAGTAAGCACAAGGTACTTGAGGGACCTTGCCAAGCTGCAGGGAGGACTTCAGCAGCAACAGCACTCCCCTAGACACACACAACCCAGCTTCTCACCAGCTATCAGGAGTCTTCAACCCCTCCTGCCGCATCTGCATCTCACTCTGTAACCACCCAGCCACAGCAGCAGGCTCTGTAGCCACCTCCTACCACACACTCCACAAAGGGCACTTTGGCAGAACCCAGCCACTTGGGGACTCTGGGCAGCACAGAGTGGGTGCAGAATGCTGCCATGCTCACTCCGAAGGTCCCTAATTTGCTGAAATAAGGTTTATTGAGAAAACTTAAAAGCTAACAAAGTTCTATGTAGAGCATAGGAGAAACCTTATTAAATGAAGATGAAAAGTGAAAGTTATTTAATAATTATTTTAAAGGAGTGATCCACACATCAAAGTCTTACTCTTTGCACCTATGAAATTCGCAAATGTTAAGAAGAAGAAGAAGAAGAGGAAGAGGAAGAGGAGGAGGAAGAAGAAGAAGGAGAAGGAGAGGAAGAGGAGGAGGAGGAGGAGGAGGAAGGAGAAGGAGAAGGAGAAGGAGAAGGAGAAGGAGAAGGAGAAGGAGAAGGAGAAGGAGAAGGAGAAGGAGAAGAAGAAGAAGAAGAAGAAGAAGAAGAAGAAGAAGAAGAAGAAGAAGAAGAAGAAGAAGAAGAAGAAGAAATAATATTGGCAGCATCAGGCAGGGTAGTATACCCCAGCTGTTGAGGAAAGATTGCAAGTTCAAGGTCAGTCTGGGCAATTCAGCCAGATCCTATCTCAAAAAAAAAAGGACATTAATGATGCAGGGTAGGATATAAAAATCCAGAACTCTGGTGCATTACTAGTGCAAATGGAAATTCATATACTCCCAATAAAAAGAAATTCACCAATGCTTCCCATACCACTGATAATAATCCTGGTTCTCAAAACTTTTCTAATGGAATTATGAAGAGAAGAAGAAAATACACAGAGGTGCACTCTGAATATTATTTATAATAGTAAAAATGTAAAAATGCAAGACAACTCATTACCTTAAATTAGGAAATAGATAAGTAAATATATTAATTCATCTTTTCAATAAATATTTACTGAATGCCTCTATTTCTGAGTAGTTTGTTATATTAGCTCAATAAGATATTTTGTAGTCATTAAAATGATCAATAAGAAAATACTTAAAATAAAAATGAAATAAAATTCATAATAATACATCTTGGCCATGATTATAAAGATGCAAAATTAAATATTTTTATTTGTGGCATTTAAATGGAAACATGGGCAAAGGGAAACTGCTGAGATATTAGGAAGGTGAATTCTGGAGGATTTTCTTCTGTACTGTGTTTATCCTTTGTTACATTATTAGCGATGAAGAAAATTCTAATTAAAAACGTACAGGTTCCTCTCATGCGGCTCAATGTGGGTACCACCTGACCTGCTCTGGGACTCACGCTGCGTCAAGATGCTCTGCACACAGAGGCAGAAGCCTCCCAGGGCTTGCTCGACCTCAGCCACCAGAAGGTGCAGCTCTGGGGGCCTGAGCCTACTTTCCCAAGAAGGCCCTGCTTGTTTGTCTCTGGACTGTTCTGCTTTGTTTTATTTTTGCTTTCTCACATATGATTTAAAACCCCAAGGAGAACCCTTCGGAGAGTGATTTTACAAGGAGTCCATTCATTCTCTTCCTGTGAAAACAGGGAGACAGAGAGCTATTCACTTGCAGTCCCTCTGGGAATCCTTCAGATTGGGACACACTCCACCCGTGCTGACAAGCTCACCTCCTGGCACAGTCGGGAGGATGTGGGTGCAGAGGCTGGTGCAGTGCTGTGCTTCGCGGGGGGGCTACCTGGAGTGTAAGTCAGCACCCAGCCCTAACAGAAGGGAGAGGTGCTGCACTCCAGAGGAACTTCCTAAGTCCTGGAGAACTCATATTCAGGCCGGCGCAGCCGTCCCCCAAAGACAGGGTCTGCAGTCGGCTCCCACAGGGGTTTGCCTCTGTCCACGTGGAAACCGGTCCCACCCAGGGAGGCATTTTTATTTCTAACATTCTGGAAGCATGCCATCTGTAATCAGAGTTTGTTCACTCTGAATTAACTGCAAATGATTAAATCAGTCTTTAAAATACTTTACTACAAGCAATCAAGCACAGCTTTGATTCCCTGGGGGCTAGAATTTCTGTTCTCTGATCATTTGCCTCTGCATAACTCTGTGCATTAAAAGAAAAGAAAAACGTGCTTCTTAGGTTTCTTTGGGTTTGACCCTGGAGATGCATTTCCAACTAACCTTTAAAGATGATGTCCAAGGACTTGATATTTCCTTGCTGGTTTTTAAAACAACCATGACACATTGTTGTATTTAATGACCTGTAGAAAATGTCTTGTGTACTTCAACGTACACAAGAAAGGAGGAATTCATAGGGGAATAGCAATTGTCTACTTAGGTTCTAAATATTTGTCTATTAGTTTTTGCACAAGCTGATTCTAATGGGGAGGGCACACTGAGGTTTACTTGTGAGTTAATCCACAGTTGAGACTCTGTCAACTGTGTTTGTTCATGAACAGTCCCAGGGTACAATGACACAGTACACCCAGCCCAGAGGCACTGCTGGGCCTTCCCTCCCCTCCCCTTTCCTCCTCTTCCTCCTTCTTTATGTGGTAGAAGGATTTTTGTGATATATTGTGATATATATAATATGTATAATATATATTATACATATATATTATTATATATAATATGAATATTATAATATTATAACATATATAATGTTATTATAATATATAATAACATTATATATATATATATATATATATATATATATATATATATATATATACACACACACACACATATATATATAAAATGGAGTATTGCTCAGCCCCAAGGAAGAATGAAATCCTAGCACTTTCAGCAAAATGGATGGATCATATTATGTTGAGTAAAATAAGCTAGATACAGAAAGACACACACACACATATACATATACATATATATATATAAATAACCTTTACCCTTTTGGTGTACAATTCAGTGACATTCTCAGCACTGGGCAACTACATCCACTATTCACAGAGCATGTTCATCACCCCTCGCAGCACTGCACCCACTGAACAGTAGCAGCTTTGCAGTGTCTTTCCCCAGCACACCTGGAGGCCTCTATTCCACTTCCTGTCTCCATGGACTTCCCTTCTCTGGGTGCCTCTTACAAGGGGAATTGCCCCCTCCTTTCACTTGGCCTGATGTCACAGTGTGAACCAGAGCTTCATTTCTCCCTTAGGATGAGTACTGTTCCCGGGCTGGACACTCTGCCTTTTGTTTGTCCCTTCATCTGCTGGTGGATGCTTGTTCCTATCATCTGGCTTTTGTGTGTCATGCTGCTGCGAAGGTGGGGTGTGTGTGGCATATCTGTTCCAGTCTCTGCTTCTAGTTCCCTGGGGGGTGTGCCTGGGGGTGGGAGTGCTGGGACTCCTGGTAATCCTATGGTCTTTGGGGATCCCTCAACTGTGTTTCGCAGTGGTTGCACAATTTCACATCCCCTTGCGGGACAAGGACTTTTCCCCAAATATTTGCAGCCTTCTCTAAGGGGTTTCATATCCCTCCTGCTCTGTCCACTGGGCCCACTTAACATGTGAGTGGATGTGGTGGCAGGTTGAGATGCATGGTGAGTCCTCAGTCCCTGGCCTGAGGTCAGCCTGCGGCTGTGAGTGCTGCACCCCAGGGCTGAGAGGCCACATGGCGGATGCATGCCTGTAGCCCACACAAATGAGGCCTGGAGTCGGCTCCAGCCTCTTTCACACCTCCTTTCATTTCACCTGCTTTCCTTCGGCTTGATCATTTCTTCATTCCAGGGTCTTTTGCACGTGTCATTTCATGCCCCCGTAATAAGCTCGCCCACAGAACCTGTGATTGTTCAGTTCACTGATTATTAGGCTGAAGTGTATGAAGCGGTCAATCATTGGTCCAAGGTCATTGCAGCCTGGCAGTTTCTCAGGGTTAACAAAAGTCAACACAGCAAGGGTGGTAGCCAGGTAATGTGCTCCAGACTTGCTCCACAGCCCATCAACTCCCCTCATCAAGCCTGGAATGACTCCTATCCCCATTTCAAAGATGGGAAGTGTGAGGTCGAGGTTCATCAAGTCCATTTCAGCCTCTTAATTATGGCACTGCTATTCAACATACCCTTCCCATGTCCTTCTCTCCTTCCACACTGCTGCTGGAGGTGACATTCATTTGTGTTCACATTATGTCTCTGAAGCTTTGTTCAGCATGTAATATTGTCATTCTTCCCCATTCACAGGTGAAGAAACTGAGGCTCAGCTCATGACAGTGCTTGCTGGTCAAAAACCACTGTCTAAGGGGCCAACATAAACAGGTGCTGTTCTTCCTGGTAGGAGAGCTGAGGAGCCTTGGTCCACCTTGCCTGTGGATGGCATCGCCCTGACCGGCTTCCCCCTGGAAGATGGTCTGCTCAAGGCGCTTCTCATGCTGCAGAGCCTCCTTCATACCCAAAATCAATCAGTGCCACTAACAACATCATATTCACCATCAAAGGTGCAAGTCTTCACAGCAAGAATTTTGTTATCTTAGCAGAAAAGCTGGGGTGAGTATCCTGAAGGGCAGGTATTGTAAAACTCAGCTTTTAGATCAAATGTTGGCCATGGTCAATGTTTCTGAAAGCCAATAGGGAAGTTTCAAGTAAAGAAAGACTTAAAGTTCACAATCCCAAGTGTAGCATCTGTTGTCCAAATGGGTGGGTTTCTGCCAAAGGACAGTTCACATATTTAGCAACCTAAACACCCCGCCCACTACGAGCCACTTACTTATTTTCTACCCCCTTTTCTACCTCCCAAGTTCTGGGGAATCTGAAGCTTCCCCAGGGATTTGGGAATTCATCATTCCGGGATCATTCATCAAAAGATTTAAAAGGTTAAATCTGGCTACAGGACTTTTCCCCTTCCTATCCAAAATTCAAATTCTACGCCATTACACGTGAGTCTATGTTTATGTTGTCAAAGTTAACAAATCTGTAGGAATAAGAGAATTTGAGGGAAGCTACAGTGCTGTCTTAAAAACATATATCCAAAATTGCATCCAAAAATACAAATAGTTACAATGTATCTATTTGGGGAATGTTGAAGTGTAAACAAAGTGAACCTTCTATCATTTTTAAAAATAGACATGTCTTTAGTGCTTTCAATAGGTAGGTGATTCTATTTTTATGTTCTGTTGATGGACTGGTACAGAAATATTTAAAATAGAAACTTCATTGCTTCATTGATTAGAATATGTTTTAAATTATAGGATAAAATCACCATCTCCTGATCCCCAGCCAAAAACATTAAGTAGATCCAGATGTCATAGATCTGAATCCAGTTGTTTACATCACATCTTAAAAGCAGACATTCAATCTTGCAAAGATACTAGGTGATGTATCAGATAGTCTAAAATATCAAGGACAGAGAACAGATGTTTGTTTTGTATAAAAAGAACAGAGTGAAACAAATGCTCAGAGTGATCTTGGATATAGATCGACTCTCCCCAATAACCGAATGTGTTCAGCTCAATGAGATTTTCCTAGTACACACCCTTTCTCTTGGCATAAAGTTTCCTATGAGAATCAATCATTAGGGGGCAAAGAATAATGATATAAAAAGAATAAATCACCGATTTAAAGTTTGAGTTGATGTGGTGCATAAATTGACCCCAAACTCATTCTCTAGCAAGACCCTCTTTAAAACATGTGGGTCTCCCTCCTTTGGCCATTTGGATCTTTCACCAACATGGGTGTGCCATCTGTCAATAACATCTGTCATGCCCTTGATTGCCAAAGTCAATTTGCATGATTAGACTGGCATCTTTATCGCTGGTATATTTCTGATTACTTGTTTCTCTTCTCACCCAAAGAGGTGTAGTTCCACATGGACGAAAATTACAAAAATCATGTTATCCAAGCCTAAAATTGGAACACTAATTTTTTGAGGACCCTGACTGTAATTAGGTGTGCAAGGGGCTACAACCTCTGAGCTGCCTGAAGTACCCAGGACGGATGGTCATTAGCCTCAAGAAGTCATTAGCTGAAGTCCAAGGGTAATCATTAAATGCTAATGTCCTCATAGCACTTTCTGGCCCAGACTGATCTCTCTTCAAGAAGTTGCTACATTTGAGTGAGAGAGACTCTAAAAGGCATTTATGGTTTGTGAGACATCTAATTTTTTAAAATTTAATATTCAAATTATTACAACACATATTTTTTGAAAGCCAATGTATATCTATATGACATAGACTTAAACTTCTGAGCTGATGTCACCATCTTTAGTCACTGGGAACCGTGGAGAACAGCTGGGATTGGGACTGAAGGAGCAGTCCACACCACTCTTGGCTGCTCAAAAAATTGAGCCTCTGTCTCAGGTGGAAGGCACACTCCCTGCTGGGTCCCTTTTCAGAAAAGCCCTATTTCTGGATCAGACTCCTGGAAGCCTTGGCCCCATTGACTGAGCTGCAGATACTGGATTACCTGGGGAGTCACAGGTGGCAGAGGGGAGGGAGGACCATGTGTGACGTCTGGAGGCCAAGCCTCCCAGGAGCCGTGATGTCCAGCCCTGTCTTAGTCCACTGCCTGTTTTCATTAACTCTATGCCACAGACTCGATAGGTTACCAAGAAAAGAGGTTTATTTTGGTTCGTGGTTCTGGTCCAGGGTCAGGGGCTGACTCCGGTGATGGGCCAGCAGAGTCCAGAGGCAGCACGGATGGTCACATGGGGAAAGACAGGAACATGAAGGTGTGTCTCCTCTGTTCTCGCTTTCTGATAGAGCCACCAGGAGTCAATCACAGGGCCTCCACTTCGATGGCCTTGTCTGACCCTAATCCCAAAGTCCCATCTCTACACCCCACAGCCAGTGAAGTTCCCACCCTCTTCGTTCCTCACAAGGGGGATTAAATTTCGACACAGAAGCCTGAGGGGACACTCAAGCCACAGCAAGCCCCATCTGTAAAGGTACAGTGTGGGTGAAGGAAGAGGCTGTACCGTGACAGAGGTCAACCCCCTGCTAGAGAGGAAGACATTGGCAGGGCTGGGGAGTCCAGATAAGTAGGCTCCAGAGAGACAGGCCCAGACCACTTGGCTTCTAGAACTGAGCAGTTAGTGTCCAGGCCAAGCCCAGCAGCACAACAGTGAGGCAGCATCGCAGCAACAAGTACATTTCTAGGAAAGCAGGCTGGGAAAGTTTTTCAAAGCTTTATTATGCACTGAGGTTTTTTACAACTCTTGGTAATATTAATAATACACACTTAGTCGTACCTTCATAGTCATCCCATTAACTACCACTATTAAAACAGGAGCTACATGAAATAGAATCAGAATTTGATATCTAGGGAAAAAAATCATCAGAGTTGCATAATATGGATTTCCCCCTGAACATTTGAGGCTGCTCCCACCCTCCCTCTGCTCACCCATAGGTATAGACATCATGGATTCAAGGACAAGTTACTTATTTGCTGAACTTGAAATGTGAGAAAGATAAAAGTGGCTCTTTGTTGTCCCCTCCCGACATAGGAGCAATATTTACCTCCAGGACATGATTGCTCTTTCCAGAGCTGTCTGCCTGAGAGCACTATTAGCTATGAACCTTCCTGCCCTGGTGGAAGTGGGGAAATGAAGAAGTAGGAAGAGGGAGGCTGTTACTTTACTCCTTAAGGAGGGATGCCCAAGACCTGTGGGAAGATGCAGGGTACCTAATCCCCACATTCAAGAAGAAACACATCTCTCTGGCTCTTTGAAGCAAGTCCTCTGTGAGTTGCATGTCTAGGGTTAGAGAACCAGTCTTTGAATTCTTACTACTGATGATAGGCAAATCCACACCTGAACTACAAGTTACAACGAAACTTAAGGATATATTTTTATATTATTCATTTGTCTGAAAGCAAAATGATTCTGAATCTGTTTTAGCAATGCACATATATGTCTTTCTTTCCAAAATCATTAGCCAAACAGAAAATGCATCTATGACTTCAAGTAGATGGAGACACCCTCAGCCCCACCTACCGACAGCTGTTGCTTTGTTGTGGAGGAAGACATGCAATGGGGTAGGATACCAAATGATCACTGGCAGTCTACGGAGTCCCAAAGCCAGTACACAAATGCAAAATGAAACATCTTTGCAAGCTATGAGCTGCAGGATACCCAATTAGGGCAAATGAAAAATGAACATGCAGACCTCAAGGATGCCTCCTCCTCCTCCTCTTCCTCCTCCTCCTCCTCTTCCTCCTCCATTTTCTTCCCTTTCATCAGTTTCTGGGACAGGTCATCACAGCATCTCCATCTTCACAGGATGGAGGAGGTGAACTTGCTCACAAGGACTGAGGTCTGTCTGTGCTCAGCTTCCTTCTGATCTAGGGAGGAAGAGTGGCTTCATTGTCTGTGACTCCAGCGAACAGAGGAGAAATGACCTCCAGGGAGACAGAGGATGAGCAGTCAGCCCATCTGGTAAACCATCTAAGACTAGGCATCGGACATAGAAGAACCCTGTGACACTGTGTGGCTTCTACTGTCACAAATGCAAACATGTGCTTTCCTTTTTCATTAAACGTTTTATTTCGAGAAAATTGAAGATTTTCATGCACTTGTAAGAAAGCCTATAGGAAGATCCCTGTATTATGTTCCCAGTTTTCTCAATGGTAACATCTTGCAAGATGATGGATATTGACATGGATGTAATCTCTTGACATGTGTCATGCTTTTGAAATCAATTTAACTCTGTGAAAAAGTAGCAAAGCTATAAACATCCCTAAGGTTAAGCAAACAATCTTGAGATGTCATGTTATATATTTATGTACAGGATGCTTTGTTGGCTGGGCAAAGAACAGCAGGTGCTAATAAGTCACTGAATCCTGGCTGTTTTGAAGTGACCCAATTCCTCATTGGCAGCACTTACCATGGAGGAGGAACATTTTTACGTTTTGTTTCATTTTAGCATTTCCTAAAATTAAGATGATAGAGTGTCCAGCAGGATATGCACCAGCAATCATCATGCAGAGCCGAAAGGGGAAGCTTCCAAACTGGAAAATTTGAACACAGAACAAAATAGTCATTGCATAGTGGGAGAAGTAGAGGATTAGGAATGACAGGATGGAGAGCAGTGCGTTGACTTGGGGATTCCTGCAGGGGTCCCTGGTGCCCATGGTTCTCATCTGCTGAGTGTGTCTCCCCAGGGAGAAAACCAAGAGTAGAACTGCAACGAGGAAGATAAGTAAAGGTGGTATGAGTCCCGCAAGGAAAATGTAAAGTGAATCAGGAGGTGGGTCTTCAGTTTTAGTCCTATTTTTGGAGAAATAGCTCATTATGACTCCTTTGTAAAATGGCCACATGTATTTGCTTTGGAGGCCAGAAGTAATCAATGAGTAGAGCAGAGACCCCAGGATCAGCCAGGGCACCAACTTGGATATCCTCATCTTTAGCCAGAAGAATATCGGGTGTGGAATGGTGGCGATCTTGGCACAGTAGAAAACGCCAAGCCACGTGGCAAACCAAAGTCCCAGTTCATTTACAAACATGAGAATTAGAAAATTCTCAGTAAACATATACACTTTCACCAAGGAGAGAGCAACCAGATGGACGTTAAAGATGAGCACCTGCATACAGATCCTAGTCGTCGCCAGGCAGGAGAGGAGCAGATCCAGGGAAGCCAGTCTTCTCTGCCTGACCAAGGTGATGCTGTTCACCACCAGGATGATGCCATTTGCAAAGACCCCAGTGAGGGACTGCATCACTGCCCAGAGAAGAAATATGATGAATTGAGCCTCTAGCATTTTGAGAAGAGAAAAATTAGTTATTTTTTAAAAGGATGTATAGATTTCAGACAGTGCCAACTATTCACGCTTTCCAGTTTTCTTTCAGCTCCATCAGGACCCCTGTAGAAGGCAGTGGAGTAGGAAGGGGTGTGCATTTGTTTATATTGCCACTTTCTCAATTTAGTTCTGAGACAGTCAAATAAGAAAGAGATACTCTGGCAACAATTTGCTTCTTAGTGACGGCTTTTGCATTTTCTATGTCTACTTAGCTTTCAAAGTCATCACAAGCAAATAGTGGAATCAGACACCTTTAGATCTGCTAGGAAACCAACCCTAGGTACTCAGTCCTCACTCTATCATGAGGGACTAATTGTGGCTACAGATGTGGCTCTACCCAAGGTTATTGAGGCATTCTTCAAAAACCAATTTTTGAAAAGTTATCCCTTCTGCTATAATGAAGTCCTACAACCAGCAATATAAGACGGCTAACCTAAGTAGCAACACTCCAATCTTCAAAGATTGAACAATTAAGGACAATCCCAAATTTAATCTTTTATATGATAAAATGCAGATGATAAGTCACAAAATGTCATAAAATACAAAAGTAAGATAATTAGGCTAATATATATGTACAGACATTGGGTCAAAAACCTAAAGGAAGGTGAGGTGTGATAAAGGGGCTCACTCAACACCTCTCATACCAGCATCATTTGTAGGATAATTCAAGTGTTGAAATCTTGTCCCTGCTGTTTTTCCAAAATGATGAGAATTGTATGACTTGAGCTGATAGTTCTAGAGGAGAGATAAAGACAAAATAGCACATGATTCAATTTGTGGCTCTAACTGTCTGGCAGACTATGGGAAAATTAAATTAGCATTTATTAACATGCATACTGTTCACTTCATATCACACCAGATGCCTCACCTCAGTCCCGCTGATGCTTCTTGGTTGGGGTGCTCTCTGTGCTACGTAGGATGTCTCCCTCCTCCCCAGCCTCTCCGCACTGGATGCCACAGATACACCCTGTTCCTCAGCTGTGGCAGCCAAATATTTCCAGACACTGCCAAATATCCTGAGTCACAGTCACTCCTGGTGGAGAAGCAATGCACCAGCCCAGGTGGGTGGAATGCAGCTGTCTTGAAGGCATTCTGAGACAAGGTACCGTGAGCCACAGTGGGGTGGGAAATAGCACTGAGCTGGTTCTTCAGACAATCCGCCACCACAGCAGGGGTCAATTCATAAACACTGGGGAATTAGCTCTTCCAGCCTAGCACTAGATCCAAACACACCCCACAGACCCATGATGAGGCACATGTGCCTATGAAAATGTTTTAAGTATTGTTTGGAGGGGTCAGAAAAAAAACATTCTTGATGAACCTTCAATTCCACAGAAGACAGGAAGGGAAGCCGTATGGAAATAATTAGGGGGCAAGAGTAAATCTTTGGGAAATTTTATCATTCTTTGAATTTGCAACGTCTGTAATGTGCAGGACTTTACTTATTCTTGTCACAACTTCAGCAAGATGGTGAGAGCCAGCAGGAGCATCAAGCAGGCGCTGAGGGAGGCAGCTCCCAGTGGACACCGTCAAGAGAGATCCAAGTTCAAGCTTGGCAACAAGATGAGCCTTGTCTTCTCTCTCCAGTGGAAAGAAGGAAGTATCAGAACCTCTATCCTAAATATGTTACATTTTGCAGACTGGAAAGGCTAAAATGTAAGGGCATCCACCTATGAAATTAGGATGCCAAGAACTCTCAGAAGGGCAGTTAGCTGTCCTTCCCCAGATTCTCATCAGACCCTCATTATAACTGTTACTTCAAGTGCAAAAACCGGTTATCTGTTTCTGTGTGTGGTGAAATGCAGCCCTAAGAGGGCTGATCCCAACCTTCCCTGCATCCTTAGCATTTATTCATTCATTTGGTGTTTGGCATATGCTGGGTTTGTTAACTAGAACAAAACCCAGATTTTGTACCAGAGGAAGAGAAATTAAGTAGCATAAAGTCAACTTGAAAAAGAGTCTTTGTTTTCCACCTCCCTGTTCCTAGACATCCAGGGTTGTGACACCAGCATTGTGCCCGTCCCTATTTGCTCCAATATTGCCAAGACACTGCTGGCATGGGCCCTGGGGTGCTGCAGCATGGTCTGAGCTCTTCAGTGTTGCAGAAGGGATCACTACTGGGGGAAAGGAGAAAAAATCACAAGTTCCCTCCCGAGTCTAAAAAAACAATATAGTCTTTCGACACTGACAGAAAAAGAGAAGATAATGCATGGTTCACCAAAGACTTAAAGCAACAACTATGTCCAATTCTATTTAAAACATGCTTTTTCATAATCCGCTTGAATCAAATGTATGAAATATGATATGTCAAGAACTTTGTAATGTTTTGAACAACTAATAATAAAAAATAAATAAAAAAATAAAATAAAACATGCTTTTTTAAATCTTTTGAATCCCAGTGTCTTGAGGGCCGTTTGATTACCCTCCCTTCCACCCCGATGGTCTGCCCTGCCTCAGGCCCAGAGCCATGGAGGAGGCTGACCCTGGACTGAAACCTCCGAAACCATGAGCCAAAATCCATCCTTCCTCCTCTAAGTTGTTTTCACAGTTGTTTGTCACAGTGACAGAAAGCTGACTAAGACAGTGTTTATGGACTGGAGTGCCACATTGGTGGGATTGCTAAGTGAATGTCCAGTTCACCCCTGGGAGCGGCCCTCAGTCCTGGGGTGGCATCTACAAGGACGAGTTCTTCCTTCCCCTTCAGATGCCATCCACCAATCTAAGTTGTTGAGGACATGGGCCATGCTCTTGTGCTAAGCAAGAGTAAGCTCAGTGTCTCAATGATCAGCAGAATAAACCCAACAAAGCAAAAATGACGCTAAGGATCGAGCCCTTTGGGGTCTCTCAGGCAGTTTGTTTTATTGAGAAGGACTCATCCGAGAGCGGCTGCTTCTGAGATGAAAATCACAAACGTCTGGCTTCACCTGTCAGTCAGTGGCTCGGAGCGTTGACAGTTTTACATGGACAAATGGCTTGGAACAGATGGAACAAGACCCGATGTGGAGAAATTCACATGATTATTACCCCGTATTACCCTGATTAAATTCGTTCACTCGCACTCATCTGTAATGAGCACTCATTAAAGGAGACAGCACTAAATATTCTTGAGGTAACTGACAGGCGGAAAGAGTTGCTTATTTATATTCAAATCATTTAGCTCCTCAAAAGAAGCTGAGATCTTTTCTGGATGCAGTTAGACTGATTTGGTGAGCTTTTCAGCAGGTAGAAGGCTAAAATATTCATTTTCTGCTTTGCAGCTGCGCCTGGACATTTACTTTGATATTATTAGTCATCAGGAAAGTGAGCGATCTTTTCAATACCCTTCCCAACTGGGTCTTCCCACTTCATTATCAGGGGAACAATTTCTGCTTTAAAAAACATGTGCACATATTAAGATTATTGTGTATTTAATAAGATCAGTCAAATAAGAACGAAACAGACCCTTGCAAACCAAAGCAGACATTTTTTTTTTTTTTCTGAGTCTTCTTTGGAGCAGGGCTCAGCCCTTAAAAAGCCTATATGGAATTTATTCCACTTAAAATTCACAGCATCGTGGTTAAAAAGCACCAGACACTTTCAGACTAATCGTTCTTTAAATCCACTCGTTTGCTTCTCTCCAATTGCCTCTGTCGTTGATCTTGTGGGCTAAAATTCCAGTCTTTAATATTCAGGTCACTTCCGTGCACTTGTCCCTTCTCTTCCTCTATTTATCCTAGTAATTTATTTCCTCACTCCATCCAATATTCTGAAATTTATTTGCATTGCAGCAAATAGAGTAATAGAGCAAAGCAAGGCATTGCATTTAAGCCTTACATATAGAGAACTTCAAGTGCCTTACAAACAAGAGTCCCTCGTGGTGATGAAGAGGAAACAGAAGCCAGAGATTCTCATCAGAGGCATCCAAGGCCCTCAGATTTTGTCCTTGGCTCTAAACGGAGTTCCCCTGTGGAATTTCAAATCATTTATTGCTTCTTTCCACCTTCCTCCCACTCTTTCCCCTCTTCTTTCCCTTCCTCCCTCCCATACTCCAGTCCATGTTTATGGTGTGAAGTGGAGACAACAGCTTCTAGGCACAGAGCAGGTCGTAAGGAATAAGTCTGCCATCTGGGGATCTACGCCATGGTGGGGCAGATGGGAACCAAGCAAGTGAAGAGACCGTCATTCCAGGTAAAGTCAACGGGAGTGTGATTTTGGAGAGTGTGGTCAGGAAGGGTGATGGGAGGTCTGGGTCGGAGACCTGGGCATGAGCATTCAGGGCAAAGAGAACAGGAGATAAGACCTTACCACCACCACCATCGAAAAGAGAGTACAAAGCCTTCCAGAAAAATCAAAGGCCAAAACTGTTTTGCCTGGAGCAGAGTGAACACAAAAGGAAGCACCCAAGGAGATGAGATTAGAGGAGTAGGCACAGCCAGATCCCCCCAGGGCGTGGGCCCCAGAAACAGCTGGGTTTTGTCTTCAGCGTGATAGGAGTCCATTGTAAAGTTGGGTGAGGGAAAATTTGTCACAATCAGACCTGTGTTCTGAAACATGCACTCTGACTGCTACCTAAGAACAATCCATTTATTCTGGATAAAATACCTGGAAGTCAGGAGAGGGTAAACATGGGGCAGAAAGACCAAGTTGAAGGCTGGGGTAACGGGTCAGGAAAGGGATATTGTGGACCTGCGCTAGTCGTCTGGTGGTGGGAAGAAGTGACTGGATTTGGAATGTAGTTGGAAGGTAGAACTGACAGGAATTTCCGATGGCCTTGAGGGGAAATGGAGAAACAGAAATCAAGGGTTTCCCTTGTGTTATTGCCATGACCCAATGAACAGTGGGGCCATTTTTCAAGAAGGGGAAGATGATTGGAGGAAAGTTAAAGTCAAGAACTAACATGACCATCCAGGTAGAAATGTTATCAAGCAGTGGATGACAAATTTGGACTTTGTGGAAGTCACAAGTGTTGGAAATATGCATTTGGAATTTGCTTGTGTATAGAGTATAGTCAACACCATGAACAGATTGACAAACTGGAGGGTCTGAGCAGTGTAAATAAGACACGGAACACTTTGTGCATTGACTGTCCTCTGCAACATCATCTTTTTCTGGAAGGAAGTATCAACACTTGAGTACCAGAAGCAGCCCACCACTATTTGTGGGTGCTGCAATCTCTCTATGTACTACTGATTCTATTTCCTTTTTCTTTTAGAAATTTTACTTCTTCATAAAGAGGATTAGTTTGTTGATTTTTTAAGCAGTACTTGATAAATTAGATTATCCATGTTCTGTTGGATTTATCAAAAAAAATGCTAATCATTTCTTATTTCATAAGCACCAGAACAATTTTAAAATCATGGGAATGATCTGCTACGTGGAAGATGGAAATAATTGACAATGAATAAATCTAGGGCCAGAGGCTTTTGGAACAAGGAAGAATGTCTACCATTTGTGTAGTGCTTTAAAATAATGCTAAATAAGTGAAAGATAGCATCAGTTGGTCCTCTTGACGACTCTGTGAAATTAGCATTCTTTACACTTTTGGTGTTATTAAGTTCCAGTGCCCAGAAATTTGTAAATAGCTCTCAGTCACGCAGTTTAAGAGTAGCATTTCAAATATGTAAACCATAACCTGCCTCCAGATTTTATAGGTGTGCCTAGCCATCAGCCTCCACTGTCCCCCGTGGTAATACACCTGAGATAATGAAGAGTCTTCTTACTGGTTTAGGTGTGAAGGTTGACAGGGTGCCACATTCTGCCTGGCAAGCATTCATTCCATCTTCAACTGTCCTTTCTTTGGAGGAAGTTTCACCTTTACCTATGGGACTTATTTGGGGCTGGTCCCATTGCTGAATCCAGGAGTAAATATGTGATCTAGATGAGGCAGTTAGCATATCCACTCACCTGGCCAGGGGACCTTCATGCAGGGATGAACATGAGTCCATCACATTGAAATTTAACTAATTCCCAAACTTTGGATTGAATAGGCTGAATAATATGTCCCTCTCTGCACATGAAAGGAAGTAGCTTGCTCTAGTCCTTGGCAACCATCTTGCCACCATGAGCAGGACTTCAAATTGCCTAAGAATGACCCCAACTGAAGGTCAGGAGTACCCAGTTAAGAGAAAGCAAAACCAGCTGCTGCTCAGAACATTCCAGCCAGCCCTTATTTACTGCTGGCCTTGACACTCCAATGAACCCACGAATTCCCAGTTTTTATTGAATGGAGCTTGAGGTATTTTGTCTTGTTAAGTGCATCATATAGCTGTGGGCTTTGTGGAAAGGCAACGAGGTGCTTTCTACTTTTGACATTTAGGAATTGGCATTAAAGAAGTCACCTGCTGGAAGCTAGTCATTAAGTGACATACCTAGGGCCTAAACCTGTGATCCATAAAGTGAAGTTGAGAGTTCTACTTAGTAAACTCAGAGTTTTCTCAAACATATCTGTAGAATAATTATTTGGGGAGGGGGGAAAGGAACACAGTTTCTTTTTTGGAGTCTTTCCCTACATGTTTAATTATTTCTTCCCCACCACATCCTTACTCTGACAACTGAAGTTCTTACTGTGCTCTAAGAAGAGTTCATATAGTGTGCAGTTACCCCAAAAAAGCTCCACCAGAAAACTTCTAGAACTAGTAAATGAATTCAGCAAAGTAGCAGGATATAAAACCAACACCCATAAATCAAAGGCATTTCTGTATATCAGTGACAAATCTTCTGAAAAGGAAATGAAGTAAACTACCCCATATACAATAACCTTTAAAAAAAAAGATACTTGGGAGTCAATTTAACGAAAGAAGCGAAAGATCTATACAATGAAAACTACAGAAACCTAGAGAAAGAAATCAAAGAAACCTTAGAGGATGGAAAGATCTACCTTGCTCTTGGAGAGGATGAATTAATATTATCAAAATGACCATAATACCAAAAGCACTATACAGATTTAATGCAATTCTGATCAAAATCCCAATGGCATTCCTCATAGAAATAGAAAAAGTTATCATGAAATTCATCTGGAAAAATAAGAGACCCAGAATAGCTAAAGCAATCCTTAGCAGGAAGAGTGAAGCAGGTGGCATCACTATACCAGACCTTAAATTATATTACAAAAACAGCATGGTATTGGCACCAAAACAGCCTGGTAGACCAATGGTAAAGAATAGAGGACACAGAGACTAACCCACAAAATTAAAATTATCTTATATTAGACAAAGGTGCCAAAAACATGCATTGGAGAAAAGGTAGCCTCTTCAACAAATGATGCTGGGAAAACTAGAAATCCATATGCAACAAAATGAAATTTAACTCCTTTCTCTCACCATGCACAAAACTCAATTCAAAGTGAATCAAGGACCTAGGAATTAAACCAGAGACTCTGCATCTAATAGAAGAAAAAGTAGGCTCTAATCTCCATCATGTAGGATTAGGTCTCAACTTCCTTAATAAGACTCCTATAGTGCAAGAATTAAAACCAAGAATCAATAAATGGGATGTAATCAAACTAAAAAGTTTCTTCTCAGCAACAGAAACAATCTGTGAAGTGAACAGAGAGCCTATATCCTGGGAGCAAATTTTTACCCCTCACACATCAGATAGAGCACTAATCTCTAGGATATATAAAGAACTCAAAAAGCTAAGCACCAAACAAACAAACAAAAACCAAATAACCTAATTAACAAATGGGCCAAGGACCTGAACAGACACTTCTCACAAGAGGATATACAATCAATCAACATATACATGAAAAAATGTTCCTCATCTCTAGGAATTAGAGAAATGCAAATCAAAACTACTCTAAGATATCATCTCACTCCAGTTAGAATGGCAGTATTATGAAGACAAACAACAATAAGTGTTAGCGAGGATATGGGGAAAAGGTACACTCATACATTGATGGGACTGCAAATTGGTGCAGCCAATATGGAAACCAGTAAGGAGATTCCTTGTAAATCTGGGAATAGAACCACCATTTGACCCAGCAATCCCTCTTTTCAGTCTATACCCAAAAGACTTAAAAACAGCATACTACAGGGACACAGTCACATCAATGTTTATAGCAGCACAATTCACAACAGCTAAACTGTGGAGCCAACCTAGATGCCCTTCAGTGGATGAATGGATAAAAACAATGTGGCATATATACACAATGGAATTTTACTCAGCAATAAAAGAGAATAAAATCATAGTGTTTGCAGGTAAATGGATGGAGTTGGAGAAGATAATGCTAAGGGAAGTTAGCCAATCCCAAAAAACCAAATGCCAAATGTTTTCTCTGCTATAAGGAGGTGGACTCATAGTGGGGGGGGGAGCATGGAAAGAATAGATGAATTCTACATAGGGAAGAGGGGTGGGAGGGAAAGGGAGGATGCAGGGGGTTAGCAAGGATGGTGGAATGTGATGGACAGCATCATCCAAAGTACATGTATGAAGACACGAATTGGTGTCAACATACTTTATATATAACCAGAGATATGAAAAATTGTGCTGTATACGTGTAATAAGAATTGTGATGCATTCTGCTGTCATTTACTTTTAAAAAAAAATCAATAAAAAATAAAGTGTGCAGTTGCCATATACATTAGAGGTTTTACTTATTCCACTGTGGACAAAATATCCTTGGCATTGAAGGTAGTACTTGTCTAGGAGATGCATGGTCAATAGGTATTAACACCCATCTGTTTTAATCAGCTTTTTCACTGCTGTGACCAAAAGAACTGTCAAGAATAATCAGAAGAAGAGGAGTTTATTGGGGGACTCATGATTTCAGATTGCATCTTTAGATGGCCAACTCCATTACTCCAGACCAGAGGGGAGGCAGAAGACCATGGCAGAAGGGCGTACATGGTACCAGGAATCAGAGAGAGAGAGAAAGAGGGAGACCTCTCCTCTCCCCGAAGACAGATACAGACCCCAAAGTCACATACTCAATGACCCACCTCCAGCCACACCCTACTTACCTGCAGTTGCCACAATTAATCCCTATCAGGGGATTAGCACATGATTAGTTAAGCCTTGTAGAACCAATCGATTCATCTCTGAACTTTCTTACATTATCTCACACATGAGCTTTTGGGGACACCTCATATCTAAACCATAACATCATCTAGATAGATGCTGGTCACAATTGTTGAGTTGGACGTACAGAAGGTGTCACATATGCCTTCTTGGATCCCAAAGCAGCATTTATGCCCTGATCCCATGTCAAATGGTTCTCCCATCCTCTGAGAAGCAGAAGGTGGTGTTGCTGTCTCTCAGGAAGGGAACACACCTAGGAATTGCAATGGAGTGACGGGCTGGGCGTGCCAGGTTCTTATGCACAGAGGCTTCCTGGGTCTTGTGCTTTTCTCCTTTAAGTAGCTTTCTACTGTTTGGTCAATTCCTAGGAGACCCTCATTATTGTGCCTGGATCTGTTTTGCTAGAAGCAGGGCCCAGGCTTTTTGATTTCACACTTAATATACTTGGGGAATTATGTCCATTCTTTGCATTTAGGCATAGATGACATATGTGGGTGGCTAAATGTGGGGTGTTCTAAAAATTGTTGTTGAATAGATAATAATGAAAACAAATGCAGTTTTTCATCTTTGGAAAGGCATCACTACCCCAGCTTTAGCATCCCATAAACTTTATGATGCTCTTTTAGGTTATAAAACATCATTCCATCTATTCACCTGCATTGGTCTGAGTATGGCTTGTCCCCTCCTTAACTTATATTGAAATCTGGTTCCCCAGGCAATAGTGTTGAGAGGTGGTGGGGCCTGTACCAGGTGGTAGGATCGTTAGGGGGAGTTGATGCCTTTCTCTTGGAAGTGGGTTTGTTTTGAGAGTGGGTCATGGTAAGCCAGCCAGCCCTTCTTATTTCCCTCTTCCTCTTGTGCTACCACACCTTTCTGAGGTAGCACAGAGCCTTTGCTGCATGCAGTCAACTGATCTTGAGCTTCCAGCCTCTAGAACCATGAGCTAAATAAACTTTTTTCTTTATAAATTTCCTGGTCTTGCATGTTTTGTTCTGGTGACAGAATATAGACTAAGATACCACCTTTTGCACACATTTGTGGCAAATGAATAGAGTGAAGGATGAAATCCATGACCAAGATATAGAGTAAATCTCACTGCCCAAGAGAGAATGAATAACCATGAACGTGGCTATTCAAATTCAATAGAGTAAACATAGGAGAGAACCACATCACATCAGATCTGTCAAGGATATTAGTGATGACTGTGCCAATTCCTTACTATGTGTGAAATGAGAAAATAAAATTCCAGAAAAGATGCATAATACCCTAGACCTTTTTTCAGAGAGTATTCAGATGCCATATATTCTAGAAAAGGGAATACTCCGGATTTCTTTTGCCTAATCCTGACCAATGCATCCTTTAGAGAGGCACACTGAGTGGCTACCGCAATGGAAGCTGTGATTCTCCCAAGGCAAAAAAATGTCTGGGGTTTGGAGAGGAGCTGCACACCCCATACACACATCTGTACCTCACCACTGCTGACCACTTAGAGTCTGCAAACTGGCCTTAAGATGTGAGCACTGTAAGGAACATTCAGCAACATTACCAAAGCCATTTGTGTAGAGTGCAATTGGTTTGATATATTTTAAATTGCAACAGCAACACATTAGAAAGGGAAATAGAAAGGAAACCTTCAATTATAATTTTCAGTGGCCATTAATATTTATTACTATATACTTTACATTCCCCTACATAATTGCATAATGTAGAAGTTTTATTCTATGACCTAGCCTTTCTTAAGTATTCACAAATCTGAATGTTGTCTTGTTATAGTTAAGTAGACAAACCAATTTTTAAAATCTATTCTTCCTACCCAGCACAAAACATAATTTAGATAATCACAGATTCTACTGTGGAAGGAGGAGAGCTGGATAATGTTAACAATTAAGCAATCAGGACGGTTTTATTGGATTAGGTCAACTCTTTTCTTCTAGTTATGATTTAACATAGTGATTCACAAAGTTTACTTCCTCCTAAGAATTCACACAACCATGAAATAAGTGGTTTTGGCCATAAAGACAAGATGATCTCAGATGTATTTCAAAACTAATTATTGTCAGATCCATTCAAAGTGCATCATTCTTTGATCTGAAGCAGAGAAAATAAATACGATCATGGAAATGCAGAGCATAGAGTGGGAGAGAATAGCCCCACATGCAGGAGAAGAGCATGGGCTTAATTATATGGACTTATAATTAATGCAGCTCAAATGCTTGTGCTGACCCAGATGGATGGGAACAGACATTTCGGCCACATTTTAGCTCCTATCCACTTTTAAAACTGATTTAAGATGCCTGCTCTTAAGCCTTATGCTTTTTTTTCCGAAGGCCCTGTCGGATCTACAGCATAAGTGCTTGCATTGCTCCTGCATTATTACAGGTGGGTTGAAGTTTGACAGAAAGAGGACAAACCCAAGCTTCTACAAGGTTATATGAAGATCCTGAAGCACTGAGCCAAGATCTCTGAATCTTGAGATAGCTGCCCCAAGTAGAAGCAGAGGCTCATACCTCAGCTGGGTTTCCAGCAGCCCCACATCTGCTAATACCGGGGACATCAGCAAGCACTGACAGACACTTTGCAAAGCAGGATCCCCAAACTGTTACAGCATCTCTGACCCCACTTTTAATTTCTTTTCCTATGAGCTTTTATAATGACCCAGAAGGAGTTTGTACTAACATTCTATGACTTTAGCTAGACATTCTCAATGGCCTGTAACATCTTGGTTGCATTTTGATCTCAAGTCATATTCAGCCCTAGTAAGACCCATGTGCTTATTTGTGGTAGAAGAGAGCCGGGGTGGCACTCAAGAGCTCTATCTCCAATTTTCCCATCTAGAAAGCTCTTTCCCTTTAGCTCATTGTAAAATCTGATTTAACAAACCCTTTCCTCTGGCAGTTCTTATAGTGAGTTTGATCTGGGGTCCCAAATTCCTAGATGTTATAGGAGAGCTCAAAACATTTGCTTAAATCCAAGGTCAACATCAAAAATAGGCTGGACCAAAGCAGTATGGAAATATTTTACAAATACAAAGGGCCTTGAAGATCCAGTGCTTCGTTCGGCAAATGAACAAGCTCTTTGGCATTGCACTGTTTATTTGTCCATTGAACAAATGCTGGGACCCTTCCAAATTGCACAGAATTGTTACACGTCACTAGCAATGTGTGGGAGCAGCAGAATGATTCTGAAAGGCAATGCATCTACTCAAAGAATGGATCACAGCGGCATTTGAAAAAGGTTATCTACTTTCATCATTTTGGCCATAACATGGCAAGTGTTAGGTAGAGAAGTAAAATACAGACTGGGGAGAATTTTCAGAAGACTTGAGGAGAAGTTTGCTAACTCTAATTGCACAACCTCTGAATAATTCCTCAGGGAGACTCTAGCTATAGCTCATCTTGCCAAAATACTCTGGAGTGATAGCTTTCTTCCTGCTTCTCTGGAATGTAACTTATCAGTTTCAATTCTCTCAGTTTCCTATAATTCAATAAAAGTTAGCAGTAGTATGTCCAAGGGCAAGCTCTATATCAAATATGGATTTTTAATAAAACACAAATATGCCCATGCCTGCTTCAGCAAGTGTTCTGCACCATGCAAAAGTGTATTAAAAGTGGAGGCACATTTACATTTGTTTTGCATTTGTTATTTAAGAGGTTGAAATATGCAAACTGTATTCACTCTTGTCAATACCTTCAAGCCAAAGAAAATTTTATTAAAGTTAAGTTAGATTCATGACCAACAAAACCCCTAATATTCCTCACTTTGGTGGAAAAGGTTTTAAAAGGTTGCAGTTTTTAAAATAACAGGCACTTATTTCTTATCTAAAACTGAGAATTATTAACAAATGTGTCTGTCATAAACCAGGTATAATAGCCCTCATGTAAATAGGCAATTAAAAGGCAAGCCTGATGATAAGCAGTTAATAGCCCAAATGGAGATATTCTAGAGTCTGGAATTGGTTCTGGAAATTTAGTAGTAGATGAAAAAATTATTTAGTAATAGATGAAAAAAAGGAATTTAGTCTATCTTAGATGGAGTTTTAGGGACATTTTTGTTTAATATCTACAAAATAAAGAGTACAATGGTAGGAAAAAATATATTTTTTAAATGATGAAAAAAATTGTTCTAATATGCATCAAGAACTATAATCTCATTCATATGCTGGACTCAATTATGGATGCAGTCATTAAAAGAAATTTTTTTCCCAGAATAAAGTCATTTTTTAAATGTACTTTCCTATTTGCCCCTAGAAACACTGAGCAAAAAAGTGGAGACAGAGAGAGGTGAAAGAAAACTGCGTGTGCAGGGAGTGTCCTCCTTGTGCTGCGGCCAGGCAGATGGGGGGACCCATTTCTGCAGCACCAGCTCCTCAGTGCAGCTGCAGAGTGCTACACTGGGGTCGTGCAATGCTAGGCCTCTGAGTTTGTGTTGGGCTTTTTGGGGCACAGTGCACCGGATGGTAGGGGTCCATCTCTGGCCTGCAGTAGAAAGGCTGTGGGCCTTACCTCCAGACCACATGACTCCTTCCTCTCCCAATTCAGGGCTCTGCTCAAGTGTGACCTCATGCAAAAGACCTCATCCGAACTCATGTCTCCAGCATCTTTACCCCGTTGTAGTCTCCCTTTCATCAGTACTTACTTTTTATTGATCTCTCTTCTTAGAAAGCAAAATCCTGTGAGAATGAAGACTGCTGTGTGCCCAGGAACTGGATGGTGCTCAGTGCATCATGGGTGCCCGACGCATCGTGGGTGCCTGAAAACTTCCGTTGAATGAACAGATAACTAAATGCTTAAAATGAAAGTACATCTCCTCACCAATAACATTGCATAAAAGGACACCAGAGAGTGTAGCCTGCGGAAAATGATTAAATAATGGCTATCATTTGAGCACTTGAAAAATATCAAGATTTCTTCTTTGTGCCTCTAGTGGACTCACGGCATGAAAAGTGTGAAAAGCCCATGCCGTGGTGTGGAGAAATCCCAGATGGGAAAACTGAACACATCCCATCATCAGACACTATCAGACAGATGCTCTTGGATGAGCAATGTGGAGCCCGGGGGAGGGACCATGTTACCAGCTTCACACATGCACCATTGAACTGATGGTTATGGTGCCTGCTCCATCTGATTAACATAACATAGGGTTAGGTTAGGGTTAGGGTTAGGGTTAGAGGTTGATATTAAAAATAATGGGTCAGTAACCAGTGTGGACGACGTGGGTTGGAGAAGGAAAGCCAAGTAGATGAGAAATAAGTGATGAAAAATAGGCCATGAGAGAATTTCCAGAAGAAAACTAAGACATGATTCAGTAATGTGTTACTTAAGAACAGCCCATATGCCAAATCCTGATCTCACAGAGGAGACAATCTAGGAAGTGATGTTTCACATTCCTAAAGAAGTTGCAAGTTGATGCAAGCATATTTAACACAGAAATCTGAAGGAGATTTTGAGGGTTTCCTTTTTTAAAAGGTGGTGACTCAACCCCAACCTGCATGAATATATGCAAAGAGCACTAGAGGGAAAGCTGAGCCTCATCGCCCTTGAGTGGGTGCAGGTCCAGCCCTGTGTAGAGATCGACCTTGAGCCTCCCTTATGAAGGCTTGAGAAGGATGAACCCAAGAGACCAGAAGCCAACCTAGGACCCGTGAAGCCTCTTCTGAGGCTCAGAAGCCCCCAAGTGCCTGATCCACACCCATCCACTTCATCGTCAGAGCAGGGTGGAGGGAGGGGGATCTCCTAGAGCCCACAGAAGAGCCCTAGAGGCTGGGTTTCCATTTCTTCCTCTCTACCAGTGGCTCTTCTCAAACCCAGTTGGGTTTCCATCTATAAATCTGATCTGATCTTAGTTGTGGCTACCCCCCAAAAGTCGCTCTGCCTGAATGTTGGGAGAAAATTTTCAGGTCTGGTGCTGATGCAATATATTTTCTGATAAAAATACAGATTGATTGAAATTATTATTTGTCTATCCACATGAGTACATATCACCATGTGAAAGATGGGGCTGGTCATGTAGATAGACTCTTCTTCACAAGAAGCATTTTTCCTGGGGGATTCTGATTCAAACCCACTGGGATATCCCTGATCTTTCCAGGAAGGGGGTCATCAAATGCATGTTCACATTGTGACTCAAATGCACAATGTCTGAGCAGATACCTTCAGTTCTCACGAATGTGAGCCATCTTCCACCTGCTGGACACACAGGGTCCCTGTACAGTCCTCACCAATGGAATATGGCCAGGACTGATGAATTTCACTCCAAGGCTCTGCCCACAAAAACCACCCAGGCACTATCCTCACCTTCCCATTCTTCCCTGGCTGCCTCCAGAGGATTCCAAGAAGAGGGAGTTGGGGGTCACTGGATGGAAGGACAGGCTCCCAGAATGCTCCTATGGATCAGGTTCAACAAACCCACCTACCCTGCCAAACCCGCATGAACCTACACACACGTCAGAATTGAATGACTGCTAAACTGGGCCATCCAAACTGTGGGGCTATTTCACAATTAATGATCTCTAGTAGTTTTAGTTTATAAAAATTTTGTTTTAATTATGGGAAAATATACATGGTATAAAACTTACCATTTTAACCATTTTACGTGAACAGTTCAGTGGTACAATGCACATTTATATTTGTTTAACCATCACCGGCTGTCTGTCTCCAGAAATTTCTTCATCTTGAGAAATCAAAACTTGGCACCCTCTAAACATTGATTCCTCATTTCCAATTCCCTTCCTCCTCCAGCCTCTGAGTACTGCCATCCTCCCTCCCTCTGTATGAGTTTCACTACTCTAGGTACTTCTTGTGAGTGGACTCATATAGTTCTGTATTTGACTCTTTGTGACTGGCTTATTTTGTGGAGCATAATGTCCTCTGGTTTCTCCCATGTTGTAGCACATGTTAAAATTTCCCTCCTTTTTAAGGCTGAATAATGTTCCCTGTTTGGTGCATACATTCTCCTGTCCATGGGCACTTGGGGTGCTTCTATCTTTTAATCTGCTGTAAATATGCTGCTGTAAACATGGGTGTGTAAGTGTTTGTGTTGTCAATCCTTTTGCATATGAATATCCAGCAGTGGAATTGCTGCATTATATGGTAACTCTATTTTTAATGTTTTGAAGACCCCCGCTTCCTGCCGTTGTTTTCCACAGTGGCTGTACCATTTTACATCTCCACAAGTAGAGTAGAATTTTTCATTTTCTCTTTGATGGCATTTGTTATTTTCTGTTTGAATTTCCTCCAGGAAAATCAGACAAATCTGCTAGGTGCAGTGGCATATGCCTGTAATCCCAGCTGCCGGGAGGCTGAGGCAGGAGGATCGCCAAGTTCAAAGCCAGCCTCAGCAACTTAGTAAGGCCCAACGCAACTCAGGAAGACCTTGTCTCTCTCTATAAAATATGAAAAAGGGTTGGGGATGTGACTCAGTATTTAAGACCCCTTGGATTCGATCTCTGGTACTTAAAAATCAGACAAATCTGTTCAATATTGCATCAATGACTATCTTAAATTTTAATCAATATCTTTGAAAATGGGCTCCAAAGTAAGGACTATATCCAAATATTCATTCTACTGTTCTTTCCTTGATGTGAGCCACACCATTTCCTCCCACAATCGAGGCTGTGGCCGTAGAGGATTTCATTGTGTGAAGGTGAGATGGCGTCAGCTCTCTTGAGAACAAACTGTGTCATCTGGAGGTGACTTTGTGTGTCTAGGTCTGATGCTCTTCTGGGCAGGTTTGCTGGAATTCCTTCAAGAACATCACAGCATATCTGGAGCAGATGAGCAGGAAACATAACTTCCCTCTCAGAAGTACTCTTAAGATTACTTTTCACAGGATTCCCATGATGCTGAAGGTCTGATCGGAAGACTGCCACACTCCAGCTAGACGGGGAATTCTGAAACAAACACACAGACAAATGCTTCTCTTTCTTCTTAGTGTGATGACACCTAACGCTTCTTTTGGGGGGTGGGGAAGACTTGGCCTCCCCATATGAGTTAGAGCTTGTGGTATCTGCCGCCATGCCTGGGTTATTTCACTCAACATCTTACCCTCCAGGGCCACTCGCTTTGCCACAAATGACGGGAATTCATTCTTTGGGTGACTGAATAGCATTCCCTGAGTGTTTGCACCATGTTTTCTGTATCTATTGGTCTGCTGATGGACACCTCAGTGGATTCCACGTCTTAGCTGCTGTGATTCGGGCTCCGGGGAGCAGGGGCATGTGGGCATCTCTTACCCAGAGTCGGGGTTGCTGCATCCCATGGTAGAACTACCTTTAGTGTTTGATGAGCTGTCCTGCTGCCCTCCATAGTGGCTGTACTAATTTACATTCCCACCAACAGTGCACAAGAGTTCTCTTTTCTCTATGTTTCTGCCAACATCTGTTATTTTCACTGTTTTTTTTTTTTTAATAGCAATTTTGACTGGTGTGAGATGAATCTCAAAAAAGGAGAGAGCAGAAATACTGATTGCTGGGGGCTAGGACAGGTGGGGAGGGGTCAGGGAGGGTGGGTGATGGGCACCAAACACTCTTAGGTCGGAGGGGCGAGCTTGGTGCTGCACAGCCCAGGAGGCAGGTCTCCACAACCTCTCACGTGCCTTCATGAAGAATTAGAAAAGGGGACTCCGGAAGCTGCAAAGGCAAAGAAAGGATGAGAGGGAAGTGGCAGTTGTCCTGCCCCAGTAATTACACACCACACACGTGTTGACACGTGGTCCCCCTGAGCATGAGCAATTATTATGTGTCAATTAAAAAGAAGAACGAAAATTTTAAAATGAGCTTTGGGTTGTGATTTTAAGACAATTTTCAGAAGGCTAAAATAATAGTTAAATTTTATTCCTTATTCCTCCATCATTCCCTGACTTATAAAAATGATTTCTTTTCTTTTCTTTTTTTTTTTTTTTTTTTGGAAAAGAATCCTGAACTTCATGCAAGATTAAATGCATGAGAACAGCCAGAAATCTTTCAGACCAAATAATAAATGGTAGTGACTTTTACTATCCCTTATTAAAGTGCATTTTGAAGCCACAATGACTAAAACTAAGTGATACTGGACCCAGGAAAACCAGGAAATAGACAGATGGTCCAGATAAACAAAAAGTATTTGGAACCATTTTGGTATTTAAAGCAATGGAACAACTGTGGACTACTTGCTGGGATGAGTGGCTGACGCTTTAGGGAAAGATGAGGTTAGATTCTTTCATCTCAGACTTTTTACAGAAGTAAATTAAAGATGAAGCCAATGTTGGTGGAGAGGTAGACCCATTCGAACTCCCACTCCTGACTGGTGGGAGTGAAATAAAAAACAGTTGGTCAACTTATGATAAAGTTAAACATACTGTGTCTGATATCTGGCAAGTCCAGTCCTAGCTAAATGAAAATGCATTCACAGAAAGCCTGGTGCAAGAATGCTCGTGGCAGGGCCCGGAGGCGCACAGGAAGTTGAGGCAGAGGATCGCAAGTTCAAAGCCAGCCTCAGCAACTTAGTGAGACCCTGTCTCTAAATACAATATGAAAAAGTACTGGGGTTATGGCTCAGTGGTTAAGTGCCCCTGTGTTTGAACCCCAATACAAAAAAAAAAAATGCTTGTCATGGTTTTATTCATTACAACTAAAACATGCCCCAGTAAGGGTGAAGCACAATAGCCTTGTGTTGAGGGGGAAATCCAGACACTCAGGAGTGTGTGCCCCGGGACCCACGCCTGGGATGTGGTTGAGTGGGCAACGTGAACCTACAGGGAAAGGAGTCAGCAGTGAGGGTGGTCTCCCAGCCAGGGCGTGTGGGGACAATGGAGCACTTCCGCAGGGAGCAGCGACACTCTGCATTTGGGTTTCAGAAAAGGTTGCTGGCTCCTGTTCTTAAAGCTCATCAAGTCCAAGCCCTTCCACGTGCCTCACACGAATGCCAATCAGATTAATTAGACAAGGATTTGATAGTTAAAAGGCTTACAAATACAACTGCCTAAAAATTAATATTCCCATGGGATCAAAAATACCATGAACAATATTAAAAAAGAAAAATAATCACAAAAAAAACAATGTGTCCAAGAGACTGAGTTAATATACTTTAGAATTTAGAAAGAAATCTCAGAACTTAAAGAAAAAGCCACTTCAAAAAACAGTGAACAAAGGTTATAAATAGACAATTTGTAAAATAAGTAAATAGGCCCCCACTTTTAAAGAATGTGTGATTCATACATCACTAATGAAAAAAAAAAGAATTACAAATAGAAATTTGCATGAGTATTTGAGTTTTAAAAAGAGGCAAAGAGCATGAATAAACAATTCATAAGAAAACAGTAATGTCACCACATGAAATTAACTGCCACAGAGGGAAATATGGAAACATTTAATAGAAGCCATTTAGAAGCCTGAATTCTTTTGATTTGGAAGTTCAGTTCTTAAGAATTTCTAAGGAAATTATCAGGAAACTACTCATGAATACTTGTCCATGGTATCTTATTGCTTATTGGTTATAAAGAAAACAAAATTTAAAGAGTGATTAAATAAATCATGAAGTACCATACAATTCAATAATTAACAGGGATGTACAGACCTTCAACTAGTCATATAAAAATTCATTCACAATATGTTAAATTTCAAAAGCCAGTTAAAGATAGAATTATAATCCAATGTTCATTTAAAATATGTATGCTAAAATACCCTAGACACATATGTAAAATTTAACAGCTCTCTTCCCTGGGCTTGAAAGTAGGGGTAAGTTTCTTTAACTCACTGCTGTTTTCTCCTTTTTAATTTGAATTAACATGTCATTAACATGTGTGATTTTAAAGAACCCAAAAGCTTCAACATGTGCTCTCCGGGCCCTGTCATCTTGACCTAATTGGCCACCCTTTGAAGTTCTGTTCTACTCAGGGTTGAAATCATAGTGAAATCATAGCAGTTAGTGTAGATTCACTCCTTCCCTAAATGTCCCACGCCCCAGTTGTTCCCAAATGGTCCATTTGCCATCTACCACAACCATCCCAGCCCTGACCAGTTAGTCACTGGCCTACCCAACTCTGCCGATGGGGCCCAGCAGGACAAGGGGGGGGGGGGGGCCAGGCTGAAGACAAGGTGATCTGAAAAGTGACAGTGAGCCATGGACTCTCCAGCCACGACCTGTTCTTCCACATCAGCAGGAACTCTGACCACACAACAGGCTCACCCGAAGGAGCCGGAACATGGTCAGGCTTCACAAACATGAGGGACTAGGGATTGTCACACTGTTAGGAACAGAAAGTTGAATGGTGGTTGTCAGGGCCTGGGGGAACACAGATTTCAGTCACATTTGTAAGATGAAAAGATTTCTTGAGACCTGCAGCACAGCCTGTGAATGCACTTACGGCCACTGAACTGTACACCTCAAAATGATGGAAACAGTACGCTGATGACCTGTGTATCCCAGTGCAACTTAAAACAAAAGCCAGCACATCTGGTTTGATGAAGACGTAGGGTAGACTTGACCTGTTCAGGGCTTGGAACTGAGAAGTGGCCGAAGGGCAGCCTCGTCCTCCTGGTGCCAAGTACAGGCCTCCTGCCTCTCATCCCCCTGCCACTCAGACGTTGGCTCTGGGAACATCAGAGCGATTAAAACAGACCCTTCTACAATCTCCCTCTGTCACCCCAGGAAGAAAGGGACACTGTCAGTGCACACTTAGAGGGGCCTACTATTCACCAGGTTCTGTTCGGAGTGTGCTTTTCATGTATAGATCCAATTACTCCTCACAAGAACCGGTGAGGTAAGAACTAGTTTTAATCTTGTTTTATAGATAAGGAACCTGAGTCTCAGAGAGGTTAAGTAGCTTTCCCAAGGGCACCCAGACTGCAGAGGAATAGGTAGGATACGAACCCTAGAATCCATGCAGGGAACCACTGTAGCTGTGGCCTCATGAATTGCCTGAAAGATTTGTTAGTTTCTCCCTGGACTCCATCCCTAGAGATCTGGATCCAGTACCTGGTGGTGCATGTCTGATGAGCTGATAGGTGTCCCAGGGCTGCTGCTCTGAGAACCACACACTAACTAGCACTGCAGTATATTCTCTGGACTCTCAAAGAGGGCAGTTAGCTCTTCAATGTTGCCTGAAGTACACCAGTTACTTTCCACAATTAAATCTAGTAAATAATCATAATGCACAAGTTACCTGCAGATCAGATTAATTTACCCCAAATGACTTGCTATTGATATGCTAGTAATTGGGAGCAACATTGGCTGACATTCCAATTTAAAAGCTGCTACTTACTCAACTATAGTGCAGCAAATATGAGGCAATGTGTTTTCATCCCAAGCCTGCTGGGGACCCAGAGAAATGGAAGACCAAGGAATATTGTTCTGTAAAATTACCGTAGCAGTACAATATGGTCTTCTGATCACTAGAGCATCGTTTTTTGAACTCTTGGAAGAAGATGCATCGTGACTACAGCATCCCACAAAACCCTTACTTCCTTTGGCTCTCCATCTGTACTCCGCTGTTCCAGGAGAGGTTGCCTTGGATACCAGCTTCCTCTTGCCTGCAAAGTCTGTCCCCTGTGGCAAATTAGCAAGTGGGCATCCAGGGCTAATAAATGTGTCTGTTGCTAATTCTCTAGCGTGGCTGCTTCCCCCAAGTTTGCTAACCTCGGTGAAAACTAACAAACCAGATTCTGGACTCTCAAAGTGGGCAGTTAGCCTTAGACCCCTATGACCCAGGGGAGCAGAAGGAACCATGATCTCCTGTCCTAGGGGAGCAGGTGGCATCCCTCTGACGAGGCACTGGGACTATGAGGGTGAGTGAGGTTGGCTTCTGAAAAGCCATCTCACATCTCTAATTGTGACCACCTTCCCAGCTGCCTCTGATGAAGGTGGTAGCTCATGAAGTGGCTGATCTCAGTAGCAACCTCCCTCCACTCGGAAACGCCTGCCCAGTTCAGTAGCTGGGGTGCTGTTTCCTCACGCCCCAGAGCTTTTCGTCTCTATGAGCCACCTAGACACTGACCATGCTTTGGGCCAGTGGACATGATGACAGCCTGGTCTCCTGAAGTCTGAGAAATTGGGGGTGGGCATTCCTGGTGATGGAACCACTGTGCCAACCCCCTGGAAATATAGGAAGAAAAGCACCAGTGGCAACATTCACACCAGGTCACGGCTCAGCAGCAGAGCTCGTCTCGTGATGGATTCGCTTCTGTACCTCCCTGCCTCTGAGACACAGCAGCGCGGGCCCCACAGGCTGGGAGTGAAGGCACTCCTGCCGCTGGCACTCCCCAGTCACCTCCTGAAGGGGAGGAAGCCCTTGGATGGGACCTCTCACCAGCAAGGGTCAGGAGAGAGGTCACAGCAGGTCTTTTGGGTCACATCACATAGGCAAGAGGCTCCTGTCAACTCCCCAGAGAATGTCTCACTGAGCATGCAGCTAGGAAGGAGTTTTCAAATTGTAGGAGGTATTTTAAAGAATAATAATCACAAAGGAAGATTCTGAAATCATAAGCCATCAAAAAATAAGACCAATATATGAACCTCGATTGTTCCTTATATAGAACATGACCCAGCAATTACTGGGGTGCCCAGAGGACTTAATCTGTCCTTTTTTGAACTCATACCCCCAAAATGACTGTGCTGGGAAGTACTGCACATCCTTATGTCCAATAAGCCTCTGCCACTTCCTGGACCGTGGGAGGCTGAATGATCATCCCCAAATGTCCACGTCCTAATTCCCAGATCCTGTGAATATCCCCTTTTACCTGGCCAAGGGGACTTTGCAAACTTGATTTAGGTTATCTACCTGGAAATGAGAAAATTACCCTGGATTTTCCAAGGTCCCAGCCTGTCCGCCTGAGCTCTTTAACATCAGGAGAGGAAGGAGGGGAGTGTACAGTGGGCAAAGTAAGGACTAGTCAGGGTGGCTGGTTCTGAGACCTGGGGACAGTTTGCAAAGACTGGAGAAAGGTCCTTGCAGCTGACTGGCCCCAGGTGACAGTCAGTGAAGAATGGGGGACCTCCATCCAATTGCTCCTAGGAACTGAATTATGCCCCTGGATTGAGCAAGGAAAAGTTTGTATCAAGGAAGGAGCCCACCCCTGCCAGCACTTTGATTTCAACCTGATGAGATCTATCCCCAAATTCCAACCTTCAGAAATGGAAGATAATAAATGGGGTTGTCCTAACCCTCTATGTTTTGGGTCATTTGTTATGGCAACAACATAAAATGAATACATAGTTCCCATCCAAGTTTCACCTTTAATTAAAACCTTTTCATTTGAACCAACGTTGTTCTTTCTAGCCATAGGCTGTCATTGGCATGAGCACTGGTTTCTTTTGTAAAGCAACCCGCCTGCCCAGATGAAATCACTTAGAAAGTTCTTTGCAACTTTTTATGCCACTAAGCTTTCTGCATGAAAAGCCTCCGTAGATTTCCAAGCTGCATTTCAGCCCCCATGAGCTGGCCTGGCCCCAGCAGGGCTGGATAGGAGTGACACAGTTCTATTCCTGCAGGCAATGCAGGAATGTTATCTGTTCTGACCCGAGTGGTGGCCTGGATCCCATCTGGCACCGGCTGAATGACACATTCTGGAATACATCAGCACTAAGAAGGAAAAGCAGAGATACTGATCTTCAAGCCTCACAATCTGGTTTTAATATCATTCGTCTACAGAAAAATTAGCCATTAGAGAGCGATTTCCTCAAGTCCGCATTTAAAGACCCCTCTAATCTAGCCGTCTGCTGAATTCATCTTGATAGCAATGAGGGGAATTTCAGTGAGCATCTGAATTTCCTTATGTATGAAATGAAAATGGAATCACATTCTTCACCTAGTCTTCTGATAAAAATTAATTTGATATATACTTATATAAATGTGTGTGTATAAATAATATGCAGATTTGTAGTGCACACACACACACACACACACACACATGCATCAGCCAGGACTGGCTGGTTTGTGCAGCATAACTACCCATTGCCACCTACAAAGCCCCCAAAGTCAATGGTTTGAAGTAACACAATATTTTAATTTGCAGTTCTGTGGGTCAGAGGTTTGGACTGGGCTCAGCTGCAGGTTCTTCTGTTAGTTTTGCCAGGTTATGCATGTAGCTACAGTCACCTGGTGACCCAAAGGGGACTGAAGGGTCCATGCCAGGCGCATTCACATGCCGGGAGGCAGGTGCGGTGGTCAGCGTCCCTTCCTGTTGATCATCTCTCCCTGTTGACTCTGCCTTCACGTAGTGGTCTCCAGGGAGCAGGAGGGTTGAGCGGAGGCTGTGAAGTCCAAGGGAAACTTGCCCAGGACTACCTCGGAGTCCTTCCTCAGTTCCTCTGATCAAAACAAGTCAAAGACCCAGGCTAGCTCCAAGGAAGCAGAGAAAGAATAAGAAGACACATTGCAAGGGGACACATATGTAATGACAGGAACAATTGGTGGCCTTTTTCATCCTCCATCATAACTCCAAATCACAAAGGTCTATTTTCACTCATGTGGCATGTCAGTCATGGTCCACAGGATATCTGCTCCACTTGAGTTCTCATGTGGAAAGACAGGACAATGGACATCTTTGTCCATGCACAGGATCTGGCTTGGTTAGTGAGCCAGTGGAGGGATGTCAGTGGACTGTCTTACAGACAATCAAATGCTTCTATCCAGGTCCCTATCCAGTCATGGTGGCACTTCTGACTTCAGGTCCATGAGAGGTGACTTTGGAAAGAGGAAAATTCAAATACCAGTAAAAGGTTTTAGTGGCACAATACTTAAGCACCGACTGAATGCATGCACACATGCGCACACACATCTACTAGTTTGACACCAACACTTTGGATATTTGGACTTCTCAGAACCCCTCAGTTGTTCTGGGAATTACATGCTTTAACTGAATCTCAGTTCAGAAAGAACAAGACTTATAGTATTATTGACATGTCTGTAAGACATTTTGATATACGTTTTAGCTGTTGTTCCAGAGATAATGAAGTAAATGGAATTTACTTATCAATACCCAATCACTTTTTGATCAAATATGGAAGAATTGTACCTATAAATGGAATCTAAAAATGTATTGCCATTTTATCATTAGTACATCGTCCTTTCCTTGTGTATAGGTTTGGGATTCTAAGATACAATAGTTAGGGCTATTCACAATGTCTAACTTTCACTCTTTCTGAGACCTGGTTACACCTTTGGCCACTTAAAATTAAATGTGGGAATGTGACTCGCTTTGGCTGATGAAATTCTATTTTATATTTTCATATTATTTTACATTATAAAGCACTGTTACATAAATTAACTCATAACAGTTATAAAGACAGTAATTGGAAATTGACTTAATCTCACACAAACCTTGCTAAATAAAGATGATTCTGCAAACAACATATGTGCATTTAAAAGGCAGAAAAACAAATAATTATGAATCACCACTATTACTAATTGGAATTGCTGGACCAAATAAAAGCCAATAATTTTTAAAAAATTGAAATCAAAATGGAAAAGTAACATTTTAATTGTATTATTTTTATTATTTAAAAATATTTTAATGTTAAAGTCTGCAAGTCTGGCATGGAGGAGGAAGACAGACTGATAAATTACAGCTGCCTAATAATGACTCGACTTTTCCAGGTATTTCATTTTTTTTTAAATGAGTCTTTCTATTCATGTAGATGGTTATACCAACATTTACCTGAAATCCAAATTAGGGAAGGGTATTTTGATTTTTTCAACTTAATAGGTTACCTGCATAACTTAGCAACACTGAGGTTACTTTCACGTTTTCTCTTCTAATTCCACATTTATGAAGATGCATGCTATTTCTCAATAGGTTTCAGGTAACAGTCCTCATGATAAGTTGGAAAGAGAAGATATGTCCAAGTTCTAGCTTCTAGAATGTGTGAATTTTGACCTTATGTGGATACAGTTTTTCCAAATGCAGTTGAGCACCTTGAGATGAAAGTTTTATGAACTACCTGTGGGTCCTACAGCCAATGTCTGGGGCCCTTAGCGATAGGAGAGAAAAGGCCACTTAAAGACAGACAGATGGAGCCAAGGAGAGTCCAGACCTGCCAGCAGCTACCAGAAGCTAGGCAATTTCCCCAGGCCTGCAAAAGCCACCAGTCCTGCCGATGCCATGATTTTGGACTTGATGCCTCCATAACTATCAGAGAATAAGTTTCTGTTAAGCCACCCAGTCTGTGGTAGTTGGCTGTGGCCGTCCTAGGAAACAGTTCCTCCCACACCCTGCCCCGCCTCCTTTACCAACATTTTCCAACAAGCCAGCAGAGTTGCAGTCTCTGAATTAATGCTGTTTAAAATCTCAGTGGCTTCATTTTGCATCCTGGCCGCCTTTGAATTCTGTAGGATAGCAGAGGTCACGTGAAGTAGATCATCTGCTCTCATCTGTGAACGTGGACTTGGGATCCCGCTTCCTTTAGGTGCAGTGGTTCTCTTTACATAGCCAGTTCACCTCTCATCTGTGCAGGCAGAGTCCAGGGGACAGAGCTGAAAGGAACCCAGTCTTGCCTTGGCCCTGCTCCTGCCAGCTCAGCCCATGAGCATGAGGACCGGAAACCTCTGCGCTGTGCACCCCTGAGCGCCACATCTTCACCCCCGCTGTTCTCCAAGATTGAGAGTTGCCTCTGGAGGTGGCCTCAGTCTGGCATTAGTTATTCCTCCTGTCCATTAAAATGCAAATCTGTACCTCTATGCAACCATCGGGTGATAGATTTGGACAAACGGTGGAGTATTTCTCCTCTATTCTCTACTTGTTGCATGTTGATCTGGATTGTCTATCAAAACCCAGCCTATGCCTTGAATGCCAGATGAAATGCCACTTTCCTCATTCAGAGTTTCCCTGTTGACGTCCCCTCCACTCTACTCCACAATGCACTTTTGTTTTTATGGTGCTGAGGATCGAACTCAGGGCCTCACAAATGTTAGGCGAGGGCTCTGTCCCTGAGCTACAGCGTTAGTGCCTCTCAAGGAAACAAACTCAGCATTGTTCAGGAACTTGTCCTACAGTCAATGTATTAGCATGCTATTGATGCCTAACAAAACCCCACAAACTTAGCAGCTTAAAACAGCCATTTGTTATCTCAGAGTTTTTCAGTTCACACGTCCAACATGGATTGACTGGGTTCTCTGCTGAGGATGTCGAACAAGGTCTCCCAGGCTGTCTCCTCTCCTGGAAGATCTGCAGAGGAAGCTGCTTCCAAGCTCATTATTCTTGTGGCAGAACTCAGTTCCTTGCAGTTGAAGGACTGAGGTCTCCTCCCTTGACACATGGCACCCCCTATTAGCCAGCAGTGACCCCATGAAATTTCTCATACTATGTATGAGAAGTATATCCTGCCGCATGCCTCTCCTGCTCCTGTTTTTAAGGACACCTGTGGGAACACTGGACACACTTGAATAAACCAGAGAATCTCCATGTTTTAAGAACAACCCATGAGTAAGTCTCAGGACATCCATAAGTCCCTTTTGCTGTGTAAAGTGACATAGTCTCAAAATGGGCTAAGGAACTGAACAGACACTTCACAGAAGAAAAAATACAGTCAATCAACAAACATATGAAAAATGTTCATCATCTCTAGCAATTAGAGAAATGCAAATCAAACTACTCTAAGGTTTCATCTCACCCCCATCAGAATGGCAATTATCAAGAATACAAGCAATATTAAGTGTTGGTGAGGATGTGGGGGAAAGGCACACTCGTACATTGCTGGTGGGAATGCAAATTGGTGCAACCACTCTGGAAAGTAGTGTGGAGATTCCTTAGAAAACTGGGAATGAAATCACATTTGACCCAGTTATCCTACTCCTAGCTTTATACCCAAAGCACTTAAAATCAACATAGTATAGTGACAAAGAAACATCAATGTTTATAGCAGCTCGATTCACAACAGCTAAACCATGGAACCAATCTAGATGCCCTTCAACAGATGAATGGATAAAGAAAATTGGTACACATACACAATGGAACATTACTTAGCTTTAATTAAGAATGAAATTGTGACATTTGCAGGTAAATTAATGGAACTAGAGAATATCATCCTAAGTGAAATAAGCTAATCCCGAAAAACCAGAGGCTGAATGTTTTCTCTCATAAGTGGATGCTGATCCATAGTGGGGCTGGGTAGAGAAGAATAAAGGAACTTTGGACTGTGCAGAGGGGAGTGAGGGAAAGGATGGGGCTTTGGGGATGGGAAGGACAGAAGAATTACCTCCTATACACATGTATAATTACACTACTGGAGTGACTCAGCACCATGTACAGCCGGAGGAATGAGAAGTCGTGCTCCATTTGTGGACAATGTGTTAAAATGCATTCCACTGCCATGAGTAACTAATTAGAACAAACTTCTTAAAAGAAAAAGTGACATAGTCTCAAGTGCAGTGTCTTCTTGTCTTCAGGGTCCCAGGGATGAGGATGTGGAGGTCCTCAGGGCCGTGCTTGTACTCACCACCATCACTTACAGTTAGTGAGGGACGGACCAGGGCTGTCAACACACATTTGATATGGTGTTGGCACCATGTACTGCTCCCTCCCTAAAACCACCCAAAACAAAGGCAGTGGGTGCTGGTGAGACCTTAGAGTGTGACGTCCAGGACCACAGACTCGGACAAAGTTGCCTGGAGCCAAGTCCTCAGTCCTCTCATCTGCAGAATAGGTGAAGTACCAACATCTGCCTAGAGAGTTGCTCAAGAATTAAGTGACTTAATAATGTGTGTAAAAAGGCTTGTATACCAACATGGGAAGCATTGAAGGAGTTATCTTAAATGAATAAAAGTAATGAACATAGATGAGAAAGAGAGACAAAGAATGGCAGTTAAAAATAAATTGTTTCTATTTCATTACACCAGAATAATGCATTACTTTTTATGTAGGTAAAGTATTTGTGATTATAGTATTTCCCTACTTTTGAATTAATAGTGTAAGATTTATCCTCACTAGACTTCAACCTACTTGGGCAAGGGATATTATTTATATGCATTTGATGCTCACTGATCAACCAAGTGTTTAATTGGATCAGAATTATATAATGAGGGTGTCATGACTGTTTTCTGTTGCCTATTTCCAGTCAGATTGCTAGGTAAGAAAATAATTATAAAAGTAGATTTTTCCAAACTGTTCTGTTTGTTTGTTTTTTTTTTTTAACTTTTGGTTTTCCAAAAACCAATTTTTAGGAAGTTTCGTTATTGAAGCAACTGTTCTGACTGAAAGTAAAATCATATCATAGTTAAGTAAAAATCACTGCAGTGAGGGTTTGTCAAGGCCACACGACACTGTAGCTGGCGTTATCAACAGGCTGCTGCCTGATATTTACCAGAAAGGATCTACAAAGCTCACGCCTGCCTCTGGGGCTCTGCATTCCCTTGCCAAGCAGAGCTATACCCTGAACACCTCCCAAATATCTTCACCAGTGTTCATGACACTGAGGGGAATAAGGGGCTGCATCCATGAAAGAGCACCCAGTGGTGCAAGAATTAGGACCAGGGATGGGGACTGGAAAGCAAGAACTGGTCACCGGGGCTCATGGAAAAAGCCAACCTCAACACTCAGTAGGCAGAATGCAACGGGCTGTCCATCCTCAGGTCACTAGGGGCGTTGGTGTGCGTGGGAAGGAAAAAGAGAAATAAAACCAGATCTCTACAGAAAGGAAACAAAAGAGGGAAGATACCATGGAGAAAGCACGAGGCAGAGGAGCCCAGTTACAACAACAATGTAAGAGACAGACTCACACAAAACAGGAGACTCCCAGGAACATGAAGCAAGTTCTACACTCTATTGTGAGAGACATACCTAAACTTAAGCCTCCCAAGGCCTAAAAACGAAACGATGGGGAAATGGCAAATCAATCAAACAAAGAAAAACAGAGATGGCAACACAAACCAAGAAATCAAGCTCAGAGCAAAGTTTTTAGAAAACCATTGGAAAGGGTCATTACATGTGGCTAACAGGTGTGCTCTGAAGTAAAAATGCTTAAGGTAGGAAACACTTTTATTGATTTTTTTGAGTTCATTTGTTTCCAAGAATATTGAACACATGCCTTCCATGCGCCTGTCTTTGTGTTAGAAACCAGAACCAAATTTAAAATAAACCTTAGTATGGTCAGTATTTTAAAAGTTTAGGCCTAACAAATTAAATTAATATGCTTGTATTTTGAATCCATATACAGATGAGATTGGAAAGAGGTACAGGGTGTGCACCACTATGATTTCTTATTTATGTGTTTATCTACTTCCTAATTTCTTCATTAATAAATATGATAAAATCCTCATATGGTATTTATATGTTATGAATCTTCTTTAAGCTCTACTCACTCCATTTCTTTCATATATATATATATATATATATATATATATTACATCATATATGTAAGTATATTATATATAATATATATGTGAATTATGTATGATTTTGTGTACATATATGTGTATGTATGTATATATATACGGTTTTTCTTTTTAGTTGTCTATGGACCTTTGCGTTATTAATTTTTATGTGGTGCTGAGAATCAAACCCAGTGCCTCACACAAGCCAGGCAAGTGCTCTACCACAGAGTCACAACCCAGAACACATACTAAAATTCAGAAAAGTATATAAGATTATTTTAAGAGATTTTTAGAATTATATGTTTTTTCATATAAAAGAAACTAAAAATGATTCATTTAAAGATTTTTATCAACTCCTTTAGAATTTTTCAATCCAGAAAAAAAAGAGACAGGAAAGCTTAATGTTCCCAGAGACGTGCCTTTTCAGCGCAGGCTTCCCAGCCGAGGATGAGCACTGAGGGCCCTGGGGACAGGAATTCCAGGGGACTCTTCTCCCTGTCCCTTGCAGCTCCCCGTTCCATTCCCTTTTTGGTACGGTGGCTCTGGACCATTGTGACGGCTCCCAGTGCTGGAGCAGTTTGGCCTGAGCAGCAGCTCTGCTCCTGCACCCCTCTGCAACCCCCTCCACACACTGCAGCGTCCCTGAGTTCCCGCCCACTCTGTGCCTGCCCTGGCCTCCGGCCTTTCTGCCTGAGTCCTGGAATGTTGGAGGAGTCTTCTGGGTTTCCTTCACACTCTTCTGAGCAGAGGTGATCCTTCACAATCCATGGCACGAGCAATGTGGGCTTGGCCCTCTCTTGAAGTTTCTGGCATCTAGAGAGCTTTTTTCTCTGGTTTTCAATGCTGATAGAGATTGAGCAGAGACACATGTAAGAGGTGTGGACCAGCCCCAATAACATGTTACTGCCAGCTAAGTCAGAACCTCCTGGGGAGTCAATACTTTAGTACCATATAATCTTAAATAAAACAGATATTGTGAAACATTCTAAGTCATCAAAAATGTCTGAAGAATATGATGAAAAAAAACACAACATGTCAATCACATGACTTAAGAAATATATGCATCCCACACATCCTGAGAATACCATATGCCCAAACTGAATTCATCTCCCCAGTAGATACCTGGGTAAGAATCATGTGGTTAGGAGCACGGACCTAGGGTGATGTACTGAGTCTAAACATGGTCTCTACCACAAGCTCAGTGACTCCATACAGCTACTTAACCATTCCTCATTTCTGTTCTGTTTCCTTCATCTGAGACTAATAGTAGCACTTACCTTGAAAAGACCTAGGAAAGCAGAGTGAGTGAACTGTAAGGTAAGTGACTGCATTGAGAGCAATCCTGGCCTTCCTGTGCTCCCTCTGTTGCAGGTGGCACCACCTCACTGCCTCGCTGCACAAGACCAGGTCATCTGTAACTTCAGTGCTACTCCTTATCACCATTCTTAGGAGTCACCAGGTCCACAGGTTGTCATTTCTCTTGAATTCAACTCCTTTCAATCATCTCTTCTACAGTTTTGCAAATTGTTTGTTTGCAGTGCTGGGATTGGACCAGGGCCTTGCACGTGCCAGGCAAGTGCTGTACCACCGAGCTGCCCTCCCAGCCCCTGCCAATCATTCCTTAATTAGACTACTTAAGCACTGCCTCCTCTCCTGTTCCTATTTGACTTCTCACAAAACCCACAAATTGATCGTTTAAAATTTAAAGTATGGGAGTAAGGACAGGATATCTCTCTCATTACTCTTATTCAACAACAAATATATGAAAAAGTGTTCAACTTCTTTAGCAATTAGAGAAATGCAAATCAAAACTACTCTAAGAGTTCATCTCACCCCAGTCAGAATGGTAATTACCAAGAATACAAACAACAATAAATGTTAGCGGGAACATGGCGGGAAAGGTGCACTCATACATTGCTGATAGGAAAGCAAACTGGTGCAATCATTATGGAAAGAAGAATGGAGAGTCCTCAGATAACTTGGAACAGGACCACCATTTGACCCAACTATCCCAAAGGACTTAAAATCAGCATACTACAGTGATGCAGCCACATCAACATTTACAGCAGCTCAATTCATAATAGCTAAACTATGGAAACAAACTAAGTGCCCTTCACCAGGTGAGTGGATAAAAAAAAAATGTAGTATATATACAACTTAAAGAAGAATGAAATTATGGGATTTTCCAGCAAATGGATGGAACTAGAGAATATCAGGTTAAGCAAAATAAACCAATCCCCAGAAAACTATAAGCCAAATGTTCTCTTTAATGTGTGGATGCTAATTCACAACGGGATGAGAGGGGATAGGAAAGAATAGAGTTACTTTAGATTAGGTAGAGGAGAGTGAAGGGAGGGGTGGAGGTATGGGGTAAGAAGGATAGTAGATGAATCAGACATTATTATCCTATGTATATATATATAAAACAATATGACCAGTGGGATTCTACATCATGTATAACCAGAAGAATGAGAAGTTATGCTCCATTATATATGACATATCAAAGTACATTCTACCTTCATATATAACTAATTATAACAAGTTTTTAAAAATTTTTAAAAGATATATAATTTTACTATAAAATATACATAACTATACATATATATTTATGTATGATGAAAGATGTCAAGGAGGATCCCAACAAAAGAAAGAATTTACATTTGTGAATTTGAAGACTCAAAATATTGTTACAATGTCAACATTTCCTCACTTCATCTACAGATTCAACCCAAACCCAATGAAAACCCCAGTAAACTATTTTGCAGATATTAACAAACTTATTCTAAAGTATACGTATATAGAATTGCAAGTGCTTTTTATAGTGGATTGATATCTTGCAACTTCACTGAATTTATTAGTTCTAACAACCTGTATGTGTATGTGTGTGTGTATGTGTGTGTGTGTGTGTGTGTAGTCTTGTGTTCAACATATCCGATCATGCCATCCATAAACACAACACATTTTACTTCTTCCTTTCCAGTTTGGATGAATTTTGTCTATTTTTCTTGCCTAATGGCTCTGACTAGGACTCCGAGTACTCTGTTGAACAGAAGTAATGAACGTGGGCATCCTTGCCTTGTTTCTGACCTTTGTGGGAGAGTTTTGATTTCCCCACTGAGTATGATGTAGCTGTGGGATTTTCATATATGGCCTTTATTAAGTTGAGGGATTTATTAAATTCCTTTTGTATCTAGTTTATTGAGAGTTTTTATCATAGAAGTATGTTGAATTTTGTCAATTTTGATTTGCATTTGTTGGGATGATCATGTTTTTATCCTTCATTCTGTTGATGTGACGCATCACATTATATATGAACAGGCCAAAGACCCAGAAATCAGCAAAAGGCTGAAGAAGAGGAGGAGGAAGAGGAGGAGGAAGAAGAGGAGGAAGAAGAGGAGGAAGAGTAGAGGAGAGGAGGAGGAGGAGGAGGAGGGAGAAAAAGAAGGAGTAGGAGAAGAAAGTGTGGCCTACATTAGTTGACTTCAGAGCTTGCTAAAAAGCAGTTGCAGTTAACCCAGAGTGGTATTACTGAACTGAAAAATCAGTGGGATTCGGAGAAAACCCAGACAGACCTGCACAGCTGTACTCAATGGACTGCCGAAGGAGCAACAATGATTCAGTGGAAATGGTAATCCTTTCAACAAAGGTGCTAGGACCTTCTGAAAACGGGCATCTGTGCACAAATAAACTAGACACTGGCCTTATGACTTCTATAAAAATTACACAAAAACGATCATAAATCTAAATGCAATACCATAAAACCTCTAGAAGAAAACAGAGAAAGATCTAACAACCTTGCACATGGCCATGAAATTTTAGATACAGCACCAGAAGTATAATCTATGGGAGAAAAAGTTGAACAATTAGACTTCACTAAAATTAGAAAGTCTGCCTTTGTGATGATGCAGTAAAGAGAACCAAAAGACTAGCTACAAACTAATAAAAATAAAAAAAAGAAAAATGCACACCCTGTATCCTACAAAGGACTTATATCTAAAAATATAAAGAATTCTTGAAACCCTAAAATAAGAAGATATACAATCTGATTTTAAATGTGCAACAATGTCTCACCAAAGAAGGTATAGAGACTGCAAACACACAGATCAAAAGATGCTTGACATCATAGGTGGTCAGGTAACTGACGACTGAAACAACAGTAAGATACCACTTCAGACCTAATAGAATGGCTGAAATCAAACACACATGCCACAGCAAATGCTGCAAGGATGTGGAGCCAAATAACTCTGACCCATCGCTGATGGGAATGGCAGGCAGTTGGGCAGTTTCATACGAAACTAAACATAATCTCACCATGGGATCCAGCAGTGGTGTCCTAGGTATTTACTCAACTTATTAGGAATGTGTATGTCCATACAAAGACATGCATGTGGACGTCTGCAGCAGCTCTATTCATAATACCAAAAACTGGAAGCAAGCAAGATACCCTTCAAGAGGTGAATGGATCAATAAACTGTGGTACATCCATATAATGCCATATTATTCAGAAATAAAATTAAATGAGCTGCCAAGTCACAGAAAGATATGCAGTAAACTTAAATGTACACTGTTAATTAAAAAAAGCCAGTTTGGAAAGATCATATACAGTATGATCTCAAATAAACTAGAACATCTGTAAAAGCTAAAAACATAAAAATTGTTATCAGCTGTCAGGGCTCAAGGTGAGGGAGGCAAGGATGATGGGGAAATAAGGGATTCTTAGAGCAGTGAAGCAATTCTGCATGATTTTGTGATGATAAACATGACCTTATGCACTTGGCAAAACCTGCAGAATTTTAGAATTCAAAGAATGAAACTCAAATGCATCCAAATTTTTAAAAGCTCATGTTAGGAGTTTGTGGGATCCCAGGAAGGAATTCAGAAAATGATTAGAGAATCTATTGTCATGCAAATGTGTTAACCTCTTGATGAGAGAGAGAGAAAAAGCTTCTGACTCTAACTCTAGAAACAGTCAAATCTGAAGAACTGAAGGCAAAGGGAGCTGCCCAGAGCAAGTTCCCCCGGGGTCAGGGGCTCACCACCATGCTGACACTGTGACAGGCACACTGCAGCTCAGCAAGAGCAAAGGGGCGGTGGGTGGGGGAATCCAGGTTTCTCCCTGGAGCAGTGGGAATTACAGAAGGGCCAGGGGAAAATGCTGCAGTGATAAACTGGAGTCAAGACACCTCCATGTAAACTTGCCTTTAGCCGAATATGGATACAAATGGTCACACTCACAATTATTTATAGATATGTAGACACATGAAGGGAGGGCATGCCCCTACATCTCCCTGCTCTTCGGCTGAGAACCCAGATCTCAGGTTCCAACACGGTGCTCTCATGAAAGGAACCAGGATTGCTTAGAGAAATGACTGATTCTAAGACGGGGGTGGGAAATGCACTGGATGCTTCCAGAGCCAGATGGTGAAGAAGCTTTCAGAGGGAGCTCCACGTTGAGGGAGGTCTGTTTACAGGACCCAGGTGCCACTGATAAGAGTTCCCAGTGAGGAAAAGCCTTTAAACAATGCATCCATCAAGAGTCTCCAAGGACCAATCTGAATAGCAAAACAAATGAAATAGTATTGAAATAAATACCTGTGACTCCTTGCAGGTACAAATCAGTTACTAAATAAATTTATAAGAAGAGACAAGTCTGCTATGTAGAAATATTTCAAATAATACACTTCCCTCAAGGAAGGGGAGCAGCAGTCCCTCTCCTGAGGAGCTGAACACAGTAACTACCTTCCATACTGCAGTGTGGAAAGGAGAAAGGCGGAGAGAAACTCACAGACGTCAAACCTGGCACACTCAGCCAGGTGATGAGGGTCAACGTCAATATCCGTAATTCCTGTTGCCAGCGTGTAGTCTTGATCTAACGCAAAGATAATAGCTTTTTACCTCTGTGGTCTTTCTCCCAATAACCTATAATTCCAGCCTTATGATGGGAAAATCATCAACAAGCCCCAATAGAAAAGTATCCTGCAAAATACCTGACAGTGTTCTTCAACACTGCCAAGGTCAAAAGAAACAAGGAACAGAAACTGCCACTGTCAAGAGTAACCTGGGACAGGTACCTGAATCCAATGTGGCATCCTGGATGGGATCCCAGATTAAAACAAGGACTCTAGGTATAAAGGGAACATGAATAAATTATGCATTTTAATAAGAAATAACGTGTCAATATTGGTCCATTAATGGTAACAAATATACCATACCGAGGTAAGGTCTTAATAGGGGAAAAGAAAATGGGTGTGGGGTATATGGGGAGGCTTTGAAATATCTTCTGAATCATTTTATAAATTTAAAACTGTTTTAAACAGTAATTCCCATCAAAACCTTCAACGTTTCCCATTGCTTGCAGGCTGGAAGTGAAACTCCATCCTTGCTACTGAGAACCATCCCCCATCTTTCTCCCCTTTCCAAATCCTCCCGTTTACTTCACTGTTCTGCCTCTCATTGTTGCTTAAAAATTAAGACAATGACCAAAAAAAGAAAAAGAAAAAACCATGACACCTTCCTCAGTCCCTTAGCTGTGGACCTGTTTCTTCTGCCTGACCTCCCACTCCCCCAGGTCTTCCTTGGCCAGGGACTTGCTTTGTAGAAGAGCTTAGCTGTCCTCTCCTCAGACAGCCTCTGAAATGGATCCTGCACCTTTCTCTGCAGTTTGGCTCCTATAAGGTGTAACGTAGTCTTGTCCTCCCTGCTCAGGGCAGCCTGAGACCAGCAGCAGAGGATCACGTGGGACCTCGGGAGATGCCGAGCCCCAAGAGTCCTGCAGAAGCTGCCATGGCTGCATCTGAGATCTCCAGAAGACCTGCAGCCTCAGTTTAAAGTGCCTTGGGGCTCTAGAATTTGGTTCTTCTATAAGCCCCAAGCACCAAGTTCTCTAATTCTCTTTGATTGTCTGTGTCCTGGCCAAGATGAACACACTGAGGACCGGGGCTACGATTCATTTTTTTTTTTTTTTCTTTATCTTCAATATGATCACAGTATCTGGGACACTCATGGGAACAGAACTGAATTAATGACTAGCTCAAGGACACAATAAATGAGACACTGGCAAAGCTTTATGACTTTATAGGTTAATATCTAACACCCTACTTTTCCTTGCCAAAATTTGGGAACAACTGAAAGATAGGCAAAGGTCAGACAGATGATGTACAGAAACTCAGATTTATTGCTGACAAAGCTGATTTGTCAGATGTGGCTTTGCTGTGCAGATAAGTGCCTTGTTTATACTTGGCCCAGCTTCAGGCAGACAAAATGCTCACTGGAAGTTTGCCCTGGGGAGTGAAATCTGCTCTCCTAAAACTGAAGGCCTAGGGAAGTAGCTCTTGATTGTGCTCTCCGAAGGCAGAGAACTGCACCCCACCTAGCTGGCTGTCCCAAACTCACCCTCACCGTCAGCTCTGCCCCTTCCCCTTGGTGTTATCTCCATAAAGCAGTAAGTGCCCCCACCCACAGTGGGAAATCCAGGCATGCATGGGGGCTCAGTGTAGAGTGCTTATCTAGCATGCATGAAGCCCTGAGTTCCACCCTAGCTCCAAGAAAAGAGCAGGCATTAGCAGGATAAAAGAGAGAAAAGAGAAATGTGAAGGATCAGCTAAACCAGAAGAACTAAAAATCTCTCACCGACAGGACAGTGGAGCTGACCGTGGTCTGGAACACTGAACAGGGCCTGATTGGCTGGACTCTGCCTCCTGCAGAGGGAGCTCAGAGCGGCCCCACGGGGAGCCACAGAAGTCGAAGCTGCCTCCCTGTGGTTTCCAGGTGGTTCCCAATACCCAGCTCAGCACACAGCCCCCACTGGCCACCCAAAGAGAAGGGCATGGGAACCCCGTTGTGTTTGCCTCTTCCACTGGGCCTGTTGGTTTCATCCACTTTTTGTCTATTGACTACAGAAAATGCCATAGGATGAAATAGAATGGCATCCTAATGCCCCCCAAAAGTCTGAACTCTTAGCCGTGATAAGCTCAATTTTGTGGGGGGCGGGGAAGATCCTTTAATGCAGTCTAATGCAAGACTACAAGAGCTCAAATCATATTGTTTAAAATATTCCTCATTCCTATATACATGCATGATTTCACTACTGGAGTTCACCATGTTCAGCCAGAGGAAGGAGAAGTTGCGCTCCATTGTGTACAATGTGTCGAAATGCATTCTACTGCCATGTATGACTAATTAGAACAAATTTTTAAAAAAAGAAAAGAAAGAAAGGAGACCAGTGGAATAGAATAAGGGAATCAGGGGAGGGAGAAGAGGGAAAGGGGAGGTACTGGGGACTGGAATTGATCAAATTATACTGTTTTACTGTGTGCATGTATATTATATTATAACAAATCTCACTGTTATGTATAATTATAATGTGCCAATAAAAGGGAGGAAAACAATAAGTTAATAAACATGTTAATAAAAGTGTAAGTTCAATACCAAAAAATGAAAATGTTCCACAACTAAAATAAAATAAGATATTCCTCATTCTTTGCTTTTTCTGTACATTAAATACACAGATTGGGGGGGTTTCCTCTAAAATCTCAGAGTAATGAATATATTTAATGTACATTTGGTACATTATAATATTATAATATTCCATGATTCTCTTCTATGTTTTATAGTCCTTGGTGAAGGAGAAGAATGTTATATTCTAATAAATCCCTAAACTTTCTAGAAAGCCATTGAGCATATGGGACTTGTAGGTCTATTATCCTAGGAACTCATGATGCCCACTAGTCGAACACATTTTTGAAACATGCACAGTGATGTTTAACAGCAGCTACAGTTTTGGAAGTTGGGGTTGCTGAGATCATCACCTAGTAGATCCACAGTCCTCTAAGGCAGGTGGTTTGCCCAAAAGCCCAGCAACCCATCCTGATGTTGGGTAGACAGATAATCCAGGGAGAGTTTTCCCTAGAGGCTTTAGAAGAAAGCCCATGCTAGCAACATAGGATTTAAATATTTAGCATGTCCTGCCATATACCCCTAGCCACTTCCCTGGCAGACATTACTAATCAATCACAGCAGACCTCTGCCTTCACCCTACTCAATCCAGGGCTTGAAACCGAACCTATTATTTGGCTGGAGCTTGCCCATGAAATGAAAGCCAGCTGATACGCCATGGTTGTGTGAAAATTGGAGGCTTCCTCTGTTTCTCCTTCCCCTTCCTCACCCAAACAGCAGGTCCCCAGCAACCTCTGCTGCTTCTGGGAGAGAGTCTTCCAGAGTCAGCCTGAGGTCTGAATTCGTCATCATCAGGTTGTGGTCACCTAGCCAAGTGGACGGCATCACAGAGCTCGTGGGCATCTGTGAGTCTGGACAGCAGAGGGGCCTGGATCAGCACCACAGAGTCCAGAAGCATCAAGGTTAAGTGCACAGCACTGGGCGAGCTGGAGGCTTCCTCTGCCATCTCCCTTCCCATCTCACCTGGGATGTCACCTTGATAAAGCAATCAGTGCCCCACCCACAGTGAGGAGTCCAGAGGAGAAAGGAAGGCAGTGTGGGAGAAGGAGCAATAGGAGGTGCATTGGGCCCTTGGTGACAGAAACACTGAAGAGCTGCTTTATCATGTTAAGCAACCAAAGCTGGGTCTAGAAGAAAAACATGGACTTTTCTCTTTGAAATAGATTAATTGGCCACAGAATACAACCTTGCAGAAACATAGACAATGCCCCATCCGGACTCAAATATGCTAAGAAAAAAGAGTTTTAGAGAATTATAGATATAATAAATTACATGTATATATTTATGGTAATGTACTATAAGCATTTATAATCTTATGTATCTATCATATATTAGTTTTATTACAAATAAAACTGGCAAAAACAGCTTTGGGAAATCCAATAAATAGACCCACAAGCTTATTGTGTAGCCATATACATAATAATTTGTTTCCCCAAGTTTAGGCAGGGTAGTGTTGGTGCCACACATTCACAACACATTTCTCAGGACTCTAAAGCCTCTAAGCCAGCTGCAGTCAATCCAGCAGCTGCTGGGGAGAAGGTACACCCCGGCACAGAGCATGCTGTATGGCGCCCAGGGAGAGCACCAAGTACTATTAGAAACTATTTTTTTAAAAGCACAGCACATTGTACTACGTGCAAAATTAAACATTATTAAATGACATGGGCAAATACTTTAGACAGATGAAGCCATTTTGGTGGAACTTTCAAAGCAGCAATTGAATGAATTGGTCCCACCAGCTCTTCAATACCCAGGTTCATTTTCCAGCACGTCTCAAAAGTTAAAAGAGGGCTGATTATGTAGCTCTGCGGTTCAGCACCCCAGGTTCAAGCCCCAGTGCCACAAAACAACCACAACTGTCCTAAAAGGCAGCATGTCACCAACCAGACAAAGCTGTTGCCATGGAGAAAACATGACCTAAAAATAATGAGGAGGAAAAGAGGAAGGTAGGATCCCGTGAACATCAGTGGAAAAGAGGAAGGGAACAGAGGGAGGAAGGAGGAGAGGGGAGGCACTGGGGACTGAGATGGACCACATTACATTCTGTGCAGGTGTGATTATGTCAAAGAACCTCCCTATTATGCCTAACTAGAAAGCACGAATAAGACGTCTTAAAATGACAGTTATTTTTGAAGAAGAAAGGAAATGTTGGTTCCACAGGAAGAATGCTGTCCCTTGGGTAGGTCTCAGGAATGTGATCGCCAAAGGGGAGATCCAGTGGTGATCTCTTCCCTGGGGCCACTGACCACAGGAACATCCCCTGGGCTTAGCTTTGTCATCTATGAAGCACACACAAGGCCCCAGCCTGCTGCTCAGGGTGGCTTAATTGATAAGCGTTGGACAAAAGAAAAAGAGCAAGAGGAGAAGGGGAAGGGGAGCGGGGGAGAGGGCAGCAAGCCAGAATAGGGAGTAGGAGGAGAAATAACTTCTGAGGGCCAGGGAATCGAAAATGGCCGAGTCACGTGTTATCCCTGCGATAGAAACGATAGGCTGCTAAAATTCGCTTTTTCCAAAATTTTAATATTATAGGGAAATCCCAATAAAACATTAAATTTTTAAAGCAGAATTTAAAGTATATACCAAATAATTTTATTTTATACTCTTTATTATACAAGAAATGACTATAAAATTAAACTTAAGAGTAATAATATTCAAGTAACCGTATTTGTGGATTATTTTTATTTCCTTCTATGTATTTATTATTCTGTTTTGCCATCCAAATAAACATGTATTACTTTAAAAATCAAATAACAAATGTAGTTTTAGAACATTTGTTTTGTATGTGAGTGCATTTTTAAACACATATAAAATATCCAAGCATGATTTAAAATTGTGATATTTCTTTGATCAGTAACACAAAGACAGCTTGAGTGATTCATATGCAGTTTTACTCTTTGTCTTAATCCATATGATACAGTCTTACTAGGAATCATTAATATATATGATTTTGGCGGGGGGGGGTAGTGGTGATTGAACCTACATATTTTAAGTGAGAGTCACAGACATCATGGAATTTGGTAAGGTGTGGTTGGCTCCGGGGTCTGATCATCTCAGAACATAGCAGGGAGGTCTTGTTACTTATACACACTACTGCCACATATAACAAAAGCCACCCACCAGAAGGGAAATGCATGCTTTCAGGCGACTCAGGAAGGGCTTTTGACTTCTGGGTAATGCTGCAGTGTTATTCTGTGACTGTGCATTGCCCTCAGCGTGACCCAGCCCCTGAAAACTGGCAGACCCATGGACAGTGGAGACTGAGTGGAAGAGACAGGCAAAACTAGGCTTGCTGCGTCTGCTCAGATGGAGACTTAAGGACCCCAGTGGGACATTCCCTCTCTGCTCTCTTCCTGTTGTCCTACTCCCTGTGGTCTCAGAGTCACCCGAGCCTCCAACCTGTTGCCCGGGGTTCTCTGGGCTGTGCCGAGTTGGTGACAGTTTACCTCCTGGCACCATTCCCAGAGTCACAGGCTGTGCCTCACACCCTCTCTAAGCTTTCCCCAGGGGCAGAGGCCCACCTGTGTAACTACTTTGAGTCAACTACAGCTGCCATGAGCCTTATCGGGCCAGGGACAGGAAGCAGGGCATGTTCTGTGTTGGCAGAATCCTGAGTGAAAACTGGCTCTTTGATACCAGACAGTAACCACTCAGTCAGGGCTCTGGGAACAAGAGCTCAGCAAAATTGCCCTTGACCGGCCTGATGCTAGCGCCACCTTCCTCTGCTGCCAGGGGGGTGTCTGAAGCTCCAGCTCCCCGTGCTCCAGGAAGACTTCCAGGCTGCTCTAAAGGAGGGTCCCAGTCCTGACCCTGTGCTCACTCTGTCCACTCTCTGGCTCTGGCCAGACCTGGCTAGTTCCGCCTGCACTCTCTCTCTCCATCTGACCATCAGTCCATTCATCCTTGTAACCATCCACATTGTTGCCCATGCGCCCAATTCATCCCTTCTCTACAGATATTCAATGGACTCCTAAGACCATGGAGCAGCGCTTCCCAAAGTGTGCTCCCTGGACCAGCAGGATCAGAATTACCTAAGAGAGCGTTGGAAATGCACCTCTGCAAGTCTCACCCACTGAATCAGAATGGGAGAGCTCAGCAAGCCACCCAGGTGATTCTGACTCCTGCTCAAGGCTGGGACTACGCACAGGATTCAATACCCATCACCAACCAGTCATGGAGAAAGATAGATGCACATTTAAAATAAGCTCTTTTCTATCAGCGGGGATACTTATGTCGTTCTCTTCCCTTCTTGGACTCCTTCTCCACACTTGTATCACAGACTCTCAGGCTGGAGAGTCTTTTATTGATTATTCTATCACACTTCTCTGAAATTAAAATTATATTCATATAAAATATATAAACATACTATTGTTTCAAAAATATCCTGTTAATAAGTTTCTGAATATTAAATATTTCTTCTGAGTTTATTATAATTCCATCATTATAAGAAACAATTGATAAGAACAACTTGATACAAATTTTTGATAAATATTTATTCAACAAAAGTAATATATTATGAACTCGTTGCCTAATAAGATGAGTGAGGGTCTTTTATCCTCAATAGCTCACATATCCTTTACTGAAGTAACCATCTTGCTGAGAATGGAAATGAGCAAGGAATAAGCATCAACTCTATTCTCACTTAATGTCAAATGTTGAAATTTGTTTGCATAAATACAGAGATGGAAATAGAAGTTTTCCAATTTATCAAACTTTTTCTAAATTATATGACCAAAATCACTTAGTAAGCTAGCATCAAAAATTATTTTAATAACCTAAAAACATGACTAGAATCTTCTTTAATTTTGTTGCAAACCAAAAATCAGAATCTATCTAACTGGTAACTGAGTTTATTTTCCTGTTATTAAAAACATTTTTGTTATTTCTGGACTCACCCACCCCCAATATTTATCAGATTTGTCAAACGGCTTTCCTAAAGAGGGAACTTGATTAATCGCTATACTCACAAACATTTGGGGGAATCAAATGTTCTGAACTGTGAGACAGTATGACCATTTTAAATAGAAGATGAGCTCTGGGCACGGAGAGGATTGTGCACCACAGAGCCTGAGGGGGACACTTGCACGGCACCTCATACAAACGGCAATTGCTGGACATGTACACAGTACAGTGACCCTGGGAGGTTTCGTCTTATTATATACTTTATATATATTCTATTAAAACTAAAGACATGACTTAGTTCATGGAAAATAGACTTCACTTTGTCTAATTAGCCAAATGAGTCATCGTTGTCAACCCAATCAAGTCAGTCTTAATTTCTATCAAGGGGGAAAAAAAACCTCTGGCTTCAGTTTTAATTAAACGTGTTGATAACCACATTACTTCTGAGTTCAAAATTGGAGACAGGGAGATAAAAAAGCTTGAGAGGCTCACTGTGGGTTCCCAGCTGCGTGAACGAAGGGCCCACGGCGCTCAGTGCTGATGCCTTGGTCTCGGTTTCCCAACCAAGATGTCCTTTGCCAACCATCTGGATAGAAAGGAGGTCATTAGAAGCAGAACAGAGCAAAACAGACCCTCTCACCCCCAGCGAGAGAGCTGAACTCAGACCAATCAATGACAGGCTGAAGCCCCCTGGATGGCACCCAGCACTCTTCACAGATCATGAGCAGCCCAGGGAGGCAAGCCAGTCTGTGGGGATGCGCCTGGTGGGGGTTAAATGGTGGCCCCCACTTCCTAATCTCTGGGGTCACCCGTGAATGTGCTGCCAGGGCAGCATTTTGGTGGGGACTTCTGGCCTGCACTTCTGTGGTCGGGAGCCACCCAGTCTGTGCAATAAGGCAGCTCCAGGAGAAGACGTGCCCAAGAGTCTGAGGAGGCTCCCCGGGGCCGCTCTGTCTCAGCAGCAGTGCTGGCTGCCTCCAGGCTTCTTGGGAGATTCCAAAGGAGTGCCTTTAGTATTGTGGGGAAAGTGGCGTTACAGAGGCAGCAACTGAAATGTAAACCTGGAGTGACAACTCGGGATCAGAAACAAAAGCCTGAAAATGGAAGGGAGAGGATCGGGGCCTGGGAGGGGGCTCAGAGGAGAGGGGAGGTGGAGGGGCGGGTGGGAGAAGGAGAGGGGATCGTGGAGGGGCGGGTGGGAGAAGGAGAGGGAAGGTGGAGGGGCGGGTGGGAGAAGGAGAGGGGATCGTGGAGGGGCGGGTGGGAGAAGGTGGATGGACATGAAGTATCAGGGCACACGCATGTGTGTATGGAATACCACGGTGGGTCCCAGTGGTGGGTACAATGACATGTGCTAATAATTATAATAAATACAGTTACAACTGGCCTGTGGGAGCCAGTGTTCCAGTTCAGGGCAGGGGGAACCCTAAATGCTTAGGACCTAGTGAAACAAATTGAGGTATTTGGTGAGTTCTCTGATTCCATGACTGCAGCTCCCTCAATTTAGATCAGAGAGTCGGCTGAGTACTTGACGCTTCATGATAAAGCTGAGAGTCAGGACTGTCAGGTCAGGCCTCAGGGGTTTCCCAGGGCTGAGCTGCAGCCACCTCACCTTTCACCTTGGACTGGGTAAGCCGCCAGCCTCCTCCCAGTGCTCTAGGGTGCTCCACGCTCAAGGAGCCTGGGCACTGTCCTTGGTGATGCTCTCATCCCTCTGAAGAGGAGCAGTGGCTTTGGCTGAGCTGGCCCCTGTGCTAGCCCTTGCTCCAGCTTGCATTCCTGCCTTGACGGGTGCCAAAGAACGTCTGCGTTGTAGACACCTGGAGTTCCCCATCAGCCAAGGCTCCAGTTATCATTCCAGGGGAGAAATGGGTGCAGTTGTCCCTTGGTGTCCATGGGGACTATCTCCAGGGCCACCCCGGTGCTAAGACACAAAGATGCTCAACTTCCTCATATAAAATGTCAGTATCTGCACATGACGAAGCACAGCCTTCCGTAGACTTCCAGAGATCTCTAGGTTTCTTATAAAACCTACTTCAAGGAAATGTCGTTTGCATAGCATGTGTCACTACAACGGAAGATTCTTCTTTTGGATATTTTCCATTTGCAGTTGGTTGAATCCATAGATGTGAAACCCAAAGCTTGACTGTACACAAGACTGCTGAGTTGCAGCACGTCCTTGTTCTGGATTGGTGGCTCTTTTTATTTGTTAGCATTGTTATAGTTTGGATGTGAGGTGTTCCCCCCAAAGCTCATGTGTGAGACAATTCAAGGAAGTTCAGAGGAGAAACGATTGGGTTATGAGGGCCTTAACCCAATCAGTGAATTAATCTCCCAATGGGATTCACTGAGTAGGACCTGAAGGCAGGTTGAGTGTGGCTGGAAGAGGTGGGTCATTGGGGGCGTGGCTTTGGGGTATGTATGTGTATCTGATAGTGGAGTCTCTCTCTCTCTCTCTCTCTCTCTCTCTCTCTCTCTCTCCCCCTCCTGATCATCATGTGAGCGGTTTCCCTCCGCCACACTCTTCCGCCATGTTCTGCCTCACCTCGAGGCCTGAGGAATGGAGCCTCTGTCTGTGGATTGAGATTTCTGAAACCGAGCCCCCAGATTAACTTTTCCTCCTCTACAGGTGTTCTGGTTGAGTCTTCTGTTCACAGCAGCAGCAGAAAAAAAAAAAAAAAAAAAAACAACACTGACCCAAACAAGCAGTTATGCACATAACACTAGGATTCACTGTGACAGAATTATGCAAGCATGGACGATGATTTGCTTCAGTTCATCCCCAGTGCTCCCCTTTCCCTCTCCTCCTCTCCCTGTTTCCTTTCTTCTGCACTACTGGGCTTTCTTCTCTTTATTTATAGCTTTTTTTGAATTAGTGCTTTATGAAGGCACAAAGGTGAAATTCACTGGGGTTTATTCGCGTATGTACATAGGATAGTTTGGTCAAGGTGGAATGAAGGTGTGAACTATCCCATGTGCAGACTGATGGTTCTAAAAAGTGGGGTGGGGAGTTGCACAGTCTCTGGGGTCCTGCCGGTTATGGACTTTCAACCACAGACTACACAGTCACACTTTTATGGACAACTTTAAGGAGGTTCACAGACACCACCCCACAAAGTCCATGACTATAAATTTTAATGATTCTAGATGTCACTCTTTCATTCTGGAAGCCAGCCAGGCCACCAGAGCCACCCACCTGTTCACCTCCTTTGCTTACCTGTAAAGACGCTCACACGAATCCGGGCCCCAGGCTGACGGGGACCCCTCCTTGTTTTGTGCACTAACTATTGTAGGTGGGTCGCTGGGACATCACAGGACATCACCTTCATGAGCTGACAAGAAGACCAGCTGTCAGGCTGCCCCGCTGAAGTGGCCCTGCCATCCTTGAAAGGCACTTTCAAGGACACCATGGTCACACGTCAGGGCGTCCCTTGCTGTGTGTGACGCGGAGCTGGACTCAGCTCTCACCTGTTCTGCAGCCTCATCCGGGCCCTGCCTTCTTCTTTTTATTTTCTTCCCTCCAATTTTCTCAGTTATTTTTTTCAAAAGCCTCTTTACCAAGGAGGGTGGCAGCAACGCAGGATATGGGCTGTGGGACTCTCATTTGGCTGATCTCTGTGGAGTCTTGGGTTGAATTAATTCTGCTTCCCGTTGCTGGTAGCACATGGCAGGCTGGGCCAGGCGCAAGGAAGGAGCCCTACTCTGGCTCACTCCGGGGTGAAGGATGAGGGCCCTCAGTGGATGATGACCTCTTCCCGGGCAGAACCCTCGGGCAGAGCTGGTAAGAGACGGGGAGCCCACCTGTGTCTGCACATCTGCTCCTTCTCCCTCTTCTGCAAAGTGACCGGAGCGCAGTCCTGAGGCTCTGCCCTGAATTTACCTGATCCTAACAGCCTCCTAAGCCCCACCTGTGCACACCCTCCTGAGCCTCCACAGGAAGACCTGGCACTGGAACCCGCAGCCCTTTCCTCAGACTCCACCCCCTCCCCATCCAAGAGAAGGGCTTCCAAAGCTGCCCCATCACTGGGAGACCCCGTGGGCAGGAGCACAGGAGTCTGCAAACACTGATGGCCAAGAACAGAGGACCGTCCACCTTTATCCACAAAGTGAAAAACAAGCACATGTTAGGATACACCTGGACAGACAGACAGGAAGACAGATTGCACAGACAAAAACCAGCTTCTTGTAGACAGTTTAAAAACCATCCTTAAGTCTATTTTTAGAGAGACTTAACAGAGAGAGAAATACATTTCTAGAATTTCCTCTTACATGTAGCCCTTACTCAATAATACCACCATCTCTATTGTGATGCTTCTGTCCCCAGAGTTTGACAATGACATTACTGTTTTTTTAAAAAAGATTTATCACAATGGCCACAGCTCCTGAATGCTTGGGCCTGTTTGGTTTGTGTATAGTGTTGGCTGTTATAGAGCAGTTTAAATAACAAGGCCAGCTGTTAGCAGGCTCAACAACAATTTAGAACCCAATATATTTCAATAGAATTAAACTGGCTATTATTACTCAATAACTCTCACCTCCAAGTGTATCTTCAAAGAAATTACAAAGGTAAAATCAGAAGGACCAGCTTTTTATCCTTTCCCTGCAGAGGCACCCGATCTTAACAAAGCTCTTAGCAGTCCAGGGTAGGAACCGGAAACTGCTTCCTAGTGAGTCACAAAGGAAGACTTTAACTATTAGGTCCTCTTCGCCAAAATGAAGACACATACACAAATTGACCCTTTTAAGCGCAGTATCAAAGATGCTTGCCACTTGTTGACAACAAGAAAAGCAGATGATAAATTATTACAGTTGGAACAAACAAAATCAAACACATTTTTAGTGATGGGGAGACATAGAGGAAATTAAGATGAGATCAAAGAGAACTGAATCTTGGCAGTTGAGAATCAAACGAGGGATGAACCCTAAGTGACTTCTCAACTTTAGCTTAAGGGCCATCAAACAGAACCCAAAGGAAAAACTGTTTCCTTCCATGGTAAATTTAAAAGAATAAGAGAATGGGATTTTGTTACCCTCCATATGAAAAGAGGTTTATTTCTTAATTTGGCTTCAGCTGTGTATAGTGGCATGTACCTATAATCCCCAAGGCTTGGGAGGCTGAGGCAGAAGGATCTCAAGTTTGAGGCCAGCTTTAGCAACTTAGCAAGACCCTAAGCAACTTAAGGCCTTGGAAATATAAAAACAGCAATGGCAGGGAATGTGGTTCAGTGGTGAAGCCTCTTTGGGACTTCTACCAAAAAAAAAAAAAAAAAAAAAAAGAAAGAAAGAAAGAAAAAGAAAAAGAAAAAGAATTTTAATTTGGCTTCAAACATTTTAATAGGCATCCGTTTGTCTTTGAAGTGGCCTCATTTTGCTACTTATAAATCTATAAAGGAAAATGTTAAAGGGTCACTTTCTATCATGTTTTTTTAGTTTGGTAGTAATTCTAGATTTTTTATATTTTCTTGTTTTATAGCTAGTTGAATAAGTTAACCTATTTCCAAAGAAAGTTATATTGGTTACAGCATAATTATTAGGAGACACATAAGGAAAAATCAACTTGAACTGCTGAAACAACTATTCGTGAACTCTCTCTCCATCCTGTTTAACTAATTTAATCTTGATCCTTAATATTCCATGAGAGTCATTACACAGACATGCCTTGTTTTGTTGTTGTTGTTGTTATTATTTGTTATTTTTAGTTACACATGCAGTAGAACATATTTTGACATAGTATACATATGTAGAGTATAATTTCCCATTTTTGTGGTTGTCATGATGTGGAGTTACACTGGTCATGTGTTCATATAAGAAAGTTATGTCCCATTCATTCTACTGACTTTCCTATTCCCATCACCTCTGCTTTGCCCCGCTCCCCGTGCAATCCTGTGAACCTGCCCCCCCACCTCACCCCCATGTTGTGATTCAGCACCTGCGTATCAGAGAAAACATGTGGCCTTTGGTGTTTTGGTATTATATTGATGTGGCTGCATCACTATAGTGTGCTGATTTTGAGTCTTTGGGTATATGCCAAGCAGTGGGATAACTGGGTCAGATGGTGGTTCCATTCCAAGTTTTCTGAGAAATCTCCATACTGCTTTCCAGAGTGGTTGCACCAATTTGCATTCCCACCAGCAAATACATGAGTGTACTTCTTTCCCAAAATCCTTACCAACCTTCATTGTTGCTTGTATTCTTGAAAATTGCCATTCTGACTGATATGGAATTTCAGTGTAGTTTTAATTTGCATTTTTCTAATTGCTAGAGATGTTGAACATTTTTTCACATATTTGCTGACTGGTCCTATTTCTTCTTCTGTGAAGTGTCTGTTCAGTTCCTTAGCCCATTTATTAATTTGGCTATTTATTTATTTATTTTGGTGTTGAGTTTTTTGGGTTCTTTGTATATCCTGGAGATTAATGCTCCATCTGAGATACAAGTGACAAAGATTTTTTCACACTCCGTAGGCTCTCTCTTCACACTCTTGATTGTTTCTTTTGCTGTGATGAAGCCTTTTAGTTTGATACCGTAAGGGCAGGAGTGTGCGCCCACGGCACAGGGCAGGGCAGCAGAACAGCTTGGCCACTCCTCCCTGGTGCTCAGCATGTGGACGTCTTTACAGAAGGCTGCTACCTCTGCTGCTCTTCCTGTGGTCAGTAGTAACAGGACCCTCAGTCTGGGGGCTTTAGTTGTCTCAATTTAATTCCTTCTCAATAAAACATCTTTGAAGAGTTGTGTGTCTCCTTCTGACATTTGGAAGGAGTTTGCACTAATTCAAAAACAAATGCAAATGAAACAAGGAGAAAGCTGTCTGTGAAAAGGAGGTGTGTGGGACGCGGGAGCACATGGGAAACTGTGATGGAGACCTGAGAAGACAGAGTGGCTACACAATAGGGAGAGGACACCCTAAGTCCTGTAGAGAAGGGGCACCGCAGACAAAAAGATGAGCAAAACTGAAAACAGCAAGTCGAAAACCAGCTTGTAAAGGTTTGAACGGTGTTTACATTGCCAGGAGAGACCAAAACGTGAAGTTCCTCCTGTGACCTGGTGGAGTCAAGGTGAAGGAACGTTTCCAGTGACCCCTTTATCAACAAGAGATTAAGCAACTTCAGGAAAAGCTTCAAATTTAAAACATTCTACACAACTATTGGTTTCAAGTGAAATTACAAGTTATAAAATAAAAGTGCAAGTAAAAATGAGAATGGAACATAGAAAAAATAAAGCATATAAGAAAGTAAGTAATCAGAATAAAATCCACAGCCATGAAAATCGCAAGGGAGATAAGCAGATAAATGAACTAACCCATCAACTAGAGATGATAAAAGAACACACAGGAAGAAGAGAAGGGGAGAAGGGAGAGGGCAGGAAAGGAGAAAGGAAATGAAGAATCGCAATGCAAACCTCTGAATTCAAGTGAAACCTTAAAGATGTCCTTTGTTGAAAAAAAATAGACAATTCTTAAAGCAAAAAAAAAAGGGGGGGGGTATGAAATAAAAAACTTTTAAAAACTAGGAAAAAGAAAGAAAATACTGTCCTCAAAATTATGAAGATTTTGTTCAGATTCAAAAACATCATTGCATGATATTCTACAGTGAAAGTTTGCTTTTGAACATAGTGAATTATTTTCTGAGAAAATGTCAATAATTCACATACACACATATGTATGGATACAGATGTGGTGTTTTTGAATGAAAAGGAAAGGAGGAAGGGAAGGAGGAAGGAAGGAAATAAAGAAAAAGAAACTTGACTCCCCCAAGACTTTGGAGCCAGACCATTTTACAGATGAAGTCTTCAAATCTTGAAAGAAAGACCTAATATGTAAAATCATCCAAATTGGAAAATAGAAACAATCCCCCACTTCATTTTGTCAAGCTAATGGAGCAGTGTTAAGCTCATGAGCAACAAATACAACAGAATAAATTAAAACTCAAGTCCAATTTCACTTAGAAGTGTGGATGTTAAAAAACTTCGATTATACACTTAAAAGATTACCCAGCCCATAAAGGATTATTGATCACATTAATGCAAAACCAGTTTACTGTTAAGAAATCAACTAATGTAACTTTGTACATTAAGTGATCCAACATGAAAAACTAAGAATCCTGCTATTTGCTAAAAGAATGCTCAATGAATTTTAATACAATTTGCTATTTTTTTAAGAAAGTGCAATAAAAGTGCAATAAACTACAAATAAAACAATACTTTCTTAATATGATTTTTAAAATTGTAAACCAGCAGCTTCTACATGGAATTTTGAAATGTTGGACGTAGTCTGGTTAAAATTAGAAATAACTGTAATTATTATGATTGTATATAATTTTGGTTTATACACTAAGATATGGAATAGAAATTGAAATGTATCAAGAAGGAAAATGCAAAAATTATTAAAACCTGCAGAAAAATAGACTTAAAAGTCTGAGAAACTATTCCTAAATAAAGTTTGAGAATCAGAGAGAAAGTTGACAGAGGGATCATTGACCAACGTCCAACAATATAAGAGAACTCAGTAGGTGGGGTCTTGTTCCAGCACACGGGCATCAGGGAACAACCTCGCTGATAAAACAACTCTATTGTAAAAAACAAGGTGGTCTTGACAAGACAAAGGGGCAACAACCTCTGTTCTCAGGTAAAACACATCCACTGTAAGGTGTCCGTCTTCCCCAGCGAACCACAGGGTGTCAGGATTCTAACCCTGGCCTAGCCCGTTTTCTTTCCTTAGGTCTTCAAACAACTCAAACAGCCTTCTCCCTTGACATGTGCGTGCCTTGCTGTACCCTGGGGTGTCTCTCAATATTCCCCCATTCTCTCATATACCTGTATCTACCTCCCTTGATAAACCAGAATCTGCCTTTAAAAAATACAATGCAAAACTCAAAAGAATAAGTTTGTGCAAATAGCTTAGACATTTTGTATTAATAAACTTCAAATAAAGAACTGATGTTGGGTTGCCAAAGCAATTATCTTAAAATAACACATATGTCATTTTCAAAGGTTGTCAGCATTATGTCAAAGTTAGAATATAAACCCTGCTTACTGTTTTTCAGTGGTTGTAAAAAAAAAAAAAAAATCAACTTCCTGTAAACTTTCAGTGTTTTGTTTCTATGTTAATTTTGCAATTAACTTTCATCTAAGGTCAAAACACCATCCTTCCACAGAAGAACATGGAAGGGGAGAGGGAAGGATCCTGGAGGGACAGAGACGTACCCGAGAAGTCAGCAATTCCACTTTAATAACAAGGACAAATTCTTAATAATCCCACACCACAGAGGGAACAGTACACTGGCCATGTCACCTTAGGCAGTATGTGGAACTCTGGTGAGCTCAAGAAATAAAGGCTCAGATGTGGACGAACTCCACAGGAGAATATTATTGTGTTTTCCCCACATCTTTTATTGGGGCAATATAGTTGTACATATTGATGGAATCTGCCATTATATTCGTACATGCACACAATATAGCAGTACCCTTTGGGCAATGTCACATCCAGCTCTACCCTCTCCATCCCCACCTCCTTTATTTTTAGGAGATCCACCCCCACCTATGTTTTTCTTTTTCCTCTCTAGCTTCAAAATATGAGAGAAAACACATGACCCTTGACCTCCTCCGTTTGACTTATTTTATTTAACAGGATGGTTTCTAATTCTAACCATTTTTCTGCAAAAATAAAGCATATAAGAAAGTAAGTAATCAGAATAAAATCCACAGCCATGAAAATCACAAGGGAGATAAGCAAATAAATGAACTAATTTGCCTTAATTTCACTTTTCTTTATGGCTGAATACAATGCCATTGTGTATATGAACCACATTTTCTTCATCCATTCATTTATTGATGGACACCTAGGCTGGTTCCATAGTTTGGCTATGTTTTTAAAATTATTTTTATTTATTCTTTTTGTATATACATGACAGTAGAGTGTATTTTGATGTATTATATACGTACGTGAAGTAAAACTTCCCATTCTTGTGGTGGTACATCATGTGGAGTTTCATTGGTTGTATGCTGCAGTCTGGCTGGGCACAAAATCACGAGCCACTCAAGCAGGAACAAACTTTATTTTTGAAACTGCCACCAATGCCCCGTACGCTCCCGGGAAAATTGCCGACTGACCCACGCAGTGTTCTCCCAGACCCCAACAGGAAGTCCCTCTTCCGGAATTCCCTCCTACCGCACTTCCCCAACCAATGGGAACTCTCCAGGAGTCCCGTAGCAGGCCGAGATGGACAGCAGGAGTCTAATATACATAAGAATGCAGACCTTAACATAATCGTATCATCTCAATGGCTTGCTGACATCATCTTTCAACCAAAAATGCCATGCATCATACTGCTTGGCTATGGCTCTTAGCAGTTGTACATTCGTATATGAAAATAGGAGAGCTATGTCTGATTCATTCTGCTTTCTTTCCTATGCCCACCCCCTTCCCTTCATTCCCTTTTGTCTAATCCAATGAACTTCTATTTGTCCCTCCCCCACCCCTTGTTGCATGTTAGCATCCACATATCAGAGAGAGCATTTGGCCTTTGGTTTTTTGAGATGGGCTTACTTCACTTAACGTGACAGTCTCTAGATCCACCCATTTAACAGCAAATGCGATAATTTCATTATTCTTTAAGGCTAAGTAATATTTCACTGTGTATATGTACCACATTTTCTTTATCCATTCATCTGATGAAGAGCACTAGTTTGGTTCTATAGTTTAGCCATTTTGAATTGAGCTGCTATAAACATGCATGTATCACTATAGTGATGTGACTTTAATTCTTCAGGATAAAAACAGAGATGTGGTATAGCTGTACCACATGGTGGTTCCATGCCTGTTTTTTGTTTTTTTTTTAAGATTCCCTATACTGATTTCCATAGCAGTTATTCTAATTTCCAATCCCACCAACACTGTAAATGTGTCCCTTTTTCTCCACTTCCTCTGCAGCCTTCATTATTACTTGAGTTCTTGATGGCTGCCATTCTGACTGGAGTGAGATGAAACCTCAGTGTGGTTTTGATTTGCATTTCCCTAACTGATAAAGGTATTGACCTGTTTTCATGTATTTTTTGCCATTTGTCTTCTTATTTTAAGAAGTGTCACTTTAATTCACTTGCCCATTTATTAATTGTTTGATTTGGGGTATAAAGTTTTTTGAGGTCATTATATATTCTAGGTATTAACCCTCTATCAGAAGAGAGGATAGGAGAGATTTTCTCCCATTCTGTGGGTTCTCTCTTTTTACATTCCTAATTATTTCCTTGCTGTGCTGAAGGTTTTTAATTTGATGTCATCCCATTTATTAACTCTTGGACTTATTTTCTGAGCTTTAGGGATCCTGTGTCTAAAAGCTGGGGTGTCGACCCTACATTCTCATCTAGGGGTTGCCTAGTTTCTGGTTTAATTCCTGGGTCTTGATCCATTTTGAGTTGACTTTTTGTGCAGGGTGAGACCAAAGGTTCTAGTTTCTTTCTCCCCTATCTGGATAACCAGTTATCCCAGCATCATTCATTCAATAAGGTGTCTTTTCTCAATGGATGTTTTGGGCATCTTTGTCAAGGATCAGATGACTGTAGATGTGTGGGTTTGTCTCTGTGTCTTCTAAAGAATATTATTGTTCTAAATGTTTTCATGGTAATAACTTTGTATACATTCTCTCTGTACATGTGTATTTTAAGCTTGTTAGACTTTTTCCAAATATTTTGGACATGTAAAATAGAAACTATGAAGTATATGCAATCATGTATAACTTAGCAATGGGAAATCATTCTGAAAACATAGTCATTGGGTGATTTTGTTACATGAACATCACAGAGTATACTTTCATATGCCTAGATATAAGTCAGCACTTGAGATGGTTTAAGTGAATACTTGAGATGGTGTAAGTCAATCTTTGAGGTGGTTTAAGTCAACACCTGAGATGGCTGAAGTCAATACTTGAGGAAGTCGGTGTCAACACTTGATGTGGTATAAGTTAACACTTGAGATGGTTCAAACCAACATTTGAGATGGTATAAGTCAACTCTTAAGATGGTTGAAGTCAACACTTGATGTGTTACAAGTCAACACTTGAGATGACTTTATCAGCACTGGAAATGGTATAAGTCAACCCTTGACATAATTCAATACTTGAGATTATTTAAGCTAACACTTGAGGTAGTATAAGTCTCACTTGAGATGGTATAAGTGAGTGCCTGAGATGGGATGGTATATGTCATTACTTGAGATGGTTCAACTCCACACCTGTAGTGTTATAAGTCAACACCTGAGATGGTTTGTGTGAACACTTGATATCATAGAAGTCAGTATTTGAGATGGTATAAATCAGCACTTGAGGTGGTTTAAGTCAATACTTGGTTGGTATAAGTCAACTTGAGATATCTTAGTCAACCACTCCTTGCGGTGGTGTAAGTCGGTACTTGAGGTGGCTAAGTCAACACTTGATTTGCCCCCTCTGTGCAACAGGATGGGGCTGCTGTAGGTGTCATATGGCATACTGTTTTACAGTAAATGTTTTTTAATAAGTAGATGGAGTTCCATCTAAAATAATAAGAAGAAGTACACTGTAGTAAATGCATGCACCAGTAGCATAGACATTCATCATCATTGTTAACATCACATACTGTACACAGTTGCGTGTGCTAAGCTTTTTTTACCACTGGCTATGCAGTGGGCTAGTTCACACCAGCATCACAGAGCACCGGGGTGATGCATTGCACTGCCTGAGGAGCCACGATGTCTTTAGATTACAGCAGTTATTAAAATCTAGGCACTGCTTTGATAGTTGTGGCCAGTTGTTGACCAAAACATGGCTAGTGAAACTAGAATGAACCAAAACCAAAAGGAACCAAACCAATTCTTTATACTAACGGAACTGCTACCATAAATGAGATCTGCTTGCTTAAATAGTAAGCTAAAAGCAGGTCTTGGTGCCCCTGAGCCATCTGATGAGGAATGTCAGGAAGATGAATGGCCAATGGTACAGTATAAAGCAACAGAGGCAAACTCAAGACAGAGAGAATAGATCAAGAGACCTGAGCGTGGATCTGTTTACAGTTGCTCACAAGCTATAGCATAAACACAGTGATTGGAAACGTTTACTATAAACACACTAAATGACGGAGCTGTAAGCCTAGTTGGAGCTGCAATCAGCTCTGTGGACCAACATCCAAGTGGCAGAGGGCGCGCCCTGGCCTGCATCGGGGCCCTCCGTGCTCTCACGCTCCCATTCACGTGGCGCCAGGCAGCTTTCTGACTCCGGAGGACAGCTCATTCCTCTGGGGAAAATTTACAGGAGCTGCAACTATGCAGTCCTGTTTCCCTGTTGCGCCTGATGCCCGAGAAACAGAGATCCACATCAAAAGCCCAAGTCAGATTCCATCACCAAAATCCACCCGGTCGCAGGGTGCTGTGATGTCATTCCGGCAGCTGTGACTCGGTGAGCTCCCTTCCCCTGAGATCCTGGTTACTCAGAGAAGACCAGGCGCTCCTCCTGGACACTCTGTTTCGGGCCTCCCGTGGACGGTGATGACAGGAACCTGGCCTGCCCTGATCCCACTGCCCATGGGCACCTTGACCTTCCTTCTAGGAGCCTGCATTCTCTGAATTGTGAAAAGCTGCTCCCGGTTGTGAACAGTTTTGCTCTGTACAAAGGCATTTTCAGCTAAAGGCCTAGAGCATCTTTGAAGCAATAGTATGTTTTCTCTAACGTCACACAACATTAGCACAGTCTTCCTGGGAGGACTCCATCGACCGAAGGAAACGTCACAACTCTGCACCCTTCACAGGAAACAATCGAGTTTATTTTTTTTTTCCTAAGTTCTTCAGAGAAGGATGACCCATCATTCCTCAGGTACTCTGTTCCAGTGTCTTTGCCAACACCAGAGAAATTCTGGTATTTATGGTAACGGCAGCACGTGGGAGACAGAGCTTCACTCTGACTCACCCAAACAACCAGTCTGTGAAATCCAGAGCACAGTGAGATACTTTTCTTATCTTTTTCATCACTGTCTTCTCATCAGGATTCTATGTGAGTTGATTTAAAAAATGACCCTGATTCAGTATCCAGCTTGTTTCTTAACATTAAAATGGAGCCATTTATCAAGTTCACAATTTTGAAATAATGAGGTCTCAGACTGGAAGCTATGTGTCTACTCTAGTTCCATTATAGGTCCAATTTAACAAATAATGAAAATTATGATCTTAGGTGATGGAAAAATTGTGTCACAGGCCGGGCATAGATTAAGGGGACGTGTCCATCCCTACCAGGAGATGCCCTCACCGACTTTCTTACTTTCAACCCATGCACTTGGCCAGGAAGCAGAAGGAAAGACAGACCATGAGGGTCAAGCTCAGGGACTGCGATCTGCAACACACGATCCCTTTGAGACTTGGAATGCCGTGTATTGCCGTGGTGGGGGCCACATCGAGGCCCACAGACTGGAGGCTCAAAAGATAGAAATACGTTGTCTCGCAGTTCTGGAGGCCAGCGATCCAAGAGCAAGGGGTGGGCAGGGCAGGTTTCCCCTGAGGCCGCTCTGCGGGGCTTCAGGGGCCATCCTGTCCCTGTGTCCCCACGAGGTCTTCCCTCTGTGATATCGGTGTCACAGTCTCCTTTTCCTAAAGGATGCAGGTCCTGTTGGATTAAAACCCACCTGAAGACCCCATTTTTAGTTTAATTGCTTCTCTAATGACCCTCTTTCCATATAAGATTGCCTTCTGAGATGCTGAATTGGAGGAGGAGGTGGGGACACAACTCAGCCCCAATGGCAGGAAGGACCAGGGTGGGCTTGTGCAGTGCTTCACATACAGGGGAGCACGTGGCTGAGCCATCTCTCAAAAGCAGGCCTGAGAAAGAAGACATGGCCTGCAGGCAGGTGGCAGCCATTGTTACTGAAAGGGCGCCCGTCACTAGAGCATGGTGGACACACGCACAGACGGCACCTCCAAACAGTATTCATCTGCTTCTTCCCTAAATGCTTCTTTCACTGAAGTTCCTCTCTTCCTGTGCCTGCAGCCAGCTGGACGCAGCTTCCCGTGTGCTAGCTTGGGTAACTCTGACTACTGCATGGAACCCACGGCTTATCTGATGAGAAAATGAGGTGGGAAGGGGACACTGGGTGTTTCCAAGTCCTCTCTCTGTCCTGTTATTATTGTTCCTGGTGCCCCGAGCGGGGTGGGGGGGTGGGGGGGTGGGGGGGTGGTGGGCAGTGATGAATGGGGAGGAGCCGGCTTCTCAGGCAAGTGAGCAACCAACAGTCAACAGTCTGAGGTGGAAAAAGAAAGCCCTGAAAGCTAGAAATTAAAATCAATGATAATTTGAAAACATACTAATTTTAAAGACCACCATGTATGTATCAACATATTTTGGTAATATGGCTTCTTCATATACTGGAAAATTTTCTCCAATTTTTATTATAGCAGCTTTTAACATTGGAATATTTTTAAATATTCCACATTTTAAAGTACTGCTAAACTTTTCCCAAATTAAGCTCACACATCAAAGTTTGAGCACTTCTTTTTCTTTGCAGTCGTATCGTTAACCATTAATGATAACAAAATCACAAGTTAAAAAGAGACACCCCCAAAATGGACTGAAACCCACCCAGCTGAGCCCGGCTGTTATGATTTGGATTGTAAATGTCCCCCAAAGGCTCATATGTTGAAGGCTTGGTCCCCAGCTGAGGTGGAAGGAAGTGGGGTCATTGGGGGTGTGTCCTTAAAGGGCATGTTAGGATCCTCTCCCTCCCCCCTTCCCTTCCTGGCCGCCATGGTGTGAGCATCCACTATGACGTTCAGCCTCATCACAGGCCCAAAGCAGTGGAGCCACGCGGCTGTGGGCTGCAGCCGCCAAAACTGTGAGCCAAAATAAGTGTTTCCTCCTTTAAAGTTGTTTTTTTCAGGATTTTTGTCACAATGATGGAGAGCTGACTAAAACATCAGCTTAAACTGTCAACCAGGAACGAGACTGTCGAACACGAAACAGTCGTTGCCGTTTCCAGCCACTCCGTTAGAGGTGGTTTGCTGTACAGAGCTGGCTACCTGAGGAAACCAGTGGGTGAAACAGTGGTGTGGGGGAGAGCGTCGGGAAGGATCGGACAAAGCCAGAGGAGACTGGAACGCGGGCCAGAGGCAGAGGGATGGTGGAATGGCACAGAGGAGCCAGCAGAGAAGATGAAGGGATCAGACAAGGAAGGACCAGGCCAAGGGCAGAGAGCCAATGGGGACATACACCAAGAATAAAGGGAGCAGTCAGGAGAGGGAGAGAGTCAGAAAGGAGACGCGGCCAGGGTCAGCGCACCTCCTTTAACAGCCTCACCTTGGAGGAAGCAAAGCTGGACCCCGGAGCTGGCCTTTGAGCATGTGTCCTGGGTGGGGCTGATACTCCCTTCCTCCTGAGGGAGCCAGCCGTAACAGCAGGGCGCCTGTCGGTGGGGAAGCAACCAGAGCCACATGGAAACAGCACATGCCAAAGGGCTTCATCCACAAACGCACTAAAGAGTAGCCCACTCAGCAGGAGCCACTCAAGGGCTGCAGTGACCCTACCCTGTAGCTGTGGGGGTCACCATCTAGCAGAGAAGAGCCTCAAGAAAGAGTTTGGCCCCTTAGAACATGGTCCAAGGGAAACGCACTCCCATCCCTCTCCCATGAAGACATGGGGCTTGTTAGCAGTGTATCGCTGCCCACCACTGCCCCGGTCACTTAAGTGGATAAGGAGACAGGAATGACAGGTAGAAGGAGACTTCATTCCTATTCCTCAAAGTTGAAGCATATTTGCTCTTTTAGCTACTAGAACTGAATTTACACTCTGAGAACAACTAATATCCCGCAAGACCAAGACTTTAAGACTGAGAGATTCAATTTTATAGCAATGGAAACTGATTCCAAAGTGGTTCACGTTATAAAGCTAATTTGTAGTTAAAGCACACAAAATATTCATTTTCCCTCAATCCCTAGTCTAGAATTTTTGACAGCACCATGTTCTATTTAGATTAAATGGGAATATTCACCGACACTCTGATGGACAAAAGGCTCAGAAGTGAAGGGACAAAAACCGAGAGGCTGTGATTTCCCTGTGACTAGAAAGAGCTGGGAGGAACTTCAAGTGCAGGTCCTAAGTGTTGGACCTGGAGCTTAATTTCCATGTTATGCTGTGTTCATCCCAAGTCTCTGCATTAGAATCTCTTCCCTTAAACACTTACCCCTCCCCAGAGTATTTTCTTTTTTATAGACCCATGCTCTTTATCTACATCCTGCAGTGACAGCTCCGTGGAGGAAACAACTTCAGATATTAGAAATCTAATTTGGTAATGTGAAATAGATCCCGTGAGCTGCGGGCTGCCTGCTCAGGAGCTGCAGTGAGAGTTAAGTATTTAAATGTATATGGTTAATACCCTCAAAGCACAGCAAAAGGCAATTCATGAAGAAACCCAATAAAGCTATCCTGAAATGATGGACTCTTTAGAGCAGCAGAAACATGCAGTTTTACAAAGGACATGAGGGAAAATGGACAGAAAACAAGAAAAATTAGTTCACATGCACAAAAAATGTAAAAGCAGCCAGTCAACATACAACTGAGGTTCACTCTAATATAACAAAAATGCACATAATTCTAGATTCTCATTTCTCTATTAGATTGCCAAAGATCAAGAAGTTGGGTGATATTCAAAGTGGACAGGAGAACTGGGAAACAGACATCTTCCCGCACTGTTAATAAGAATGTAAATTGGTACAAACTTCTTCAGGGAAAATTTGGAAGTAACTATCAGAATATAAAATGGACATACCCATATTATTACTTTTAGCAATTTATCCAGCAGGTCTAGGTGCATATATGAGCTTATAAACTTACTCACTGTAGGATAATGTGTAATAGAAAATTAAACACAGGCTACATATGCACTAGTCTCCAACTGAATGTTATTTTCTTGGGAAGAAAACTACAGAATAGTTTTTAAGTGATAGGTAAATATACATGTGTTCTGATGGCTGGAACTTCACAATAGAATTATAGCAAAAAAAATTTAAAAATTTTTTGCAGAGCATGCATGCTGGTTTAGAACAAGGCTTTGATATGCATTGAACATTGATAAACTAATGAGGAAAATACTGAGAATAGCCACCCCTAGCTAGAAGTTAGGGGAGATGAGTGAGAATGGAAGAGGGACTTTTATTTTTACACTACGCTTCTTTTACCTGTTAAGTTCTTTTTGAGCCTGCATTTTTCTTTTCTAATAACTGAAGCATTTAATGATGCTACTATTTCAGAAAAATGAACTGAAAATAAAATTCAGCTCAGATTGATTACATTATACAGATGCCCATTTTTTTATTTTTAATTAATTTATTTATTTTAATTAGGTATATATGGCAGCAGAATGCATTTCGATTCACTGTACACAATTGCAGCACAACTTTTCATTTCTCTGGTTGTACCCAATGTAGCGTCACACCACATGTGCAGTCATACACATACCTAGGGTAACAATGTCCATCTCATTCCACCATCTTTCCTGCCCCCTTGCACCCCCCTCAAAGTTTTGCCCACTCAAAGTTTCCCCTTTTTTCCCATGCCACCCCCTCACCCCCATTATGGCTCAGCATCCACATATCAGAGAGAACACTCAGCCTTTGGTTTTGGGGGACTGGCTTACTTCACTTAGCATGATATTCTCCACTCCATCCATTTACCTGCAAATGCCATAATTTTATTCTCTTTTAAAGCTGAGTAGTATTCTGTTGTATATATATACCACAGTCTCTCTATCCATTCGTCTATTGAAGGGCATTTAGGTTGCTTCTACAGTTTAGCTGTAGTTTGTGAATGGAGCTGCTATAAACACTGATGTGGCTGTGTCACTGTAGTATGCTGATTTCAATTCCTTCTGATATAAACCAAGGAGTGGGATAGCTGGGTAAAATGGTGGTTGCCTTCCAAGTTTTTTAAGGAATCTCCATACTGGTTTCCAGAGTGGTTGTAACAATTTGCAGGCCCACTAGCAATATATGAGTGTGCCTTTCCCCCCACATCCTCGCCAACATTTATTGTCTGTATTCTTGATAACTGCCATTCTGACTGGAGTGAGATGAAATCTTAGAGTAGTTTTGATTTGCATTTCTCTAATTACTAGAGATGTTGAACATTTTTTCATATTTGTTGATTAAATGTATATCTTCTTGTGAGAAGTGTCTGTTCAGCTCCTTAGCCCATTTGTTGATTGGGTGGGTTGGTTGGTTTTTTTTTTGGTGTTAAGTTTTTTGAGTTCTTTATATATCCTGGAGACTAGTGCTCTATCTGATGTGCACGTGGCAAAAATTTGCTCCCAAAATGTAGGTTCTCTCTTCACCTTATTAATTATTTCTTTCGCTGAGAAGATTTTTTAGTTTGAGTCCATCTCATTTACTAATTCTTGATTCTATTTCTTGAGCTTTAGGAGTCTTGTTAAGGGAGTTGGGGCCTAATCCGACATGATGAAGATTTGGGCCTACTTTTCCCTCTGTTAGGTGCAGTGTCCCTGTTCTGATTCCTAGGTCCTTGATCCACTTTGAGTTGGGTTTTGTGCAGGGTGAGAGAGAGGCAGACTCCTCTCCCCCGTAAATCTGCTTTGGTTAACTCAGTACTGAGCCTGGGGTGATCAGCTCTCCTGGGGAGTCTGGGGCTGAGCGGTTTCTGGTATGTTCAGTTCACAGACCTGGGCACCCAGGGACAAGGTGTCACCCTACTGGACCCAGGAGAGACAGCGACAGGGGTGAGTTTCCTCTACAATGACCAATTTCCCCTTTTTAAAGGTCCAGTATGAACCTGAGAAAAAAAGGGAACAGTCCCTTTGGTCCTCACGCCTAGCTGTGTTCTCCAAATTGAGCTGTATGAGAAATAAATGTGACGTTTGGATGTTTGAGGGGTGTTATCTTTTAAACCTTTCTGAAACCCGCTGTTAATTCTGGGTCCACCGTTTATAAAATAGCACCATTTTATGGCAAAAATTAAAATGTACTGACCCTAGCTTTAGGGAAAGCTGAGGCTACCTGGGGACAGGGTGGGAGGGACGAAGCAGAGCAAAGGTCAGCAGAACTGGGTCAGCGGAACTGGCCTGGTCCTCAAGACCAACAATACAAATCTTGGTGACCCCACAGACTGCATGAGGGCCAAGACAGACACAGGAGGGACCCTTCAGTGGATGGATAGGGACCTCTAAGCCCTGCAGTCACAGAGGTCACAGTGTGTCATTCACAGACTCAGCTGCTCTGTTGTATTTGAGCAAAACCCAAAGCATGGGGGAGACCTGGCTGGTGAGTGAGATGGGAAGTCCCCACACCAAGTCCACACCAGCTTGGGCAGCGCCATCAGGGAAACAGAGCTGGGAGCCTGTGCGAGTGCTCCAAACTCACCTGTGTCCTAGGCAGAGAGCAATAGTGTCCAGGCAAGGTGGGGGAGGGGCACACCTTGGGCACATCCTGCTCAGCAAGGCCAGCAAGAATCAAGGACAACAGTGTGCACCCTGGCGGCACGGCTGGGGGAAGCAGGGGATGTGCTGAGAGAGGAAATTGTATTTGTGGGTGTGTCGATGTTTTCTCTTCACTTTTCTCTCCTCTTCCCCAAACCTCCTCTGCATCCAGGTATGTGTTAGTGATTGGCTTACATTACCTCCATGTTGTGGGGTGGGAGATGGGGCAGGAAGGAAGTTCCTAAGTTCTTTAAATTCCTGATTTCTAGCAGCAACCGCAGCTGAGAGAAGACTTCAGTCTGAGTCAAAACAGCCAACCCTGCATGGGAGGGGCGTGTCGGACTCAGTCTGCTTGGTGGGAGAGCAGGGGAGAGCAACGAGGGGCAGGAAGATGAGGAAAATATAGAGATCCACATGTCCACAGCCTTCAGTACCTAAATCACCCCAAGTCCATGGGAAGGAAGAGTGGCCAGGCTTGTCTGTCCTCGTTCGGGACCCTACATGGCCTCACAAATGTCCACAGCAAAGCAGTCCTAAGAGACCAGGGAAATTTTCCCTAAAGGAACAGCCCAGCTAAGGGAAGGATCCCAGCTGCCTATGCAGCTCTTGACCCAAGATCTCCCTGCAGATGTTGTGCTGTGGAACATTCTGGAACCACTAGAATACTCTGGAATGTTCTGGTATAATTCAGGGAAGAAATTGATGCAAATTAACTAAGGTTATCATCGCATAGGAGCTGCGAGGGTCCCACCGAGATCTCTGTGGTGTGTGTTGGTTCCAGAGACACCATTTGCTCGGGGCTTCTCATTACAAGCCGTCTACCTTCGGCCCCGGGCTTCTGCTGATCATGGCTGCTGGCTGAGCTCACTCGTAGGGCCCAGCTTGAAACTTTGTCTCTGCTGTTTAATGAAAGTGAGAGAACAGAAAGAGCTTGACCATAAATAGTCTGCCTTTATGGTACCAGCTCCAAGCCAGAGTATATCATCATTTGAAGGCAGCCTAGAAAACTGAAATAAACTTCAAAGCCCAAAGAGAAATAAAAGAAGGGCCCATAGAATATTCTTCAAATGAAATTAACTGACCAGCAGATGCTTTGAGGCTGTCAGACTCCTCAGCTGAAATGGGAGTGAGCACACAGTGCAGAGAGCCTGCACAGCCTGGCTGCTCACTGTCAATTTCTTTGGGTTCTCAAATAAGAATCCTTGAGATGCTTTGCCACATAGCAGATTCAATTTTTTTCACTTAATTTTCATCTCTCCTACATAGTTTTTATTTTGCAAAAGTGAAGATGCCATTTTCTTTAAGGGAAAATCACCATATAAAGAAACACAGAAAGCGTAAAAAGAAGGTAAAAGAAGAATCACATAATCATAAAGCCACAGAATTTCTTACTGTCTAACTTTCACACACACATTGATTAAAAGCGTCTCTGAGATATTTCACATACCATCTACATTAGGGCTTTGTCACAAAATAGTCTTTTTGTTTTTTTTCCCTCATGACTGCTACCTTGGCATTATGATTTGGATCCTTAGTGTCCCGTTAGGCAATGCAGCAGTGTTCAGAGATGAAAAGATTGGATCATGAGAGGTGACCTCATCAGTAGATTAATCCATTTGAAGAATTAATAATGTGGAGGAACTACTAGGTGGCAACTGCAGGCAGGTAGGGCATGGCTGAAGGAAGTAGGTCACAGGGGGTGTGCCTTTGGACTCTATCATGTCCCCGACTCCACATGTCCACTCCCTCTCTTTATCTTCCTCCTGTCTGCCATGAATGAGCAACTCTCCTCTGCCACACTCTTCCTCCACCAGGTTCTCCCTCACCTGAGGCTCAGAGCAATGTCGCCAGCTGACCATGCACTGAGACCTCTCAAACTATAAGCTCAAAATAAATCTTTCCTGCTCTAAATTGTTCTTTTCAGACATTTTGGTCACAGTAATGAAATGTTGACTAACAAATATGGTTTCCAGCTGCCTGGCTGCCATGTGGAATTCAGACTCAAGACTACCACATCAGCTTTACCTGAATTTTCAGTCAGTTGCTTGTCCAGTGGCATTGAATTGTCCAAGTCCCCATATCATTGAATTGTCCAAGTCCCCAGGACTAAGACCATGGGCACTGGTCATGCCTTTGGTCTTAGTCCTGTCTCTCCCTTCCTTAAAATAAACACATGTCTCTAGAATGTATTCTTTCTCTCCTGGTTTCTGAAGAGTCTTGACTAACACATGCCCCCACCTCCCTCATACTGCCAATTTCTCTCTTGTATGCCTTATTCCATGCCTTCGGTCATGCCCTTGGTTCATGTCCTTGGTTCATGTCCCTTGGTTCATGACCTTGGTAATGCCCTTTATTCACACCTTGGTTCATGACCTTAGTCATGTCCTTAGTTAATGACCTTGGCTCATGCCCTTGGTCATATCTTTGGCCAAGCCCTATGTTCATGTCCTTTGTCATGTCCATGGTTCATGTCCATGGTTCATTCCCTTGGTCTTCTCCTTGAAATGCTTTGGTTCATGCCTTTGGTTATGTCCTTGGTACGTGTCCTTAGCTAATGTGCCTGGTCATGCCCTTGGTCAACACTCTTGATGGTGTCCCTGGTCCATGCCCTGGGTTCTTGCTCTTGGTCATGCCCTTGGTCTTAGTCCTCACTCTCCCTTCCAGCTCCGTCTTGCCCCGGCTCCTCTCAACCATCACGTTTCTAGAAAGCTCCACATGGCCATGCAGAAGGGTATACAGTCCTCCGTGGTGATGCCCACACCCTTAGCCGCTCTCCATTCAGCACTCTATCGGAACATAATGACCTCCTTTATGGGGCCTGCCAGAGCAGGAGCTGCATCTTATTCAGCTGAATGAATAAATAAATGGATGAGTCCTAACATATTATTACTGAGGAGGACAAACAGAATAATCTTGAACAAAAGGAGCTTTATAGAATTATCATGTAAATCACTATAGACTAGAATAAATGCTTGGTAATTTAGGAGGAAACAAGGATTTTCTGAGCTTCTGGCAAAGCTTTTTCCCAAGTAAATCATTTCATGCACAGCTTTTGCAAGCGTGTCTTCTGCTGGTCATAATTATGCGTCTCCCACCCCCCACTGTTTTGAATTACTTTGTGCTAACACCAAAATTGTTCCACCGAGAGTCGGATTTATTTGCCGAAATGTGATGAGGAGAGTGGGATAAGAGACATATTTCACATGCGGCGCCCGTTACCAGCACAGCTGTACTTCTGAGAAATATATTTTAGTTCTTTTGCTCCATTTCTTTTGTAATTTAATAACTGAAGTACAATGCTCATGAAAGCCGGGAATGTGTTGGAAGGTCAGAGAGGAAACACGCACGTGGTACCGTTAGGAGAGACGAGGGAGTTAAGATAACAGGGGAAAGTGATCACTTAGGATCCTTCTGGCCAGCAGTTTGTGGCTAAATGTCTGTTTCAGCTAAAGACTAAAGGCTGGCATATTGCCACTAAAAGATGAGGCAATTAACAAATCAATGAATAAAATTCCTTTTGTGCCTCTATTGTAGATGTATTATTTGTTGAAAACGTATTTCATTTAAGGCCAATAGAGTGATATTTTCACATCAATGTATAAAAGCAACGGTGGCAGCTCATTCTGCTCTTTGACAGATCTACACAATGCCTTTCTCACCTAGCACAGAGCCTTGCACGCCACACTTGTATCCAAACGCCTCCTATAGTATCTTCTTCATGTGCATAAATAGCTTTATGTCAAAAAGCAACATCCATCGAGACACCACATATCTGAACAGATCCCTAATGGCAGGTTAACTGATTTTCCTCCCTGTGGGGCAGGAATAGTGGTCTTTACTAGATATTGCATCTTTAGAAGGATACAGATAATTTCTCCATGGTTTCCAGGGAATATAGCATTTATCCACACCAGCATTCTGGATAACACACACAAGGTCCCAGCTGAACTTTTAAATCAGCACTTTTGGGAGCACGAAGTCTGTTTCAGTTTCACAGTTGCATCTGATGTTATCTAGCCATCAGATCCTGTGACAAAGCAAAGAGCACATCCAGAGCTGGCCTCAAGCAAGGCACTGACCTCCCATACGCCCCTCTGCAGGAGGTGGGTCAAAATCTCTTTGGAAGATCAACATGGAAATGATACACAAGACATTCAAGTAATTGGAATAGGCATAGAAGAGACGATAGAAAACAGTAGAGTGTTTTTAGTGGATATGGTGAACCCCCTTCTTATTGGTTCAGGATCCTGGCTGAACCTTCAAACTGAGAAGCCCCTCACCATCTGAAGTATATGGATACACATTCCTTTAGACCTGCTCAAAGTTTGAATCAAGCTGTGTGTCCAGACAATCTGTGCAGTTTACATGCAATATGCAACTTGTGTCTACATGGCTATATTTTTATATTATGTATGTCTATGTTATATATTTATATTATATATGTCTATACACATATGCATATAAGAATGAAGGAGTTCACTAAAGAGAATGAGCCAAAACAAGATAAGCCAGACCACGGGGTGATTGCCATGAATCATCCCTGTCGGGGGAGGGGAGGAGAGTGCTTGCCTACCCCTCAGGCTAAGGAAAGGAGGTTCTGGGAGGAGAGAGCAGAAGGGGAAAGATGGACATTTACATCTGCTACCCTACCCACGGAGCCATGTGAGAGGGAGCTCTGGGGAGAGTCAGAAGTGTATCCCCAGGAATTTGGGGTGTTTGGAAGCAGAAGCTGTTGCCCACTTCTCTCCTGGAGAGTTCTGAAGAAGAGAGGCTGACTCTGAACAGGGCTCAGAACAGGCCATTTGGACCCAGCCATCAATTCTGCAGCCAAGTGGAGTGAGGTCTCAGCATGGGGTCGCTGGGAACACCCCTGGAAGCCAAATCAGAGGAGGGTTACAAAAGCTCCACCCCCGCCCCCCCCCCCAGCTCACTGGTCTATGTGCAGAGTTCTCTGTGAAGCCACCCAAACAGCACACAGCTGTTCCCAAGGGAGCGCTGCCTCTGGGGACCAGCCACAAGCAGAGGGGGCAGGGGCACTGTAATGGCATCTCAGCACAGTAGACAGGGCCCTTTCCTCCAGGGCGCCTTCTCCTAGCCCTGCCCTGGAGAGGTGGGGAGAGGACATGAGGCCCGCGCTGGGAGGAGGGCAGCTTTGGCCTGAGGGGAGGTTGAAGCTTTAATCCATCTTGGCAGGGGAACCCTTCTCCAAAATGAGCCAGCGCACCAGGGCAGCTTGGGACCTTCTCAAAATGTCTTCAAAAAGCAGGAAGAGAAATCCAACGGAGCAAGAGTGCAAATATGAGCGGGAGAAAAATCAAGCCATTTGTATGCTTTAGAGTTCGGGGGTGGGGGGGGCACGACAAACCAGTTACATGCCGTTCTCCTGCTACAGCAGCCGCGGAATAACAGGGCCGCACTCTATTGCACAAGCCAGATACTCTTTATAATGGTCAAAAAACGAGGCGCGGTGGGTGGGGAAGGAGAGAAGTCTCCCTCAGCTCAGTCCCCGGCTATTTGTGACCATCTCATTCATTTCAGTGAAACCTAACTCAGCTGCCCAAATTATCATCTCACAGAGGGACAAAGCCACATGGAACACAACCAGATTAAGTCAACCCCGATGTCCACCAAGCCTGTGTTTATGAGTCTTGCCGCGTTACTATTCCTCTTAAACACTCAAACATGCAATCCATGGGTTCCTTACTTTTTGTCCTCAGCGTTTTCCTGTACAAGCCTCTTTCTCTAGCATAAGAATTTCCCCATCAGTGGAAATTATACCTGTCCTTTACTATGCGGGCTGTTATCATACAAAAGCATTTCTCTAATGTGGAGAGAAGGACAACTTTTGATGTGAAAGGAGCCTTAGATTTCCCCAGAAGTCAGACTTTGAAAATACGGTCTTCGGGATTTGGAGAACAGCGCGGGGCTGACTCTGAACCTCGGCTTCCACCGCCAAACAGCCATGAAATCCGAAAGGAAAATAGGTAAAACCACACTGAATTCATGCCTTCAGCAGGACCAGGTGACAAAAAGGGCTCAACATTGGAGTTGCCTGAAGGTAGAGGAAGAAGCAACAGATTCCGCAGCTTCCACCACCGCTCCCTGCTCCTCAGAGCCGAAAGAGGAGGGAGGGCCAAGCTACGAAAAAGACCAGAGAGCAGAGAGCAGAAAGGAAGCCAAGTCCAAACTACCTCGCCCATGATGGGAAGGGCTCCAAACACCAGTGTCATGATTTGGGTCTGAGGCATCCTCCGAAAGCGCCTGGGTTGATGCAGGAACATGGAGGTGGAATGGTTGGACAGTCCATCCCAGTGTGAATGGACTGACTGGAGGGCACTGTAGGCAGGTGGGATGTAGCTAGAGGAGGTGGGTCACTGGGGGAGTGCCCTGGGAGGGTGCCCCTTCCCCATTCCCCTCTCCGCTCCCCCACCACATAAAGTGAACAGTGCTTCTCCACCCTAGCCTTCCACCATGATGTCCTGCCTCACCTTGGGCTCAGAACAATGGAGTCGGCCCTCCATGGACTGACCTTCTGAAACCATGAGCCAAAATAGGCTTTTCCACCTCCAAGGTGTTTGGGGTGAGTGTTTTGGTCACAGAAATGCAGAACTGACGAACACAACCAGTCAGGAGCTGAAGCCTTGTAGTAGGGAAGGCACTGGAAAGTGGGTAGGACCAGAAGGTGTTGCTGGAGGGGGAGAATCAAGCCTGATGCTCAGTGTTCTTGGGGACTGGTTCCCTCATAGGCATTGAACTCCAAGGACGCTGAATTTTCTTATAGAACATGAATGGTGTTTGCATATAACTTATGCACATCCTCATGTGTACTTGAGTCATCTTTAGATTATTTAAAATACCTAATACACTTTAAGTGCTAGGCAAACAGTTGTCATCTGTACTATTTAGGGGATAATGACAAGGAAAAAATATTCAGTACACATGCAGTATTTCTTTGTGACTATCCTTGATCCATGGTTGGTTGAATCCATGGATGTAGAACCCACAGATATGGAGAGGCACTGGCCTGAAGAAAAGCTGTGGCACCCTCAGAAATGAGCAGCAAAGGAGGAAAATAAGGATCCTGCTGAAACACCAGAGGAGACTTGAACAAATGTTCTTGATTTGGTGTCTCGATGTGATCAAGCTGTCTGTTCACCCCACGTTAATTTATAATGGTAATGCAAGCCCAATAAAAATTCTAAGAACTCATTTATAGAGATAGACAAATTAGAAAATCACACACAAGAATAGCCAGGAAAACAATAAAAAGAGCTCAAGGCAGCAGACGCGCCCCACCAGACATTAAGACAACGCAAATCCTCCACAATTAAGCCAGATTGGCACTGGCCCCCAAAGAGACTGACACATCAAAGGGACAGAACAAAATGTCAAGGAAAAGATGAAAAACAGGAAATATCTATTTGGAAAAAGATAAAAGTAGGTCCACTCATCAAACTATAAAAGCGAACGCCAAATGGATCAGGGATATAAAAAAATAAATAAAGTATTCATAATGGAAGAAAATAGGCATGACTTCTCTGATAACCTGGTATACAGTAAAAGTCTAACTCTCACTTCAAGATCAATGCATTAAAATAAAAGATCGATACATTTAACTGTATGAAATTAAAATTCTTAAAGTTTGCATAACCTAAGTGAACTATGAGCACTTTTTAAAAAAGGACAAAATGGAAGTGAGTGTTTGCAATATATATTGCAAGTAAGAGGCTTAATGTTGCATCTATTTATGGGAAAGGGGAAGTAAAAAAATGTGGAGATGGGTTGGAATAGGAAGCATTAGTGTCGAACTCACGTTTTTAAAAATATGTGCATGTATACACTTATACAACCTTACATGCACCTAAATATATGCACATGTGTGTATGTATGTGTGTGTGTTTGCAAAATCAAGGATCAAAATATCAAAAGTCTTTCAGAAAAATGGGCAAAGACATGAAAAAAACTATTTATAAAAAGACTGATACAAATGGCCCAGAACCATACAAAAGATGTTCAGTTTCACTCATAAGAGAAGCGCAAATTAAACATTTGTTGAGACAGCATTTCCCAGCATTAGGCTGTCAGAAACACAAAATCCTTACGGCACCTCTGTTGCCAAGATGTGGGAGCAGCATTCTTCTGCTCTTTTGATGGAAATGCACACTGGCACAAAGCCTTCGGGAAGAGAGGTAAGTAATATCAAAAATCCTCACATGCAGCCTAGGAGTCCCACTTAGCCCAAAAACATTCCACCAAAATGGAAGTTCATATGCACAAGATCATTCCTTACAGCATCATTTCAAAACATAGGAAATTACCAAAAGATCCAAACCAGGAGCTTCGCTGGATACACTATGTTATACTCACACAGTGGAGTACTATGCAGCTCTGGAAATAATGAGGATCTTATAGAGATAAGATCTATAAGCTGATGAGGAGAAATCCAGGGGATATTATGATAAAAAAAAACCAAGGACAAAGAAATTTATGTAATATGCCATTTTTTTATGTGCAAGAAAAAAGAGAAAATGAAAGACACAGATCTTATCATTATAAAGATAAAATGGGACACAACAAAGTTGATCCCTGCAGAGTGTGTCAGTGTGGGGGGATGGGATGAAAAGAATGGAGCAAAAAGTGACATCTCTGTGTATATGATTTTGTCTGGTTTGGACATTTGCATTTTTTTTCTTCTTTTTTAAGAGAGGGTCATGCTATGTTACCAGGTTGGCCTCCGGCCACCTTCCCAAGTAGCTGGGATCTCACGTGCGCCCAGATCACACCCAGATTGGTTTAACTTTCAAAAGGGTCCATAATCCAAATGTTCAAAAGATAAAATTAAGGCAGGAAGATTGGGAAGGTGGGAAGTCCAAAATGAAAAGCAGATGAACAAAAGATCCTCGTGTTATTTCAAATGAATGAAGCACAGTGAAAAGAGGAAGAAGAAAGACCTGATCCAAGTAACAAACGAACACAGCATTTGGCCCTTTGCTCCTGGTCTTGGGTCGTGCTGGAGAGAAACGGGGGTGCAGAGAAGAATTGGGGGGGAAATCCCATTTTGGTAGGTTTCATGATTACAGAGGTGTGGGGAAAAGAGTTTCAACACTATTTAAAATGTATTACAGGAATGAGCAGCAACATGTGTGGATGATTTTAGAAGTCAGGGTCCTCACTGTGAAAGAAGGAACTTCCATGTATGAGGGAGAGGAGGTAAAAAAAAAATGGGATGGGTGGGAATAGGAAGCATTAGTGTCAAACTCACATTTTAAAAAATGCGTGCATGTATGCACATATGCAACCTTACATGCACCTAAATAGATGCACGGTATACACACTATGTGTGTGTGTGTATGTATATGTAAACACGCGTGCCTCTATGGGTTCCATCCAGTGAAAGAGCCAAGGACTCCCTTATATCAATGAGTACCTGCTTCACAGAGTTTGATCCCTAACAACATTCCCCACTAGAAGCAACCAGCTCATACAGTGGGCTAAGTCCAGGTCGGAGGCAGAGCAGGTGCAAGATGAGCCTGGGGTATTTTGTGATATCCAGGTCATAAAGAAAGGCTACAGAAAAAAAAAAAATGGTGGGAAGGTGGCGTCAGGGATCACCTGAACATGCTCCCTCTAGCCTGATATGGGCAATTTGAACACAAAAATAATTAAGGACATAATGAATTAGAATCCACTGGAAACAACTGAACGTGGCCATAGTGCGTAAATGAATGAATGAAGCAAGAAGAAAAGAGTGCTTCTGCTCAGAGCCGAGGCTGAGGGCAGACCAGCGAGGGACGTCTCTGAGCAGGAGAACCATCATCTTTCAACCTGAGCATGGACTGGATCATGCCAAGCCCTTGGAGTTCAGTCATCAATGGTGCTTTCTCCAGGGGACTTCTGACTAGGAGCAGGCTATCCACACAATTTTACCATGTCTCCCCACCAACTTTGCTGCTAGAAAGAACAATAGTCACTTATGACAGTGAGCAAGTTAGGCAGCCCTCTGATTGGGTGACAAAATATTAACACTCCCTCTGTGAACATTTCAGACCTGTGCCTGAGACCCCACCACCCATGGGGCACCCTGCCCGAGAACACAAAACCTAAAGAAACCTCAGACAAGCACAAAGTGAGAAGCATTCTATTTAAAAGTGAAGGGAACGGTATTCTTCAAAAAATTCAATGCCATAAAGGGCAGAGAAAAGCTATGGAATTGTTCCAGATTAAAGGAAACCAAAGAAACCAAACCAAACATGACAACTGGACGCTGAACTGGAAGGAAAATGTTGTCAAGGATTTTATTTTTAGGTCAACTGACAAAATTAGAATATGGACAGTGGATTAGTGAAAGGTACTGCATCAGTGTAAATGTAAATCAGAGATGTAGAAATGCACTCTGGTTGTAAAAGACACTCTGTACTCCATGTGAAATACGTGTGAAGTGTTTAATAGTGCACTAGAAAGCAATGATGGATATGTATGACGTATTCTCAAATGATTCACAGAAAAGTGTGTGTGTGCACCTCCATCCAGAGAGAGAGAGAGAGCTCTATGATTCAGCAAAGAGGCTAAAAGCAAGTAAATCTGGATGAAGAGTATAAGGATGTTTTTTGCACTACTTTTATTTTTGCGACATTTATAAATTTGAAGTTGCTGCAAAGAAAAACCTAACAGTAACAATGGCTTTCAGACTCCACTGTGTCCGGACCCTCCCTCCTGTCTACCCTGCAATTCAGCTGCCAGGCCAGAATGCCAAGATTCTTCACTTGGATCTAGTCTTACTAAACATCTTTTCCTGAGAATATCATTCCATTTCTATGGCTCCAAATACCACAAGCTGGATAGATAGGCAGACAGCTGGTCCTTAATACTTGACAGATGTGAGGACGTCATTTAGTCCTTGCTGTCCAGTAGCAGCATGACCTCGGTGGCTTTGGACATGGGCACTTTCTCTCATGCACCTGTGGTGGGCAGCCTTCAGCTGACCTGGGTCGGACGTTGCTGGACATGGCTCTAAGCTGCAGGTGAGGTGCAGCCTGCTCCCTGGGCCTCTCTTCCTCTGGAACACGGACTGGGAAGCATTCTCAAGGTGATGGCAGCAGCAGAAGAACAAATGTCAATATTTGGTGCCTCTGAAGGCCTAAGCTCAGACCTGGGTCCCTGGCGTTTCCACTCACAGTCATTTGGCCAAAGAAAATCACAGGATCAAGCCCAGAGTCAAGGGGCAGAAAAGGCCCTCCACCTGCCATTGTAAGGCCTGCAGAGACTTACGAGGCGCGGGGCCCCAGGGAGGGGTGAGACTGGAGCTCCCAGAAGTAAACCTGCACGAAAATGTGACCCTGTCTCACCCCACCCCTGGTGAGAGACATCACAACGGAAACAGCAGAAGCACACAGGTCCCCTGGGAAAGAGAGGGGGACATCAATGATGAGGGGGGGCAGTAAGGACAGCTGTCAGGGGGGGAAAGAGGGACAAACAGTCCACCTGGAAATGTGGACTGGGGGACTTTGAAAGGCCTCCTACCTCTGGACCAAAGGCCAGAAGCTCCACCTCTCTAAGGTCAGATCCCCCCCACACTCTGGTATTTCTGGGGAGCCTCAGGAGACTCTCGCTGCACTGGGGAGCTCCCCGGCTCCCTGCACCCCTTTCTCTTAACGCTGTTCTCCCACATTCCCTTCAGCAGGCGCAGTTGCTGCTGCGATGCCCGGAATCCAGAGCAGATGGTTTGGATGCTCAGCTGGGCCACAGCAATGCACGTCCTACCTGCCACAGGGAGACGCTGGGGACCAGGAGTAGGTGACGTCTTCCTTGCCAACTGGTAGCCTGCTCCCATACGTAGAGCCAACTCAGGCTTTGTTGCAAAAACTCTCTCACAGGGTAGGAGCAGAGTTGATGCCAGCAAAGTGCAGAGGAGCTGTCCCGAAAGAATCTCTGTGGGGATTCTTGTGAAGAATAACAAATCTGATCCAAAGGCGCTTACATTTTTACATGCATTTTTAAACTGCCTAGGAAAGCACGTTCTGAACCTAGAAAGAAGGAGGGTTGTGAGGCTCACAGTTCAAGTCCGGGCTCTGGGCCTGGGCTGTGCCACAGGCCTGCTCTGTCAACCCTCCCACAATGGCACCGTCCCTCTGTGGAGCGTGGCCCTCCCAGGCTCGTGGGGTTATGTCAGAGGAAACAAAGACAGTGCCAAGTTCCTGAGTCTTGACTAACTCACAGTAGGCACCAGATAAACGCAATGTTTTAAAAAATACCCAGCCCACGGGGTCACCACCACCCTTTGGGGTGTAGCTGTGTTTTCCTCTTTCTGGCTCATCTTCTATTGATACGTCACCTCATGATGACAAATCTATTGTCGAAAATTTTTAGCTGGCAACTCCAGTGATAGTGAGTATTTCCAGTTAATGGAGATCTTTAACTGTCCTGATAACTGGGGAAGAAGACATTAAAGAAGCAAATATGACATTATTTAAGTTTGTCCAATAAGCCCAATAGTTTATTTCAATAAAGTATCACAAGCACGGTGTTTTTCAGGAAAAAAAATCAATTTCTATTTTATTGCTATGCTATCTTCGATTTATTCCAGATAATTCCAAGTAAGGAATAATAATAGTCACAGTCAAATATCAACTAGTTTCTGTGCTGGGAGCTTCTACAGTAGCTCCCAAGGACTCTGTCTCCCACGTAATCCCACTTCCTTGTGGGGGCTGGACCAATAACTCACCCCTTAGGAGATGAGGCTGTGAAAGACTGACTTCCTTCCTGTACCCCTCACCCCTTCTTGCTATGATAAAACAAGCTGTCAGTTTGGGAATTCGAGGGTCAAGGAATCAAGGAGGATGAAGGCTCAGATCAACCGCCAGGGAGGAGGATCCCCGAGCTTGGGTCCCTTTAGCTGAGACCTGGACTATAACCCCCGGAGGGCTGGCAGTCCCTGAACCCAGCGAGGATTTTGTTAAGAGGTGGGGCCCTTGGTCAGGATCAGGTAAATCCATCAGGATGGAGTCCCAGGGTTGAATCTGGTGCCTTTATAGAAAGAGGGAGAGAGAGACAGAGGAGATATATGCGTTTGTGTCCGCCACCCCCAACTCTTGCCAGGGGATGCCTTGCACTGCCTCGACCCTTCCAGCAAGAAGGCCATCACTGTATGGACACTTGGACTGAGACCTCTAGAACTATGAGTCAGAATAAACCTTTTTTGTTTATTACATTAGCCTGCTTCAGCTATTTCATGACAGTGGCACCCAACAGAGTGGGACACTAACCTTCAGAATCCTCAAATTTTTGCAGAGTAAAAAAGCAGAAATCCCCTTTTGCTTGTATTCAGGACCTCTGGTTCCACCTTCTTCCTCTGCACTGCCTGAGTGATTGTCTGTGGTACCGATGCCTCGCACAGCCGTCTCAGCTTTCTATGGAAAAAGACTTCCTGGTATTTAGAATGTCAAAAGCACTTGAGCCAGCCTATCCACAGCCCCGGCTGGTGCCAAGGCTGAATAATTGCTCTTGGAATTTGCCCGACACTGTCACTTCAGATGAAGCCCTAGGCAGCTGCCACCAGCTCTGCTTTGCCTGTACTGCCTCACAGAGGTGGTCATTCAGGTTGCAAAATGGCCAGGCAGCACAGCCTGCCACCAGGAAGCTGCTTGACAAACCGCAGCCTCAGTGATTGTCCAGTTCTTACACGGGCAACCTGCCTCGGAAGCAGATGGACCAAGTGAACACGGGATGGAGGTCAGGAGTCAGCACAGAGCGTTTCAGCCCAGGGTCCCTTGGCATCTGGGAGCAAGCCACCATCTGCTGCACCAGGGTTCCAAGCTTGCCGATCCAGCTTGCAGATGAATTGACATTTTTCAATTTCTTGAATCTGGGGAAGAGTATTGATGACTCTCTGTTGTTGCCATGAAGACAGTGCCTGCTCTCTGTCCAAACCTACAGCTCTAAGGCACCAGGATTCTACCATTTAACTCGTATAGACTTGTCATCTCTTCCTAAGGGGAGAGAGCATTGGTAACTGTGGATTCAAGGACAAAATCTGATTACTCATCTTCGCAGCATGTCACCCAAGCCCAACAGCACAATTTTATGAACAAGTATCGACCAGGTCCCATGTGGGTGATGGATTCAGGGTCACTCTTTGAGAATTGGACTGGCAAAGAAAAGACCACACAAACGCAGAAACACCTTTTCGGGGGTCAGGGACAGCTCTGCGACCTCAGGGGTCAGCTCCCATGCTGAAGGGCAAGAAGAGCAAGAGAGGCAAGAGAGCGAGCGCACCCTGAACCCCTGTATTTATTAGGGAAAAGACATTCGATAGAATATTCCACCCAAATAAGGCAAGCGACTGTGTTACAAGAATCAGGGGGGGTGTAGTCCAACCCCACTGGGTGACGCCCAGGCCCAGAGCTGCACTTCCTTGAGGAGCAAAGGGAAAGCCCACTTGCTTCGCACCAGGTGCAATGCTGGTCCAATACCCCCACTACTCAAGGCTAAGGGGGTGTGCTCAGCTCGTGTGCAGGGCGGCCCCGACAAACAGGGGACCACAAAATTGGAGAGATGAGACTGACCTCCAGTCCTGCATCCTCTTCTCCAGGGACCGGCCAGGACAATACTATACTCTCCCTCTTCTCTTCCCAGGGCTTCTTTCCCTAGGACACTGCCGCATGCGCGTCCCAGGAGAGGGGACATTCCCACCTTGACTGCCCAGGTGAGGCGGCAGCCTGCTGGGCAGCCTTCAGGGCAGGGACGCACTGCCCACCGCACTGCAGCTGGCCCTGAGAGCTGTGCCCCGAAGGCTCTCCAGCTGTTTGTCTCACTGGTTGGAGTCACTTTGCTGGGGGCTGAGTCCCATCTGCAATTGGCGGGCTGGATCCTGGGACAAGCTTCTATACTGGATCCATGGCTACAGAAAAAAAGGAGCAGTCCCTGACACGGGAATTGTCACCAAGACTAAGCAGGGTGCTCCCTCTTTGCTCTTCCCTGCTGTTCCTTGCCGACTTGTGGTCTGTGGAACAGGGAACATGCCTTGGCATTTCTCCTGTTCAGAGCTGGCTGCGAGTTCACTCATTCTCTATAGAAAGGTTCCCAGAGACGACTCAAGGAGAAAATCGTTCCTCTCCCAACATGGGTGGGATACATGTTTCCTGAGAAACTGACCAGCAAATGCCTTATCAAGATGCAACTCTGGTGAATTTCATTTGCATCTAATGTTCTGGCCACATTAGACCCAGAACCAAATTTGTGGTCCACCTCCCACCCACGACAAGGGCTGCCACTCAGCCCTGCCAACTTCAGACCCTTGCTCCTTTATTTGGCTTCTTGAAAATGCCTGTTAGATATTGCTCAAATGTTTATTATGTTGAAGTAGTGTATTTTTAAGCCACTTTACCTCTCCTTCTGCAATGAAATAGAACATAAGTTTATTAACATGTTAAAAGACATTTTCCCCAACTGTTATTTCCAAGAACAACTCTATTTTAAATCCTACACTACCACGTATGGACTACAAATGCAGACCGTGTATTGTTCTTAAGCAAATCTAGCAATAAGATAAAGCTTTTTCTGCTAAGCCTTGAGGTAAATTATGTTCTTGCACAGAATACAAGTGATAGCTGACAAGTCTCTGGGATCACAAAGTCAAGCCGAGTACAGGGTGATGTCATCTCTGCAACCAACATGAATTTTCCTTGAGGGAGATTTGCAAGCCAGTCTCTCTGTCGATACGGCCTGGGGGCATATTCACGTCCAGCCACATGCCTGGACCCTATGGATGGAGTGGGAAGATGGATTTGGAGTAATGTTCTCTCAAACAAATTTACAATTTAAGGAAAAAAAATACTGATTGCATTGTAATATTTTCCAGTAGTAATGATAAAAATCAATCAGTCCAGAATCACAGAATCCAGCAAAGCTGTACATTAAACCCTGGGAGGAGGGGAGGCATCTTGTTAGGCAGGCCATTTCGAACAAAGTGAGTCTCTGCATCCCGTGCATGGTCACCAGCGGTCACCTGGCACCTGAGTCTTTGATCTGCCTGCAAAAGGTTGTGGACGTGGTGATAGAGGGGACTCTAGAGAGAAGGGATGAGTAAAGCTATAACTTGAGCCCAGGAATCAACTGGCAATGGGTTCCCAGAACCTAGTGGGCTTAATCTCTCACGAATCATCCAAGTTCAATTCTGGGACTCCCTGAGAGGGGCTGAACAGTGAGCCTCATCCAGATACTTTTTTTTTTTTTTTTTTGGATAATAAAGTGCTAATCAGCACCTTCTATGGAAGTCCTTTCCACACTGGTTTATCTATGAATGAAGTTTGCATGTAAACCATGATTTGCCATTTAAAATAGGATCTGAACTTGGGGTGGCCAACCCCTTGGGGAATCATGACTCCATTACTTTCTGTCGGAGGTAAAGTAGTAATTTTGAACTCTGGACACGGATCCCAGAACACGGCACCAAACCTACCTGAGAAACACCCCCGTGCTCAGACAGCGTGTCCTCTCACCTGCATTGACAGGGGCTTTGTTTGCAGACAGTGATGGAGCTCTTCACTCCCAGGCAGGTCATTTTAAAGATCTCTTTGTTCTTCAATTGCTAGGCCTTAAGGAGATAAAGTGTGTTATGGACATTTGGTCCAAGAGGTACGCATGCAGCTGGTAGTCATTCAATAAGCAGAGTTCATGTAAAAGAACGTGACTTGCTTCAGGAAACACTCTTCGGAGTTGACTGGCGTTGCCCATATTTGTTGGGACATTTGTTTGCTTTCCTTCATCTGAGAAACCAGAAAGAGCAGAACCCACAAGCTCAGGTGAGCAACGATACAGCCCACAGAAGAGGAAGTGCTTCAGAGACGCCCAGGTCTAGGTTCCAAGTGGAAGCCTTCTAACTCCTGTGCCCCTGGGAGGAAAGTGCTCTTCCAAATGGAGAGAGGAGGAAACTCAGAGTTAAAAGGTGGGGACTCAGATAGAGAGAGACTCTGAGCAAATAATGGAATTGGGCACCAACCTGGACCCAGGCCAAGCCACAGGAGTGCAAAACAGGACCTGGCCCCTGGTGGAGCCTCCAGAGATGGCAATAACCAGCCAGGTGGAGCACACCTTTAATCCTCAGCACAAAGCTGAGGCAGGAGGATCGCAAGTTCAAAGCCAGTCTCTGCAACTGAGGGACACCCTGTCTCAAAATAAATAAAAAATTTTAAAAGGCTGGGGGTGAGGCTCTGTGGTTAAGTGTCCCTGGGTTTAATCCCTGATGTGTGTGTGTGTGTGTGTGTGTGTGTGTGTGTTTGTGTGTGTGTCTGAGAGAGAGAGAGAGAGAAAGAGAGAGAGAGAGAGAGAGAGAGAGAGAGAGAGAGAGAGAGAGAGAGAAATAGCAAGACCCAAAGTTGACCCGCCCGTGTGGATAAAGTCCCACGGCAGCCTTGCCGTGCTCCCAGGGTCCCTGTGGGTGTAGGAACCCCAGAAGGGCTGGAAAATCCCAGATGGGCAGACTACACTTCCACCATCCCAATGGACCGTGATCCCAAAGTTACATTATAAAGGAAAATATTTCTTGTGCACAGAGATGGTGCAGACTGAAATTCAGCCCTATGCTAGTAAAACTATACGGCCTGCGATATATACCTGAAGCTGCGTCAGATCTAATGTTTAGCACAGCCTTCAGTGTTTTTATAACTGAGACATTTCAAAACTAAGGAAGCAAACAAAATTTGAGTACAACATCCTGTTTACATAATGTTTTCACTACTTAAAAATCCAAGTACTTTGAACCAAAAAGTCTAACTTCCCTCTCCACCACTGTCCCCGTGGGAAGAACACCACTTGGTGTCTTGTATTTGCAAACATCAAGGTGGGAATCAGCTTCAAAAGTCAAGTTTTCAAAAGTCTGATTTCTCCAAATTTGTAGAAGCTTGCTACCTGGGTGGCCCATGGGTGTGGGTATAAACAGTTAATGAATACTGGCAGCTTCTGGGGAGCAGGGAACAGGGGGGAGCCCTAAGCAAGGAGAGGGGAGTCAGAGGGTCAGCAGCACTTGGTAAGTGAAGCTCTCCTCCTCTTCCTGTCCTCTGGGCCAGCTCTGAGTGGCACATCTGGCAACATGGAGGACACCTGGGACCTGGAGAAGGAAGGATCCAAACACTGCCTGGTCAGGAAAATGGAGGCCCAGCAGTGACCTCCCATTGAGGATGAGGAAGCTGACGAAAGCAAGCAGGAAATAGGTCCCTGTGTACCCACTGGACCAGCCCAGGGCTCCCTTCTGGGTCAGAGAGGAAGGACTGGTGGGAAGAACATCAGCATTTACCTGGCCACAGAGGCTCGCCTACCTCTGACTTCCCTTCTGATCCTCGCCCTTTAATCCCGTTTCGTACAAACTCACACTGGGAGGTAGAGCCCCCGCATGGACGCAGGGTTGACTGACCCACGGGCCTGTTAGGCCTTGTGTGTTCCTGTGTTTGGCAGGAGGTGGCTACGGGGATGGCAAGAGAGAAGGCTGCACAGAGGGCACATCCTCCTTAGGGGCAGCCCTGTCGGGAGGAGCAGGGCCGGGTGACGCAGGCTGGTCACTCACAGCATGCTCTGCCCTAGGGTGGGGGGAGGGGTGCTGGCAGGCAGAGGACTCTGCTGTCCACGTAGCTGACCCTTTCCTCCAGCTGTCACTCAGTGGAGCTGCTCCTCGGCTGGCACTCAGGGTTTGTGTCCATCATCCCCAAGGCCTGGTTCTGCCTCCCGACCGCTCATCAGCTTGGCAGAAGCAACCCTCGAGGTTGCCTTCAATGTCTGCCTTCCTGACCACACTGGACACACCTGGCCTCTGAGCTGGGTCCCTGTTCACTCCTGGACACACCTCCTCGTGACCAACTACCTGCCAGTGCCCTCCGTACCTGGGAATCATGTTTGACAAGTTAGAAGAAGATTCCAGAAACCCAAAGCATGCGAGAGTCCCTTTCTTAATAGTACACAGACCCTCAGAGCAGGCACAGGTAAAACCAGAGATGGCACTTAGCAACTCTTAGCACATGCTTTGCTTTAAATGCTGTTTTGACGCCTGCCTTTGACTAGAAATTCTTTCCAAAGGTCAGTGATTAATGATCAGCTGCCTGTTAGTTCAGAGCCTCATTAACCCTTTCATCCTTAATGATGCACTTGACAGAGAGAGCAAGTGCATCTGCCAATAAGTGGGTCAGTTCAGTGACCCGTCCGCTGAGGAGCAGAGAGTGCATCCTGTTTTGAGTTACAGTTCATCGAGAACTAAGCTTTTTATTCCCTGGTTTTTTTCTCACATATTTTCTATAATTTTGCATAACATCACTGTGCCAAATGTTAAATGATGGGCAGGTGGGTAAAGGAGGCAAGAATTCAAAAGTTCTGGGCATAGAAATCGAGAGTGTATAAATATATGAGCATCAACTGCTCGTTTTTTTATGGTTCATTTTGGGTTTGGTGGTTGCTGTTTGTTTTGCTTTGCTGAGGATGGAAGCCAGGGCCTCACACATACTAGCAAGTGCTCTGCTGCTGAGCTACACCCACAGCCCCCTCGTTTTTATGGTTATTAAAAAGTGCTATGGTGTAGCGATTGCTATTCATTACACCAATATAAAATCAGAGGCTACAGCGCAGCGGTTGCTCTTCTTCCTCGTGTATTTCTCTGTCTCCATTTTTCAAAAGACCTAAGGGTGGTTTTAACACATGTCACTGTGAACATGAAGAGGCGGCTCGGGTGGAAGCAGGAGGGAAATCACACCCTCGGCCCTTTCTCCCAAAGTTCGGCTTCTCCACGGCTCGCATCTCTTGGACTCTCACGGGTGGTTTAGCAAGTGGGCCCAGGGGAGATACTTATACTTTGCTTTTGAATATAGCAAAATTGAAACAAAAGCCTTATCTTTACAAGATGATCTTTTGAAAATAGAGCAGAAAGCTTGATACTAAATGTGTGTTACACATGGCTACCCAGCAGCAAATTCAGGCAGCTAAGCCACAGTGGGTTCGGGACCACCAGGGGTGCAGCAGGGGCTCTGGGGACAATAGGCACCTGCCAAAGCATCTGGGTGCAGTGAGGCTGCTCAGTGGGAGGTGTGCTGTCCCAGGACCCCATGACATGGGGCTCTCTTCTCTTCTGAGTCTCAGGAGACTGGACCCCACATGAGATGCTGTGGCAGCCCAGATGACAAAGGCACTAACTGGACCCTGCCCCCAGGCATGGCCAGGTAGCTGCACCATCCACCAGGGGCCAACCAGGAGCCGGAGCCCTGCCGGCCACACTGCTGCAGCCAGTGCCTGCCCAAGCCCTGCTGCTTCTCTGAGTCTGATGGCTCCTCTCTCTCCACTTCCCTCCACACTGTGTCTCACCAGACCCCCTCACTGACCCCTCTGCCTCTCCCCCCACCCCCGTGTGCATCTGTCCCCACACTGCAGCAGACTCGTCACAGGGACGTGAACTGGATGACGGCGTCTTCCTCAGCCTCCTGCCTCCCCCTTTGCTCTTCTGGTGGGGACTGACATGCTCTATGTGGCCCACACCTCCCGGCTCCCAGGCCTGTCCTTCCTCCCCACCCACCCGCCCCTCTGCTCTTGTGCCTCACGGGCCATCTGTGCCTTGAATGTGCCCTGGTATCTGCACACCTGCCGTTTCCTCTTCCTGGACGCTGCTCCAGGGCTCTGGTGCTCACCTCTCAAGTCCAGCTGAGCTGCACTTCCTCGGGGAAGTGTTCCTCCGCCCTGGAAAGGGGTCTGGCTTCCACCAGCCATCGTGGTGTGCCTCTTCTTCGCTGGGCTTAGGCGATTTTGATTTTTCCCTTAGTTGTTTGGTTTTTCAGTGGCCAGGATCCTCCCAGGAGACCAGATGCTTCCGTTAGGCAGGACCCACCTGCTCTGTGAACCCCATAAGCTCAGCCGCTGACATCTGGCTCGCCCCGTCTCATTCACTGGGTTGTGGTTGACTCTGTGCTAAGCTCTGGCCTGAGCTGTGAATAGCCAGCGAGCCTCCGTCCTCACAGCATGCTTCTTAGTGCAAGAGACAGATAGTAAATGACCAGCGAGGAGAGACTCTGAGGCCTAACACCCAGGGATGCTGCGGTGGGGATGGGAGACGGTGTTGGCAGAGGATCCTTGAAGCCCCCCGTGATAGAACAGAGGTCTGAGATGAGGAGGGACTGGAGCCCGGAAGACTGTTCCAGACTTTGGTGGGAGGCCGTGAGGCCCCAGGGCAGGGGTAGGGATGGCCTTTAGGGATGTGCCCAGAGGCCTGTGTTCCCGGAGCAAGGAAGGAAACAGTCCCGGGTGACAAGTTGGGAAGACGGACAGAGACCAGCAAGGGAGGAAAGGTCTGCATGTGGGTCTGAGTGAACGGGAGTCCTGACGGGCCTCACAGAGCAGCAAGGCGTGAGCTGAGGTTTCTGTGCTCTCTGGGTGGACCTTGGGAGAAGGGAACAAGGGGAGTGCTGGCAGCTGCAGCAGATGGGCCTGGGGACAGCGGGGAGCCACAGAAACAGGGTGGGTGGGGGGAGAAACGTGTCTCAGGCAAAGCAGGAGGCTGAAGTGACTTCAGGGACGCTGGTCACAGTAGAGGACAATGAGGACACCATTTATGAGATGGGAAAGACTGGAGGAGTGGATGGACAGATCAGCAAATTGACGGCAAAAGACAATATGCTAAAGAAGGCTGAGCCTTTAGGGTGAGAAACATTCCTGAGGCACAAGACTTCTGACCTAGTGGAGAGTACTCCACAGACACCAGACCAAAAAGATGGTGCGGAGAGGTCTGTCTTAGGCATCAGCTGACGTGCTCATGGGCAGGCTAGGAAGACGGGAGCCAGGCAAGACTTGATGCTGCTCAGTTAAGGTCAGCTTGTTTCTTCCCAGGAAAGCCTTATGTTTTGTTGTTGTTTTGTTTCGTTTTGTTTGTCTTGAGCCCACATTACTGAGGATAATCTCTTTTATTTACCACCTAGTGTTTTCAGATGTTAACCACACCTACAAATCACCTTCTCAGTAACACCTAGATTAGTGTTCAGTTACGTAAGTGGATCCTATAGAAAGTTCACACACACACACACAAATAACCCTCACAACTCCAAATAATAGTTCAAAGGAAACTGTTAGGCCTTTACCCATGATACAACTGAGGGTTGGCACACTACCGTGCAGAGGCCAAATCCTGCCCACTGCTGGGTGTTGAGAATAAAGTTTATTGGAACTCAGACGCACCTGCTCATCTGTGCCTTGTCTGTGGCTGCGTGAGTGTGACCACTGCAGAGGTGAGTAGCTGGGACGGATAAGATGATCACTGTCTGGCGCTTTGCAGAAAACGCCGCTGGAGACCTGGCTCAACTCCCTTTGTGGAGTCCCCCAGCAAGGCAGCTGCCAGTGCCCACAGAAGAGACTCAGGCTTCATCACAGTCACCAGATCTGAAGTCGAGGAAGAGTCGGGTAAGTACGGAGAGAACAGTCGAACACGCGCGGAGGTACTATGGGGGGAAGGAAACCTAAAACGCTTGCATTTGGCTTCAGATAACTGTTACCTCATTGCTCAAAACTGGAAGCTTGGAGCCTCCAGAACGTGAGGCTGAGCTCTCAATGAATCTCCCACGGAGGACGCAGCAGCAGGTAGGTGCAAGAAAAGAGCACCAGGGAGCCAACGTCTTCACAGTCGTGCGTCACAGTAGCCACAAATTGGGTTGGGCACCTCATCCTCACCTCCTGCTGGGGAACAAACCGCTCAGACACCGCACTCTTTCCTGAAAGGCGTGCGTTGTGAAGTTTAAACCGTAATGAAGCCGTTTCCCTGCACGAGTTTCGCCTTCCACTCGGCATCTTGAAGTATTTGGTCTTCTCAGTGGAAACCCACCCCCTTTTCTTTTTCGGGAAAAAGCTTGGATGTGGATGCTAACACAAAATAAGTGGTGGTGAGGGGAGAATAGGAGTTCATTGGACCAGACAAGAGGGAATGAAGGGAAGAGAGGGGAGATGGGAAGAGAAAAGACAGTAGAATGAATAGGAAGCTCCTCATCATGGGCAACCACAGAATGGGATCCTAGCTGGAATAAGTTATGTTCCATGATGTACGTAAAGTCTACTGTCATGTGTGTCTAAAAAGAATAAAAAACCAGAAAAGTGCTACAAATTAAAACAACAACAAATTATATAGTTACAGTCCTCTTGACTCATCTGAACACATTTATTTTTATTTGGGCACCTAATGTTTTATTTTTTAATTGTTTTTATTTTTTAAATACATGATAGTGGAATGCATCACAATTCTTTTTTTTAAGAGAGAGGAGAGATATTTTTTTTTATATTTATTTTTCAGTCTCAGTGGACACAACATCTTTATTTTTTATTTTTATGTGGTGCTGAGGATCAAACCCAGCACCCCACACATGCAGGTGAGCGTGCTACCGCTTGAGCCACATCCCCAGCCTACAATTCTTATTTTACATCTATAACACAATTTTTCATATCTCTGGTTGTATATAAAGTATGTAGCACCAATTCGTGTCTTCATCCCTGTACTTTGGATAATGATGCCCATCACATTCCGCCATCCCTGCTAACCCCCTGCCCCCTCCCTGCCCCTCCCTCCCCTCTGCCCTATCCAGAGTTCCTCTATCCCTCCCATGCCCCCTCCCTACCCACCTAATGTTTTAAAGGCATTTATTCAGAACCTGCACGTCTGCCCTGTGTAATTGCAGTGTTCCGGCCACTGTGCTCAGCACAGAGACCCCTGACATTTGTTCTTATCCCTCCAGAGGGTGACAGAGAAGACAGAGGCAATGGGACCCTGCATCCTCTTCCTTGGCCTCCCGTGAGCAGGCCCCACCTCCCCGTCTGCAGACACCCGCTTCCTTGGCTTCTCAGCCCAGCGTGGCCCATGAAGCTCCTCCTGGTGCTCTGCGTTTTCACTCAGCTGTTTAGAACTGTTTCCTGAAGTGCGCGGAATGCGCAGCTTTACAATAAGGCAGTCCACATTCCACTCTCCCCACAGTGTCTCGCACAGATGCCACGGGGACGGGAGCCCCTGCAGAGCGCCCCATCTTCTCCCTCGATTGCCAGCTTCCCTGGCTTTGCGGCTGAAGTGCCCCAGACCCGGAGGGGCCTGGAATTCACAGCTTTTCCCGTTCTGCTCCGTTGCCCAGAGTCCCCAGTGGGGCTTGCTCAAGGGACCACAGAGGTGACTTAAGGTGATGCAGGCTCCCCCCCACTGTGCCTAGAAACACCCACGTCCTGCCTGGTGCTTCCTGGGATGACTCCCAAGTACAGTACTCAAACCCTGTCTCAGGATCTAAACTAGGTCGCGTCCCACCTCCCCTCCTTCAAGGTCAGGCCCTTTGAACTGCCTCCTCTGCAGTCCCAAGTCCCCCATCAAGTATGCAGCTACTTCAGCCCAGCAGAGTGACCTACATCCATCACCCAGCAGGGGAAGCGGCAGCCATAGGAAGTCTCCGAGATGCCCTGCAAGGCCACAGGCCGAGACTGCCAGAAGCACCTGCTGTCCCCACCCAGACCTCTCCCTGCAGCATACTTCCTCAGACCACCCACACTGGCTCCTCATCAGCTCTCTCCACTCCTGCTTGGAGACCGAGGCCGACTTCTGCAGCTATGTTTTCCAGCCTTTATCATTGTCCTGGAATTGTCTTCGGGGTCATTCAAATGGGCAAATAAAGGCATAGCTCACTGGGACAGTGAGCAACCTACACCACTGTGAGTGGCAGCCAGGTTTCCACTGCTCCCTGTGTTCTGGGGGTGCACAACCTAGCCCCCCGCAGGGACCCACACTCCTTTTGTTTCCCATTAACAGTGGAGGCAGAGGTCCCGCAGTAAGCCAGCGTGGCGTCGAGGGGTCCAGCCTCTGGCCAACTCGACTGTGTCACTGCTCGTTAGCTGAGGGAGCTTGGGCAAGTTGGTCAACTGCTCTCCCACCCTCTCTCCATCTCAGTGTTCATCTGGAAATTGGGAACAACAGCCACAGCAGTGTCATGAGGTGAGGGTCTGAGAAGTAAGCCAGACCTGGCACATCAAAGGTCCTGAGAGATGTCAGGTACAGCTGAGCCTCTGCACCCCAGGGCCAGCCCAGCCACAAGGACAAGGGGAGGTGGGAGACAGAACTGTGAGTTCCCAGTGAGACACACGAGGGGAGTGCAGTGACCCCTTCCCTGGATCCTCCCCCACAGCAGAGCGGACCCGGCGGCAGGGGGACAGGTGGACAGAGCTGGACAATGGATTGTCCACATGGATCCAACCAGCATGGGTTGGCAGTGCCCAAGGCTCTGAAGGACAGTGGCTTGGAAGCCTTTGTGCACAAGTCACCATCTCCTCTTCACACCTTCCTTCCCGTGAGCCCAGTCAGCCCTGTGCCCACCGGGGCCGCTGCTGCCTGCAGGCTGCCCCCTGCTTGCCCAGCCCTCACCCAGGCTGTCTCCTCGGTGGCAATGCTGTCCCCCAAGGCGCTGCGCTCTCAGGACACAGGGAGGGGCATGCATGGGGTCCTCTTACGGCAGACCCTTCTCTCCCTGGCTGCCCTCACGCCCTGGTTCAAAGCGTAGAAGCCATTTCACAGTCTGTCTTCTGCCCCTGCAGGTGTTTCTCTTTGGGGTCCAGCTGCGTACTGTGTTTTACTTATTTCTCCAAAATGTCGGCTGCTTTCAGAGACTGTGACCACCCCATTCTCGGGGTCTGTAGGTCCAAGAATAAGGACCTGATCCACAGGGAGCCACTCTTGGCTACTGCCAGGAGTGAGCAGTGGCCTCTGAGTGCCGGGGACGTGAGCGGCAGGACTCGGAGCTGCTAGCTGTCACTTCCCTGATAGGCAGACCCACACGTTGGAGGACGCAGATGAGGGAAAGGCACAGAGTGAAAGGGGTCCTCCTGGGCTCCCAGTCCTGCAGCCAAAGCCATTCCTGACTTGGGTCCCAAAAGGCACCAGCAAGACTCTAAGAATCCCACCTTTGTATGCTTCCTGTCTCTAGCCAATCTAGCAACAATTAGTACACTATTTCAGTGTACCACCCATTTCTATTTCTCACAGGCACTAATGGGTGACCACTGTGCTGGCTGATGACCAGTGACAGGAACGAATTATCATGGTGTCCTTATGATACCACGTAAGGATGGCCTTAGGCCTCAGCCCAAGGAACTCCACTTTAAAACTCCAGTTTGAAACCTGCAGCCTCACCAGGCACCTAGGAGCCTTCCAGTGTGGCCCTCGGGCACCAACAAGTCACTTCTCCCCACTCTGGCATGTGGCCCTCACCCTGAAAGAAGCAAGAAAATCAGGGTGGGGACCACCAGACCAGATGCTTTAATCTCAGGACAATGACGTCGCTGAAAAATCCAGTAGCAGCTGATAGGGATTGAAGGGACGGTCAGAAGCCCCCAAATGTAGTATAAAGAAGGAGCAAATGAACAGATATGCAGCCAGCCGACACCGGTGCCCTCACGCTGAGAGCCTGATGAGGACCTGGACTGACATCCCAGCCCTTCTCCTCTGCCTAACCCTCTGTGTTGTTCTCACAGCTATCAAACTCTTCAGCAGCCTCTTGACCCTGGTGAGAAAAGGACTTCTCCCTCTGACCACCTCCTCAGCCAGCCGTCAGCGCCACCCCAGGAGAAGCCTGCCTTGGTTCCTCTCCTGATCACCACGTCTGAGTGAGTGGGCATCTGCTGGACTTAGAGCCTAAGGCTTGAGACTTCTGATCTGACACTTGAGCTTAGCCTGCAGAGGGAATGTCTGTCATGAGCCTGTCATGATTAAGTGTGTTTGCAGGGTTTAGAATTAATCTAGAATTGTTTGCTGTGGGTTGATGATGTCTATTGCAGGACCTAGCATTAAGGATTACCATTTTCTGATTAAGAACCTATAGAGTGGGGCTGGGGTTGTGGCTCAGCGGTAGAGCACTCGCCTTGCACGTGCGAGACCCTGGTTTTGATCTTCAGCACCACATAAAAATAAATAAGTGAAATAAAGGTATTTAAAAAAAAAAAAAGAATCTATAGAGTGAAATTGTATTGAGTGATTTGAGTGAATAAAGCATTGAAAGGGGCAGAAGCACCTGAACATTCTTGTTTCTCCCCCTCGACTGCATAAGTCGCACCTTTTTCCCATGGTGACGTACAGCTCTGCATTGACACCCAGCATTTAATGTCCTGCCCTACAGAAATGATAAACAACCCAAATGTCCACAGACAGAAGGCTGTGGAGATGTGTGGAGACGCAGGTTCTGCGGCAGTGGGTCTTCAGGCAATTCAGGAATATTCCACAGGCAGCTCCCTCCCTAGGGATCATCGCCACTGTCTGGGTTGAATTTCTTCTCCTTTTTTTTTTTTTTTTATTTTTCAAGCTGCTGGAAAAAGTCAATCTACCATCTTTCTGGCTATTTTAACTCAGTTTGAAAATAAATCAAAAACAAAATTTCTCCATTGCCTGCCTATTTCTAGAAGAATCTATCTGGAAACGAGAAACATGAAAGGCAGACTTCAGCGGCTTGAACAGCAGGAATGCGGCCACATCATGAAGTTCTCCCCCCAGGAGACCCCACTGGTTGCAGGTTACGTGGCTCCTCACTGCCACAAGTTCAATTCCACTCAGCTTCCCCCGTGGCACTTTTTCTGTTGAAGTTGTAGCTCCCCACGATGGACAGTGAGTCTGGTCCCCCGTCACCTTGCCTAGACCTTGTCAACAGTGCCCAGGAGGCACTGCCTCATCTGCCTGGAGGGGCCATTTGTTAGGCAGGAGGAGACACAAATCATATCCTGCATTCATTTATTTGGAAATGGAATGATCAAAACTAACGACTAATGAGAACTGATACTTGTACTTTAGTCACAATTGTAACGTGTCATGCAAACTCACACCACATCCAGAAAGCTGCTGGAATCCACTCCGTCATCCCTAGAGATGCACAACCTGGTCATATCTTCATTGCTTAATCCATGAAAGGTGAGTAAGATGCAAGAGCTTCCTTAGTGTTATGGTAAAAGTGATCTGTGCAAACATTGCATTTATTAAGAGATTCTCACATAAATCCCTTTTAATGCTTAAAATCTCTTTCTAACACACTTCTCTCAAGGCCTGGTGGAAAAGCATCCCTCTCTCAGAACCCAGAAGTAGAACTTGAACTCAGGAAATGAAGACTATCTCTAAGTCAGGATGCGTTTTACAATTCAAGCTGAGCCAGAGTTTTTCTAGCAGCAGTTTTTCTTACAAGTACATAAAATAATGCTGCATTTTATAAGCAGTGGCAAGGATCATAGGGGTCACCTAGCCCCGTATTCCCCAGGGGTACTCCTTAGTGATAAAATTTAACAAAAGCTTTCCACATTGAGAAAGTTTGCAAAATGTTGTGTCAAGTTTCCCTAGAGCCTTTTTATACCTCCACAGAAATCATGTATTTGTCAAGAGGATATGCCAGTCGATAGGATTTCCCACATTTATTTGACCACTAAACCTTTGTCCTACTACTGATTGTAGGCAAATAGAAATGTTGCAGAGAAAAGGGAAGTTCGAAGAGATTGCACGATTTGCCACCCAAACCCAGCTTAGAAGTAATAAAGCCAGGGCACAGTATGGGTCTTCTAGGTCTCCCTCTAATTCTACCACCCTGCTCTCTTTCATGAATCATTTTTCAATGATTCAAAGCACCATGGTATAGTTGCCTCATGTACTTCCTTAAGAATTTCGAAACTAACAAGTCATAGGAATCTAAAGACAAATCCACACTGGAAATCAACAACCACTGAATTGTGAAATTTTTTCATGTACTATGATGTCCAGTGGAATTTGTCACCCTGTTTCCTTCCCAGCGTTTGGGAGTACCCGAGCATTTCAGAGCAGGAGGGTAGAGGGGCAGAAACCAAGGGAGGACAGAGACAGGCTCCATTAGCTCAGGTCCCCAGAGCCTGGAATCTGTCAAAATTCATGCAACACCCAGGAGCCAGGCTGCTCCCAGTTTGCAACTCTTTCACTTGTGATTATGAAAATATCCTTATTACACTGCACCACACCATAATCATTTGCATTTTTATTGTTTTCACTCAAAAGCTCCTAAGTTATTTAGATAAGCACCATTAAACAAAAATCTGAGTAATTAGTTCTTTTGATGCATCCTGGTGGCAGCAGAGGAACTCAAAGACATCTATTAACAAGACAATCAGTCCCAGGTGGGACTTATTATAAACAGAGCTTAGCCCCAAAGCAACCTCTCATTAAATCCTGAACAGGAATTGGATATTTCCCTTCCCTTGCCATTCTTCATCAACCAGCTCTGCCACTTGGGTAGGATCATTATATTATTCACCCACAAATCACTGCTAATGTGAAGTCCCAGAGGGTGGCCACAAAACAATCACGCTCTTCTTCTGAGATCAGAACTGTGAAATCAGTCCAAGTCAGACTCAGAACTTGAAAGTCAGAAGGGAACCCCAGAGATTGAGATCCGTCTACCTCCATAGATTTGCTCAAGATCCACAGCTGATCACGGGATCTGCACCTCCTGTCTCTTACTTGAGTACATTTTCTACCTGGAGATACTGTGTGTGCCCCATGGAAACCAGCGCTCCTCAGTCCCCCATGGATCCCAGATGCTCTGGGTCACTCATCTACAGCAAAACACTCACTTTTTCCCTAGAATGACAGATATCCCTGGTGGCAAAAGTTGACCTGGAATGCATTAAAATGAGGCAATTTGTGAATTCTTGGAAAATCACCAAAGGAAAGACTCACATGGAAAACAAATGAGCGGCTTCATCATTGGAAAGCGGATCTGTGAGTGGATGGGCACCTACAGCAGGTGGGAGAGCTGGGTTCTCGGCTGTTCTCCCAGGCCCTGGGTGCCCAGTGTATCCTCAGTCCTCACATCTATGAAGCAGGCTGGCCAGCAGGCCGAGGGGAAGTGACCACTGAACCCTCAACTCTTCCAGTTCCAAGAGCTCACTTTCTGTTCCCTGCCTCCATCTTTAATTGCTCTAGATCCTAACCCTCACTTTCCCCAGAGCTCTCTCCCCTCTCAGTAGAACCTGTGGCAGGGCAAACAGAAGTTTAAACGCCAGATCTCCTGCTGCTCTCCCAAGGTTTTGTTAACAGGATTTCCAAAGAACAGACCCTGGGAGCCTCTCCACCCGCCACACCCCTGCTTCACTTACCCGCCGAGAAGCAGCCTCCGGAAGCTTCTGGGAACAAAAAAAAATCATACCTGAACCCTGTTCCCGAGGCATCAGTCACATGGGTGTGACCCAGCCACACAGCCTCCCCCTGAAATAGCACTCGTTCAGCTCGGTCTCCCCAACATGACATTTGCCTATTTCCCCAGCCACATGGAAACAGTTTTGGGGGGACAAACATTTCAGAAGGTCAAAATATCTTTGAATTTGACCTCCTCCTCATCCTCTTTTCCTTGTTTTTATATCTTATTAAAGATCTATGAAAAACAATGCAAGATTTATTATTGGTTTTCTTACAAAAGAGAATTCTTGGTTTTTTTTTTTACACCCCCGCCCCATCCGAATAGAGAGATTTCATTTTAACTGCTGTTACATGTGCCATGTTACATGAACTTCCTCTGTTACACGTGCCACGTTGGTCACCAGAGGTGCCATGGAGAAGGGACGTTTCATCGGGCAGGTGAGGCAGGGGGTGTCCTGTTCAGTGCCATTCACAAGAGATGCCGCCTGGAGCCCACAGGGGCCGGGGAGGAGGGAACCCAAAGGCAAGTGAACAAAGCTTAGAATAGACCTGAACCCAAAAAGAAGACGTCGGTGAGGAAGAGAGTCAGAGAACTTCAAGGACAAGGGATACCTGAGCCCTGAGCTGCATCGTAAGCAAAAATAAGACCCCACCCATGGGAGGCCAATCAGAAGCACAAACTCAAATACTTGGTGACACACCAAAGATAGGGCTGAAAGATGCCCAGAGCTCATCTCCCTTCCAGTTCCTCCCACCAGACTTCTCCAGAAAGACTGTGCGAGCAACAGTTCCAGACTAATACACCCACGGCCGTCCTCTCTACCATTAACGAGTGCCAGAGACAACTCCCTTTTCTCTCTTCTCCCTCTCAGGATTCCCCTCCAAATGCTAATAAAGTGGAGAGATTTCTGAGTTTCACAGTCTCAGTTGAGCAGTGCTATTCTTTTCTACAGGCAATAAGGGAAAAAATAAATTAACTTGGAGGATTTTTTGATGGAAACAGTTTACAATCAAACGCCCCACTGTTGACAAAATCATCATAACTGTCACTTCACGCCTCTCTGCCAACGACATAATTAGTGTCATTACCAGGAAGTCACGGAAATATAAACGAGTGTGGATTATACAACACGAAATTGCATAACTATGAGTATTTCACGGTACCTAAGCAGTGTCACCCACTGTATCCCACATGGGCTTGGCACTTGCTTCCCGAGGGTCTTAAGATCTCTCACCCAGTCTAAGTTGCTGTTCTGATTCAGCTTCAGAAAGATGTGTCTGAAGGCAGGTGAGGGGGGAATGTTCTGTTTGGAACTGATTTGAAAATACGTTAAATTGTTAGCACATTTTTATGTTTAGAACATGAAATTTCGTTTTTGCGTTTTCTAAATGGAATATAATTTCAAAAGAAAATGTTTTTAAAATAGCAACAGTTTATAGCCACATGCATCTGTTTGCATCCCCCACTCTCCTGGGCCACTCCTGCTTGATAGGTTAGAGCAGCCCTGCACCCGCTGCCTGCATCCCCCACACCCCTCTGCCCAGGACCTACACAAGCCACATGGCTCTCCCCTGCTTTGAACTTCTGAAGCCAGGCCTTGGAAAGCACACGCTGGGCACTTCTGAAGCTCCTGGCTACCATGTTCGTGGTGCTTGTCTTAATTATTCCTTTGGAATTGCCATTCTCTGCAAGCCTTCTGCCCCCCACAGTCCCATCTCAGGCTGAGAGGTCATAGGCTCTCCTCATCTCTAAGGAAAATATTGAATTAAATGGGCATGTCTTATTTCTGTAGAAAATAAGATGGGCATGGAAAAATATTGGATGACACTGGATAATTTTTTTCAGCAGTGTGAGAGCAGGAACATCCCTACACCAAAAACTGGATGGTGTGCTCATTAAAACTTGGCAGTGGGGGTTGGGAAATGCCTTCTTCATCAGCGAGATTATTCTCTGTTAGCACAGATCTATAGTGAGCAGCTGGTGAATCTCACACAGTACCACTACATTTGAGATCCATGAAGGAGGGGAGTTTTTTTTCTGGTTTGTTCATGGTGTGCCCACACTGGGTTAGTGCCAGAGGAAACAGGGCACAGAAAGTGTCATCTGATTTATATTCTCCATTTTGACTGAGGATTAGGTATTTTGAATATGTGTACAATATCATGGTGAAGTTTCAGAAAACCTCTGAAATCTGTAACTATACTAGATCAAGGATAAATCCACCTGTTCAAGTTCAAAATAGAGCTTTCTGTTTGAGAGATGAAGCTGAAGCAAGAAAAGTCTGGAACTTCATCTAACAAAGTTTAAGTCACACGAAGCTATTGGCATGATTTCGTGCTTATGAAAATTCCCTGCAGGTGTGGTGTAGAGAATGAACTGGTCCAAAAGGACTGTGGGCAGACCAGGCCGGAAGTGGTTAACAACAGTAAGAACTACGAGGGCCTGACCTTGGGGCTTGGCATTGGGATAGAGGGCAATGATGAAGAGAAGGGAGGGTTAGGAGTTATATTAAGAGAAGTTAGAGACGGGGAATGAGAGAAAGAGTGAATGGGGGTTAGAAATATGGGCTTGGACGGACAGAGTACATGACAACTATTCAATAAAGTGCAAAGCCTGAGATGTTATGGTTGGGTCTGAGTACATTGTGGCTGAGCATAAGATCATGAGTCCTGATTTGAACATGTGTTTGTAACTAGCGAGGAGATAAGTAATTGTGGGGGATAAGAATGAATGAATGGATATCTCCATCTGATGATCAAGAAGAAGTTTTGTTAGAAACAGAGACTTGGGAGTCATCAACAGATGAATGCAAACAGAAGTGATTAAATATGGCAACACCCCAGGTAGGTGTGTGAATTTAGGACCGAGAATTAAAATCTTTGAGGAATCCCATTTTTAAGGGATGGTACAAAAGAAAAATCTACAAAGGAGACTAAGGTCAAGGCCAGAGAGAAAGAAAACCAGGAGAACTTAGTGTCACGATAGCTCACAAACAACTTCAAGCTGGTGGGTATCATGCAAACTGCCAGATACTGCAAGACAAGGCAAGATGGAAGGGTGGGCATTGGAGCAAGCCATAGGAATGTCATGCCACCCGTTGACGAGAATGTCTAAGGAACAGTTAGCTCCGAGCCCAGCCTGGAGGGTGTGAAGAAGGGCTATGGGTAAGAGTCCAAGGTAAGAAAATGAGGGGGAAGGTGGGGCACCTCTCTCAAGAAATCTCACTTAAAAATAGAAGCACAAATGGAATGGTAGTAAATTGTGTCTTCTTGTTTGTTTGTTTGTTTGTTTTTTAAGAAAGAAATGCCAAGAGTCAAGGAGTGACAAGATATTTGAGGACTTAGGTCAGCAAGGAGACAGCTAGCGCCTTGAGGTCCCTGAGGAGCTGGGCTGGACAGATGTGGAGAGGTGGGCTAGAGAAGGTAGAACCAGAGTGTCTTCTCCATCACGGGAGGCGAGGAAATGCCCGCACAGAGGTCGCCGTTGAGTTTTTCATCTTGATGGAGGAAATTGCCATCTGCTGTCTTTTAACTCCTCTGTTAAGTAGAAGATGAATTTATCTGAAAACCCAATTTTGAAAAGAGAGGCATTCTAGCATTGAAATCAAAGTTTAATATGAATAAATCCAAGATTCTTGAGTGTTCCTAGCTCAGCATAGGTCTGAATTTACAAAACCATAATCCAGAGGTTTAAAGTAGTTTAAAAAGTGATTGCAATTCTATTTAATGCTCAATGTTAAGGAAAAACACATCCTTAATACCCAGAAAGAGTTCTCAACCCCCTTCTATGCTTCGACAAACCTCCCACTCTCGGAGCTTTTCCAGAGCCGCGGCAATGCCGAAGACGCTCTCCACCCATGGCCTGCCTGGCTTCCCCACCTTCCCATTCCCATTCCCTGCTCTCCACCTCTCTGTGGGGAAGAAAAAAATGAAGCTGTGGAGCTACATCCCTTTCTTTCCTTCTTTTCCTTGGACTTTATTCTCTCCTTCATTCTCCAGATTCAAAGTTTGTGCCACGAAAGATCCAGGAACAGGTTTGGCAAACAGCAGATTTTATTCTAAGGACAGGAAGAAGACAAAAAGAATGGACAGGCAGAAAGAAACGCACACCACCAGCTTTGGCTCAATCATCCCGTCAGTCAGCCAGGAGCTGCCCTTGTTGAATGTGATGTCAACGTTGGACAACGTCCCAGTGTAGCCATCCCCATTGGAGTGAAGATCTTAAATGCTGAGGGCTGCCTCCAAAGAAGGAAAGAGGTTAAGTGGATAAAAGGGTGATCAATAACTCTGAAATATTGACCGTGGCACAGTGCTGTGTCTGGTGCTAGTACAAAATTTGAATTATTGATCATGTATGTCGTATGCACATATAAGGCATTGAGTCTCCAGATACTGAAAGATTCCAAGAGGAATGAGCCCGAAGACCAGCTGCATGACTCACTGGAGACTGGGGATTGGGTTAAGCCAATAACAAAGTCCCCCTGTGGGCTCATAAAACTTAGCAAATGCACAAGGAAATGAGCAGATGCATTTTGGTCCTCCTTCTAAGTGCTGAAGAGATTATTCTCATTGCACACCAACAAGATAAGCATCAAAACCCTTCCTTACAAAGTTCAGAGCACAAACAACAACAAAATCTCCCTGGCTTTATACACCAGAATCATGTCCTGCTCCTGCAAAGTTATTTGTGGATCCAGGAACCCTTAGGGACAATGTCCTGTAAGCAGTGGCTTGGCCTCCAAGGCTGGCTGAAACTGTGTCCCTCCAGCCCGTCACAGGCATCCATAATGGCCACCGAGGAGAAGACAGCATTGGAGGGTTTCCTGCCAGACATCCTGCTGGCCCCTCGGGAGGTCCTCACCCCAAAACTGCTTTCTCCAGCATGCTCCAGGGCACAGGAGCTCCCACAGATGACTCTCTTGTCCTCTGGCACCTCATGGGATGTGGCCACTGGGGTGAAGCAGCAGGACTGTGGAGGGCAGAAGCTCTGGGAGCAGACGCTCAGTGAGTTCTGGTGCGGTTCTTCCACCCACTCTCTGTGGGAACATGGTGGCCGACTGCATTTCCCACCGAGGCCAGCAAGGGAAGGGGGCGATGCCAGTAAAGGGTGGGATGGGAGGACAGCTCCCTCTGGAGCTGGAGATTCTCTCTCCTTCTCTCTCTCCTCATGGCTGCCCCTCCCCTGCCTTGTCAAGCCGATGCACTACCATAAGACCCCTCACCGTTACCAACATCAACTTGACCACCGTCTGTGTTCCCTTCTAAAACCCAGCTCACTCACACCTTTGCAAACTCAGAACTTGGTCTGCGTCCCCCACCCCATTACCTACATTTACAATGCTTTTCCCTGGAAGTAGCCAACAGCATTTCACTTGAAATCACTGAGTGGAATTAGTTACATGCCCTGTTTGACTACAACAGAACTGGAAAGTTCAATCTTCTCCATTACCCAGGAGAAAGGAGAATCAGATATTGGTGGAGAATAGAAGTCCATCACAGAGGCCCAGCAAAAGATGCATCGTGATTTACTTGGCAATTATAGAGAGACCAGTCACTTTGCCATTTTCATCATTAGAAGTGATACATACCTCAGCACAATTCCTCTTCGGGATAATTGCAGATAGGTAGCGTTCTTCCTAAAGCAGTGATCAAATACAAAATTATCAAATTAACCCTCACATTGGCAAAAGGTTGAGATAGCTGTTTCCTCTCCGGTTAGAGAAGATTAACCAATAGCTCTTTAGAAGGATAAGCGGGGCAAGTCACAGACGGCACGCAGTATTGATTGTGTCCTCGCATACAAAAGCCGTGAATAGCTCTCAAAGAGGTATTGCACAACTGTCATGGAAGGGGCAGAAATACAATATTATCTTTAAACACTGTGGGATTGATTAAAACCAGACAGAGATAGACGTATTACCCCACCCTGACCAGCCCAGAAATACTCAGCAATGCAGGATGAGCCGGAGTCAGGGGTCCCCAGGCAGGCACGCACCAGAGCAAGCTGATGTCCTTGCTCACAGGTCCGATTCTGCTGCCTGACATATCTACTGAAGTCACTGAGTCAAGGGTTTTTAACCTGTGATATATAGCTATATCTCATGAGGTCTTCTCAAACAGCAGACTTTGTGTGTGTTCTAAGGAAAGTCTTTATAGGTTAAAATAAGAAAAATAAAACATCCCTTACTCCCCAAAAGGCTAGAACAATGGGGTTGAAGAATGTTATTTGATTCTTCCAGATTGGGAACACTGACAGTTCTATGGCCAATTCTGGTCAACTCATGGGTCTGAGGAGAACAGAGCATATATTCTCATAAAATCGTGACACTGTCTTAGCACAGATAGCATGCAAACTAGTGCTCCATAAAGGCATGCAATTTTATTTTATTTTCCCTAATTTTTGAATATGCTCTTTTCAGAAGGCCAGAGAAACATCTGCTATATATGATCATTTCTGTTTCCTTTTCCATTTTACAGAAGTCATGAGTGCCTCTCCTGCTTTGCCTTTCGTATTTCCACTTTACTCTCAGAAACTCTAAGCAAAAGAAGAAGTGGACAACAATTTCCTCCAAATGGAATTAGAGGACACAGTTTAAACCACTCAACTTTGAACCAAGATCCTAAAATCCCTATTTCAATAACTAGTAATTGTTCTGCACAAACTCATGTCCAAAGAATAAACTTTAAAATGGTGATGAGCAACTCTTAATGGACCAAATTTTCTGACTTAAATGTTCTGAGGTACCTCAGCCACTAGCTCTCAGCGTCACTGCCCAGTGCCTTAATTAGCCACAGGCTCAGTCTTGCTTGAATTCTAATTGAGTCCTGGGCTAATTGTCCATTCAATATGTTGGAGCACTCTGCAGATGATCTCAAGAAGACTTCATTTCTCCCACCTCTGATTTGCACACATGAGCCCATCTGGGAAGGTTTAGGGTGGCAGAATATTATGGTTGGTGGCTTCCCATGGAACAAAGAAAGGGGGAGAAGATCTGAAATGACTCACACCATGACCAGCACCTTACATCAGAGACGAGATCTTTCCATCTTGGCATTTTCACAGTGCATTTGGGGTGAGGTTGAATATATATATCTTTAGGTTGAAGAGAGAGGATGAAAGTGCAGATTCTTGAAAGAGCAGATAATCAAGCTACCACTGGCCTTGGCCATGGAAGGAGGAAGCACAAAGGGCCTGTACCCTAGAGAGCAGGTGGATGGACTGGTTGACATGCCTCTGCTCTACCCCAAGCTCCCCAAAACTGCATTCCTGGACTTCCTCCTCCCCCTGTCCCAAATATCAGTTGACTGCTCATGTTCTTTGCTGGTCCAGATCTAGTCTCTCCTGAAACACACACTACTTTTGTGCCTGAATAAAGAACTCCTACCTGGGGTTTTGAGCTAAGATGTCATCTGTAAAAATCTGCTCTAGTGTGGTTTTCCTATAACTTCCACCTTAGGTTTCTTTGGAGGAGACATGGAATTGGTCAGAAAGGTCAGTTCCATTATTTATTTCTGCAAAGCCTGAAAGCTGAACTATTGGAAGACTTTCCTAAGTGTAGACTTGGCAGCAGATTCAATCAGTGGCTTGGTTCTGGGGAACAACAGGAACCAAACCAAACCTGTTATGGTTTTGGACACCAGGGCTTTCAGGCCTTGACTCTGATTCCCAGGGTAATCCATCCTTCTACCTACAGGATCAGGTTTACTTATAAAGGATGATTTCTCCAGAGGACCATTCTCAAATTCACAAAATCATGACTTGTACAAATATAAAATGAACATATTTCACTAATTCAAAGAAGAATCTGAAGAATGAATGCATAGATATCTAGCTTATGCATTCATTCTTGCATACCTTTATCAGATAGATGATAGAGATAGATAGATATAGATATATAATTCTTACACACACACACACACACACACACACACACACACACACCATCACAAAAGCTGATGCAGATCTACCAGTAAATGCAGAAGCAGTCCCAAACATCATCTTGGTAAGATGCTGGGATCACCTTTTCCACAGGGGAGAAATCAATTGTGTGTGTACAGATGACATTCATTTGCATTTCTATAGAAAAGAGTCACTTTTACTTCTACCAATTTTCTAGAATTTACAGCGGTAACAGTCTAGTCAAAGACAATCCAAGAGGCAGACCCCTATGGGATTGGATAAGGCTGGAGGATCTGGTAGATTGCTCCCAGAATTCCACTAAAAGAGCCACCTGTAATCCTTTGCCAATTTCAGAGTCTTTCAGATTTTTTCCTACAAGCTCACCTGGGGATCATAAATACTATCTCCCAATTCTATGCATGGTCATAAAGTGGTTGGTCTCATTAGATTTGGTCTGCTTATTTCCATGGGTGCTACAAGAATGTTAATTAACCACATATTTGCTTTGTAAATTGAGAACCATGCAGTACTGAGTTACTAATAAGGCCACAGAATTAACTTCTGTTTGGAAGTTTTTCTAAGGAGATTGAATTTTATTTTTAAAGCCGCTATTATTTGCTATCCAGAGATTAGGAAATCAAGTCTAAAAAAGCTCTACTGGAGAATTTTATTGGTCCTCATAGTACCAATAAATCTAATGAATTCCTCTCTTCTCAAAGTCCCTAAAATTTACAAAGATTCTTGTCTTACCAGGAGGTGGCCTGCCTCGCTGTCTATAAGGCCAAGACCCTAAGCGGGGTTAACCTGAGTTTACAGTGTTTTCTTAAATAGCACGTCATTCCTGAGTAAATAAGAATTCTTCTGAAGTATTACAGTCCTTGTATGGTCTTAGTCACATAATTCAGCTGTGTTCTGGTAAATAGTTGGACAGATTTGTATCAGATCTATGTAACTAGCTGTACTGCCATGATAAAAAAAAAAAAGAGGGAGACAGTAAGGGCCTACGACTTCTCAGGAATGAGTGAGAATTAGGATGATTTAATAGTGTTCTCATTCCTTTACAAAAGCAGGGTCTACTTAACTGAGTGTCGGCAATGCTTCAGAAAGACCAAGAAAGGGTTTCATAATACACACATTTAAAAGAATTAAACTGAGTTCCAAGCATCAAATGCCAAATCAGAACACCCCCTCACAGGTTCATTCTGTCTCCTGTTCTGCTAGACGCGAGTCGTCCACCTAGTTCATGAGGCTGTGTGCTTCCAGTCTAAGCAGAGCCTCGGAGCTGGTGCCCCAGCCAGGGTGCAGTCTAACAGCATCGAACTGATGTTAGGTCAGAAGCCTGTATTCAAGAGTCTTCACTGGGGAGCTTCGGGGGCCACAGCGCCTGGAATGGTCCTCTCCATGACATCAAAGACAAGAAGCTGGGCTGGTGGCCTGTACCATGTGGCAGAACCTTCAGAGAAACATCAGAGTAGAGCAAAAATTATCTGTGGTGACAAAGACTTAATGGTTATGGTCAATTTATGAGCATCATCAATGACATCAGAATGCAGGAGCATTAATTCCCCACTGGAATATAAAGCATAATTATTTCATAAGGGTTTGATCAGTGCTTGCTTTGAGATAAGATGTCTAAATCCCTAGCGTCTTCTAATAAGGTATATGTTTTCTGAAGCACTTATATTCATAGCGTCTTACCTGAACAAATTCTCAAAGGAAAAGCCCCTTTTCTAATGTGATGACTCTTACCAGATAACTCTTGCAGTATCCTGGAATTAATCTAAGAAATATATAGCACATTAAACAAACTTAATTATTTCTAGTGCTTGTCTTTTTATACAGTAGAAAATAAATCTTTGCAATTGCTCTGGGGCCTTTGAGGAATCTCAAAAATAGTTCTAGGTAGAAAAGATATCCTGTCATTTTTGTTTACTTTTTTCTAAATATAGCATTCAATCTTGGTAAGGCAAAGTCAAAAGAGTTGTCAGAGGAGATTTGGAACATTTGATTCTGATCAGATCATAGGTACTTGAGAGCCAAGTGCATGATGATCTATTTAATCAAAGAAGAAAAAAAATCTGAAATCAACATAAAAGGTAATGCATTTGCAAAGAATTGTCTTTTGGATTCTTTTAACAATCAAGGACATAATAAAGTCAACATGAAGCACACACATAAAGCACAGTTGTTCTGGCAGGTACAGGTCCTTTGCTACCTAAACAGGTTTTACAAAAAGGAAAGAATCACTTTGCATCTTATAAATGAAGCATTAATCTATAAGCCAAGGAAATAGCCCCATCAAAGATGAACAAACAGTGAAAATTTAACTGACTTTCTGCCTTCTTTTCACATGTAGCTATTATAAATCTTAACCACAAAATCCATGTAATTTTGGGAAGTCCAAACTGCATATTTTCTATGTGAATTTATTTGAAATTCAATTTCATTACTTTGGGGGAACTCTAAGGATATTCAATGTATTTGTGTATTTATTTCTATCAACAATCAGAACTGAGCTCCTTCAACTTAAGAGATGCAACAATCTAACATCCATATCCTCTGGAAGGGCTGGGGTGTGGCTCAGTGGTAGAGGGCTTGTTTAGCATGTGCAAGGCCCTGGTTTAAAAGAATCCCCTGGAGATGGGACCCACACTCTGTGACGCGGCACAGAGACAGCAGGCCTCACAGAGAACCTACAGCCTCGGTGCCACGCCTTGGCCCCAGGTGAACAGTAAACACAGACACACCAAAGCTCTGAGCCAGTTCTCAAAGAGTTCTTTTCCTTCCCAGAAAGACCTAATTGTTCAACTCTTGGACCAACAAGCAAGAAGGATTGAAAGAACAAATTCTCTGTTGTGTCTCATCAACAGAGACTAGATCACTCTTACCCCCGACAGACATCGGCAAACCGTAGGTCACAGAGCCAGGGACCCAATCATCACTGCCTCCCATGGGCATGAGTTAACACCCATGCAAAGATGAAGGGAAAAGAAAGAAGACCAAACAGTTCCCTGCACTGTGCAAGCTCCGTGGCCACTTGGAACTTAGGCTGAGAGTCAAGGAGAAACACACTCAGGCTTATGCTCTTACCCATGAGGAACACTGGCCCAGCAACACGGTTTGTCACACAGATACTGGTGTCCCACTGGGATTTCCAAACTAATAAATTTTCAAATGGTAAAACCATAACCTTCATACCAATAAATAACATAAGTATAAAATAAAATGATATAAAATTATTTAACTAATTAATGAGGGCACTGATTTAAGCATCTATGCCTGGAACATAGAGGAACAACCATAAAACTCTTCATAGTTGCCTCAAGCCTCTGCTTTTGAAACTGTCAAAGCCTATGGGAGTAACCCCGCTCTCTAATCCGATGGATCCTATTGATGAAATATCATATCTGTTTCATGAGCTTTGAAGTACCTAAAGTAATTATAAACATTCACTGCTTCAGTTTTGATTTTTATAATTGTTGGAACACAAAGTTTAGCTAAGTAAACTGCATGATCAAGCTGGACAATTATCATCAGTCTATTGTAACATCATAGCATTGTATTAGAGGCTGCAGTATGAGCTGTTTCTAGCACTGACATCAGTCATTTCAACTTTGGAATGATGTTGACAGTGAGCCAAGTTGTCACTGTGTTTAATGTGGTAGTAACAGTACACAGTGGTGCTTGGATCGTCATGCTCAGTGTAAGACCTGGAGCGCTGCACGGTCCACAGTGAACAGTGTGAGGCAACTGGCAGGTCCCTCAATCCGATCTTCTGGCCTTTCACTTCCTTCTTCATCATCAATGGCTTAGAGAAAATGAAACCAAAATCTGATTGTTTGAAAGGAAAAGTCAACTTAGAAATCCTCTTAACACACTAAGGAACAGCAGTGGGGGTCAAATTACCAATATCAGAAATAAAATAAGGGTCTTCACTACTCATCCCATGGACATGAAAAGGTTAATGAAGGATACTATCTACAGTGCTATGCCTACAAACTTGATAACTTGGATGAAATGGACCAATTCCTCAAAAAATATTGTCAAAATGTATACAAGGAAAAATAATTTGAATAAGCCAAAAGTATTGAAGAAATTAAATCAATGATTAATAACCTTCCCAATCAAAAAAATACCTGACTCAGATGGGTTCAGTGGTGAATTAAGAAGAGATAATAACCATTTTCTACAATTCCTTCCAGAAAATAGAAGTAGAGGGACTCATTTCTAACATTTTATGAGGTCAGCAGTACTCTAATATCTATACCAAACAAATATAAGATAGGAATTCCATAGACTAATATCTGTTATGAATACAGACTTTAATATTCTAAACAAAGCATTAGCAAATAAAATTGAACTAAAAGAACTCTATATCACAATCAAGAGGGAAATATTACAGGTATTCAGGGCTATTTCAACATTCAAAAAGAAATTATTATCCACTAAATGAATAAGCTAAAGAAGAAATATCATGTGACTATATCAGTTGCTACAGAAAAAGCATTTGACAAGATCCAATCTAATCATGATAAAACATCCCAGTGTGATAAAAAAAATAGTTTGGATTTTTCTCTTAAATGTAAGTAACATCACACTGAATAGTGAGATACCACATGCTTTCTCCTTAAAGTCTGGAAGGAAGTCAAGTACCATCTCTTTCAGTTCTTATGAAACATCATACTGAAAATGCAAACTAGTGCAATAAGATAAGAAAAAGAAATTAAACTTTTACTGATTGGAAAGAAAAAAATAAAACTGTGTTCATGGTTGTCTATGTGGGAAAACTTGAAGAACCAACAATAACTCCTTGAACTAATAAGAGAGTATTACAATGTCATAAGACACAAGGTTCATACAAAAAGGCAATTGCTTTCTTAAGAAGGGTTGCTCTTTTATTGTATAAAGATGTTAATTCAATAAATGGGTTTTCCACTGTGAGGAGGTTGTAGCCAAATCTTGAAGAGAAAGAAACCTTCCACTAAGGAATTAGTGGTCCTCTGCAGGGAGTAGTACAATGGATACTTTTTTTTTATAATTACCTTTATTCTTTATTTTCTATGGAGTTGAATAAGAAGAAGGATGTAAGTTGGGTCAGATACTAAAGGGCAAAAGGTCTTTGACATAGGAGATGATGTTAATCGCTATGATTAATGTCAGAAAATTCAAAAAGATACTGTATAATTGAATGAAGGAAAATGGAGACTTGGGATTCCTTTATAAAAGTAGTAAAATAGAAGACTTCAATCTTTATAACACTTTAAAAGTTTTGAACAATAGAGAAAAGTCTATTAATGCTTTTGCAAAAAGATATTTTGATCATTTTCTTTCCTACCTATGCATTTGACTTAAACAATAGCTGGTTGTTATTTTCTCTGAACTCTGCCTGTCCTACTTTGTGATATTTTTACATGGACTTCGAATGCCTTTGCTCAGTTAGCCAATGGGCTGTGACCCTCTGCGTCTGGTCTCTGACAATGTGTCATCAAATGCAAGGGCTGTGCTAGTAATTGCCACCCTGGTGCTGAGCGACCTGTAATCACTGCCGTAAAACCAGGCATGAATGTGCAGACTTCGTCTCAGCCTGGCTCCAGACAGTTCTCACGTATGAAGCCCATTTTAACTCAGCTGCTTCATGTGGAGCTCAACCAAGCCGTCTTCCAAACTCTGAAATCTGGCAAAATTCCTCAGCCCCAGGGCTCCTCAGGAGAGATGCACAGTGGAAGCCTGGTGTCTTTACGAGGTGCTGCGTTGGGTTGGTCCCTGTGGGTCCCTACCAGCTTTCTCCACCAGCTCACCCACCACTGTTTGAAGAGTCCTGGACAAGCCACCGAGCATAGTCACCCCTCTGTTATGGGACAGGAAGCCTCCTCTCCAGCTTGATGCTGGGAAAATCAAAGAACGTCCCACCTCCACTCCTGCCCTTAGGAGCAGGCTGCAGCTGCCAGGGCTGGTTTTTAGCCCCCTCCGCGCTCTGCTTCCTGTTTGACCTCATCTCCACAGCCCAGGCAACAGAAGAACCCTAGAAAGAAAACTACCTGCACAGAGGAATTTCTGCACATAAAGACACAAAAGAGGATATTGCACCTTTTATATCTTTCAGGAGATTCAAAGGACCCAGTCTTGGATTACTAAAATTACTAAAACCTGGTTTATATCACTAGCTTCACAATAAGGGGGGAAAAAAGTATTAAATTTCACAGCATTCCAAACTAAACTATGTTGCCGGTAATGCCTTATTCCCATCCACAACACAGACACGTGTGTTACCCTGTGGCTAAGTATCTCAGTGTGTCTCAACACAGCCCCGGTAAGTTGTTCTGCAAACTTTCATTCGCCCAAAACAGATTTCTGTGTGAAAATTTGCAAGGATCTGAGTCTTTTCCTTTCATTCCCCATTTTTTAAAGATAACACAAAAGCTGCCAACATATCTATGCTTGACACCTGCGTGTTAGAATTCAGAAAGAGAAGAGCGACAAAGTTCACAACACGTGGGGAAAGAATCTCATTCAAAAATAGTCCTCTGTGGATGCAGAATGATCTGCAATTTGTAAGAGCTCCTTGTCTCTAACCATACTCAGGAAATAATTCCTCCAGGATGAGAAGCTTTGCCTGAATTGGAAACAAATGATTCACTTCAGAGAGGTGACAAGTCCCTTTGACAACTCCCAATGGAATTCTTTCCTACAAACACACATCAAGATAACAAAAGATAATGCTTCAGGTTTTTTTATCCATGGTCCTTTCAGAGAAAAAAAATAAATAAACAAAACTGTAGAAACAGAAGGTAACCACTGAGCACAAGCACTAGTTAAATTTTCACTCTTAATCAATTAACATCTGTATTGACCACCTTTGGAATATTGGTTTTAAAGAATTTAAATATTCAATTAATGAAGTAGAATCAAGAAAGTTAGCAAAAAGGGAAGGTGTTGAAAGTATTGCTATGGGAATGAAGAGTAAGGCCACCATTTATTCTGTAACTCTGAATCAGAATTAAAACCTAGAAAAGGAAATACAGGATAGGAAGCTATAGTCCATAAACAGGCCAGACGAATCAGAACACAAGCAGGTGAGGAAAGACGGGGCGGGCGGGGCACAGTGAACCCAACACCCAGGAAAGAAGCAAACCCCAAAGATGAGGCATGAAGTTCTGCCAGGAAAAAAAATAACTAAGAAATAAACATAAAACAGACTTCCAACGGATGGCTCTGTGCTCCTGAGCAATCGACAGGAACATTGTTCAGCTAGTGAAACGACATGGAAATAAAAGTTAATGTGTGCAGAAATTCAAAAAGAAAAACAATGCAAGAATCTAATCACTTCACAATTTAGAGAGGATAAAAGAGAAGACACGAAAGACTGAAGGGGAAGCTAAATGGCCTCCGAAGCCTTTATCCTTCTTGGATTTCCACTGAATTTCTTTTCAAAAACAAAGGGAAATGTTGTGTCTAACTGTCAGACTACAGGAAGAGGCGAGGAGCCTCGGGAGCAGAGATGATTTCACGTCTGCAGGGGACAAACCTGTGTTGTGAAAAATGAAACGCAGAAGTCACGATCATTTGTCACCAGTCCTGGGGAGCGCTGTGTGATCTCCGCATCTGGAACCTTCATCAGCACACCAGCGTGGAGCTCACTTTTGGCCACCTTTCACTGCTTAAGGTCACAATACATCGACAACACTTAGGTCTGTGAAACTTCAAAAAGCATCTCTGAAAGTCAGCATCTTCAAGATTAAAATGCCCTGGTATGACTGGGATTTTCAAGATCAAAATAATCTCTGATTAGAATTCCTTAACTTTTTTTTTTCAATAGAATTCCTTAATGTTTTTACTAGGACATTGGAGTTCTACCTCGCGGTGGGTTCGTTTTGACCTGTCTATATGCACATGGACGACAATTTGTTCCATTTCATCCCAGGACTTCCTCTCCCCATCCCCTCCTCCCTCCCCCTGCCCCCCTCATCTCTTACAGTCTTCCTTCTGTCCATCGGGTTTTTTTCTAATTGGTGCTTTATCGACATCCATATAGATGAGATTCTCTGTGAATATGTTCATATTCACACACAGCATATTTGGGTCGATTTCACTCTGCAGTTCCTGCCTTTTCCCGTCCCTCTTCTCTCCCTCTCAAGTCTCCTCCGCATTCCACTGGTCGTCTCCCCTTTCCCCCTTATTTGCTCTAGTTTCTTCTGCATATGACAGAAAACATTCAACCCTTGATTTCCTGGGCCTGTCTTATTTCACTGAGCATGACGTTCTCCATTGTATCCACTTACCAGCACATACCATAATTTAATTTTTTAATGGCTGAGCAAAACTCCATTGTGAACACAGCCCACATTTCTTTATCCATTCATCTGTTGATGGGCATCTGGACTGGTCCACAACTTGACTATTGTGAAATGGGCTGCTATAAACATTGACGTGCTTGTATCGCTACAGTGTGCTGGTTTTAGTTCTTCTGGATACACACCAAGGACTGGAACAGCTGAGTAATAAGATGGCTGTGTTCCTGGTCTTCTGAGGAATCTCCATCCTGCCTTTGAAAGTGATAGTACTAATTTGCAGCTGATCAACAATGTGTATCTTTTCACCCACATCCTCCCCAGGATTTGTTATTATTTGTATTCTTGATGATTGCCATTCTGACTGGAGTGAGATGAAATCTCAAGGTTGTTTTGATTTGTATTTCCCCTGATTGCTAGGAATGATGAAATTTTTTTTCATTTATTTGTTGGCCATTTGTATTTCTTCTTTTGAGAAATATCTGGGTCTTTTGCCCATTTATTGATTTTTTTTATTCCTTTCTTTTTTTGGTGTTAAGCCCTTTGGGTTCTTTATATATTATGGACATTCCCCAACAGAGGAGTAGCTGACAAAGATCTTCTCCCATTCCCCAGCCTCCCTCTTCACACCTTTAATTGTTTGTTGGGCAGAAGCCTTTTAATTTGATGTCTGGCTAGAATTTTTGAGCGGCTCCCAACATCTCATTAAAATACCTGTAAGATGTCTATTAAAACTAAAATACTTTGAACAAACTAAGATTCATGGTTGGTCAGCATGTAGCTTTAATATAGAAGACACTGCTGCTCAGAAAAGGGGAACTCTGAGAAGAATCAGAATGTATTCACTCGCATGTGTAAGAATCCACGCAAGTCACCAGCCGGGGTAGGACAGGTGAGCCCTGGGTGGTCACAGCCTCTCCGTCCTCTTCTGGAGAAGCATGTTGCAGGGCAAACTGCTTCTTGAGGAGTGTCAGAAGCACCAGGCTCAGGAGTCGGCAGTCGCAGTTATAGAGGCCTGGCCTAAAGCAAAAGCCAGAGATCTCAGCCAAGATTTATGAATCAAGTTGTTTAGGGCACCTTTTAAAAATCAGATTAAGAAATTGCCAACCACATAAACAGCCATCTCAAGGGAACAATTAAATAAATCATGGCCTGGCCATGTGATTACTTGTAAAAACTGTGTTTGGAGAAAATTTAACAACTTGGGGACATGTCATAATACAATATCAAGTGATAAAAAGCAGAATATAAAATTTATTTACAATCTGACCAAATTATGTTGAAGTCAAACACACACACACACACACACACACACACACACACACACACAATACTGAAAGTCAATAAAAAAAAGTTAATAGTGGTTCCCTGAGTGATAGCAACACAATGATGCTATTAGAATTTCTCTGCACTGAGCATATGTCTCTTTTATAATAATAAAATAGTCTAAATATTGTTTAAATAAAAACAAGCACAGTGCCCATCACAAGGCTCAGAACGGCATTGACTTTGCCTAAAACTATTGCATATTCCTATATTGACAGAGACACATTCACACTCTCTTCTGAACAGCAGATAAAATAATATATGCCTCTGTGATGAGATGGGATTAAATAAAATAATGTATCTTAAATGACACACCCAACTCTACCACAAAGTAGCTATGAATAACAACGAGCCGGATCTGAACATGTGCAATGAAACTAGCCAGTGTCTATCAAAAAAATTCCATGCTACCATAAAAAGGATGAAATCATGCTCTTTGCAGCAACATAGATGAGCTTGCAGGACATTATGTGAAGTGAAATAAACCAGGCTCAGGAAGACAAGTCGCGCGTGCTCTCACTCATATGGAAGCCGGAAATGTTGATGTCTTAGAGTCACAGAGTGGAATGCTGGTTGGTTGCTAGGGCTGGGAAGGGTAGGAGAGAAATTGGATGATGGGTGCAAAAATATAACAGGGAACGTAGAACAAGTTCTAATGTGCCGAGGCAGATGAAAATAGCTTAGAGCGATTTATCAAACACTTTACAGTAGCTAGAAGAGAGGATTATGAATGCTCCCAACACAAAGAAATAAGCATTGGAGGTGCCGGAAATGTGATTCCCCTGAGTGATGATCATACACTGCCCACCTATAGTGAAATACTGCACCGTATCCCATATATGTGTACAATTGTATTAATTAAAAGTAAAATTTGGAAAGGCTCATTCCAGATTAGCATTTCAACCGCTGCTTTCCCACATATATGGGACTATCGCAAGCACACTGTTGGTTTTCAGCCCCTTGCACCATGTGGGACGTCTGTCCAAAAGCAGGCAATGCCTCTCCCGTGGCTGGAGCCAGCTGGCATGGAAGGAGTTGAAGAGATGCTTCATCATGGTGGCAGAAACACCAGCAGCAAGACGCACAGAGATGAAAATAATGGAAGACCTAATACAAGAATAAACGATCCAGCACCTCATTCTATAGCAGATTTTCACATCAGTGCCCAGGAATAAATTTAGAGCATATCGTTAAAACTGTGTTTTCACATCCCACAAGGACATAGACTAGATTACCCCCAGAGAAAAGCATCAATGTGTCAAACACACAATATAGGTGGCCTAAGGCAATAAGAAATAGGCTTTCATTCCATTCCATTATATTTCCTCTGAACTGCGTTTCTCCTTTCTGTGTTCTGTGATCATTGTGGGCTGGTTATTCATGGCCAGGATGCTACTCAGCCTTTTCAGATTTATTCATCATTATCTCCAAATAAAAGAGTTAAATTTTATGCAGCCATACAGGAAAAAAAAGCCAAAGATCTTGTAGGGTGTTTTATAAAGTAAATTATTATCATCCATCCAGAAAAAGCAACATGATAGAATATTTCAATTTTGTCATTGAAAGCCTTCAACAAAGGTAGGTAATACTGAGTATGTAGGTGTTTAATATTTTAATGCAGAAAGATGTTAAATAAATGTTTACAGATGCTTACTTCAAATTCAAAATCAGATGGGAAGCCAAAACATGAAGACAGAGGGATCTAGAATATTTTTAAAAATTTAAAGTTGGCTGAGGATCAAAATTAGACCAGATTTCAGGCTCTGCTTTGAGATACAAAAAGAAACGTTGGAAAAAGGCTGAAAGAACCAGCCGTGATGTCCGTGACCCCACGGGCAGGCCCCCTGCCCAGGGCAGCTCTGAATCCCCAAGCCACTTGGCCAGATGGGTTTCATAATCCCCCCAGCGTTGTGATCCAGATCCATGTCCCCCTCCAGCCCGTGTGTCCCCAGGACACATCTGTGCACCAAAGACCCAGTCAGGAGAGTGAGGCAGGAGGTGAGTGAGGCCGAGAGCGAGTGAGGCCATGGGTCCCCACCACTGCCTGTGTGTGGGCGAGTCTGGGTTTTCTATCTGTCTTGGACAACCCTACGCACTGCAGGGGTGACTCAGATCAAAGGCCACTCCCTGTCTGTAAGTTCAGACAGCAGCCGGGAAGTGGTGCCCTGGGTTGGGTTGACATGCAGGCTGTGGACAGGCTAAGGCCCACGGTGGCTTCATGCCTGACTCCCGTGAAGCTGACCCTGGTGAGGAGCCTGCAGAATCCGCTCTTGGTTTCCTCGTGCTCCTCTCGGTCCTTCACCGAAGGCTCGTCCTCTAATCACCTGCTGAGGTTGGCAAGCCTCCGACTCCGGCCTCCGACTCCGGCCTCCGCCCTCTTCCCTCCTCACTTCCCTCTCCCTGTCGTGGCCCCCAGCACCACCCCCACACCTGGGGCCAATTCACTTCCCCAGCCACAGCCTCTCCACAGCCTCACTGAGTGCACCCAGCTGGTGACCCTACAGAGCCACTGAAGTTTCTGGAAGTCGTCTACAACTTACATTTGAGCCTGTTATGCCCTCCTCTGATCCTGCTTTGTCCGTCTATCTTCCCAGCTTGGCCGGTGACACATCGCCTACTGCACTGCCCCAGGTCTAGGGGTCTTCCTGCATTGCCCTCTTTACGCCTTGCCCCTAGCACACCACATCCTGCCAGCTGGGCCTGGAGACCATATCCTGGGCCCACTCTCCTGCTTCCTGCTCCACCTGAGCTCTCCAGGTTTTTCCCCAAACAGAGCACCACACCCGCTGCTGAGCCTCCTGTCTCTCCTCTGCGGTTCACCAGGCACGTCCGAGCTCCGTGCCCCCGTTTCCTCAGCTACAAGACGGGAAAGGTCCCGCCCTCTCTCACGGAGCTGTTGAAGGGCTGAAGCAAGGGAACAGTGGCACCTATGGAGCATGGCCTCACCCTGCCTGCGTGCCAGCCAGGGGGCACAGCCCAGGTCACATGACTCATCGGCATTTCCCTGGGCAGCCTTGCTCTCCTGCACCCCTGCTGTGGTCCTCAGCCACCTGACCCAGCACCTCTCCTCCTACCCCTTACCCTGCTCATCCTCCCTTCCCAGCCCACTCCTCTCCAGGCCTGGGTAGGTTTACTTTTCCTATGTCCTGGAATATCTTGACCCTCCTGATTTGTCACATGTGCCTGGCAAAACTATCACCTTGAAATTCAGCTCTCTACCAGCTGAATGCGGCTGTGAAAGAACAAGACATTCATTGATGGAACCCCCTTTAAGCCCTTGGCGGAGAGACCCGAGAGAGCCGTTAGCAAGGCCGGCCTGACAGACCGTGGAGCCCTGGTCTTCCTGCTTCCCTTCTCTCCATCTTTCTCCTTCCTCGCCGCCTTCCTCCCCAGCCCCAGCCCCAGGCCCCTCGTCCAGGTGATGACTGCCTTTCCACTTGATGGGGGAAGAGAAGCACGTGGCAAACTCCCACCCAGTCCGCCCACCGTGGCCAGCGGCTGTGTCCACACCTTCTGCCTCCCACCTGCTGGTCCTCCAGCGGCTTCTGACACATGCTCAAGTCCTACAGTCGCTGCTAGAGGGAAACCCGTGTCCCTGTGATGGCCCATCTCTCTGTGTCCCCCGGGCCCCTGGAGTAACTTAAGGGCCCCTTCACCCCCTGCATCATCAGCTTCCTGGCCTTCTCAAAGATTGTCCCCATCCGCATAGAGATGGCCGTCAGCCGTGTCATCTGAGGTGGAAAATAAGGTTGGCCCTTGCCACCCAGCAGCTACCCAGTTCTCTGCCCCTCTAAAGCAGTCCTCCTGGAACAACAAGACTTGGGTTAACCCCCCTTCTCGAATTATCTCCTAAAAACACTCCCCCAACCCGCTCCCCAGATCCCTCCACTGCCCTTGAGAGGCCCTGGTAACAGTCACGCAGCGCCTCGGTTTTGCAAGACCCGTGCTGAATCGCAGACCCCTAGGGGGCTTGGCTACAGCTGAGCACCCCTCCTCTCTGGAGCAAAGTGTCCCTGCTACCTCGCTGGCTGCCTCCCCATCCCTTCACCCTGGTGCACCCACATCAAGAGGACAGGAGAAGGGTCTTTCCTTCTTCCCTAATGATACCCATTCCCCTGACAGGTGCTACCACTTCCATAGCTTTAAAACCATCTGTGTCAGGGTTCCCCGAGAACTAGGACCAATAGGAGGGGTGTGTGTGTGTGTGTGTGTGTGTGTGTGTGTCTATGAATGTGTGTTGCATGTCTGAGTATATATACTACATATGTTTACATATATGCTATATATATGTGGACATGTGTATTTGTCTGCATATAGCCACAGTCAACTACTAATCTAGGTGTGTCTGTGAGAGTATTTTTTGTGTGGATGTGGTCAACATCTACAATCTGTCAAGTTTTGTAAAGAAATTACCCTTAATTATGTAGATGAGCCTCATGCAAACAATTGACACCTGAAGAGCAAATGTGAGGCTCCTCATGGAAGGAGGAATTCACCTCAAGCCTACAGCATAGATCCCTGCCTGAGACTCCATCCTGACGGCTCACCCCATGCATCGCAACCTGTTAGGCCCCACGTTTGCAGACCTGAGCCAACTCCTCAAAGTAAATCTCTTCATACACAATATACATAGGACATGCATCTCAGCAGGTCTCTGTAGATACACAGAGATGTTCTCAGCTGTACCTATATAGATCTGTGGAGGTACTTAGCCTATCATAGCCTACATGCATTCCTATACTGTAACCCAGCCACGTTGACACATAAAGTAACCACCGTGCCATCCACGTGCCATGACCCCTCAATATATTTAGTCTGAATCACTTTGAGTATTTGTTTTCCCATTCAATATTGTTGTGGGCCAAACTATATGTGCCTTGACCTGCAAACTCCATTTTACCCTGAGACTCCAATTCATGTAAGAAATGTTTCTCCCACGTGAAAACCCCTCCTCTGTAACCCACCCCCTGCTAAGCACCCCCTGTTTGGCAGTGCTAGTGGATTAGAAGTCTTTCTTTTGTTCTTCTACAATGCACTATTAGGAAATGCTTTTATGAGATGTTCCCTTTTCAGTTTCTTTTTTCCTTGTGCAACGTACCCTGACCTGGGTCATCTTGACCAACATGGCTTTCAAAAAGTACGACATTCCCTTGTGGTTTTTGGCTATAAAAGATGTGCTCTAACCCCTGTTGGGGGTCAAAGGGTGCAGAGTCCACTTGGTCACCACCCCTTGGCCCCACTGGCAAATAAAGTTCCTTGCCCTGCTTCAAAACTGACCTGGTGAATTATTTCCGTTCTCGCCACACCAGCATCTCCACGTGAATACCCAACACAATTCCTAAAGCCGAGTGTTGGGACAGACTTCTTCCCCCTCTCTCTTGATGGCAAATCCATCCTACGGTCCTCCAGGACTGGAACCTCTGAACATCCATCGCTCCTTTCATTCGTACCCACAACCAAATCCTGTTGACTCTGCCTTCATCCCCACTCCACAGCCCACCTTTGTCCTGAGCACCACAACCTCTCGCCTAGATGGTCGCCATGGACACTGAAACTGCTTCCAGCCCTGCCCCCGAGGTCTGGTCTCAACCAGCACCCCGAGTGGCCCTTTAAATGTGGGACCTGAAGTCAGGTGTTCCTTCACACTGCACCAGACCTCAGCTGCCCCAGGAGCAAAAGCCACATGCTCAGCGGGCCCACCTGAACTTGCTCTGTCCCTTCCTGTCTGACCTCATCCTCACTCTGACCACCAGCTGTCCATGTGCCTGAAACACACCAGACACCTCTGCTCTAGAGCTTAGAGCCCCAAGTCTTTTCCTTGCCTGGGAAGCCTCCCCTCATCCCCGCGGGCTCACCTGCCTCCCTCACGGTTTCATCTGATGCCCATCCTCGGCAAGGCCTCCGGAGCCTGCTCTTCATCCTGCAGTGAGGCTTCCCAGTGCTCCTGACTGTCCTGCTACCCGCGTCCCTCTCGCCGGGACACCTGCTCCTTCCCTGAGTCGGTGCATGTATCTTCCAGGGCTCCCTCCCAGATGGGGTGGATGTGTCCCTGCTGTGCACCCTGTGTCTCCGGACACAGAACGGCACTCTGTGTGCGTCTGTGGTTGCATGAGCTGCTCTGTGGGCGAGTCTTCCTGAAGTTCCTACCTCTCATCGCTCTCGCACTAGCTGAGGTTCCACGGGGACAGCACCTAGGTCTCTTGTTCAGGTGCCTCCCACAGGCAGCCGCACAGGGTGGGCACTGAACATCTTTGCTGAGAGCCTCCTACCAATGGAGGACTTTGGAGCTGACACGGAGGCCCCTTCCCACGAGATGTAGGATCTCGTGGTCCTCGCCTCCCAGGAATCAGTGAACTGGGGTTTGTAGGTTTCTGGGAGATTTGAAATGAGCCCACCATTTTAACCCCACAGTCCCCACCCTACAAGAGCTCCCCACATACTCTGTCCCTCCCCTTTAAACCCACTGCTCATACCAAGCCGACTCCCCTGTGTGGGCCTCCTGGAGAGGAGGCTGGGAGGCCCCCACCCACATGAAGCCAGGACCTGCTGGGATGGATCTGGACATCGGAGCTGCAGACCTGCCCTGCCCGGGCATGACTCCAGAGGGCTCCTCTGCTGCTCCGTCTGCAGCCCCAGGACCTTGTCTTTCCCCCTGAAGAGCACATTCACGGGGGACTGAAAGTCATACATGGAGAATTCAAGCCTCCTCATCCGCGCCTTAACGTGGCTTGTAGGGGCAACAAGACTTTTCTTTCTTTCTAAAGCGGGAACTACATGCTGTATTATGCAGTGAAAAGATCGCTACTTAGGAAAAACCTCCTTTGGAAAAGGAGGGAGTGATCCTTATCTGGAAACTGATGGGGCAAAAGGACTCCCCTTTAACAATCAGCAATAAAAACCAGGACAGCGGGGAGGACGGAGGCTCGGGAGCCAGAGGGAGGCGAAGTCCTGCTGGCGTTGTCGGATGGCAGGCGTCTCTGGCCTGGGTCCTCTGTGGCTGCAGAGAGGACTTGCCCCCCACCGCCCGTCTTCACCAGGTCTCTGCAGCCCCACCGCCTTCCGAGGCTGCCTTGTGAATACTTCATTAACTTCTAAACGCAGACATTAAAAGGCGTGCGGGGCCTTCACCTGAGTGACTCAAAGAGCCATTACAACCTGCACCTCCTCTTCCTCGTCTGTCTCCCACTCAGGCATCTGGAAGGATTCCACCGTCACCCCTTGGCTATTCAGAAAGGCACTGATACAGGCCACACTGGGAAGGAGGCTTCTGACTGCATCTGCCAGGCCGGGCAGCTGGAGTCCCCTGCTGGGATGGTTCTGGACATCTGAGCTGCAGACCTGCTCTGCTCAGGTCTCCTCTGGGGACAGGGAGCCCCTAGGATGCCCCAGCCAGAGCCACCCTCCCAGGACCAGATGGCCTCTGGAGCCACGGCCTGCGCTCGGTGGTGGGCTGGTCCTCTCCACGCTCACTCCTCCAGGGAGGACCTGCCAAGCCTGGACTCCCCCGGCCACGGCCTCTTCCTTCAGGCCACACTGGACCTGTGTCGGCATGACTTCCTCCAGAGTGAGATCACGGGCCTTTTGAGTGAGTGAGATCATTTTTCTTTCTCTTTTTCTTTTTTTTTTTCCTCTTAGTGACTTCTAGTGCTTTAAAATATGAACAGTAAAGTGGTGTTCTCATGCCCAAAGACAAAACGATGTTATCAAACCTCCGCGAAGCCATGGCAGTCTCAGCTCGCAAGCTCATGTTTTAGAAGTCCCACACAGTCAATAAGCCAGTGAACACCAAGCATTTGAAACAGGAGCTCACTCGGCACCCAGATGCGGAGGAGCCCAGCCTCCAGAGCCATGCTGCCTGGATCCCAATCCCAGTTACAGTGCTGACCGGCTTTGTGACCTTAGGCAAGTGGCTAACACTCTCTGTGCTTCTCTTTTATCATCAGTACAATAAAGATGTCGCAGTGGCCAGGGCATTAGGATGCTGGGGCAGCAGGGTCAGGGGAGTCGATAAATGTGAGGAACACTGGATGGAATATTTTGGGGCACAAATGTATTTACTATGACCATTAATTCTTAATTTTCTGTCAATGAGTAGAACTCTGATTCCGAGTATCTATCCAATCAGGAGGGCAGGAAACTTACCTCTGGACAATGGTGTTCCTCCCCAGGCAGACTCCAGGCCACCATCTGCCCCACAGGACCTCACCAAGATCCCTTGGGCTCCCAGAGTTCCAGCACTGGCCACAGCCCCTGGGTCTTCCAGGACGCACCTGGTGGTCAACTCAGCACACACAGGGTCCCCAGCACCTGGCCTGGGCTGGAGTGTGCCCAGCACAGAGGGAGCAGGATCTCAGAGCAGGCGAAGGGGAAAGGATGGGTGGCCCATGTGCCACAAGGGTCCCCAAGTCCCCAGCCTGTCCCAAGAGGCCAACTAGAGCAGAAAGCTTCGGAGCTGACCTTATCAGGTGAACTTACACGAGGCAAACTGCATTCGCTCTTTCTGGCAGAATGAAATTTAATCTTGGCTAGAGGAACTTCAACCACATGGAAAGACGCTCAGATGATCTTATTCAATAAAAAACATCAGGGTATATACAGAATCAGGAATCAGGTCTCCATGGGTTTCCCCAGGACAGCTGTGACTCCGTCCCACAGACGAGGTGGCACCGTCTCACGGTCTGGGCAAGGGGGGCTGAGGTCCAGGAGCTGTGGCCGCCCTGCCTCTGAAGGCAGACAGGAGAGGAGGTCCTGAAACCTCCGGCTTCCGGCGGTGGCCTCCCTCCTTGCTCCTCCGTGGCTTGAGGCAGCGTTGCTGAGTTTTGCCTCCGATGTGTCTGGTCTGAATCTTGCTTTTCTCACAGGGTAACAGCTGGCCGAGATCCTGCCAAGTCACCTCCCCAGGCATTATTCCTAAAATCATGCATCATTTTCCTGTCTTTTTACATGCTTTGCAATGGGGACATTGGCCAGAAAGTCAACGGTGACCATCTTAAGACCTGTGGAGATGAGCCTCTCTTCTTTATGTTTTTTGCCAACCTAGGCTAGCACAGTCCCTGAGGGACAACAGCTGGTAATCAACATGTGCCCTTGAAGTGAAGCTGAGCGTTTTTCAAAAATCCCAACTCCAGCTCTAATGGTGTTGGTGCCCCACACCTGACCATATTCCTGCTGGGGAAGGACACTGATATGCAGGGCCTCGGGGGTGAAGTCCAACATTCTGTGTAACGTCCCAGCATGCAGCCGCCCCAGGGCAGTCTCTGCCTACAGTCAAGGAAGGAGGCTCAGAGGCGAGGCCTCGGCACACAGCTTAGTGGTCTGGCAGAGAGTTTGAACCCTGCCTTACTGCTGGCCCAAGGCCATGGCCCTCTACCATAGTGGGTTGTGTAAGTTCAGCACCTTCTCACTCACCAGGCTGCACCTTGTTTGTTCCCCAGCCCACACTGCAAAGCTTAGCCACCACTGCATACACACCAGAGGTGAAGTGTGCCAGACCAAGAAACAAGCACCCAGGGCCAGCAGTGCCAGCCACTCCGCAGAGCCCTGCGCTGATTCCCCGGCTTATTGAAGACCGGTGCCTTGGTTTTAGTGTTGGACACGTACACATGATCCAGTTTCCAAGACCAGAAACCAGAACTCACACAGGACTGGCAGCAGGCCATCAGGAGCAGGTTCGGGGGGAGCTGGGATTTGGGGCACTGCGTGGAGAGAGGACAGAGGTGTCCTATGCATCTCACTCTGGCTAAGATTCTCATGCAAGCCACCTGCTCTCAGAACCGGTCTCCTAGAGAAGATGTTTGACAGCCTTTGACAACAATCCTGTGGGAAAGCTCCACTGTAGCACGTTTCCCTTTAATTGTAAATTAGTGTGCTACTTAAATACCAGGGCTCCTAACAAAGTTACCAGGTACCACCACAAGAAGAAAGAGAGGTGAATTTCAAAGATGAGGAAGCGGGGTCTAGAATTTACCCTCCTTAAATAGTGCTGACCGGAATGTGGTCCTCAACCTGGGTGAATATTGTCACCCCCCTGATAGCTTTAAAAGTACTGATGCCTCCTTCTCTTCCAACAGGTTGATTTAATTGGCATAGAACACAGCTGAACACTGAGATTATATAAAGCTCTTCAAGTGATTTTAATGTGCTTTAAAAGTCAAAACCTACACCCCTAATAGATTCTAGGAAAAGGGATTAAAATTGCTAAAAATTAGAAGGGTCATTTGTAAGATAAGACAAAATAAGAATAACCTCCTTCACTCAGTAGCATGGCCATCTAATGATCTATCCCTGGACTTGCTTTTCAACCTTACCTTCCTTCCATCCTTTTTTCCTACAGCTGAAATATGCTTTCTTCACATAGAACATTATTTCTCTCCTCTTATTTTGCAAAGGCTTACTCTTTTTCCAGAAGCTTTTCCTAAAGGGCTCCTATTGTTCTTGGCAATTCTACCCAAGTGGCACATCTCAGTAAAGATTCCCTCATGATCATGCCTGGAGAGGACCCTCTACATTGCATCTAATTACTTCCTGGGGTGCAGGCTTCTGCACTTGACCTCAGCAAAGCCCAGATGCTGCCCTCTCCTCAGTGTCTGGACACCTCGTCCAGCGGCTGGCGCGTTGTAGCCAGCAGACACCTGGGGGAGGAAGTCCGCGAGCAGGACAGGGCTGGGAAGCCGTCACTCACCAGAGCGGGCGTTCAGAATGGTGCCCTGCCAGGCAGCTCGTCTAAGAGAACACGGGGTTTACACAAGACAGAGCTTGAAGAGGACATTATGGAAAGGAAAGGTGAGATAGAACTAGCTGCATTTCATGTGGTGTTATACATTTGTCTTCATATTTCCCTTTGTCCTTTTTTTTAAAAAAAAAACCAGAAAACACAAATGTATCTGAATGAACTTATTATTATTATTATTATTATTATTTTCATTACTATTTTTCCTGATAGAAATGGAACATACTTACTTTGGACAAGTGCTCTTACAGAAGAAATCCCGTCCTTCTGGGAGATTAAAATGCCCTGGCCAGGTGGCTGCCCTTGCCCATCAATCCTGCCAAGCTCCCCAGCCAAACAGCAGTGGCGCTTCAGAAATATCAGGGCCTGGTAATTTATCCCCGACTGTCTTCCTAGACAATTAAGGACCTAAAAACTCTGCAGGCTGAGCAGCCCTGGGGCTGCTCCTTTCCAACAGCTTTGCAAGGGACACTGGAAGAAGCCTCCAGAAACCAGCGAGTCAGGTAGAGAGGACCCAGACGGTGTCTGCACCCGAGCCACAGTGCCCAAGGCAGGCCAGCTTCTGCCATGCACAGCTCAGCTCTGTGAAGCGCAGTTCTCGTCCAGGGCTTCTGGCCATCCTGGGGCGCTCTGAATTAGGCTTTGCTGCAATTTGACGGCAATTTGACCAACAGTGCCTGAGTGGCAGATGCTTTATGCACAGTCTGCCTTCACAGGGCACTACCCAGGCCATTTAACAAAGGGGGGCTCCCAGCAGCCTACGGAGAGCTCTGGACAGTGCACAGGGTGGGCAGCAGAGTGGTGGGGTGGTCAGCGTTCAAGGAGAGCAAACAGCCACCTCGGGAGCTGCTGATATTGCAGATGATCTGAGAGGCCAGGAGGCTTGGCCGTGTCTTGCTGTAGGTCACGGAGAGCTGTGTGCGATTCTAGTCCAGGTGTGTGGGCTTGAAGTGCAGTTCCACGATACGTCCTCTAAATTGGTATTTGACTGTCCAAATGCACCCGTTGATCTTGGAACTTCGTTTGGCCCTTTGCCCTTTATGCTGGAGGATGACTGATGGGGGCCCCCCCAGGCCGGGCGCTACGGCTGGCCTCCCGCCAGACATGTCCATTGCCGTCACTCACGCAGCCCAAGGCCACCAGGTTTTTGTTTTGTTTTGCTTTTCGTCATGATTGGTATTTCTATTAGTGTATTATAATCATACACTGGTGCCCATTTCTCAAGAATTCTGACTTGAAAACCTGTCAAAGGGTCATTCACTTCAAGGCAGCTCCCGGAGAAAAGGGCTCTGCATAGACGTCCTCCAAGGAAGGAATCGGCTGTTTCAGTTTTACTCAAAAGTCAAACTGCTCATGCAAGGGGGCATCTGGGGCCTCTGAGGTCATTTTGCTTTGATGATTTGATGCTTTGTATGAGACACCTGGGGGGTTCGTTTTGAGATATTCGCAAATGTGCATGACAGAGTTTGCTCCCTGTCGGTCCCTGGACCACCTCTTTCCCTCATGGTCTCCCTCCCCAGGTCCTCTTCCTCGACCCGTGGGTCTTCCTTCTACTTTTTAAAAATATGTCTTTATTTACTTACTTACTTATTTTTCTGTGGTGCTGAGGAGGGAACGCAGTGCCTCACACATGCAAGGCAAGCGCCCTGCCACTCAGCCCCAGCCCCAGCCCCAGCCCCGACCGTTTTCAACCAGTGCATTATAGTCAGATATAAAATTGGGATTCACAGCAGCATCCCGTTCTTCAGCCGTCACTCACCAACTCTGGTGACCCTTATCTTTGACCTAAAGATCCTTGAGAGCTAATTCTTGGGGTTTAAAGAGATTCCAACAAGTAAATGAGAGCAGAAGGATTTCTATTAAGATCTTTGTCTCTTTAAAAAAAAAAATAGAAAAAAAAAGGAGGAGATAGAAAGCCAATGGGAAATATAATTGCAGTTCTCTTTGCTTTGCCTTTCATCTCATTTCCAAGGGAAACTTGAAGTCTTGTGTAGCATGTGGGTTGATTTCAGCTGAACAACAGTAAACTCATTAGAAGCTATTTGATGGGATATTTTAGAAAAGAATACAGAGTAGTGGTTGTAAGAGAAAAATGAGCATGCTTTATTCTAAGGCCGGAATGAATTTTCTGTTACATTTTCTTCATACTATAGAGACCAAATTCGGAGAAAAAGTGTGGTCTCAAATTCATGGCTGACCCCCTAACACACCAACAAGCACCGTGTGGAAACCAGGCCTGCATCTGTGCACGTGTCCTGTGCCCCGAGTCTCGCAGCCTCGTAATGACAATACCTGTCCCCCCAACTTAACTTTTACGGCACGTACAATTAGAATGGGCTGGCAAATACCTTCCCTTTCTCTACCTCCAGCCTCAGGTACCTTTCCCAGGAGCGCAGCTTCCGAGGTGTTCACACAAAGCATCGGATCATCCAGGCATTTGATAAAGGTCATGACATCCAAGCAAAGTGACCCAGAGGCCCCAGATGCCCCCTTGCATGAGCAGTTTGACTTTTGAGTAAAAATGAAACAGCGGATCCCTTCCTTGGAGGACGTCTATGCAGAGCCCTTTTCTCCGGGAGCTGCCTTGAAAGCAGTGACCCTTTGACAGGTTTTTAAGTCACTCTTGAGAAATGGGCACCAGTGAGAGAGCCTGTGACACAATGGGGACCACACCACACAACATGGAGCGTCTCAGTGGGACCAGCCCCTGTGCTTCACGGACCTTAGGGCAACACTAAGACAGGCTTCTAGTTTAAAAATAATCAAGAAAAAACAGTCACAGATTAAGCTACATCAGGGAGCCTCGCCCACACTCTGTGCCCTGGCACCTGGACGGATGGCACCATTGCTCCTTGCCTTGAACATCCCTGTGCTGTTCTCAGGGACTTGCTGCTCCTCCTGCCCTCGGTGACCCTGGCCGCCCTGAGCCAGGCAACCCACCTGCAGGGGTTCTCACAGGCTTTTTTCTGGCTTTTTTCACTGGTTTTTTCTCCGGCGCTCTACCAGTTAGCTTGTGGTAAGTTCTGCTGTGTAACAAACACGACCCAGATCCCAGGGCTGGCAACAACAGCCGAGTCCTCGCCCGCTGTGTGTGCCTCGCAGGCTGTTGTGCCCTGCTCCCTGGTTCTGGTTCCAGCCTCCAGGATGAAGAAGGGGCGTCCATCAGGAGGACACCACGCTCGCAGCAGACAAAAGGGCACAGAACAGGATGCTGGCCTGGGCTTCTGCTCAGGAGGACCACACAGGGCAGGCTCTCCCTCCATCGCCAAGGAAGTCACGGGTCCTGTCAGACAGGAGCAAGGGGTGGTGTGTGCCCCTCATGGAAGGATACAGGGCCTTGGAGGGAGGCAGCCAGCAGACAGGGCAGTGAGTGCTTTTATTAAACATCACAACCTACCATTCAGCTTTTGGTGGTCACTGTGTGAGAAAGCAGAGACTGTGGCTATTCCTCCAAAGATCAAGATTTGCTGAGCCAATAACACATTTCTACCCCGCTGCTCTGTTTCCGTGTCTTTTTGTATATTTCATAACTTTTCCTTTAAGTGAGAAAAACATGGAATTTTTGGAGACACTTCAGGTGTCAGCTGAATCAACCATGTCGTTACCAACCACACACATGAAGCAAAGTCACTGCTCCACTGAAGCAAGGTCACTGTGACAACCAGGCCCAAGTCTTCCTCTAACAGGCAGTATCAACCCAGTCACGGCTGGGTTAACAGCAGCACAAAACATGGTTCGTAAGGTGCATCTCAACTGCGTGTTTATTGAAATGTGAAAGAAAATATGTATTAAAGTCAAAGACAAATAGTCATTGTCTGAGAGTGCGTGTGTGTGTGTGTGTGTGTGTGTGTGTAAAATAAGATTTGCTGATTAACCCTTAAGTGCATCCCTGCTCCTCAGATTGTGGTCAGTTGGAGCTGGTTAGAAATGCAAAATCTCAGGTCTCAACCAAGTCCTGACTCAGAATATTAACAAGAACCACATCCTGTTAAAGTTAACTGAGTAGTATTCTCATAACTGCAAAGTGCATCACAGGAGAGAGAACACGTACACACCCACATGGATCAGGGTGTAATCACGACTCCTCTCTCCATGTCTCCCTGCAGACTGGAGCCCTGGTGTATTAGTCTATTTTCATTACTATAACACAATATGCAAAGCTGGGTACTTATAAAAAAAAAAAAAGAGGTTTATCTGAGTTATAGTTTTGGAGGCTGCAAGTTCAAGATCGGGAGGCCCCAGTGGTTCAGCCTCTGGTGGGGGCTTCCTGCTGGATGGCACCACAATGGTGGGAACACACTTGGGGGAGATGACAGGTGAGAGAGGAAGATGAAGACCAGGGAGGTCTTGCTCTTTCTATGACAACCAGCTAACCAGGTCCCATGGGAACTGCATCAATCCCTCTGAGGGCACACCCCGGGACCCAATTGCCTTCTCATCTTCCCACATCACCAGGCTGAGGACCAAGCATCCAACACGTGAACCTTTGTAGGACAACCACACCCCAGACACAGAGGCCAGAGGAAGGGCACCGGAGGGACACCATCCTGCAAGACGTGAGGTGACAGATGGAGCATGTGGCATGTGGCAGTCACCTGGGCTATTAGGCAGCTTCGCCTTTCTGCAGCGAACACCTGAGCCTCTCACCCCACAAGAGCCAAGGTTATCATGGCTCACCGTTTGGTGGCTTCAGTCCTGCTGCTTTGGGGCCTGTGTCAGGGAGGGCACGGTGAAGCACAGCTGCTCACGTCGATCATGGCCAGCACACAAAAGACCCCAGAGCCCCCTCAAGGGCACAAACACTGGACCCCCCCTTAAAGCTTCCACCCTCCCAATAGCACCAAGTGGGGGACCAAGGCTTCAACATGGGACCTGGGGACAGTCCAGATCCACACTGCAGCAGGAAGTCTTCAAAGGCACTGCGGCCTGGGCCCACCCTGGGAGATGCGTTTGTTTTGGGCACCATGTTTTCTAACACTTCTGCAGGTGGCTCTGCTGTGCAGCCTGGGCTGGGCTCCTGAGGTGCAGCGAGGCATGCAGAGGGCATGGAAGGCCATCTGTGGATGATGACCCAGGCCAGAGTGCAAAAGCCCCCCGTGAGCCTGAGAATCCTTTCCTTCACTCTCAGGGTCACTGTGTAAAGACCTTCTGATTCAGGAGGCTGGGAAGAAGGGATGCTTTGCCCAGGGGACAGAGCCACCAGGAATCAGGACTCTAGTAGCTTGTGATGGGCACCTTTGATGACTTGACTTAATTTGATCGCCAGTACATGTGTAAAAACCCAGTGACACCTGATGGGGGGACCCCGCAAACCCCAAGTCCACAGGCTTGCATCTGAAGTGTTTCTACTGGGCACGTCTTCTTTGCCTTTGGTGACTCATCCACCCATCCTGAGTCTCAATATGCTTCTCTGTTAAGTGGGCTTGAAAGTTGTACCTGCCACCTGCCACGGCTCCTGGGGTTCTGAGAATAACAAAGGCATTCCTTGGAATGGAACTTAGCAAGTGCTGCAGAGATGCAGGGTGTGCTAATTTTGCACATGATTTTATCATTGTTCTCATTTTGCTTTCTCTTTCTCTAAAGAGTTACTGGTGGCCTCCAAGAGAGAGATCCCCCTGCCTCATAGCATTTGAATGCAGGCACACACGCTAAAATCCAGAGTTTTCAAACTGGGCTTTTTAAGGCACTGAGTTTGACTAAATTTGGGTTTCACAGAGTATTTTTCAAAAACAAATAGGTTCTAGTTTTTTGACGAAGCAACTGATTTTTCCCCCACCCTCTACTTTTTGAGAAGATATTCAATTAAAACTTCATTTGCCTTCAACTTCCAAATTGTTTCCATCTTGTGGTGACGTCATATGATCCTATGTAACGAAAGGTTAAAATATCATTAGTCAAAATATTGCCATCAATCATAATATGTGGAATGATATTTAGCTGTGAAGGTATTATTATCATCACTTCTGATTTCATCTTAGAATTTTTTTGCTATGTGTATCTATCGGCTGCAGTTTGCTTGTGCAAATAATTCAACCAGTACAACATGAAAGAATGCCAACTAAGTGTACGTGCTCACACACACACACACACACTCATCTGTGGATGTCATGTTCCTGTGTATACTCAAGAGTGCACATGCCACTGTGGCAACTGTGGTGACGAGGTGGCGAACTCCTGCCATTCTATGACCCTCTAAGTTTGCCAGGGTCACAGATAGAGAATGAAGCCATCTGTTCTCTCTGCTAACCTATAAATACAACCTGGGGCTGATGACATGCTTGCTGGGGGAAGCAGACTTTCTTTATGTGTTTTAACTTTGAAACGTCTCGCCCGCCGTCAGCCAGGTTGCAAACACTGGCAACGATCACCCAGACTCTTGAAGTGGAAAAATCACTTGCACTGCAGCGACTGACAAGGGGCCTTTCATTCCAAAAGGCTATAAAATTCAGAAGTGGAAGTGAACGTGGGCAAGCCCATATTTCTGCACTCAGGTGTCAAAGCTACATCTCTGGGAAGTTCCCGAACGAGACGCCTGCCTGGTAACTTACGGGGAGACGTGGCAACAACCATTAATCTCACAGGGAAAGTAGCGTCTGTGACGGGAGAAGGTCTGGACGTGAATCTTGACTTCTACAGGGAGGGATGAAAAATCGGCTCACCGGGAGGAGCGGGACGAAGGCGGGCGTGTGATCGTTCTTCCCCCACCCAGTTCTGCTTTTTCTCTTTAAACGGGGCCCTCTTCCTGTCAAAGTGCTCATTTTCCCTCAAATCCAGGTGTGTGCTGCTGGACGTGAAGCCGATCCCATGACTCCGAGCTCAGAGTCCCGACCTCGCTGCTCTCCGGGTAGGAATGATCTAGTTGCCTGGCGTGGAACAGAGGCTTGGGCTTCCCTGGGGCCTGTTCAGAGACCAGCAGGGAGGCAAGCAGAGTCACCTCCAGACCCCGGGGACAGCTGCCAACACACCCAGCAGCGCAAAGACAGATGTGATGTGGCAGGACGAGGCTCCTCAGAATAAATGAGACACCCGTTTCCTTTGTGAGCCATCCTGGGAAAGGTGGACGTGGTACGCTCTAGCAATCAGAGGGGCATAAAATAAGGGAAGATAAAAGGAAAAAGAAAGTCATGTTAGAGAATTTTTGTTTTCAAAACAATTCAATCCTACCCCTGGTGTGGGGGATAATCTAAAAAGGTCCGTCTTTCAACTCAAGTAACAAAGAGAAAACCAAGCTTTGATCACTTCAAAGGAAACCAAATTCAGTAAGTGGGGGAACCTTGAGGACAGAGGAGGAGGAGAGCGGAGTTTGGGGGGGGTGGGAGGTGACCAGGCCAGAGGCCCCCCGAGTGCAGGGTGTCCAGGGTCAAGGCTGTCAGCAGGCACAAAGTCTGCAGGTGAGGAGCCCTTTGACCCCGCTGCAGGGGGCAGCAGACGGGGGCAATGGACAGGAAACAGGGGCAACCCCGGAAGCTGAGCAGAGTGCCCATCGGTCAGGGTCTGAAGGTTCTGAATTATCAGATTTCTGTGGGGAAAAAGCACAAAACACCAGGAGCCCTGCAAAGTGAGTCCCTGAGAAGTCCCACCACCCTGTGAGCAGAACATTCTGGAACAGGTTTCCAGATTCTGGGTCAGGGTCCAGACTCCAAGATCAGAACTGCCGCAGTCTGGCTGGGCACAAAATCACGAGCCACTCAAGCAGGAACACACTTTATTTTTGAAACTGCCGCCAATGCCCCGTACGCTCCCGGGAAGATTTCCGACTGACCCATGCGGTGTTCTCCTGGACCCCCACAGGAAGTCCCTCCTCCGGAATTCCCTCCTACCGCACTTCCCCAACCAATGGGAACTCTCCAGGAGTCCCCCCCCCCCCCAGGTGGACAGCGGGAGTCCAATATCCATATGAATGCAGATCTAAACCTAATCATATCATCTCAATGGCTTGCTGGCGTCACCTTTCAACCAAAAATGCCATGCATCATATTACTTGGCTGTGGCTCTTAGCACAGAACATGCTCTTTGGACCACATTCTAGAACCAAGCCTCAGATGTAAGTCTGAAGAACCCTGTGATCAGGAAGGCACAGAAAATTATAGACAAGGAGGCTAATCTAATGCCTGGTGTTAGTGCTTCTCTGCAGAATAAACTATTCAACCATCACACACACACACACACACACACACACACACACAGTCTGTCTCAAAGTCCTGAAAACACACACTGGTCTTGGGATTCAATGTGCAATTTGTAGTTGATTCTAGAATTGTGGCTTTAATTTGAAAGTAGTAAGAGAATTTCATGTTTATAAAAAGTGTTTGAATTTTAAGACGATTTAATTTCTCTTTATTTAAAAGAGCTGAGTAAGTTCTGAGGTTTTTAAAATGTGCTTGTTGGATTGTAAATGTGTCCTGTGAGGGATGTAAAGTGTTTTAAATTTCAAAAATACTTTTAAGATGCTTTCAGGGATTTAACTAGTTAACTAGTTAAGTTTGATTGTTTAGGTCAATCCCATTTGTTCAACTTCTGAATAAATCAAGAAAAGTGCAAGTAGTCATTCTTACTTTTATACTAAAAGTACTAAATTTATTAGTTTAAACAAATCAGTCATCTTAACAGTTAAAGAAAAACATAATTTTTTACTTTAAAAACTGAGCATTGATCTAAACAAAAATTATTCTAAGTACATGGTCTCAGTTTATACTAACATTTTTGGAAAAATGCCTTGAGTATTGTGTGTATGCCTTAGTGATCTCAGAAAGGTGCTACATTTTGCTTTGAAGCGTAAGTAAGGTATTTGCTCTTATTATTATTTTTTTTTAAAAGAGAGAGAATTTTTAATATTTATTTTCTAGTTATTGGTGGACACAACATCTTTGTTTGTAGGTGGTGCTGAGGATCGAATCCGGGCCGCACGCATGCCAGGCAAGCGCGCTACCGCTTGAGCCACATCCTCAGCCCCTTATTACTATTATTATTATTATTATTATTATTATTATTATTATTATTATTATCCATTTGAAGAGAGAAAAATTACCCTGATATTTCAGCTAAGTTTGGAGCCTCCAATGCATCAAATACAACTTTTTCCAGTACAATATTGACTTTGCTTCTGTCCAGTTTATGCTCACTAATAATGATATAATAATGACAGTTTAACATTTAGGTTTTTACAGCATGTCTGTTGACCTGTTTCATTGGTGTTTTCTTCTTAGCAACCAGCAGCAGTGTACACTCTGGCTTTCCATGTCAACTTGCAGCCTGCAGACAGGCGCTCTTTACCAACATCACCGTGGAGTGACCTTGGATGGGACATTGAAGACTCCTCCTTCTAGAAGGTGTTTCTCCCTTGAAGCTAGAGGGGAAGCAAGAGCTGAAAGCAGGAGAAGGGCTTAGCACTTACCTGGTACACACCGAGTCTCAACCTGCAAGGCTCGCTCTTCTCGGCTCCCAACATCAGCTTTGAACACATTCTTCCCCCAAGGGAAAAAAATGTAGCCAAGTTCAGGAACCGAGAGACTCTGGAGGATGTCAGGCAGCGTCTCCAGGACTCAGAAGATGCAGCTTCTGCAGGGATTCAGACATAACCTCCATTCCCTGGTCACAAGAGACCCATTTCAGGCAAAATGGAAGCAATTTTCTTGAGCAATGACTCAGCCCCTTTTTCATGTCCCACCCCCTGCCTTGATTTTTTGTGTTCCTCAGTCCCTCTTTTGCAAACCCCACCCTGCCTGAACATCCCTCAGAGGTGTGGTTCACAGTGCTTAGCCTGACACTTGGGCTCAGAGGACCACTGATGGGCTTCAGAGGGAGTCCTGGGACTTATATGACAAATTTGGGGTAAATGCAAATATTGTCATAATACAGGGAGAGGGTGCTGCTTCTCTCCTCTTCTCCAAGGGTCCCCAGGGTTGGAGAAGTGAAGAGCAACTACTCTCCAGCTCCCCCGACTGCCACTCACTGACCTCTGGTCATTGCCTTGGAAGCCTGTGAACTGGCTCTGCAGGGAGGTGCATGGATTAACCCCCGTGGAGAGGGCAGCAGCTGGCAGGGACCTTGGGATCACTCTCAGGATTACAACAGCCAGCCTGTCTATACAACATAGAAGACAATGACGTGGCTTCTCGGGCTTATTGATGATGATATTAACGGTGCTTTAAGCTTGCAGAGTGAGTGTCTCAACAGAGCAGAATAATACAACTGACGAGACCATGTGGAAGACGTGGTTTCTGGAGGGATGTGTCTGCAGTAGCCCCCCAATATTGGACGAAACTCCCTGACTCGCTGCTCACCCCACCCACTGGCCCCAGGCTCCTGCAGGGATGCAAGGACCTGGACCCAGTAATCACTCCCCATAGAAGGAACCTGAAGCTTCGGGCAGGAAGGGGATGCTTCCAAGACATGGCTGGACAAGGTCACAGTTCAGATGGACTCACGGTGCCTCTCCTGAGTGACATGGCCACCTCCCGCTTTTAGATCTGTCAGTCCTTGGAAAGAGGTCAGTCCTGGAGAACTGGGATGCTATTGATCTTCAAATCAAATGGAGACACCTAAGGGCCCTCTTCTGGGTGGATTCAGAGCTCCAACCTAAGGGGAACCGCCTTAGGAATGGCCCCTGGGTCCCTTAGAAATGTGGGATCTGAAAGCTTAAACAGGAAAACCTTACGCGGAGAATCGTTCCTTTCTACAGAACAACCAAGTCCCTCTGCCAGAGAAACCTCACTCCAGCTCCTCGCTAAGTGGCAGGCGCGGCCATCTGCTGGGAGGCCTCGGCTTTAAGTGAGTGGAACGGGAGTCATCCGCCTTCCAACTGCCACGTCCTCGTCACTCTTCCCACACATCGACCCCCACATCAGCCTGCAGACGGTTGCCCGCCCAGGCAAACCTGATGAGGACTGGCGGTGACAATGCCAGGTGTCACCAGGGCCACTGATGAGTTCACAACTCTTCTCTCCGCTACTGTAGGTGCTGTGTTTAGCTGAGCATTGAAATCTCTTTGAAACACTTCGCAAATTCTCTTTGTGAAATTTTGCTGAGGGTCTGGGGTGTGGCTCAGTGGTAGAGTGCTTGTCCAGCATGAGCCAGCCCTGGGTTCAACCCCCAGCACCAATAATACCCAGGGATGACACCATACCAAACCTTGTACACAAAGGGGCATAGCAGCGTTATTCACAATAGCGAAAGGAAGAATTGACCCCACACCAGACCGCTAGCAAATGGATGTTGATCAAAATGTGTATATCCATACAGTGGGTTATTATTTGGTAATGAAAAGTAAAAAAATACTAATTCATGTTACCACCTGAACAGACCTCAAAAACACAATGCTAGGTAAAATAGCCAGGCAGAATAGTCTACATATTATATAATTCAATTAGCATGAAATGCCTTAAAAAATAAAAGACATACCTGTAGAAAGAGCAGATGAGTGGTTTCCTTGAATTGAGAGAGGATTCATAGAATGAAGGTTGGTGGCAAACGGACACAGGAGATCTTTGAGGCCAGTGGAAATGTCCTCTATTTATATTATGGTGATAGTCACACAACACTGCCAATACACCAAAAACATTTCAGTGCTATATACTTAAAGCTCTTACCAAACAATCTACTAGACTTGCAAGGAAATGTTGTAGAAAGAACATTCACTTGAAAGTATAAGGTCTATGTCCTAGCCCCAATTATATGCACAATCAGCTGCATTACTGAAGGTAAGGCACGGACTTACCTGCCCTCGGACTGTTTTACTGCCCTCTCCCACAGAACCCAAGCTCTGGCTTGACTGACGGCTCACTTTCACTGGAGCAGATGCTACACCCTAACTCACGAGCCTGGGTCTCCTGTGCTGGTTCACTCCTGCTTGCTCAAAAGACAGAATGGAGTGTCTGCCCCAATACAAGTCAAGTGCAGGGCCACACGGGTAGTGAGGGAAAGGCATGCCCCCCACTGTCCGAGGGCTCGCCTCCTAAACCACATCCCACAGGCACAGAAAGAGATGCCCGCCATCACCCCTGAAGACCCAGGGAAGAACTGGGCTGGTCCCGCCTCTGCCTGCCAGCTTCTCAGCCAGACCCGTGCACACCAAGGTGTTTCTTCCCCTTCCTCCACATGGGCTCAGAGGGCTGCTTCACCCGCTTGGACACCAGCAGGGACGTGCAGCGAGAACCCAGAGCCATGGCCACTGCCCGACAGCTGTGCCACTCTCACCAGGGCCTGTTGGGCAGCAAAGGCAGACTGTGGCCCATATCACCCTTGGGCATTAAAACAACAACAAAACCAGGGGCCACCTGCACTCAAAATGTTGCCCAACCAAAACACAGACCTTTCCATTGAGAATCCCCTCCCCCTGGTGGTGAATGATGCCAACTGACTGAGCAAACCTCAGGGGCAGTCACAGGTCCCCATTCCTCTCACAAGGTCGTCTTCCAAGGAGAATTCTCTTCGCAAGCAGAGGAGAGTCAGCCAGGCTGTGTGACCAAGGAGATGAGCCAGGAGACAAAGCTGAGGGAGATCCTGACAGAGGGGCCACATGGCTGGCCACCAACACTCACCGCCACAGGCTGTTCCAGTAAGAACAGTGGACCAGGAGGAGGTGAGCTGCAGGGAGGAGACATCTAACTTTCGTTTACTGACACAATGGATCTGTGTCTTCTCCCTCCGTGTTGTCTTACTGATCCCCTGCAATAATGTGCACCTCTATCACCATATTACTAAATGGGGGGCATCATTCTCCCAATTAACCTTTAAGTCAAAAGAGAAGAAGACAAAGGAAGAAACATCTCCTGGCATAGTTTACAAAACTTGAAGGAAACCAAAGACTTGGTTTTGCCCAACGGTAAGTACTAAATGCTGAGGGCCCTCGCGGCTTCCAGACGTTTGTGAGCCCCCAGATGTTTGTTCCCAAGCACAGTTTCTTCTCAACGGCATTTTCAGGGTATGACAAAGTGCTAAGTGCTGACGCAGTACTTTAGCAGAAATGGGTTTGTTATTTTTTTAAAGATCATTTTGTTGTCATTAAAATTCAACAAGCATTTTTGAATAAACCTTCTGTCTGAAACAACAGATTTAGCAACATAGAAAAAGGCAGGCACCGAGCAGGTGAGTTTGTCCACACAGACACTTGGACACAGCCTTAGAAGAGACCTACCACTTCTTTCCTCTCAGACAGTCACTCCCGAGTATTCCCAGTATAGATCAGAAGTTCAGAACCAGGGGTGACTTTGTCCGCAAGGGCATTTGGCAATGGTGGGGACATCCTGTCCATACACCCAGCCTCTAGTGGGTGAGGCCAGGGGTGCTGTTCAAAGTCCTGCAATGCAGAGGACAGTCCCCACAGCAGAGCAGTCCAGCCCAGGTGTCAGTTGGGGGAGAGGTGGAGAACACCGCGTAGGCTGAGCGTCTTTTATCTGGTCCAGGTCATTTGAGGGGACCTGCCTTCTTCCTGTGCTGAGCCACAGCCAGGCAGGGCAGACAGTGCAAAGCAGAGTCCTCCCCACCAGGCTCTGTACTGGGGACTCTACCCTGGTGCTGTGGTTTGAGTGTGCTGCACAGGAGTTCATGGCGGGAGGCTTGGTCCCAGTGTGGAGGTAGTTCCCACAAGAGCAAGTTATTATAAAGGCTGAGCCTGGCCCCTGAATCTCTCTGGCTGAGTGATTTCTTCTGCACTTTCTTCCACCAGTGTGTCACCAATCACCATGAGGCCTCCTCAGAGGCCAAACACCTCGGGCTACCTGATCTTAGACTTTTAGCCTTCAAAACTGTGAGATAAGTGAACCTCTTTTCTTTATAAAGTACCTAGCCTCAGGTATTTTGCTATAATAACAGAAAACAGACCAACATAACTTGGCAAAAATGGGAACAGGAAAGGTGCTCCTGGCACAATCAAAAGCTAAGGAAGGGTTTTCTAGAAGATGTAAGTCTGCAATTGCTTTAGTCAGTTTTCTCACCACTGTGACTAAAGGACCTGATAAGAACAATTTTAGAGGAGGAAAGTTTATTTGGGGCTCATGTTTCAAAAGGTATCAATCCATAGATGACTGGCTTCATTTCTTGGGGCTCAGATGAGGCTGAACACCATGGTGGAGAGGGTGGTAGAGGGAAGTGGCTCATGTGATGATCAGGAAGCTGAAAGACATTTCATTCACCAGATACAAAATATATACTCCAAAGGCATGTTCCCAATGACCCACCTCCTCCAACCACACCCTACCTGCCTTTAGTTACCACTGAGTTAATCCTATCAGGGATTAATTCAGAGACTGGGTTAAAGCTCTCATAACCCAATCATTTCTCCTCTAAGCCTTCTTGCACTGTCTCGCACATGAGTTTTTGAGAGACATCTCACATCCAAACCATAACAGTAATGAAAGACAAGTATAAATTAGACAAACTAAGAAGGGCAGTATACTAATCTGTGTCATGTTACTACAACAAAACACCTGAGGCAACTTACTTTAGAGAGAAAAGTTTTATTTAGATCACAGTTTTGAAGGTTCAGAGGACTGAAACCTCCATTGACCCATCCTGGTGAGGGTGGTATATGAATTTAAAAAACACTTCAGTCCTGGACAATGCCACTACCAGATACAGCCACCAGGAGGCATGAAAGTCATGAGTCACACCATCAAGCTGGGTTTTGCTCACAACCTTACATGGGACTTCTCTCTGTCTTACTTCCACTTTCTTTCTCTCCTCTTTTTATTTTTATTCTTGATTCTCCTCTGCATGAAGCTTGAATCACACAAGAGGAGATGGTGGGGGGTTTCAGGAGGCTGGCGTGATGACGGATTTCACGTCACATTGAAGCACCTGGAGGAGGAGTGACAGATGGTTCAGGAGATGAGTGGACATCTGAGTGTGACTCACCTGAATGTGACGCCAAGGCAGGGTCAGTAGAGCACAGGCCGAGACAGAACCCACAGAACTCGATAGGACACTGCTGGCCTGCCACCAAATTCCTCTGCTTGGTCTCCCACGCGGGGCCAGAAACAGTGAACACAGAACTGCGACTGATGGCAATGGGGGCCCTCTAGCTCTCCCCACCCATGCCTTCTCCTGTTCCCTGCATAATTGGATTGAAAATGTGGGTGCAAAAATACACACCTGTGTGTGAGCCTTTGGTGACAGCGGTGGGTGGGGTGATATTAACCCCCTCCAAGTAGCACTGGGGCTCCTTGCTACTCTCAGTCCCATCACCAAGAAACCTGGGGACCCCCTAGTTATCAGGCACCATGGCCCTGCCCACAGACTGTGGCATGCGGACAACCGCTGGGTGCTGGATGAAGACCCTGCTTCCGGCTCAATTTCTCTCTCCTCCATTTGGCTGGGATTATGGCTGTCCAGAAAGTACACAGTCTTGGTGGACTTGGACCAAGTTTTAGTAACAGGAAGAGAAAAAGAGAAGGATATTCTTTTGAGTTGAATGGTGTCTCCTCCAAATTCATCCACTGAAATCCTAGCTCCCGGCACCTCAGAATATAAATTTATCTGGAGACAGGATCTTTCCGAAGAGATTGCATTTATATAAGGGGATTTTAAAGTAGCACCTCTCCGGTATGACCCGAATCCTGGTTCAAACAGGGAAGTTTCAGTGGGTAGAAGTAGAGAACATCATGCTAAGTGAGATAAGCCAGGCTTAGAAAGTCAAGGTCTGAATATAGGGGAGGGGGGAGAAGGGGAAAAAAGAAAATAGAAAGAAGATCAATAGAGTGAGAAAAGGTAATAAAGAGGGAAGAAGGGAAGGGGGAAGGAAGGCGTAGAAAACGACAGGGAAATGAAATCTACCAGATTATGCTCTGTCTATGTGTGAGCATACCACAGTGAACCATGTGTGTGCTGCTAACCAGCAGTAACAATGGCAGAAGGGAGACCCATGAAGCAGAGCAGGCAGGTTGGGGGAGGGAGGAGGACAGGAAAAGGGAAAGCTGTAAGGAATGAGATTGGTCAAACCGTCATGTGCATGTGTGAATTTCACTCTAAGGTATAATTATAACGTACCAATAAAAAAGGAAGTTGGGACACAGAGAGATGTGTAAGACAGGAGGAGGAGCCACAGGAAGATGAGCAATCTACAAGCCAAGAAGAGAGGCCGGGAGCAGATTTCTTTTTCTTACAGTCCTTAGAAAAAGCAAACCTGCCCATGCCCTGTCTTGGACTTTTAGCCTCCGAACTGCGAGGCAATACATTTCTGTTCATTAAACCACAGTCAGGGGTACTTTATTAGAGCATCCTAGCAAACTAATACACCACCCCTCATGAACCCCCTGGCCTTCTTCCTTCCTTGCTGGACTGGGGATGACAAGACCTGGAGCAGCCATCCTGGATCCAGAGGAGGAAGCAGATGCTGAGGTCGGCAGGGCCACAGCTCTATTGATGGAGCACATGTGAGACAGGTTAGGGCTGGGGATGTGGCTCAGTTGGTAGAGGGCTTGCCTTGAATGCACAAGGCCCTGGGTTCAATCCCCAGCACCACAAAAGAGAGAGAGAGAGAAAGAAATGCAGGTCTATTCTTTCTAAGCCACTTTGTTTGGGGGCTCTTTGTTACAGGAGCTTAGCCTATATCCTAACTGATACATGTTGCAAACAGGTCATAACTAGCTGTAAATTGACTCGTAGGTGACTTCCAAAGAATGCCCGACAATGTACTTCTATGGATACTCTTATCCTTATACATTCTACATCATCTGTGTATCCTGCCATATCCATCTCTCCCCCTAAACCTTCTATTTAGTTGCCCTGGTGAACTTGGTTTTCATTGTCAACCTCACTTGTCTTTTCATTTTCAGACCAAACAAAGCAACTCTTCCAAGATTCTTTTCTTCTTCTCCCCTCAGATCCAATATTCCCTTTTTTCACTCCAATCTGCTATTCAAGTTCAAAATGCTCCCCAGAACGCGAGCCTGCCATTGTGCAGCTGACTCATTACAGGTAAACTCAGCTGGCTCATTACAGGTAAAGCCCTTTTCCAAAACAGTCATCTATTTACTCGTGTGTCTTTGACTTGGACATACAGTCCCCTTTGAAATTAAAGGAACTTCCTGCAATAAAATACAGAGACAACAGGAGTTGGCTGGACATGTTTGGACTTTAAAAAATGTCAACATTAAAATAAAGATCCCTGGTTCATTGAAACCCATACACCTGACTTCTCTTAATCAACAGAAGTCAAAGGAAAAAGACCAAGGGGAAAGAACACCAAATGCTCCTGAATTCTATCTCTAAGGACAGTCCCTCGCGTGAGTCTTCCCTTGTCTAAGTCCCAGTATCTGGAGTGAAAACCCTGGACATCAAACACAGGTGGCTTCGGAGTTTTCTCTGCGACTGATTCCACTGTTTCTGAGCCTTTTTCTCATGCAGATATCCCATGCAAGTGCAAATAGGGGAGCATTCTACATTCCAGATCAAAATTAAAAATCAGTGAAGCATTCGTCTGCAAATGTAAACCAATCAGTCAGTCCTACATTCTTTTCTCCTCTAGTATAAAGGGCAACATGGAAACATCCGAACCATTCAACAATGACATAGCTTGCCTTCTCGGGACCCATTTTTACTTGCAACATTTTGGTCCCTCCGTGAACTAAACAGAAGACAAAATATGGAAAAGCCATATTTCTTTTCTGGCTCTGTCAGTGGAAGAGTGGACGACCTTGGGGGGAGACATCCTTTCTCTGACTTTGCTTCCTCATTTGCAAAACAGAGAAAGCAAAGTTCCACTAATTTAGTAATAAATTATCTCATTACCGAGTGTAAACACTGTGATTGTTTAGCATTTATTTCTGCAATCTGTCAGGACATTTTGAAATTTCTGCATGAAATATACAACTTAATGCACCGTTTCTCCTTTCTCGAACTCAGCGGGCCGGCGTGTTGGCGGAGCCCAGGCAGAATGGCGAACACATGGGCCGTGTAAATGAAATGCTATTTAATTTATTTTCAGATGGATAAAAGGAAATGTAATTAAGCTCCCTAAAAGCCTTCCAAATAGACTTCCCTTAAAGAAGGAGTGGTGGGAAGGGAGGTCATAACTGATCAAAGCAGTAAATCAGTTTCTGTGACACTTGACGATGGAGACCAGATTGGGGCATCCAGCAGAAAATCAAACGCAGTGTAAGCCGGAGACTTCCCAGAACGGGGAGGAAACACCAGAAATGCGGATCAGATGCTGGCCAGCGCCAAAGCCAAGACCCTGCAGGCCTGAGGTCTGGGGCTTGGGCTGGCGACTCCTCCCTCTTCTCCTCGGGCACAGGCTGTTAAATGTGTGTGTGTGTTTCCACTTAATGGTGGGAAGCCCAAATGTCAGTATAAAACATAAAAAGGAGGGGGCAAGAAAGCCTTGGATCTACACAGGCCTGCTCAGAGGGACGGCAGAGGGCCCGTGTCAGATCTCCACTGCAGAGTCCATATTGTTTGTTGAGCTCCGGTCACTGAAAAAAATGTCTTAATTGTTTAAAAGGACCCAAGTGGAACCAGGAAACTATAGATAAAAGTGCCTAACATCTCACATGCCTTTTTAGCTGATCATCAGGTTACATTTGCAAATGAGGAAACTCCACCCAATGAACATGTATGATATTTCTTTCAAAATCTCTACCCTTCAGGGCATTCAAACCGAAGCAAAAGTATATTCATGACTCAGGCCTCAGTGATTCCACCTGCTTTGAAGTGGGAAATGTCACCCTGTGAGGTCACCAATGCTCCTGGAAATCTACTAACCACATAAACGGCAGCATCGCCCTGTGCCCCACCGCATCAAAGACCCAGACACAGAGAGGAACCCTTCTTTGAACTGATTGTGGGGTTAACTCTCATGCATCAACAGAGATAAAGTCATCAAAGTGCAATTTCCTCTCTCAAGAATGATATGTCTTTATCATAAAAATCGTAGAGTAAAATCATGATTCTCCATGAAGCAGTGGCTAGCCCATGATCTGTGATTTACCAACAATCACACACTCACACGGCTCTGTTCTGCTATCCCCTTTTCCACATGATCAAATATTAATGTGCTGTTCTTACTGTAACACATTATTTTTGAAAAGATAGTATACAATATTAATCTGCCATGAAATGTGAGGATACACGATAATCAATTACAATTGATGTTTTCAGCTCATTGTCTTTCAAACAAAGATGGTCAAGACCTGAAACAATCTCTTGTTAAAATAAGGAGTTAATAACTGAAGTAAGCATGAAACAAAGACCAGGAATAGAATGGGATTAAAGCATAATATAAAAATCCCTTTAATAAAAACAGTCTTGAATCACAGATAAACACAAATTGAAAAATCCATCTTTTTTTCTGTAAACATGCCTCAGGATAGAGCCGTACGACAATTCATGGCAGATGCTTATCAGAAATAGTCAGAAATAATGTTTCTCATGGAGGAAGACTTCATTATTAGGTGATAAAAAGCAGCGTTACTAGAGACAAACCATCAAGGTCTCTTGGCCTATTTTGAAATGTCCTTGGTAATGGTACCCACCAGTATTCTAATAAGAATAGAGTTGGTGATTGATAGATTTTAATCGTAACTTTCTACCAATCTTGTCACAATTCTTGAAGTTTAAATTAAGATAGCCCCAAAAAAAGTTCTTAAATGAAATACGCCAAGATAGTAACAGTAGTTAATATAGAGTGAAAGTGATTAACGGCCACTTTTATCTTATTCTCTCCAGCATCCAAACTGTCTGCCATATGGTTAATTTTCTTAGTTAGTAAAATTTTAATATATTTGACTTTTTTTCCAAACTGACTAATATTTTCACTAGATAAATACAGCACTTCACTGCATCTATGTGAGCCAAAGTCTTCACTGAAATTATGAGGGATGCTAAAGTAAGCAGAATTTCACAAAAATTAACTTCAGGTCTACCTGTCAAAAGCAAACAGAACATGTCTCCTTTAAACTGGGAGTTTGCCTTAATATCAGTAAAAACACTCTCTTCCCCTAGTAAAAGACTCCCAACTAAAGAAGACATCAGGAAAATCGCCCCATTCGTAATAACCTCAAAAAATTAAATACTTGGTAATTTAATATAACCAAGAAGGTAAAAGAGCTCTACAATGAAAACTAGGACCCTGAAGAAGGAAACTGAAGAAGCCTCAGGAGTTGGAAAGCATCCCATGTTCTTGGACAGACAGAGTCAATGTGGTCAAGGTGGCCACACCACCAACAGCAATGGACAGATTCAGTGCAATCCCCATCAACAGACTAATGGCATCCTTCCCAGAATTAGGGAAAAAATTACTTAAATTCATTTGGAAGAATGAGGAATCTAGGATAGCCACAGGAATACTGAGCAAAAAAGAAGAAAGCAGGAGGCATCATGATACTTGATCTGAAATCATACCTCAGAGCTATAGTAACAAAAATAGCATGGGATTGGCATAAAAATAGACAAGAAGACCAATGAAAGAATAAAAGACACAGAGTCAAGTCCACAAACCCATAGCCATCCCATATTTGACAAAAGTACCAAAATGTACCTCAAATGGTGCTGGGAAAAACTGGGTAGCTGTGTAGAAAAATGAAATCAGATCTTTGTCTCTCCCTCTGCACAAAACTCAAATTGAAATGGATCAAAGACTTAGGAATTAGACCAGAAACTTCACAACTGCTAGTACAAAAACACAGGGTCGACACTCCGTCATATGGGGGTGAGCACTGACTTCCTTAACAAGACCCCCAAAGCACAAGAAATAAAGCCAAGGATCAATAAGTGGGATGCCATCCCACTAAAAAGCTTCTGCACAGCCAGGGAAATGAGTAAGAACTCAAAAAAGAGAGCAGAAGCTATAGTAACAAAAATAGCATGGGATTGGCATAAAAATAGACAAGAAGACCAATGAAAGAATAAAAGACACAGAGTCAAGTCCACAAACCCATAGCCATCTCTTGGCCAGTTCTTCCCCCAATGGGGAATGAATATCTAGAATATCCAAAGAACTCCAAAACCTTATACCAAAAAATCAAACAGCCTAATCAATAAATGGGCAAAAGAATGAAACAGAAACTACTCAAAAGAAGAAACACAAAGGCCAATAAATATATGAAAAATGTTCAACGTATCAGCTGTCAGGGAAATGCAAATCGAAACTACCCTAAGATTTTATCTCACTCCAGTCAGATTAGTGATGATCAAGATTACAAACAATAAATGCCGGTGAAGTTGTAGGGCAAAAGGTACACTTGTGCATTGTTGGTGGGACTGCAGAATTAGACCAGAAACTTCACGACTGCTATTGCTTTCTGGAGTGGTACATCCACTCCAGAAAGCAATATGGAGATTCCTCAAAAAACTAGGTCTGGAACCACCAGATGATCCAGCTATCCCACAGTTTGGTATTTTCCCCAAAGATCTAAACTCAGCCAGAGACACGGCCACATCAATGTTCATAGCAGCACAATTCACAATAGCTAAATTATGGAATGAACCCAGATGCCCATCAATAGACAGAAGGATTAAGAAACCATGTATATACATACAATGGAGTTCTACACAGCCATAGACAAGAATGAAATTACGGCATCTGCCAGTTAATGGATGGAAATGGAGAATATCATACTGAGGGAAAGAAGCCCAACTCAGAAACTCAAAGGTTCAATACGCAGAAGCTAGAGTAAACTAAAGGAAAGGAGGAGGGAGGGATAAGATAACAGAGAACCAATCAAATACAAATTCATAGTATTTGAAACAAAAGGAAGTCACGTAGAGGAGAGGAGGGAGGAAGTGGGGACAGGACAGAAGGGAAAGGAGGGATCATGACTGAGTCTGTTAGAATGAGCCCAGACACCATGCTCAACTGTAAAGCTCTAATAATAACACTGCAGACTCAAAGCAGCCATTATGATATCATGGGATACGGAGTAAGAGCGGACTTTACTTTTATTTTGTATATCCCTATTTCAAATTATTTTGCATTGCTTTCATTTCTGCATTTATTATTGAGAAAAAGAAACACTTTTCTGCCTTCTTGAAAAAGGCTTGCCTTTTAAATGAAAGTTCTCTACGAGACCCAAGTGCGTGCATATTTTTGTCTACACAGTAGGTACTGAACTAGGAAAAGCTTTGATACTCCTCAAACTGAGAAAAAGAAGTTTGTTTTTTTCCAAACTGACTGATATTTTACCGAATTTATCAACAAATGGGTTTCTCTTCTGGGGGCGATGGGAACGTTCAGAATTGGACAGAGGTGATGATTGCACAATCCTGTCCGTATGCTAGAAATCACCAGGCTTTATAGTAAAAGATGGAATTTTTATCATGTGTGAATTATACCTCAAAACAAAACAAACCCACAAGATACTGCAAAAGGGCATCAGATCCAGGCCTGAACTCTCCGAACCTGTTCCCCTGAAATCACTGCCCTTCCACCAGCCAGAAAGAAGAAGATGGGACAGCCAGCAGAGGCCACCCTGTCCCCAACACCTTCTCTCTCAAGCTGAGTTTTGTTTAACCAGACATTATTGTCCATGCACACATCTCTGACCATATCATGAGGAGGGTCCCAGTGAAGGGACACTCATGACAGGAAATGGGTCACTGGCTCAACGTTGCAGACTTGCAGGACCATCCTGCAGTGTGGTCCCCCCAAGACGTCCCCCACTCTTGGAACCCATATTGATGCCTGTGCCACCTACCTTTGGCTGCATCATTAACCATCACCAAATTTAGTGGCTCAAGACAGCCACCAGGTATGCGACTCAGGATTCTGCAGGCTAGCCCTCTTGGCTAAGACTCTTCCAGCTCAGCTGCAGTGGTCAGGTTGGCTGTCTGGGGTCACCAATGACCTGGCCAATCTGCCTCTTCATCCAGCAGGTGAGCCCAGGCTTTCTCATAGCCAGGCAGCAAGCGGAGCAGACAGGGTCCATGAGCCTGCACATTGGCCACATCATCCACATTTTCACAGTCACCTGGAGTCCAAGTCCAGCATGGACCCAAGGAGCAGAGAGATAAGCCCCACCTCTTCATTGGAGGGAGTGGAGTCGCAAGATGGGACCCAGGAGGGGAATTTCTGCAGTCACTTTTTGAAAATCACCTGCCACACAGTCCTCCTAGCTCAGACCCCACAATTTTAAACACAAAGAAATAAGCACTCAAGAGCTCTCAATCCGCAGAGCTCGCCCTCCCAGTGGGACCCAAGGAACAGAATGTTTTAATGACTTCAAAGCCATGTGTGATTGCAAGAGGAAGAGTTTCCACTGGAAAAAAACATCCGCAGGTGAACTGAAATGCATCTGCATCCCTCGTTCTGTGTCCCTGCCTGCTCTTCAGAGCCGTGGGCGGACACAGTCCATTCAACAGAAAGAGCCACAGTCCTTCCCTGGATGAGGTCGGCGGAGAGGTCTGGGGTGGTAAATGGAACCTTAAAGGCTTCTCAGAGGACTCCAAGCCCGGGGAGACGCTGGGTTTGCCATTCTTAAAGCAAAAGGCCATGTATGTGTTGAGTTCTTTGTGCTGCAAAGACACAATGATCTGGTCCCAGCGTGTGTTTCTTCAGATCCATTTTGTGTGGGTTAAGTTTATAGTGTGTGGGGGAAAGTCACTGACAGGGGGTGGGGGTGGGTTTGGGGGAAAGCAGTGTTCAAAATACAGAAGAATTGGGAAGAAGACCCCAAATACCTCTGCACATCTGAATCATGTAGTAAACTTCCTACAAGTGCTATTTCTTGGGCTCTACTGTCAGGCATTGTGATCCAATATATTTGGGTTCAATGCATAAACCTGAAATTTGAGCAAGCTTCCCAGCTGGTCTGGGCGAGTTAGGGTTTATTATGTAAGGAATGGGGTGATTGTGCTGCTCCATCTGGCTTCAGGGGATGTGCTGATAGACACTGAGTGTGAGATCCTGTAATCTAAGCTAATCACAGAAGGAAACACTCGAGGGTAGGCAAGCTTACATGCAGTGCATTTCTACCTTACTGACCAGGATCTGTCTCTCAATTTCTTGCCATCTACTGATCACTCATTAAAATCTAGTACTTCTATGTTACCTCACACAGCATATGAAAGGATTGCATGCACCTAATTACAAAGATCCCAAGAAGGGGTTACTTAAGCAAAACGAATAGAAATGCATTTGCTGCCATAGCATGAGGTAGAATTGGGCTCCGGCCATCACACTCTCATCCTGGGCATAAGACTGGGGAAGGGAAATAATAAAGCCAATAGACCCTCTCCCCTTTCAAGAAACTTGGGATTTACATGTGTTCCACTCACCTCCCACCGTCAGGTCTTAGGCAAGGAGGTCCCCAGAAAGAAAGATGGAAGCGTCAGCCTCTACTCTAGACCAACCACACAGGGGCGGAATTTCTATGCAAGGAGAAACATAAATTGCAAGAAAAAATCCCTTCTGTAACCAGGATATGTCACAAGTTTTATTTATAGCCCATTAAAAAATTATATGCATGAAAGTGTTCACTGTCAAATTATTCATAAGAAGAGTAAAAACACGAAAACACATTAATGGCCAACAATAGGAAACCACCAAGTCAACTGTGGGACATCCGTTTAATAAAATAATGTGGAATCACCAAAGAGGTTGTTTAACAAAATCAAACAGCTACTTTTAGCTTGAAATGGCGACACAGGGCCTCTTCCTCCTTCTCGCTTAAGTATCAAAGAAGCACAAACATAGCCCTGAAATCCAGCACCGAGAAGAAGCCAGTGCCTCAGTCCCAGGGAAAACAAGCACAGGTAGCACCAAGAGTTCCATATGACAAAGCCACCCAGGCTCCAGGTCTCTGCAAACTCAAACCCTGTAAAACAAATTTCCTCTAGAAAATACAAACAAAAGAAGCAAAGTAAGAAGGCATTTCTGTCCCCCCAACCTCAGTCCCAAGGCACTGAACTAATTCGCTCTCTGCTCACGGTCTCAGCCACCTACCTTCCAGGACTGGAGGTGAGGGATTCCCTTTCAGACCGACATTCTCGCGCTGTCCCCTCAGTACCGGCTCATATCTATGCAGAAACATAGATCTCAGGAAGAGGCGTGCCAGAAAGTCAGGGGAAAGAAAAGCCTGAGGAATCTTGGTGCTTCCCAACGGATGGCATGGAGACAGAACTCTGCTGGGTGTGCAGGCACGGATCATGTCTGCAGGAACTCATGACTTACCAACGTTCACAGCAGCTCAATTCACAACAGCTAAACTGTGGAACCAACCCAGATGCCCCTCAGTAGATGAGTGGATAGGGAAACTGTGGCATTTGCAGGTAAATGGATGGAGTTAGAGAATATCATGCTAAGCAAGCAAATCAATCCCCAAAAACCCAAGGCCAAATGTTCTCTCTGATAAGAGGATGCTGACCCATGATGGGGGAGGGGGGCGGGCATGGGGAAAATGGAGGAACTTTGGGGAAAGGAGAGGGAGAGGTGGGGAGGGGGCATGGGGGCAGGAAAGATTGTGGAATGAGATGGACGTCATTACCCTAGGTACGTACATGACTGCACTTAGGGTGCAACACGACATCGTGTACAACCAGAGAATTGAAAAGCCGTGCTGCAATTGTGTGCAATGAATCAAAATGTATTCTGCTGCCATATATACCTAATTAAAATTAATTAAGTAATTTTTAAAAAGAAAGAAAACAACACAGGAAGGATGGGGAGACCACAGCAGCACCCCTGCACCTGGAGCAGCGCCCGTTCCCACCCCAAGCTCAGGAAGGGATCCACTCACCCACCACAGGGCAGGGAGAAGGTTCCAGAGCACCCCTGGCCTTCGGTCTTCCCAGCCCTGCCTTGGAAGTGTGGTTTCTTCTCTTGGTGATAAGTACCAGTGAAATCACCCTTCCAATCTAGAAGGAAGAGTGGAGCAGCAGGACTTTCATCCGTCTCTGCTTACACAGATGGACATCAAGTTACCCTTGGGCACCCTCAGGAGAGCACAGGTGGGAGGCGATTTCAAGATACTGGGAGAGGATCCTCAAGGCAGGCACAAGCAGAGATGCTGGAACGCCACGTGATCATGCACAGGAGGTGGCTGAGTAGAACTGCAAAGAGATGGGATGTACTACCACAGGTGGAACAGCTCTGGAAGGATCCAGAAATTGATAACATTGTTGCCTTAGGGCAGGGAAGCCGAGATCCACAGAGGTTGGCATGGAGAGGGAAATCGTTCGATAGCGTATTATTTTGTACTTAGATAACCGTATCATGCATCCTTACTGAACTTTAATAAAAAGATACTTGAGGGCTGGGGATGTGGCTCAAGCGGTAGTGCTCACCTGGAATGTGTGCAGCCCGGGTTCGATCCTCAGCACCACATACAAACAAAGATGTTGTGTCTGCCGAAAACTAAGAAATAAATATTAAAATTCTCTCCCTCCCTCTCTTTCTCTCTCTCTCTCTCTCAAAAAAAAAAAAAGATACTTGAAACAACACCCTTTTTCTAGTTCTTCCCCCATTAATTTCTAGCTTTATGGTGGAGAGAAAGTCATTAGAATTGCCTCATGAATCAGTTTCTCGTGTATAAAATACAGGACTGCTACCTGTAATAAGAAAGTATAGAAAACAGGCCACCTAAAACCTGGGATTTGAAGGTCCTCACCAAGGAGGGACAGAACTTTCCAGCTGTCTCTACCATGGTCAGCCCCTACAAGGCTGCACCAGCACCTGCAATCACACTTGACTTTCCTCTGGAGCACCAACCTACCCAGGGAGCTCTGCTTATGTGAGTCCACTGTTCTTCTCTGCTTTCTCCTCATTTTCATCTGGGGACCCCCTCAATTGTCAATACGGCATTTTGACTTCCTGATGTCACATCCTTCTTTAGAAAAGACTTCCTTTACCCCTGCATTAGCACTTGTATTTTCTGTCCTCAGAAGATTTGTTTGCCTGCATAACATTTTATATGAGTTGTCATGTTTATATCTGTAAAATACATGTGATTTATGTGATGCATGTGTCCATCAACTCACGTTTTTACATAAAAATTTATCTGGAAATTTGTATCAATGTAATAGATTCACAATTATATAGTATTCTAATGGAACTCTGTAACATTCGACCAGTCCTCCAGAGATGGAATTAAAGTAATTTCCCCATTCTTTTGCTGTTAAAAATTGTGCTACAATAAATATGTTCAAATGTTATATGTCAAAAAAACTAAATTTAAAAAATGAATGTTTTATGTTACAGTAAAAAAAAAAAAAAGCCACAAAAGCTACAATCTTAAAATAAGATACATGGCGAGGACAAAGTGACCAGGGGTAGACACTAGGGGTCCTGCAGAAAGTAGACACGGTGGGTCCGAGTGGGCACAGCAGACCTCACAGAATGGAAGCCTTCCTTCCACCCCCAAAAGCACTGGGTTTGAAACACAGAGAAAGAACTGTGCAGGATTTATGTACAATAACCACAAAACATTCCTGAAAGAGCAAAAAGACAAGACTGGAATGATGAGAGAGTCTCCATCTGTCCGGACGAGGACTCGGTGATTGAAAGGACACACGTCTCCCCCTGTTGGTGGGAGTGTAAAATGCTACCACATATCCCGAAGGGAAGCAATTGGTAGTGAACTGTTTCTTTCTTTCGTTGTGGTCCCCTTAGGAATCCTTTTAAAACATTTTAGATATTTTTCCCTATTAGCAGCCTCCCATGAAGTTTGAACCTGCTGCAGAAACACTGAACGCCTCTTTGAATTTGAATCCCCTGTAGATGTTCGATGGGCATCTGTTTGAAGTCAGCATGTGCAGCCGTCTTACACCTGGAGCAAGCAGAGTTCTCCTCACCCACCCCACAAACTGCCAACAAGGGAAGCCTTTCCTCCTTGAGAACAATGGCACCCCAGTTGAAAATGTGTGCTAGATTAAAAGTCCAAACGGACGTTGTTTCCATATAGGGTTAGGAGAAAATAAAAGTCACAAGAGTGGTTCAAAGTGCCACTCACAGAGGGTGGGCAGGACTGAGAAGACCAAAGAGGATCGACAGACACCCAGAGACAAGCTGTCTGCAGAGCTGTTACCCCTCACAGTTACCCTGGAGAGGCCAGGGGAGGGTCACCTGGGCCTGGGAGACTACGCAGGCAGAGGAGCGCCCACCTGCAGGACTGACCATGCAGAGGGACAGCCACCTCCCAGCACCGAGCAGAGTGGGGAGGAAACACGGCGTCCTCACTCTCTTCCCCATCTGTCAGGCTCACCCAGACGCCACAGCTGGGAAGCTGACAGTTACTTGTGAACAGGGACAGATTCAGTCCAGGCTCAGGGCTGCCCAGTAGGCTCCACCGTGTCCTCTCCACCTGGCTTGGTCACCAAGGTTCTTAGGCCCTTCTCAACCAGGAACAGAGCTCTCTTCGCAGAACTGACCTGAAGGAAGAGCAACCGGCTGGGGTTCCATGAAGGTCTCACCTTCTGAATGGGGCCAACCACTCCCTCCCGGTGCCACTGAGCTCCATGTTCCAGCCCTTGCCTTTCCTAAACCTGGGAATCAGACCTAATGACTTGATCAAGTTTTCCAAAATGATCAAGTCGTAGGTACGAGGGAAGCTGTCTTCTACCTACTGCATCACGTTTTTCCAGAAGCAGAGTGGGTCTGGGCGTGGCAAGACACAGCTACCCAAATGGAAACCAAGTGGGCAGTGCTGGCCGCACCACAGAATAGGGGCTCCCAACCACAGGAATGGGAAGTTGTACTCCATGTGTGTATAGTATGTCAAAAATACGGTCTGCTGTCACAGAACATACTGTCAGAAGAACATATTAAAAACTAAAAAAGAAAATGTGCGTTCCCAAAGTCAGCTGTTCATCTGACTGAAGGGTTAGTGTATAAAAAGTCATAGAAAGAACTCAAAAAATCAACAATAAAAGAACATCTAATCCAATCCATAAATGGGCAAATGATCTGAACAGTCAACTATCCAAAACAGAAATAAAATGATCAATAAATATATGAAAAAAAATGTTGAACATCTTAGCCACCAGGGAAATTCAAATCAAAACTTCCTTGAGATCCCATCTTCTCCCAGTCAGAATGGCTATTACTCAAATAATAATAACAAATACTGGCAAGGATGAGGAGGAAAAGGAACCCTCCTACACTGTCGGAGGGAATGTAAATTAGGGTGGCCACCATGGGAAAAAGTATAGAACTAAAAGTAGACCTCCATATGATCCAGGCGTCCCAGAGGAAACGAAGTCAGCAACCCAAGGCCTACCTGCCTGCCCATGTTTACTGTGGCCCGCTGCACAACGGTCAAGATATAGAATCAGCTCAGGTGCCCATCAACAGATGAATGGATAAAAAGTATTCAGCCATAAATAGGAATGAAATCATGTCATTTACAGGAAAATAGATGGTATCATGTTAAGCAAAGTTAGCCTGACACGGAGAGACAAGCATCATGTTTTCTCTCATGTACGGAACAGGAAAGAGAAAAAAAAAAGTGACCCTAAAATAGAAAACAGAAGATGGACTATTAGGAAAGGAAAGTGGGGAGATGAGGAAGAGAGAGGAGGTCAGGAGAGTTAGTAAGAAGGACTGATCAGATCAAAGCATAGAATGTGCATGTTTGGAAATGTCACAGTGAAACCCAGTAATGTGCACAGTGGATATAATCAAATGATTATAAATTTTAAAAGACGTGGGCTTCCATTGACCTCTCACCTAATGATTTTCCACCCGATGGCTGAAGTTGTTCCAAACTGAGCCTGTCCTGCTGTAAAACAACAGTGCTGATCTTACCTTTCCCTTCCCTGACTGGCTGGCATTCTTCTATAAAGTGGAACTTGTCCTCGACAACTGAGAGTATTTGGTTACCCTAGAAAACAGTTCCTCCAGGACAGGAAAGATAAAAGATCAATTTCTCTCTCCTCTAATTTCAAATAAGAGGTCCATTAAATTGCTCCCTCGAGGAGCAATGGAATTTTTGGATCTTCTCTTTTGTAAACATTGCTGCAGATGCATGGTTTCACATAGTCTGTCTGTAGAAATCAACTAAAATCAGTGCTGTGTACCAGTGGGGTTCCAGCCAATGGGAGCAGCTGCAAATGTAATCCTGTGTCCTCTGACCCATCCATCTGATAAACCATCCTTGCTTTCTGGCACAGAGCAACCTGTTTAAGGCTCCTCTTACCCTTTTGTGACCTGAAATCAGCCATTGCTTCCAGAGCCAATATTTCCTCAGATGCTAACCATGTTAAAGGTCAAAATCTGGTGGCTAGATATGAATTTCTAAAATATTTTCTATTTAATTTTACCATGATGGTATTCAAAGGCTGAGATCATAGCAAGTGCTATATGGAAAATACAAAAGACATGTGTTTCTGCATATCTTAATATACATGATTTTAAATAATTCTCATATTACTAATAGAAAACCTACTTGTTTATAATTTTTACAATTCTTTTATCTTTAGATGAATTAAAGGTTTATATCCAATTCTATACATCAAAGTCACTGGAAATAAATCCTTTCTCTGTTGTTACCAATTTTGTGTATCTGCTTCAATATGCTTTAAAATGTAGTACCTGTATGATTCAAACGATAAAACAATGTAAAAAGGAAATGTCGAATAGATAACAATTTTATTGGTTTCTTATTTCTTCTTTCCATTTCTTTCTGTTAATATGTACATAAGAAATGAGAATATAATTTGCTTTCTCCTGCCCAATTTAGCACACTTCAAGTGCCTAGATAATAAATTTTTCACTTAATGTAGACTGGAGATAATACATTAAGTATAAGTCATTATAGTTACACATATAAAAAGTTTGCTTTTCTTTCAGGGTTCATGTTTCACTTTTGATATTTAAGGATATTTAAAAATAAACAATCAAGGGACACATTTTGGTCCTCCCCTTGCTCATGCTCCAGGCAGCATTTGGAGCTTGCCCCCTCCCTCCTTCTGGTGGTATTCTGTTCTCATTTGCATCATTTGCATGGAAACGCACTCTTGCCTGCTGCCCCCGGTTGTCAGTGCCCACTGAACCTGCCTCTTTTTCTCATCATCCCTTAATATGGATGTTCCTTAGGGCCTTCCATCTTCCCCCTGCCTCCTCCCTGGACTTAGTTTCCATCTATATGTTAATGACTCTCAGTTCCAGGGTGGTTCTTACTCTTGAGCTCCAGAAGGTAGGTCCATGACCATGACCTAATTCCTGAGCCACAGAAACCTATTTCCAAGTGTTGATGGGGTCTCCCTGCTTTCTGCCCAAAGGCCCAGTGCAGTCAGCATGCACAAGATTGAGTTCAACCTCTTGCCCCTCTTCCCCCGCCCTCGTCTAGCCTTCCGGTGTTACAATGGTGCCAAGCCAATGGCTCAGCATCAGGCTTCCCTTCTTCCATCCCCCTTCTCCCCTGACTCCAGGGCCCACGGATACCCAACGCTCTCGGTCTGTCTACCTAGGACACACTCATCCAGCACATCTACTTGTCCTGGACCAGCCCATCTCCTGGGTCAGGTGGTCATCTTCTCCTGTCTGGGCTTCTCCAACACCTCCGGCTTCTTGTTTCCATCTTCTCTGACTCAGTCTCCATACTATATTCAGAATAATTGTTCCAAATCAAACCTCAGCATTCCCCTGATGAAAATCCGACAACCTCTTCTTCTCACAACAAAGCCAAACTTTACTTACTTATATTCTAAACTAACTTACCGACGGATGAGCCTTGCGTGGTATTGTTCTTCACCAGTTCCCTCTACTAAATTCAGTTTTGCTAAACTTTCTTTTCATTTCTTGAATTCTGAATATTCGTTGGTGCCTTTATATTTTTACAAAGCTGTTTCTTCCACCTAGAATAACACTTTTCTCCATACCCTCCCAAGTGCTCAGATTCATTCTTTAGGTCTTAGCTCAATCATTACAACTGGGCCTGGGAATTATAGTATTGTGAGTAATTCATCCAAAGTACCAAGTGTGTGGTCTGACGTAGGGTAGGCTGTCAATAAATATTGCTTATTATCATTTGGGCAGTTCCTGGATAACAAGGCAATCTCTAAACTGAATTCATCTTTGGGATCAACTACTTTGCATTTGATTTAATTCATATATCTGTCCTTCTATACTTGAAAGTAGATACATGTAGTTTCCTAATGCAGAAATAAGTGCAAGATAACTAATTCTGAATGATATAGTTAGATTCCAGACCATTTCAAACAACTCTCCATTTTAATTAAATGTTGTTAATTATGCTTTTATCCTATATTTATATTCCCAAACTGCCTAAAAACAGAGAGATGGTGTATATATCAACTTCAATGTGATCATTCTTTAATAACAAACTCCAAAATAAGGGACAGCATTTTATTTCACTTGAGGTTGGTGGATAATGGTCTTATCATATAAACTTGATAGGAAAAACTTTCTCTGTAGGAACATACACTGTGAGACTGAGATTATAGCAAGTACTGTATCATGCAAACAGAGGAAATGTGTCCCTGCATAGAGTGAGTGATAATTAGCAATTGATAAAGAGCCTCAGCTGTGCCGAGAACTTGAAATAAATGGATTTCTGTTGAAAAGGAAGACAGTGAATTCAAGGCTATATACTGACTGCTAGGGAGAAAAATTACAGCAATGATTATTTAGCCAAAGGCTCAAATTTCCACAAAAGCTCTGAGTTGCAAATTTTGAATAATCAAAGACATTAAAATTTTAACCTCACTAGCTCTTATTTTATTCGTTCATACTTCCAATGGTTCTTAAAAAATAAAAAAAGACCAAAGTGAGTAACCTAGAAAGGAGATAAGGATTATGAAACAGGGAAGGACCCAGAGATAACATCCAGTTGTTCCTCTGAGACTACCTCATGATATTGAGACTTTCTATCAGCTATGCAACCATGGACAAGGACATTTGTTAAAATCTCCTCTTGATGACCAAACTAGTTGACTATGATTCTTGAAATTGGAATCCAGGTATCTCTCTCCCTCTGCTTTTGACTGAAGAATGAACAAGGCTCATCACTAATTTCTATCTCAGCTCCTCTGTGTTTCTACATGGCCTGCTAAGTCCAGCTGAGGATACAGAACTTGGGCCCAGAAGTGGCTAGGAACTGTCCCTTGAGATGTGGAATGGCGAGTCATAGTCAGTCCAATCAACCCAGACAACCTTGACCTCCTTCACAGATCAAGAGAGAGACATGAAGTGAACACATAAGTCAAAACTGGATGTAGTGCAGCACCAGAAAGAGGTGCTCCAGAGGAAACAGAGGACAGGAGGTACTTGAGCAGCAGGTGGGAGGCCACAGGGCCTTGGGGTGGACCACCTGCTGCTTTGGCTGTGTGGGGAAGCAGCTGATAAGGCTACTGGGCCTGCTCAGACTGACTGGATCATAGACAGACAGTAGGAAGACAGACAGGTGAAGACAGAAGGCATATAGGTAGAACACTATGGAGTCTTTGCACTGGAAGGGATCTTAAGTCTCCCCGCTGCCTTCAAAGGAAGAATCATTTCTCTGGCTTCCAACCAATAGGAAACCAACTTATTTCCTTCCTCCCCAAGAGCATTTTTTCATCATTATTCTCAGCACAAATGCGGAGAAGCAGGTGAGTCGCGCAGCTGTGAGGTCTGTCCTGAGGCTCCATTTACTCAGAGGGTCAGTCTTTCCAGAAAATTCTCAGGCACATGGGTCTTCATATTGTCTCCTGCTTGCATGTCTTTGGAAAACTCCAATTTTATCTTGTGATTGGTCAAAAACCACAAAGATGTCAACAAATCAATGGGAAAAGGTTATGAAAAGGCACAAAAAGAAGAAACACACTTTGTTATGAAGCACGATGTGATCATGTATAACTGCTGGAACCAGGAAATGCCTGTGACTGGCAGCATGGTGTGCTGGACTCTTCAGGAAGGCAACTTGGCAAAATTACCAATCACCTCAAACATCTTCCTTTCCATGGGTCCAGAAAATCAGGACAGAACTCTACTCATGAGGGATTGGTGAGAACATAAAACAAAGTCTTACACATGTTTTCCACAAGGTTCTGAGCAGAAGCAAAAAATCATGGTATATAAACTATGTTGTCATCTCACAAAAGCATGAAATTCAATAACCTTTAAGTTCAATAATGCTTTTTTCATATAAATTTAAAATATTATTATTCTGAATTGTATAATAGGCAAAATTATTAAGACTTTGTACAGCTAGATAAACATTCTAAAAACATAATGAGAGGTTATGTGAGCTGGGCCTACAATTCTGGTTTGTTTCGGTATGTGTGAGTTTTTTGGCAACTTTAGTTTAATACGCATATTTCATTTTTCCTAAAATCATAACATATTAGCTATAAAGAAAAGTGAGGCTTCTTACTAGATTAATTGCTTAGGTTTCTGTGTTATCTTAACGTTACCATCAACTCCTTGTCTTTTCTCTTCCAAGGCAAGATAATTCTTGCTCTTTAAGCTTTTCTTCTCAAGACTTTACCTACCAACTCCTTAATTATACTATAGCTCTTCTCTAACATGACCTCTAGTGCTTCTTTAAGCACTCTCCAGAGAAAATTCCAGCATATTAAAGAGTTTTTAGAATACCTTCATCACTACCTACCTATTTTTAAAGTCATTTCAGTTGAACTCTGACATTTTTGCAATGATGAAAAGAAACAGAGGCCAAGAAAAACCAGGAGCCCTCACTCAGAGCCGTCAGCACTGTGGCCTAATTGACTCTCTTGCTTGCACACCCTGTCACAGAGTCCAGCTCACCTCCAGCCTGAGTGGCTTCTCAGTCTCGGATCTGCAGCTCACAGTCGACTTATCTGTTGAACGTAAGAATAACCGAAAACATGCATGCCTCCAAATCTGCTCTCCATAGTTCTCAACAAAACAAATGAGCAGCATTTGCCCTCCTGCTTTTGCCAAGCATGTTCATGCCCGCCTCATTCACGTGCTGTAAAGGAGCAGCAATGAGGCGTAGCGGAACCCAGCAGGCAACTCATCTAAAAACACTAGTGCTTGTCTTGAAATATGACCTCAGACTCACCATAGAAAAATAGGTGGGCATTAATGTTTGGAAACTTTATGAACGGGATGAATCATGGATTGAAACTAAGGGCAAACCTCTCGAGAAAGCAGAAGGCTGAGCCACTCTGCGGACTCCCAATCCCTGTCAAAGTTCTCCCTGTAGCTACGGCATGGGGAAGAACAGCGATATATGAAAACTCGCTTCTCAACCGAAGCACTCTTTAAAGTAGACGGGTAATCATGGGATTCAAAGGTTGTCCCTTCAGGGACACACTGCGTACTCCCGAACAAAGAACAAAGTAAAGGGCCACACACCAACAAAGCAATTTATTCCATACAAGCTGGCCACTTTGAAGAGAGATTAATGAAAAATGAAAATGAAAGAGATCTGGTAAGCCAAAAGGTTGATAATAGGATTTGAAGGGCTTTACAAAATATATCTCAATGTTTTAAAATTCATCTTTTTCAACATTATTGCTAAAAAGTATCTTGGTTATATAAGATTCTCATTGTGAGTTATGAAAAGACCAAGTTAAGGTAAAATAACAAAAAGGGTTTAAAATAAAGAAAGATGATCTAAAGCTCATGGGTAAACACAAACTAAAACTGTTAGGTGACATATCTAAGAGAGAAGAAGAATATCTGGATGGTTCATTCTGCCAAACAGGCCAACTGATGATGGGCAAAACCACCTCCAATTATAAATATAGTTGAAGATAAATATGGTTGCCACATGTGAAATGCCCTTTGAGTAGGTTAAGAGTAGTTAAACATTGGCCATTGGAAACGGCTGACCCTATAAATTAACATAAGATGTATATACTTCCTCTGTGAGTGAGGCTTGTGTTTCTACAAGCCAATTCTTTTGTTATAGGTCAAAACTCCCCTAATAAGGAAGACCTTCAGGCATTAGTGTTGGCTCCCTCATACTTCAAGCAAGTCAAGTGGGACATTAGCACCTCCTGGGTCCTGGCAGGTAAATGCTGTGTTCCACATGGAGATGGCTCTGCACCCTAGCTACCTCCCCTCATCTCTGCCTGTTCACTTTTCAGGTCCCAGGCCCTGGCCCACAAGCATAAGTTCCCAGCCAGGGGAAAAGGGAAGCAAGCAGAGCACAGCCCAGTCTAAGCTCAGGAGCAGGAACCCCAGGGTTCAATGTGGCGCTTCCCCGCGAGTCCCTGACAGCCAGAGCTTCTGCACTGGGAATTCAGAGTCCCGGGATGCCAGTCTCAGAGGGTGGATCAGCACATGCAAGGTTCCTAGAACAAACAGTTCTGGGCACATAAAGAAACTTCAATAGATTCTAGCGATTGTGATTTCAACCTTGCATGAATGTTCACAATTCTAGAAAAGAAAAGCTGTGCACAAAGGAAAACAGATATAGAAAAATGCCCAGAGGGCAGATATTTATGCTAATATGTTCAAAGCTATGGATAAAAGTTTGTAGAATGAAAAAAAAAAAAAAGAAATTGAAGACCAAATACAGCAAAGCAACCACAGCAAATGCTTGCATTTGTCTAGTTTCATCCCGAGCAATTCCCCAGGGGTGTAGGCAATATCTCCCTCCCCTGCATTATAAAGACAACTATCAAAATTAATCTGCAGCCTTAGGGGTGGTGTTGACAGTTTCATCTCTATAAATGTTATTACTGTATTTTTTTTTAAAAAACCACAAACCTCTGCCCATCTCTCAGCCCAGGCTCCTGGAGAGTTCTGATGGGGAGAAGCACTTCTCATCGATAGAAATTCAATTTGCAGCACAAGTTAAGATGCAGTAAACTCCTCTCCCCCTTGCTCAACTGCTGCTTTCACAATCATAAAATGAGCCTAATGTTTAAATGTGAGAAAGCACTTAGAGTTTAATCATTGAAGATTAAGTCTCTTTCAGGAGGCCTGAGCTGCCCAGCAACAGGTTAAGAATCAATCGATTGTCCCCCTGTTCCTAGGGCCATGGCTGCAGCTTAGAAAAACATTTGTCCCCAGCTTTCTAATGCTTGTAAATGCCAAAGAAAATTAAAACTTGCCTCTTCCAAGGCAGCTGCAAGCTTCGAAGGGCAGCACACACGGCAGCACTTGCAGTGGTGCAAGGCAGAAGGGTGCACCTGGGAACATGTGAGGTTGTAGGGCCCAGGAGTGTGGCCACAGCACAGCCAGAGGGGCTCTCAGAAGCTCCCTTCACTGTGGCCAGGAGCCCCTCCACCCACACTCAGGTCAGGAGATGTGGCCTCACATGAGAAATGCTCCAAGCCGCCTGCTCGGCATTCACTTAGTGTCCTGTGGCTCAGACCCACTCACAGCTGGCACTCCATCCAGGAGAAATGTTTTTCTTTTGTGTCTGTGAATAAGACCAGAGAACACAGGCAAACGAAGGAAAGGAATAATTGCTTGCTGTCACCCATTCAACCTCTCACGGAGCCAATTTGGAAGAAAAGAATTCAACGCTACTTCCCAGCAGGATGTTGACAACGTGAATGACATCATATAGCCAAACCTCCTGGAGCTACCCACAAAGCCTGTAAAAGAGGACTGATGGCAAGTGAGGACACCCATGGTGCCCTCCTGACAGCCACTTGCTGCTGGTCCCTGTGCACGTCTCCCAGAGAGGACATGTGGAGGAAAGGACTGGCTTCAGGTCCCCCACGGGGCTCAGTGGAGCTGCAGCACTGGGCAGGAATCTTTCTTCACTCCGTTTCTTCATTACACCTAGATCCCAGGGTCTGGCATAATTATGCAGGAAAAGCCACTCAGTAGGAACCCAGTAAATGAGCCAAAACTGGGTCTGGAAGTAGTTCATCGTCAGAGCCCAGATACAGTCAGTCCTAGCTGTGTTATTTGGAGCTCCAACTTTAAATTCTGTCACCATCACCTTGGCCCCTTTATGGGCCCAGGGTTCACAGCTCTGACACTGGGGACATGGGGGCTGGATGATTCTTTATGGTGGGACTGTCTCATGTCATATAGGGGGATCAGCAGCACCCTTGGCCAACACTCATTAGATGCCAGTAGTAACCCTTCCAATCGCCCCCAAGCTATGGCAACCCAAAACACCCCCAGACAATGCCAGATGTCCTGGGGGAAGAACAAAGGGCAAAGGCTCCCCCGGGTGGAAACCAAAGAAGCACTGCTTTCCATGGTGGAATTGCAGGCGGTCTGGCTGAAAACCATTCCTTGCTGCCTATGGGTTGCATAATAAACCCATCAAAATGAGTGGAGTCAGGGGATTCCCTGTTCCTGATGGTTAATAATAATCTTTACATAAAGCAAATAGCCAAACCACCCCCATACCATGGACCTATATCTAGAGTCAGCCCTCAGCAAGCTCCATAGGCACAAGTGCAAAGTCCGACCAGAAGGAAGTGGCTGGCACTCAACAAGAAGAGCAAGACTTTGCCCATTTACACCAGTGGAAATCAGGGAAGTGTGCACAGGAAAATTCTAAAGGCATTATACTAAAAACAAGGAATACAATACCGGGTTGGCCCTAATATATTAATTGGGGTATATTGCAGATGGAGTATAGGGGTAGGGAGGATATAAGAATGAATCAGAAATTATTACCCTTGGTGCATATATGTCTCCTTGACCAGTGTGACCCTACATCCTGTACAACCAGAAGAACGAGAAGTCATACTCCAGTTATGTATGATGTGTCACAGTGCACTCTACTGTCGTGTATAACTAATTGGAACAAACAAAAAAACAAAGAGACACCAGGATACAAAGAAAATCCAAGGCACTTGGTAAAGATTTCAGAAGCATCACACCTTAGTAATATGGCTAAACTATTCTTATCACAATAGTCTCCTAGACCCACTCCAGATTAAAGACAAGCCATAAAGGGTTTGAGCTAATATCTAATAACTTAATTTTCTATCAGAACAAAGCCCTAGATTTTTCCAAAAAATAACAAAATCTGAACACTCAATAAGGTAACATTCTTAATGTCTAGAATCCATTCAAATTTACCAGCTTTCTGGTCCTCTTCCAGGGGGTGTCGAGAGGTACTTAGAAGGGTCTAATGTTTGACATTCCATCATTGGACTTTCCTGGGTCAAAGCCTCTGACATACCAAGGCTGCTGCAAACCCCTGGTAATAGAGCTGTTTCCCTTTGCAACAAAAAAGGATTGGGAAAGCACCAAAAGCCCCATTTTGGCATGTGCAGACTTCAAGGGATTCGTGCTGTGAAACCTAAAATTCTTTTTTTTTTTTTTTTCAAAGAGAGAGAGAATTTTTTAATATTTATTTTTTAGTTTTCAGTGGACACAACATCTTTTATTTTATTTTTATGTGGTGCTGAGGATTGAACCCAGCACCCCGCGCATGCCAGGTGAGCGCGCTACCGCTTGAGCCACATCCCCAGCCCGAAACCTAAAATTCTTATGAAACTTTTTGAAATGAAAAAAACACATTGGCTAGGTTTAAAAAATTTAAAAAAGACTTACTATGTCAATGTATCCAGATGGAAGCAGCTCTCACAGTTGGATGGATGGTTGGTTGATTAGCTGGTTGGATGGATGGATGGATGGATACGCGGATGGGTGGATGAATTTCCAACTCATGAAATACTACAGAGGATGAATCCAAAGGCTTGGGAAAATAGAAAGATTGGAATCTCACACACACACACACACACACACACACACACACACACACCACTATATCTACAAAGCCCCCAAAGACTTTCACTAATCCTCAAGAGCCACAGTGGCCGCTCTCTGTGGGCTGAGACAGGTGCTCTGGTGTCACTGAAGATCACAGGAGCCTAGAACAGCAGAGACCATGTAGTGGTGCTTCACTAGGAGACAGCAAGGGCATGTCTGTCAAGCAGGCAGCAGGAACAGAGAGGCAATCCAGGTGACTTGGCCCATTGGAATCTCCAGCTGTGGCTAAATGATCATGGAGTCCCTTGAAAACCAATGAAAGGATGGCCTCCTAGCCCTGAGCTCCATCACAGGAATGAACTCAGGTCTGGGGGACAGCATGGTGAGGTGGCCCTACCCAGCTCCCAAGCTAAGGACCTGCACCCGCCTGTAAGCCTTGACCCTTCCACGTCCCCTCCTCAGACCCTGGCCTCCTTCTCTGTTCCTTTCATGATGTATGTCCCGTATGAAATACTGTCTTCATCCACTTAGCAAATGCTTTTTATGCACTAGGTGCTGTTCTGGCTTTTGGTTAATGAAGAGAATAGAGATCCCTGCCTGCGAGCAACCTGTGTTCTGCCTGTCTGTTATGAAATCCTCCACAGGACTGGAAAGCCTCAGAGAGAAGTTACATGTTGTTGCAACATCTGAGATGTTGCTTGTCTTGTCCACTGCTCGGTGCCCAGCACCTGGAAAAGTACCTGACATGCAGTAGGTGCACAATAAATAGGTCTCGAGTGAAGAACTGCGCCAAATGCTTGCTACTGGGTAAGATGGTCTTTGTCCTTTCACGGTCTCTCTTTTCTCCAGTGTCTTTGCACCCCAGCCTTGCTTCCTTATCTGAGCACACTGCAGAGCAAGCCTCAGCTGTGTCGAGTCTCTCTGCCATGCCCATGGGTGGCATTCAGTGACATCTCTCACAAAGCAGTAGTTTCCCAGCCAGGAGGATGATCAGGATCACTTTGGGAAGGTTTGAGAAAGCACAGGTCCCCCAAATTTTGATTTTCTAGGTCTGAAATGGAGTCTAAGGATCTCTAAAATTGCCCAAGAAGCTTGTGTGCTCTGCTCTGCCCCACCCCTGCATCCCTGCCCCACCCTTCTACTTCCCCAGGAATACCGATGAAAATCCAAGTCAAAGAAGGCTCAAGAGCGTGTGGGAACTGGGAGATGGGAGAAGGGAATAGATTATACCTCTGAAACGTAGACACCTAATCTAAACATCCTGAGGAGCAGTCCACCCACCCTGTCAGTCAAGCCAGCTTCTACGCCACATTTTTAATCCCCAATACACAAAGAAAAAGCTGCAAGCTGTGCCTGCCACTGTGACAGTTAGGCATCAGTGATGTGCAGTGACACCTCAAGATGCAAATTCTTCAGCAGCTTGAGGTCGCTGCTGACATTTGCCTCTGGTTTTAATATCCACAATTACAGAAAGGGACTAAGCTGGAGGATCTGAGAGCTTTAAAGGCTGAACAATACATTTGTTCTCCTGGATATCACGTCACAGCAAGCCCAATGAAAAGGACGCCTTGATATAAATTTTTTAAGGAGAGAGTAAGATGCAATGATCTCATTGTGAAGGAAGCTCAGTCTCTTATGGACGTCTTCAGAGCTGGAAATGATTCACGTTTAGAACACTGACCTGCACTGTTTTCTCTGCACCAGCAGCAAGTTCAACCAGAGATCCAAAATGCCAGGAGAACCGGGAGGTTGGGAGGCTTGGGTTTCAGACTTGGAATAACTGGATGTGCAAGTCCAGGTGGTGTGCTTGTTATAGAAGCCCATGGAAGACATTACCGTTCTAAAAAAAATTTTTTTGAGTCAGGCTTGTTACACAGACAGCATTGAACAGGCCTGTGTTATCACTCTGTGAGCGAAGTCTGAGCTCAGGAGCCACCCAGAGAACAGGGCTCTAGTTTGACCATGGAAACCCAAGGACCAGATCTCCAGGACTCATAGCTCTGCACAGCAGCAGAGCAGGCAGAATGAGTGCAGGAGAAGAAACAGGAAGGCAGGGAAAGGAAAGACAGGGTAGGCTTCTGAACCCCCAGGTTTGGGATATGCAGGCTGTCAGGCAGAAAGCAAGCCGTAGGAATTCATATATAATATCAGCAATAAAATAGCGTCCCGTTTTGAAAACAATGAAATACACTGAAGACAATCCTTGGTCTTTTATAAAGATGAGCAGATCTCATAAGGGAATGAAAATTTAGCCTGTTACTTTTTTCCTGAAGACAAAATAAAGACAGAAGCTTTCTACTACATGATGAAATTCCTTGAAATTGCCATCACAACACCCTTGACGGTCTCAAAAGGAGGGTGCCGATTTCCTTCATTGAAACTATAGAAATGTGCTGGAGGAGCTCAATAAGTGCAAAATGACTTAAAGCTCCATCACAGCTGTCAATCAATAACACAGAGCACACTTCTCCACAGGTTTAATTCTAGAGGTACTGAGTGTTTTGCAAGACCAAAAAACAGAGGGACATTTTGTTTTTAAAATACATATACAGTACTTTCTGAAGTTGTGAGGATAAATACAATTCTCTAACATGCAGAACAAAGTCCATGGCAGTAATCTCACATTTTAAATCACAGTTGTTTTTCCCATCTTCCAAGATTTTTTTTTTCCAGTCCTAGAGGTGGAACTCGGGGCGTCATCTACGATAGCACTCTACCACTGAGCAACACCCCCAGCCCCTACCCCTACTGTTTTCCAATAATTGACACTGCTTATAACTTGGTCATTTTCATAAAAATATTTAATGTGATACATTACTGTGATGACACTTTTAGGGAAAGGTAACTTTTACGCCCTTATCGTGGCAGCCCCGGTCCTGGTCACCATTTCTAGACTTATATGTCTTCCCAGGAGAGTTCTGAATCCCAACTATCCAGACACTGACCTTGCGTGGGCAGTGATAACCAGCAAAGGTGGCTCTGTGGCAAAGGATCTGGATGCTTCCTGCTGCTCTTGCTGCCTGAGAGCACTCCTGGGCTTTGCTGCCCACCCACCCTCCATTTCCACAGGAGCAGCGGAGAGGGTGGCTCCACTGGGGACCGACCTGCACAATGGAAAGACCCTCACTCTCCTTCCACTTCACTAGGAAGTAGACACTTTGAAGCAGTTTCTCTCCGGTTCTGACATCTGGGATTCAGGCAATCCTCAGGATAACAACTCCTCAAATCCTTCCAGAATTCTCTGCCTGAACAAGTGGCACCAATATCTTAAAGGCCTCCCATCTTTCTCTACTCCCATCTGTTTTCAGGGAATATAATATCTTACTGTTGTTTATCAGAGCCTCTAAAGATTAAAGCATGCATTATTTGCTTTTTTAAGCTCTAACATGAGTTAAGATTTTTACCACTAGCTAATGTTAGTTCTATTTATTTCCTCATGCCTCTTGAACTATTGTTGCCAAGCATCTTAATTCTTTATGTATTCTACTTAAACTTTGCAATCATTTTATACAGTCAATGTTCATTTATATTCACCTCTTATATTGATCTTCATTTCTTACTGTATTTCTGTTTTGCATGAATTTATTCTTTTGCCAGAAAAACTCCCTTTAGATTTTTTTTTAAAGTGAAGAGCTGTTAGCAACAAACTCAGTTTTATTTACCTAAAAATGTCTTTACTTCATCCAGACATGGTGGCACATGCCTATAATCCCAACAGCTCAGGAGGCTGAGGCAGGAAGATTGCAAATTCAAAGCCAGCCTCAGCAACTTAGGGAGACCCTTAGCAACTTAGTGAGATCCTGTCTCAAAATAAACAATAAAAAGGGCTGGAAATGTGGGCCAGTGGTTAAGAGCCTCTGTGATCAGTCCCTGGTACCCCTCCTCCCCCGCAAAAGTCTTTATTTCACATTCACTTTATAAACTAAACAAAACAAAACAGGGATTCACTATGTTATCTAGGCTGTTAATGCAGGGTGGGTGGGCAGCCAACTCCTAGTCTTAAACAATCCCACTGTCTCAATCTCCCGGGTAGCTGGGACCACAGATGTGTGTCACCACATTCACTCTTAAAAAAGATATTTTCATGAGACATGGAAGTCTAGGATAATCTTTCAGCCATTCCATCATCATATGCTTCTCCTACATTCCTTGAGAAGTCAGTTGTCCATGTTAGTTTTGTTTCTTTGAGAACATGTACACCATTTCCCACCCCCTCCCCAGATGCTTTTGAAAGATTTTGTCTTTTGCTTTTTGAAAAAAGGCTGCTTTGAATTTATCCATGTTGAGAATTAAAAGGCTGCTTTGAATTTATCCATGTTGAGAATCACAGAGCTTCTTCATTATGGAACCAAATATCTTTAATCTCTCATTCTGCTTATGGCTTCTCACTTTCTCTTCATTAGTGCCTTTTACCATATTTTATGTTTCCTTACTTAATGTACATTCAGCTTTTTGCCTTGTTGTATTTCAGCCTGAATATTTTCTATTAGTTTCCATTTACCATCTATTCCAATGGATTGGACTTGCTATTAACTCATATGATGAGTTTATTAAGTTATTGATCAATTTTTTCAGTTCTAGAGTTTTCAGTTGATTCTACTTTATAGATTCCTGTTCTTGAGAATGTTCTTCACTCTATTATCTACAGTAGTCAAATTCCATCTGTCTTTACTCTACCATGACCTGTTGGGAGGAACATATCTCATGAGCCCTACATCCCTTCTGTTCTTGCTGGACATGCCAAAAATGAAAGGCCCTGACCACTCATTATCTGGGCTATTTTTCAAGATTATGTTAGTAGCCAGCAATTTTGAGAAATGATATAATGTTTCCCTCCAGGACAAAGAGCTGACTTGCTTGTTTCTTGCTATAAAATTGGGAGATTCTCTAGGCTCAGTATCCCTCCGCTAAGAGGCAAATCCACTGAATATGTAGCATTCATTTGAGATACATCACATGGTCCCTGTGAAACTTGAGGGCTATGCAAATATACTGATGCTCATGATTTTGCTAAGCCATGAATTATAAATTTGTTTCTATGACTCAGGAGTCTCATAGCCTTTCCTGAATCTATGAAGTAGTAACAAATTTACTTGTTATCTAGTGAGTAAGGCAAAGTCAAATTCCAGACCAGGCTATCAAGCAGTAATTTTAATGCACATGAGCAAGAATTCCAAATTACATGTTCTGAGGGTTTTTGTCTTTTTTTCCCCTTGATCCTGTTTTCTTGTGTATCTGGTAAGTTTTATTGAAAGTCACATATTGCCTATTAAAAAGAGTCAAGGCTCTCAACCATGTTATCTTCCTCCAGAGAAAATTCATCTTCTGTCCTGGTACATAGTCTGCTTTAAAGCAGACCACCTTAACTCAACCAGATGCTAACTGATTGGAGGTAAGCTGGCAATTTTTTTATTAGTTCTAATCAGATATACATGTCAATAGAAGCTCTTTGATTCATTGTACACAAATGGAGCAAAATTTTTCGTTTCTCTGATTGGACATGAAGTAGAGTCACACCATTTGTGCAGTCATACAGATACTCAGGGTAATGATGTCTGTCTCATTCCACCATCTTTCCTATCCACTTGTTCCCTCCCCACTCCACTTTGCCCCATCGAAAGTTCCTCCACTCATCCCATCCCCCCCCCAATATGGATTAACATCCACTTATCAGAGAAAACATTCCGCCTTTAGGTTTTGGGGATTGGCTTATTTTGCTTAGCATGATGTTCTCCAACTTTATCCATTTACCTTCAAATGACATAATTTTATTCATTCATATATATATGAATATAATATATATATATATATATTAGTTGTCAATGTACCTTTATTTTATTTATATGTGGTGCTCAGAATCAAACCCAGTGCCTTACATATGCTAGGCAAGCGCTCTACCACTGAGCTACTACCTAGCCCCAATTTTATTCTCTTTTAAAGCTGAGTAATATCTCATTGTGTATACATACCACATTTTATTTATCCATTCATCTATTGAAGGGCACCTAGGTTGGTTCCATCATTTAGCTATTGTGAATTGAGCTGCTATAAACACTGATGTGGATGCATTACTGTAGCATGCTGATTTTTAAGCACTTTGGGTATAAACCAAGGAGTGGGATAGCTGGGTCAAATGGTGGTTCCATTCCAAGTTTTCTGAGGAATCTCCATACTGTTTTCCAGAGTGGTTGCACCTATTTGCAGTCCCACCAGCAATGTATGAGTGTACCTTCTTTCCTCACATCCTCGCCAACATTTAATGATGTCTGTATTCTTGATAATTGCCATTCTGATAGGAGTGAGATGAAATCTTAGAGTAGTTTTGATTTGCATTTCTCTAATTGCTAGAGATGATGAACATTTTTTCATATATTTGGTGATCAATTATATTTCTTTTTCTGTGAAGGGTCTGTTCAGTTCCTTAGCCCATTTGTTGATTGGGTCATTTGTTTTTTGGTGTTAAGTTTTTTGAGTTCTTTAAGATTTCTTCCCAGTCTCTAGGCTCTCTCCTCACATTATTGATTTGTTTCCTTTGCTGAGAAGAAGCTTTTTAATTGAATTTTAGTTGTCAATGTATCTTTATTTTATTTATATGTGGTGCTGAGAATCAAACCCAGTGCCTCACATAGGCTAGGCAAGCGCTCTTCCACTGAGCTACTACCCATTTATTGATTCTTGATTTTACTTCTTGTGCCTTTGGAGTCTTGTTAAGAAGTCAGATCCTAGGCTGATGTGGTGGAGATTTGTGCCTCTTTTTTCTTCTGTTAGGCACAGGGTCTCTGTTTCAGTGCCTGAGTCTTTGATCCACTTTGAGTTGACTTTTGTGCAGGGTGAGAGATAGAGGTTTAATTTCATTTTTCTACATATAAATTTCCAGTTTTCCTGGCACCATTTTTTGAATAGGCTATCATTTCTTCAGCTATCATTTGAATAGGATATCATTTTCCTGGCACCCTTGTCTAGTATGACATAACTGTATTTATGTGGGTTTGTCTGTGTGTCCTCTATTCTGTACCATTGGTCTACAAGTCTATTTTGGTGTCAATATTATGCTGTTTTTGTTACTATACCTGTCTACTATAGTTTAAGGTCTGGTATTGTGATGCTTCCTGCTTCACTTTTCTTGCTAACGACTGCTTTAGTTATTCTCTTATTTTTCCAAATAAATTTCATGATTGCTTTTTCTATTTCTATGAAGAATATCATTGGGATTTTAATAGGAATTCCATTAAATCTGTATAATGCTTTTGGTAATATGGCCATTTTGACAATATTAATTCTGCCTATCCAGGAACGTGGGAGATCTTTCCATCTTCTGAGGTTTTCTTTCATTTTCTTTAATTCTTTCTTTAGTGTTCTGTAGTTTTCATTTCCTTTGTTAGATTGATTCCCAGGTTTTTTGTTTGTTTGTTTGGTTGGTTATTTTTGACGCTATTATATATGGGGTAGTTTTCCTAATTTCTCTTTCAGTGGATTCATCACTGATGTATAGGAATGTGTTTAATTTATGAGTGTTGATTTTTTTATCCTGCTACTTTGCTGAATTCATTTATTAGTTCTAGAAGTTTTCTGGTGGAATTTCTTTAGATCTTCTAGATATAGAATCATGTCATCAGCAAATACGGTAGTTTGAGTTCTGCTTTACCTATTTGTATCCCTTTAATCTTTCTTTTATCTAATTGCTCTGGCTAGAGTTTCCAGAATGATGTTGAATAGAAGTGGTGAAAGAGGACATCTTGTTCTGTTCTAGTTTTTAGAGGGAATGCTTTCAATTTTTTCCATTTAGAATAATGCTGGCCTTGGGTTCAGCACATATAGTTTTTTCAATGTTGAGGTATGTTCCTCCTATCCCTAGTTTTTGAACATAAAGATATGCTATATTTTGCCAAATGCTTTTTCTGCATGTATTAAGATAATGATATGATTCTTGTTTTTAAGTCTATTAATATGATGAATTACATTTATTGATTTCCACACATTGAAACAACCCAGCATCCCTGGGATGAACCCTACTTGATCATGGTGCACTATCTTTTAACTATGTTTTTTTATGTGACTTTCCAGAATTTTATTGCAAACTTTTGCATCTATGTTCATCAGGGATATTGGTCTGAAGTTTTCTTTCCTTGGTGTTTCTTTGTCTGGTTTTGATATCAGGGTGACATTAGTCTCATAAAATTAGTTTGGAAGGTTCCCTCCTTTTCTATTTCATGGAATACTTTGAGGATTATTGGTGTTAATTCGTCTTTGAAAGTCTTGTAGAACTCAGCTGAGAATCCATCTGGTCCTAGGCTTTTCTTGTTGGTAGACTTTTGATGGTGTTTTCTTTGTCATTACTTGAAATTGATCTGTTTAAATAATGTATGACCTACTCATTCAGTTTGTGTAGGTCATATGTCTCTAGAAATTTGTCGATGTCTTTGATTTTTTTCTATTTTATTGGAATATAAATTCTCAAAATAAGTTTCTAGTTATCTTCTGTATTTTAAACATGTCCATTGTGATATTTCCTTCTTCATCTTATGTTTTAGTAATTTGAGTTTTCTCTCTTTTTCTCTTCATTAGCATGGCCAGGGGTTTATCTATTTTATTTATTTTTTCAAAGAACCAACTTTTTGTTTTCTCAATTTTTTCAGTTGTTTCTTTTGTTTTGGTTTCATTGATTTCAGCTCTGTTTTTAACTATTTCCTATCTTCTACTGATTTTGGTGTTTATTGTTCTTTTTCTAGGGCTCTGAGATATAGTGTTATGTCATTTATTTGTTGACTTTTTATTCTTTTAATGAATTCACTCAATGCAATAAACTTTCCTCTTAGTACTGCCTTTATAGTGTCCCAGATATTTTGATATGTTGTATCATTGTTCTCATTTACCTCTAAGAATTTTTTTTATTTCATCCTTGATTTCTTCTACTATCCATTCGTCATACAATTGTGTATTATTTAGTCTCCATTTGTTACAGTAGCTTCTATTTTTTATTTTATCATTGATTCCTAATTTCATTCCATTGTGGTCTGACAGAATGCAGGGTATTATCTCTGTTTTTTTTTTGTTTGTTTGTTTGTTTTTTTGTTGTTTTGTCTTTACTAAGAGTTGCCTTGTGGCATAAAATAAGGTCTATCTTAGAGAAGGAGCCATATGCTACTGAGAAGAAAGTACATTTGCTCATTGATGGATGAAATATTCTATATATGTCTGTTAAGTCTAAATTATTGATTGCATTCTATAGTTCTATAGTTTCCTTATTTATTTTTTGTTTGGAAGATCTGTCCAGTAGTGAGAGAGGTGTATCAAAGTCACCCAGTATTATTGTGTTGTGGCCTATTTGACTCTTGAAACTGAGAAGTGTTTGTTTGATGTACATAGATGCTCCATTGTTTGCGGCATAAATATTTATAATTGTTATGTTCTGCTTATATATACTTCCCTTAAGAAGTATGAAACGTCCTTCTTTGTCTCTTCTGGGTAACTTTGGGTTGAAGTCTACTTTATCTGAGATGAGGATGGCGGCCCCCTGCTTGTTTACGGAGTCCATATGAGTGATAAGTTTTTTCCCATCCTTTCACCTTCAGCCTGTGGATGCCTTTGCCCATGAGGTGAGTCTCTTGAAGACAGCATATTGTTTGGTCTTGCTTTTTAATCCAATCTGACAATCTATGTCTTTTGATTGATGAGTTTAGGCTGTTAATATTCAAGGTTGTTATTGAGATGTGATTTGTATTCCCTGTCATTTTGATTTATTTATGATTTTTAATTTGACTTGGTTTCTCCTTTGGTTGAATATTCTTTGGTTTAGATCCTCCATTTGCTGGTTTTCACTTTTTTTTTTCACTTCATCCTCATGGAATATTTTGTTGAGAATGCTCTGTAGTGTAGGCTTTCTAGTTGTGAATTCTTTTAATGTTTGATTATCATAGAAGGTTTTAATTTCATTTTCAAATCTGAAACTTAATTTTGCTGGATATAAAATTCTTTGTTGGCATCCATTTTCTTTCAGAGCTTGAAGTATATGTTCCAGGACCTCGTAGCTTTGAGGGTCTGGGTTGAGAAATTAGTTGAGATCTAAATTGTTTTCCCCCTATATATAATTTGATTTTTTCTCTCATGGCCTTTAAGATTTTCTCTTTATTCTCTGTGTTACTCATTCTCATTATAATGTGTCTGGTGTGGGTCTGCTGTAATTTTGTACATTTGGGATCCTGTAAGCCTCTTGTATTTGATTTCCCATTCTACTCTTTAGGTTTTTCTGCTATTAGATCATTGAAACAATCATGCATTCTTTGGGTTCCTTTTGGGTTCCTATATTCCTTCATTTATTCCTATAACTCTTAAATTTGGTCTTTTCATGTTATCCCATAATTCTCGGATGTTGTGTTCATGGTTTCTCACCATCTTCTCTACATGGTCAACTCTACTTTCAAGATTATATATTTTGTCTTCATCACCTGAAGTTTTATCTTTGAAGTAGTCTAAAGTAGTTGGTGATGCTTTTCATTGAGTTTATAATTTGGTTTACTGATTTTTTCATTTTGAGGATTTCTATTTGTTTGGGATTTTTTTCACAATCTCTGTATTTATTGAAGTGGTCTTTCACTTCCTGTATTTTTTCTTTGATTTCACTCCTTATACTATCCTTACTTCACAGATCAATTGAACTGGGTGCATTCTGAACTCCTTCTTGACATTTCTTCTACTGTGTTATCAATATCTTCTGTTGTTGAAGCATCTTGGTTAGTTTTAGATGCTTTATTCCCTTGTTTTTTCATGTTGCTCTTGTGTATTCCCCTCTAGAAGTATGGATCTGAGGCAGCACAAATTCTACCCTTTAGACCTATGGTATCCCTGAAGATTTCCAATTCAGCACCTTGAATGGTGAGACCAATATCAACAGCACCCAATGTACACTATATATAGCCTAAAACCTAGTACCTCCCACTAAGGTGTCTACTGCTTTATTGTATTAAACCAAAATGATGAGTTCAATAAGTATCTATAGTATGAACAGAAAATCTGTTAAAATGGTTTACAATTTAAAATGTTGGATGAGCGAACAGAGAGGTAGTATAGTATGCAATATTCACAAGGGAGGAAGAGAGAAGCTAGAAGTAAAAATTCACAGGAAGAGTGGAAGAGGAGTCGACAGAGATTGGCAGTTGGTTGGAGAAAAGTTGGGAAAAAATCCAAGAAAATAGACAAGAGAGGAAGACTACAAACCCAGAGAAAAAATTAAAGACATAAGAATAAACAACAAAAATGCAAAACACCAATCATATATCATTGTCCTCCACACACACATACATTAAAAAAAATCCTCTTCCAAATATGGTAGAGAGATTAGTGAATCAAAAAATAAAATAAAATAAATCTTGTTGGAAAGTTGAACTGTCTCTGTCAGTGTTCAACAGATTCTCAGCCCTGTCTTTGACATCTCTTGGGATCACCAAACCCAGATCAGCCCTCACAAACCCAGTCTCTATCCCACCCATCTGGGCTTCAGATACCTCAGCTTCGGCCATGCTGCAGTCCCAAGATCTCAATGGGCTCCTATTGCAGAGACCACCAGGGGTACACTCATGCAAAGGAGCAACCCCGAGATGCAGCAGCAAGACAGGGGCCACCAGCATTCCCAGCAGGAAGACCCCAGGCTCCTCCAAACCCACAGGCACCCCTACACTGGATCTGTAGGTCCCAGCTGGAGTCCCAGACAGAGGCTCTTGTAGTTGTAAACCTGATGACACCCAGGCCCCAGGCCCAAGCTGATGTCCCCAAATGGGTGCAGCCATGTGCAACCAAACCTGGAGTCTCCCCTGAAGAGTCCTCTAGGATGTGGTCACAGCGGTAGTGGCGGTGGTTGTTGACAGCAGGTAGCTGGTCAGCAGAAGTGGCAGCTGCAGTGGCAGCTGCATCCTGCAGCTGTGGGGGCAGCGTCACCAGGCGATGTCCGGGGATGGGATTATCAGCAGCATGGACTTCAGTTGCATCTGGGGCAGTGGTGTCTCCTGTGGCAGCAGCAACCAGAAAGAAGACCTCCATGCGACCTCAGGTTGGCAGCAGCAGAATCAGAGGCAGCAGTGGTGGTGAAAGCAGTGCACGCCCCGTTGATTGACAGAAGGCCTCTGGTTCAGAGGCAGGGACCACAGAGGTAGAGTCAGAAGCAGCCACAGAGGTAGCCGAGGTTGTGCCCAGAGAAGAGACCTCCCGGCCAGCAGTGGCATATGCAGCAGCAGTCTCTGCCAGAACTTCTTGTAAGGTCTTGAACACCTTTCTCCTTTAGCTTCTTGCTAAAGCTAAAGGAGAATAATAAGATGAAATGGTGACGGTGGGGCAGCTCATCTGCAAAATACTCTTTAGCTTCTTGCCTAGGACACTTAACAATCTAATTAATTTCAAGTAATCATAGACTCACAGGAAGTAGTAAAAGAATATACACCCAGCATCCCCAAATGATAACATCTTCTATTGATGCATTATGATTATACATAATAGTGGGATTCATTATGCCATATTTATATATGCACATAATTTAATCAATCTCACTCCCCTCTTCCTTCCCTTTGCCTCCCACTCTCTCCCCTTGATCAACTATGGAAGCACATTACATCATGCTAAGAGCAACATTTATCAAGTACCCTGAGAGGGAAACCACTGAAGGCTGAGTCTCCTTCTCCCAGCCATGCTTATTGTGAGAATTTGGCCTCCCTGTTCTGCCTCGTTGACAACTTCAAACTACAAATTTGTTTTTTCTAACTCCATGTTAAAAGTTCAGCTGGCTTTACTGCCTTTTACCTAGAGCTCTCTTTTGGGCTTCTTAGCTTCTTATCCATTGAAAATGCTCATAGAATATTGGATCATCTTTCTGTAACTCTCTTCTATTTGACCTTCAAGTCTTGGGTGATTCAGTAGTTCTTCAATTAGATTCATAAAAATAATGGCCAGGCACGGTGGTGCATGCCTATAATCCCAGCAGCTTGGGAGGCTGAAGCAGGAGGATTGCAAGTTCAGAGCCAGTCTCAGCAAAAGTGAGGTGCTAAGCAACTCAGTGACATCTAGTCTCTAAATAAAATACCAAATAGGGCTGGGGATGTGCTCAGTGGTTGAGTTCCCCTGAGTTCAATCCCTGGTAAAAAAAAAAAAAAAAAAAAGAAGAAATAGAAGGAGGAGGAAGAGGAGGAGGAGAAAAAGAAGAAGAAGGTTATATATAATATATATAAGGTTATATATAATATATTATATGTATAAAATCTTTCTCATTTAAAAAAAAGTCTTGGTCTGATGCATATCAATGTTTGTAGGAGTGCATTTCACAATAACCAAGTTATAAAACCAGCCTAGGAACCTGTCAATAGATAGGTGAGTTCAGAAAATGTTGTATATGTGTACAATGAAGCTTTGCTCAACTATGAAGTAGAATGGGATTATTTGCTGATAAACAGATGGAAGTACATAAGTTCATGCTAAGTAAAGCAATCCAGACTAAGAAAGTTAAGGGTTAAATGTTTTCTCATATGTAGAAGCTAGAGAGAGGGAGAAATAAAAAGGAATTTTAAAAATATCATGAAAATAGAAGGGAGATCAATGAAGTCGAGGAAGGAGATGGAGAGGGAGGGAGGAGGGAAGGGGACGGGGCGGTACTGGAGAAAGCAATCTACCAAATCACATATTCCATGTACAAATATACCACAATGAATCCCACTTAAATATATAATTTTAATGTACCAATTAAATAATAAAAATAATAGAAGGGAAAACAGGAAAGTAGAGAAAGCTGATCAAGGGGAGAGAGTGGGAGGCAAAGGGAATGGATAGGGGAGTGACTCTGATCGAATTATGTGCATATATGAATAGGGCACAGTGAGCCCCACTATTGTGTATAATCATAATGCATCAATGGAAGATGTTATCATTTGGGGACGCTGGGTGAAGGATGTGTGAATGGCCCTGTATATTCTCTTGTGAATCTACAATTACTTGAAAATAAATAGTAAGGAAAAGAGCTCTTTGGTCTGCCAGAAACCCAAGTCAGAAACCAAGAAATCACTTCCACACACCCTCTCCTTTCACCTCTATAGCCAGTCCTTGATAAACGTTTGATCCAACTCAAACCTCCACCTCTGTCTCCCCACCATCACCATTTCATTTCTGACATCATTGCTGAGAATTCTGCAGCTCATCTACCCTCATCCAGTCTGTTCTCTTTTGGTCTGTTCCCCAAAAGCAGCCTCGCGGAGGTTATAAGACAAAGCACTGGTTTTCTATTGCCAAATAACATATTGCAGGAAGTTAGCAGCTTGAAACAATATGTCAATCACTTCACAGTTTCCACGCCCAGGAGTCCAGACACCCCTCAGGTAGGTCCTGGGCTCAGGCTCTGCAATTCACTTGTCAGCTGGGCTGCGTTCTCCTCCGAGGGCTCGCCTGGGACAGAACCCTCTTCCAAGCTCACTCAGGGGATTCACAGAACTCATTTTCTTGCAGCTGTATGGACAAAGACCCCAGACCTTTGCTGGCTGGCTGTTGGAAGCCTCCCTCAGATCCCAGAGGTCACAGGCATTCCCTGCTGTGGGGACATCCCCACTCTCTCCCTTAAGCCAATGACATGATTTCCTGCTCCTGTCACAAAAGTCGCATCTCCTCACTTTTGCCATATTCTGTGGACTAGAAGCAAGTCCTGGGTTCTACCCATGCTCAAGGAGAGAGGAGCCCACAGGATATAACCCCACGGGACACAGACTCGGAATTAGAACTCTGCCCATGTCCTGCTGCAGTGGATCCCCTTCCACAGATCCCCATTGTTGTTAGGAAAAACATCAGTAGAATAGCTTTTAAATTCTTAATGCTCTGAATCCTAACTATCTTCCTCTATCTATCTTCATCTCACACTATCTTTCTATACTCCACCTGTACTTTTCTTTTCTTGATATTTGTCCCATGCCTTTCCACAGGGCCTTTGCACAGGCAGCTTCTCTATCATACCTAACTTCTTACCTAGATAATGCATATCAATTCATAATGTTTCAACATAAGCATAACTTCCTCCAGAAAAAGCCTCTCATCTCTAATTAGAAAAAAGACCTTTATTTTACAGAACCAAATAAATCTCACTTGTAATTTTAGATATGGCATGCATTTATTTATATGATGATTTGTTTTCAGTCTGTCTTTCCCATTAGACTATAAGTTCCATGAAGTGTGGTGCTGTGTCTGAATTTGGATATATCTGATCTTCCTTGGCTTTGAAAAGTCTGTATTCTACCTGGGACATTTCAGCAATTCCTTAAGGCCTTTGCAATGGATATATGTTTCTACAAGAGGTGAGAAAAAAAAGATAATCTAGTGAAAGACCTTTCCAAAACAGAAGGTTCCTGAAGACAGAGTCAGCACAGAACAGGCGGAGAGTGAAGAGCCCCTTGCTAGGTGCATTTCCAAAGCTGAAGTCTGACCATGACAACCACACAATCGATGTCTTCAACAGCCTCGAGTATCGTCAAAAATCTTCTATTTTCCGTATTGGACATAAAAGTCCCCCTGTAATGTGGGCACAGCCAGGTTTCTGAGCATATTTCCTATCACACTGTGCAATGGATTGAAGGTTTTGTGTCTCCCCAAAATTCATATGTTCAAAGTTCTTTACCCCCAGTGCGATTGGGAGGTTGGATGAGGTCGTGAAGGTGGGGCCCATGATGGGTCAGAACCTTTATAAGGTTCTCTCCCCCTCTCCACTGTGCACACTGGGAAAAGCCCATGTGAGCACACAGCAAGAAGGTGGAGATCTACCGCCTCTCAGCAGCAACCAGATCTGCTGGAACCCTGATTTTGCCTTCCAGCCTCCAGAACTGTGAAGCAAATCAGCCACCCAGTCGGTACTATTGTATCATAGCAGCCAACAGAACATACAGAAATGCCCCCTAAACTCCAGGAGCTTCGGGACACTCTGTCATTCATCACAACACCTAAGACGTCACCATTTGGGGGCCCTGGCTTACCCTCATCTCTACCTACTTATGTCTGCGTCTTTCATTTTTACTATTTAAATCATATAGATCTAATCAATTCTTAAAAACGGAAGTATGCAAAATGTGAGGATGCTTGGAAAGATATAAATAAGAGGACAACTAAAAAAAGAGCCGAGCACAAAAATACTATGTTTTTTATAGTATACCACATTAAAGTAGGTGGTATGCAGAAACAACTCAAAACGTTGTATCACTAGATAGTTATAGTAAGCATTTTACAATTTACATGAAATCTCATTCACTGCTAAATAAATAACAAAAATATTTGGAATAAAAAATAATAAATCTGATCCATTTTTAGTAACCAATATCAAAATTTATCTGGGGCCCAATTAAACCTCAGAGACAGCTCCTGCTACCAACTGTTTGAGTCAGCTTTTTCACTGCTGTGACTAAAAGACCTGACAATAACAACTGGAGAAGAGGAAAAGTTTATTTGAGGCTTCACGATTTCAGAGGTCAGTCCGTAGACAGCTGTCTCCCTTCCCCAGGGGCAGGACAACGTGGAGGAAAAGTGTGATGGAGGGAAGCAGGTCACATGATGATCAGAAAAGGGAGAGAGAGAAAAAAGAGAGAGAGACAGAGATCCATGTGCAAATACAAATATATACCCCAAAGGCACACCCCCAGTGACCCACCTCCTCCAGCTACACCCCACCCACCTTCAGTTACCACTCAGATAATTCCATCAGGAATCAATTCATTAGTTAGGTTAAGGCTCTCATAACCTAATCATTTTACCCCTGGGGTTTCTTGCATTGTCTCACACATGAGGTTTTGGGGGATACCTCACATCCAAACCATAATACCAACTGTCGCTCACTACATTGGTTTTTATTCCTGGGAGTCCAGAGACTCCAAATTTAGTTCCTGGTCTTTCCCAGGATCTTTGGTCCCCAAACCCCAAAAATGGAGTTCCCTTCCATTTTTAAGTTATTCAACTACTGGTCCCTATATGGAGCATGTGTTGAATTTAAGGAAAGATTTAAGAAAACTCAAAATATCCTGTTAGTGGTTATTTCGGCCTGTGTCTCACAGTGGGCCCACATGAGAATCAGCTGTGTGCATCTCTTACCAACTACCATGCAGGAGCGTCAGGTTTGAAATCAGCCACACTGGAAGTATCACACCACAGCAATGGACAAGTGCTGCAAATAACAACCCCCAACCTCCAGAAAGACAGTTGTTAAAACATTTACCAGCATAACACCATCTACAATGAAATAGAACCGCGGTCAGGTCTGCTGACTTGAATGGCCAACAAGTTGAAATTCTTTATAGTTTGGTAAGAAATGCCATAAATGAATTCCCACAGTGTTTTCCTCTCAGCACCACATTGTCATGAATTTGTAACACTTACATAGTTCTGATACATTGCTCCTGTATTGGGCATTACTGGTATATTTGCCTAACAGATTGATAAGTGTTATTAAGTCTAAAAACTTGTCCATTATGTCTTATCTCTCCCACAGAACCTAGACCTGTGCTTTGCAGGAAACATTTAATGATATTTGTTGAATAAATTAGTTACACGTGAAATTAGTTTCTGGGAAAGCTCCAAATTGAAGGTAGAAAAAATTTTATTGCTCTCTGGAGATAAGGCAGTCATTCAATGTGTCTTAGCTGTCAAGTTCGAAAAAGATGCACAGCTCCAAGCAGGGTACATTAATTCAAATGGAATTGGGCCCCAAGTACTTCAGCAACGTGACAGATGAGAGCTAAGCATCATATCAGGAAAGCAAGAGGAGAAAGGAAGGAACATAGAGGCTAAGACCAATGATCTAACTTGCAATCACCAACCCAGAGACGGAATGGGAAAATACTCAATGTCCTCCAAACGCTATGGATTATTAAGGTCATTCTTTTAAATTTGGTATACTAATGGATATAATGATTATGGAAAATGTGGTCAAGAAGATTCTGGGAAACAAAGAGGCATATTCAAGGGAAATAATCCAAAACAGGAACAAAAATAAAACCAACCAAACCAAAACAAGATAGCCAATGTCTAAATGTATAATAAAATGCAAAAGAAAAAATGAAAAGATATTATTCCTACCTTAAGCATGAACCTGAATATAATGTTTCACTCTGGGACCAATTATTGCAAGAAAGGAGTTAGAAAATGGAAGCAATAAACTACTTTTTAAAAAAGAAAAAAAATGTGTAACACAAATATAATTAGATAAGATTTGTATGAACCGAGAAGGTCATTTCCAGTGAAAGGCTAGAGAACAAAGAAGGTCTTTGAATGCAGAAATGGAAACTTCAGGGAAAAATAACCAACCAAATGCAAAAGTCTAGAGAGTTCTGAAACCTTGAGCAGTGCTGGCTGATTTCTGTATATTGTATCAGTATATTTTATTTTCTGAATTTTGTCCTTGTGTCTTGAGGACAGGAAAGCAAGACCCTGTAGGAGAGAGATAACGTCATATGCATTTTGGTGTCCTCGGAGTCTGAAACGGTGCCCAACACCATGTCCAATAAGCCCAGAGTCGTGTTGTCTAGGTCTCCTGGCACACAATTTCTATGGATTTGCCTTTGAAAACCTCCTCTCAGAATGAGGCAAATGGCCAAAACAGAGACCATCTGGAATAGGGCTCCTCTATCTTCCACTAGTGCCTGCTCATCTCCTCCTGAAAACTGTCCAGTGCTCACCGTCTCCACTCACATTAATTTGTCTGAGAAACTGCATTTGGGATAAAATGCCCACTCATGTCTCAATCCATCACTTAACGCATGCCCCCCACACCAACCAAGACAGACAAAAATGAACACCACGGTAGAACCTCAAATTTCTTAAGGACTCAACATTTAAAATACTCAAATTTTAATATGAGCTGAAGAAAATTGACCAAATGAAAACAAACCTATTTTGTAGCTTCATTGATCCCTTGTTGTTTTGGGCAGCACTGGGGATTGAACCCAGGACCTTCTGCATACCTGCATGCCAGGTAAGTACTCCACCACTGACCTCCATCCCCAGCTTTTTCTGTGATCCTTTTTAAGCTGCCCACTTACTCCAGCTCTGGCTCTCTCTCGCTTCCTTTTGAAGTCTGCTTTTCTCTCAGGTGCAGTTGAGTGCAGCCTTCAAGTTACAGCCCCAGGCCATCTGTCCTTGGCTGCTCCAGGTCTCGGTAATCTCATCAGCTCTCACGATTTAACCACAGACAGTGAAGAGGATTCCCAAAGCTTCCACTCGGCTCTGACAACTCGCCCTCTTGCAAGCCTACAGGACATCTGCAGGATGTAGGTGATTTCCCTAAAACTCAGGAAACCTCACGAGCTCCAACCAAGTTGATCTGCCTTTCTCAAAACAGCAAACTCCTCAAATTCTCCACTTTACAGCCTCACCATGTTTGTATCATATTCAGAGGGCAACCACCAGGAAACGTTTACACACCTTCTTTGCCCCATGTCTAATCTTACATGAAATCATGTACACAGTGAGGGGGTAGAGTTTAGATCCTTTTTTCATTTCTCAACAAAAAATTCTTTGCTTCTTCCTCTTTTGATTTCCATGGAAGTCTACCCTGCACTCCTGACCTCTAGACCCTGGAGCACTGAACAAGGGGCCCCTTTGCTCTGGGTCCTCCCAACCCTAGAGAACTAGTCTTCAGTCAGTTCCCCCAGGAGCAGAGCCTGAGGCGGCACTTCTCTTTCCTGTGCTCAATGAAGGGGCGCCCTGCCAACAGGAGAGGGAGGCTAGCAGAAAGGGTAGGGACGAAATGCTAGCAAAAATGTATCCAGCCTGGGACTAAATTGAGCTTGATGTCACAGGCACGCTTTGGAGCACTAGTGACAAGAATCGGTTCCAACTTCAGACAAGAGGACCAGCCATTTGCAAGCCCTGGGCGGTCAGGGTATGTACCTAATCAGTGATGTAATTCACTTCCCAGAGTGATTCCCTGGGCTAGGACAGGGCGTTGTCTAGAGATGCTCAGAGTAGCTGGCGCATGGATGCTCCCTGGTGGTGGGTGTCAGCACCATCCCAACACCAGTGGTTCTCCAAGTGTGTTCCCTGGACCCAGGAACACACGAGACTTTCCAATTCCCAGGACCCACCCCAGATGCACTGAATCTGAACCTCTGCAGTGAGACTGAGTCCCAGCCATCATGTATTAAGCATTCCTCTAGGTGACTCCAGTGCACACTGAAGTTCAAGGACTGTGTACTGTACCATCCAACACAGAGCTCTTGAATATCTCCTAAGTCCCCAATTAATATTTCTCCACCAATCAAAAACCTGTAGTAATTCTTTTTTTATTATTTACTATGTCAAAAACAGACTCCCCAGGGTAATAATAAAAGTTTTGCCTCAAATTAGACACCTCTACTCCTTCAAAGGCCTGTCTCAGCAATCCCTCTTTCATTGTGGCTATTAGTCATCACAGAATCACAGAATGTTGGCAGAGAACTTGGAAGTTAATTAATCTAGCTCCCACCACTTTGCAAATGAAACCACAGGGGCCCCCAAACTTCAAGCTTCTTAATCAAGATTACACAACCAGAATTCAAATCTCCTTATTTTAAGTTCAATGTTTGTTGTTATATACTATGCCAATTTTACTCCAAATAAAGAATGCAAAGATTGAGACAGACAAAATTAATAAATTCTAGACACCTGCTACAGAAGAGGATGACTATACTTAGTATAATGTATTGTCTACTTAAAAATAACTAAGACAGGTCAAAAATCTTTTCATCACAAAAAATAAGTATGTGAGGCCATAGATATATCAATTTTCCCAGTTTAATTATTCCGCTGTATGTGTCAATATCAAATAATCATCCATATACCATAAACATATAATTTTTTGGTTCATTACATCTTAATAAAGCTAGGGAAAGTTTTTAAATATAAAAAAGTCAATCCAATGGTGAATCATTGTTACATCAGTTGTACCTCTTTATATCTCTGCTTATGTGTCTACCTCCAGTTAATACACCTGACCAAATACTTCCAAACTATTTCCATTCCCTCCTCCAGGAAACAATATGTGACAGATACAGGTATCAGCTCCATCGTCCCCTCCTAACTCCAGGGGAAGAATGAGTTTACTTGCCCTGTGGGTGTTGGTCTTTTCCACTGGAGGGTGGGGAGGCCCTGGGTGGGAACACAGTGTGTGGCTCAGATCCGCAATCCTGCTCTATGCTGGAAGTCCCAGAGAGGGGAGTTGCTGGGACCTAGACGGAGAAGATGCACGATGGATCACAATTGAACTCCACCCTCAGCCAAGATCAAGCAGGTCAAACAAGCAGAGACCTCCTGGCTCCCAGACCCAGGAGAGAGAACTGGGTGCTTGTGGATTCTCCATTTGGGATGGTCTGTAATGCAAGACGGCCACGAGAAAGCTCTCACATACTAATCAGATACTGAAGGCCACCTAAATTCTCTTCACTCTACATACATGAACCCGTTTAGTTTTCCTAACAACTTATGCAACAGTGCTGCTAGGAGGCTCACTTTACAAATGGGAAAACTGAGACAAAAGAAGTGGCATAACTTGCCCCAAGCCACATGGCTTGGCCACCAAACTCTGAAGTTCACTCCGTCCTCTGCTCTGCAGGTGACATTTCAAGCATTTGTCTGCTTCTTGACCCCCTTTTCAGGGGTCCCAGACTTCCACAGAATTCCTATAGCTTTACCTTTATCCTATTTAATTGAGTTGCAAAGTTTTCCTAATATTTCTCCCCTCCTGGGTTGGGAGGACAGATGTCACCTGGCCCATGTAAAGGGCCTATGAGGAGGAATTCTATAAATATTGGTTAACTGACAAATTCTGGAGCTCACACTTCCTAATCATTTTCATGACTCTCAGCAGCAGGGAGTACAGGGTTGCTGTGGTCACCTAGCCCAGCTCCCATCTACCATCCCTCTCCCTACAGCCACAGGTAGCACCGCTCTGTGCTCATCTCCACCAGATCTCCAAGACCAACCTTCCTCCTCATGTCCTGACCCCTGACCCATCCTCAGTACCTCTTCCACCGCTCTTCCTCTCCTGCTCAGTCCCCTGAAGGATGACTGTCACCCCTTCCTGAAGCAATTCCCTCCACCTTTTATGGCCATTCCCACTCTAATCACAGGTGCAAATCCTTCCACCTTCCAGGCCTTAGGCACACACCAGTGCCTGGGGCCCCGAGGCCAAGCACCTGCTTCCCTCCCCTGGGGGACACCACACCTCTGCAGCTCTGGTGTGTACATCTCTAGGCTTGTGGAATTCCTCGTCTACCGACGATGCATGCTCCTGCCCAGGTCTGTCACTACCAGAAGCCTCTTAAAGCCAAGGACCATGTCCAGTGCATCCACATCCTCCCGGGCACAGCGTCTTGAGCTCAGTAGGCACTTAATAGCAATTTATTAGCAGCGGCTTGCCTTCCTGCAGCCCTCCCGGCTAGCTTGCTCTGAAGGCCTGGTGGCTGGCGTGCCGCAGGGTCCATCACAAAGGAACATCACCCACAGCTTTCACTGCAGATGTCGCTCATGGCCGAGCAGCACGCTGCCCTACCAGGTGCTGCTGCCAAACAGAAGGTTCTCTGGGCAGGCACGTTGGCACGTGCTGTGCTGGGCAAGTCATGCCCCGAAACCTGCTCTGCCATTGGCAAAGGGGCCTTTTCAGAGTTGGCTTGCCCCGTCCTCTGCAGGCCTCCTGCCACCCAAACAGATGGGCACCGGTCTGAGTGTGTGGGGAACAAGTGTGCACATCAGGTTGGAAATCCTGACGGAAGATTTGTCTCTCACCGTGGGGTCACTCCTGTCCAGACTGCAAAAGCTCAAGGTCCTGACGTGTGAGGGGCTGCATGGAAATTACCTCACACTGTAACTTTGGAGGTGGAGGGTGGGGATGAGGAAGAACTGCAAGCAAACATCCTGTCTCTCTTTTCCGCTCTGGTTGGTGGCATTCACGGAGCCACAGAGAGTGCTTTCTCCTTCCAGGTGGAATGCAGATTTAAGACAGGTCTTTGGGCAGCAGATAAATCCACACGGCAGGACCCACGTGGGAGGCTGCAGAATAAAGACGGTTTTCTTGGGGGCTAGTAGGCCTCCCTACTCGGGGATGGATAAAGGTTTAAACTCTTCCCTCAGAGCCAATTCTATAAACCATGTTCCAGCAGAATAGGTTCCAAGAGAAGAATAACACACTCAACATCCTCCTTATTGATAACCTCCTCACAGTGATGTCAGAATCTGGGCCGGAAACCTTTATTGACTGGGGTTGTCTTGGTTGTCTGATGGCACAGGACAGCTAGACAATGAAGTCAGCGGTGGGAGCAGCCAGCGTGGCCTTTGGCGTACATTACAAATTTAAAAGCCTAAAATTGACAAAGAAATAATACCACCTACAACTCTAAAGCACTTTAATTCTGGTCTTTTTTTGAGACGCTAAAGACAAATAGGAACAATATTGATCTACTTGGTTCATAGATCTCACAAGTAATTTCTCCTGCTGGAATTTGGTGGAGCTGTTTTTTTTTTTTTTTTTAACTTTACTTGCTAAACTCTAAAATACTCGTGGCTCATTTGGAACACTAGAAGCACAGCAAGAGCTTCCCAATTGGTCATCTGCATAGGACCATGGGGAAACCACGTAATAGGAAACACATCATCTGTCAAAGTAACCATCCAACAGCCAGCAGGTGACCCAGTTGCTGGACCAGTACGTGGCCCGGCACAGAAGGCTCTCAGTCTCAGGAATGGGCTATAAATGCTCATCCACTTGGAAGCCAAGAGCTTTAAAGACTGAAAGCCCTGCTGGTCACACTAGAGGTGTCAGGTGCTTCTCTGTAGATAAAATCCATCCAGTCTGTTTATTGTCTGCCTTTTAAAAGTGTCTCCTTGTTGCCAGACAGCTCCAGACAGAGGCTCAACTAGGGATTAAGTATCCGTCATGAATGTGGTGCAGAGACATTGAAAAATAATGAGAGAGGAGAGAAGAAGAGTCTAAATACCTGCCGTAGAAGGGATATCTTGCTGTGACAGGTCTGGATGTTGCATCTATTAAGCAACCAAAGGTACTGCAGTGCCTCACATCTATGGAAGGGAGAAGTGACTTTATCTTTAATAATGAGTCAAACCCTTCCTTTAGAAGGTTTTAGATGCAGGGTTTTGAAAACATCCTCCTATACTTTAATCACTTCCAAACATGATTTCTGAGCTTCAAAAGTACCCAGGACTCACTGATTTTTCAAAGTTAGAATTAATCCAAGAGTTTAACTTTAACATCCTTGGATGACGTAACTGCAGATCACAAGTATGTCCAAACTCATTTCCATTGCCCAGAATGAGTCTCATTCTCAGCTCTTCCTGGCAGGAAGTCACTACAGTGTTCATTTGTCTGGGAGCAGGATGAATGGCCAACTCCTGACATGTAAGTTGAGGAAGGTGCAATCTACTCCTGCTTCCCTTGAAGGTCACTAAATCTAATACTGTGATTGAAACTCAGCGCCTCCTATAAATCTCCAGAGAACGGTGATTCCTAAGAAGGCAGATAATTTGGAGGAGGAGTGTGTTGACCTGTGCACACGTGTTAAACAATTATAAATTGTTTCCTCCCATCTGTCTCAGAAGTCATCTACAGCAAGGCACGGAAGCATAAATCCTCCCTAAAATGAGGCAACCAGGAAGAGTCTGCGAGGATTGCTGGGCTCATCCACAGCACTGACACCTGGTACAGCCTCAGACGGTAACAAATGACACTGATTTTCAGCCTCGGCTTGACTTGAACTGGAGGCTTATATCTCTGGCTTCCTTCTTGCAGGGAAAAATATATATATATATGTCTCATTTATCTTGTTGGCATTATTCCCAGTCAATGAATGAAGGTGACACTTCTCCCAGGTAACCACCTCGCAGTTTCCTGGCGGAGCTCGTTAGTGAAGACAACGTTTTGGCAGTGGAAAACGCATGATGAAAATCATTCTTTCACTTTGTGTCTGGGAGGGAAGATGTGAGATGTGGAGGACAGAGGACGTTTGACTTTGCCTTTTCCGGACCACGCAACCTTCGTTAGCCTGGGTTTTAGTGAGCTTTTTCACTGCTGTGACCAAAAGACCTGACAGGAACAATTAGAGGAGGAAAAGTTCATTTTGACTCACAATTTCATAGATGGCCGACTCCATTCCTTGGGGCCTGAGGTGAAGTAGAACATGATGGTGGAAGTGTGGTGGAGGAAAGGGGCTCAATACATCACACCCAGAAACACAGACAGCTACGCTATCCAGTGACCAAACATGAACCCCAAAGGCACACCCTCAATGACCCGCCTCCTCCAGCCATACCACCTGCCTACAGTCACCACCAATCAACCCCTGTCCGGAGGGTTAGGTGCAGGCTCTCATAACGCGATCACTTCACCTCTAAACCTTCTCGTAATTATCTCACACGTGAGCTTCTGGGGGACACCTCCCATCCACACCACAACACCCAGATCGGAAAATTGGTATTATCCCTGGATACACATGAACACTGGAGGCCTAGGTCCATTAACGGGGATGCACTGTGGAGATGAAATGATGCTGGGGGACCCCAGTGTTTCCTCAGAAACGAGCAGATAACAGTGATCAAGGCAGAAGAGCTTCAGCAGAGAGACTGACGGATGACGGGGGTCCTGACAAGACACGCTCGACGATTCTGACAAGTGGAAAACCTCCAAAGCCACCTCTCGACACCGGCACTGGTCTCACTGAACGAGCTCCCCATTTTAATTACCCACCATTTCAACCTAATTCATAGTCCCCCTGCATTAGTCTGTGAGAGCTGCCCCACAGAATGCCACTGGATGGTTTAAACAAGAGAAATGTGCATCTCACAGTCACAGAGGGCAGAAGTCAGGATGAAGGATCAGCGGGGCCGGTTCCTTCTGAAGGGCAATCTGTTCCCTGCTTCCCTCAGCTTCTGGGGCTTTCTGGCTGGAATCTTGGCATTACTTGGCTTGTCGTTTATAGATGCATCACCTCAACCTCTGTCTTCCTGTTCCCATGTCATTCTCCCTATTTGTCTAATCTCCCCCTTCAACAAGGACACTAAAAATAGGATTAGCAGCTACCTTGCTCCAGTATAGCTTCATCTTAACCAGTTACATCTGCAATACCCCAATTTCCAAATAATGCACATCCTAAGGTACTAGGGATTAGGACTCCAATGTGTACATTTAGTGTGTGGGGTGGAACTCAGTTCAACATCTAACCCTCCCTAACACAAGATTGCCACAACAGTCCATGTCCTCTTCCCCAGGCTGGGAGATCAGTGCCTCATCTATCAGAGTCATAATGACAAGAAGCAAGCGTAAGATGAGACTCAAAATAAGATGAGTATAGGGTGAGATTCAAGAGTCAGGGATGCATTCCAACTGCAGAATGAAACAGGAAATCAGAGACCAATTTACTAAACAAGAAAGTCTGAGGGACTTCCAAACTACAAGAACCATGTAAAGGTTCAGATCTGGAAGGACCCCCAAAATCCCATAAGACAAAAGCAAGGTCCTCATTACAACAGGTTTCCAAGGTAGGGCTTTAAGGAATTATCGTGAGAGCCATAACCTAATCAGTGGATTGATCCACTTGATAGATTAATAATTTGAACAGATTACTGGGTGGTTACTGTAGGCAGGTGGAGCTTGGCTGGAGGACATGGGTCCCAAGGGACCTGCTCTGGAAGGGCTTATCTTCTTCCCAGCACCCCCCTCCTCACCCTCTCTTTCTCTCTCTGCTCCCCAGGTACCATAGGCTGAGCAGATGTCCTCAACCATGCCCTTGTGTCATAATGTTCTGCTTTACCTCAAGCCCAAAGTAATGGATCCAGTCTTCCATGAATCGAATCCTCTGAAACAGTGAACCAAAATGAATCTCTCCTTCTCTAAGCTGTTCTTGTAGGTATTTTGGTTGTAGCAACAAAAAAATTGAATAACACAAACCAGAAATATTACTAAGATAAGACTAAAATAAGTTATAAATTTGGATTTAACAAAAATATATCCCAAACAGGGACATGTAAATATACTGTAGTGCAACTATAAAAACTAAAATTTTGGTAAATATTTTCTCACCCCATAGGGCTATGCAGACATTTGTGAAAGAATACCCAGCCCATCTAAATCAGGGTTGAGTGTCCTTCATTAAAGGATTTGAGTGTCTATTTTCTAAGATAAAACTTATAGATGCTGACCCTTCATAATGAATGGGTCCAGCTAGTGCTTGGTTGTACCCCTCTGGATGCCTGGGAGAGTTCATTCATTCCATTCAATGGATGGTTTCAGATATTAAGGCCTAATACTTTCCCCCTAGAATCTCAGCTAAGAAGCACTGAAAGACATTAATAGTCCTACATTTGATTAATATCAAGGGAAACTCTCTTTTAAAAAATGTGTTTTCAAAAAATTTAAAAACAAAACAATGTGTTTTCTAGTTTTTTTGTTTGTTGTTACCATGGGTACAAAATTTTTTAAAAAAATTATTTTCCCTTTCCATAATGAAGAATTAGATTTACATTTTATTTTTTTAAAGGAAGTCAGTGATTTTCATTTCCAGTCATGGCATATCAAACAAAAGTTCCAGAAGAAAACAGCTAAAAATGTTGGGAAAACATCACCTTCTAACAATTTAAAACCTGATAAGATTTTTTTTAATTAGTCAAAACAAAATCTAAGGAAAGATGAAACCCAGAAAGCCAAGTACAAGAACCATAACCACCTTGGATCTGAGGGCCATTGGCTGTCCTGAGAGACCACTGCTTTTGTTCGCAGTCTCCACTGTGCAGCACAGGAGACAGAAGGCAGTGCCCAGATCTGCCCCAGTGGAGAATCTAATGGGAGGTCTCCTCAGGCTAAGCTCAGGGTGGAGGGCACCACAAACTCAGGATACTGGTGCCACAGGCCAATACGTCCCTCAGGTTCATGCCAGAAACTATACAGGAAGTTGTCTTTGTCCTGTTTGGAGAGTGTATAAAAGGACAAGGAAAGTGTTCCTCAGAAATGTTAACCAGGAGCTTATCTTTATAGCATTGTAAGTCTCTGGGGGAATCAATTCTCAGGTTACACAATGAAATATTATTCAGCATTAAAAGAGAATAAAATCATGGCATTTGCAGGTAAATGGATGGAGCTGGAAAATATAATGCTAAGTGAAATTAGTCAATTCCAAAAAACCAAATGCCAAATGATTTCTCTGATTTAAGAATGCTGATTCATAATATGCTGCAAGGAGGTAGGGGTGGAAGAATTAAATGAACTCTGGATAGGGCAAAGGGAAAAAGGGGAGGGAGGGCAAGGGAGGGTGCATAAGGGTAGGAAGGATGGTGGAATGCGATGGTCATCATTTCCCTAAGTACACATATGAAGACACAAAGGATGTGATTCTACTTTGTATACAACCAGATATATGAAAAACTGTGCTCTATATGTGTAATATGAATTACAATGCATTCTGATGTCATATATAACAAATTTAAATTTTTAAAAAAATATTTAAAACTAAGATAAGACTACTTAAAAATAAAAAAAAATGTGTTGTAGAGATTTTTGCTTATTTTTACCATGGGTATACAATTTAAAAAGTATAAAAAAACAAACACCATTTTACTAACCCTCAAAACATTACTACAATAAAATCTTGAGGTTATTAAAAACACATAAATACCAAAGCACAAAATCAAATAAATCACCATGATAACTTCAAGAGGTAGCACCAGATGAAAGAATCATTCCCACAGAGCCACAGTATTGAAACTGTCAGAAATAGATTAATGTAAAGTCATTATGTTTTCTATGTTTAAGCAGAGAATAGGAAAATATGTTTTGGAAAAAAAACAAATGGAACATTTAGAAATAAAAAATATAAGTAACAAAAAGTAAGTGAATGGAACATTTTAACAGCAGATTAGACACAGCTGAAAGAAAAATTAATGACTTCAAGAATCGGCATGAGAAATCATCTACAGTACAACACAGAGAGAAAAAAATCAGGAAAAAGGTAAAAGTCATGGTAGATGGTATAAGACAATCTAACATTGTCTCATATGAAATATAAAAGAATTCCAGAGACGTAGCAGAGAGAGGAAAGCAATATTTGAAAATATAACTGTTGAGAATTTTCTAGAACTCTTAATAGATTTAGGAAACCCAAAAAATTCCAAGCAGAGAAATCAAGAGTAATATACTTGAAGATTTATCATTGTGAAGCCAGATAAAACCAAAAACAGAAAGGAAATCTTTAAAACAAAATGAAATGAAGAAGATATATTATTATCCAAAAAGCAACAGCGAAACTCGCCACTGGTCTCTTAATAGCAACAATAAAAGCTAAACTACAGTGAAATAATTTTTTCAATTAGGCTAAAGGGAAATTATTTTCTATCATCTAAGTATAATTAAAAAACAAGAGTAAAATATAGTTTTAGTATACCTAAGCTGATATAATTTACCACTAGAGGATTTTTATAAAGGAAATTCTGAAATATATGCTTCAGGCAGAAGGGAAATATCCAGAGAATAAATCTATGGGATTGAGAAAATAATAAGTAAAAAAATGGATATGTGTGTGTGTGTGTGTGTGTGTGTGTGTGTGTATACACACACATATATAAGTCCTACAAAGCAATAAAGATTATATCTTATATGTTGTTAAATAAAACAATAATACAAACAAGTAATTGGTGAGAAATGAAGTTAATGTACTGTATTGTCCAAAAGAAAAGGAAAAATCTTAATTAAATATAGACTGATAAACTAAGTATCTATGTTGTTATCTCTAAGATGATGACTAAGAACATAGAGGCAGGAGATAAAACTTCAAAACAAGAATATGGGGGTGGGGGAGATAAATACACATTACACCAGAATAAAATAAAAAAAGAAAAGAAAAAGAAACATAAATACAAAGGATCATCAGTACAGTGAAATGATGGCACATTTAAACCTTAACATACAGACCATCACATTAAATATAAATGGTTTAAATGTTCCAGGCAAGAGCAAATAGATTTCTAGATCCCAGCTATACATTATGCATAACAGAAACATCTAAAGCATAAGGCTCCAGAAAGGTTGGATGAAAGGATTTAAAAATATATACAATGTAAATGCAAACCAAAAGTGAAAAGATATGGCTTTCAAAATATTAGATAAAACAGGCTCTAATCAGTAAATGTTATTAAAAAGGATCACTTCATAGTGTGGTCAAAGATTTAACTCAGCAGGAAGATGTAAACATTTTAATTCATATTTGCTATAGTCGATGGAATGCAGCCCCCCCATAAAGATATTTTCCCATTCTGTGAATGTTACAGTATTTAAGAGACATCTCGAGACCGATCTAAAATAAATTTTAAAAAACCCAAATGATACATATGAATAATTTCAAATCCTAAACAAACACTAGGTCACTGATCTAGCAAGTTTTCAAATAGAATATATAATAGAGTATATAAGCTATTTGAAATAGAACATATAATGAGGAGGTCGGATTTATTCCAGGAATGGAAGCTTATATTGATTTTCAGTACAAAATTGAAGTACCTCCTCTTTATTAGCTGCAGATTATTCTATGGATGCTGTGAAGAAAGCATGGAGGAGGATCTCTTAATGTGATGGAGAAAATCTAAAAGTCATTTCCTATTTGACAGTAAAATGACCAAATCCAGAGATGCTGGCAGGTTTTCTATCATACATGGTCCAAGGGCAGGCTTGCAGCTGGAGTCCTGCAGGGACAGATCCAATTCCCCAGGTCCACAGGTACCTGTTGGGGATGCAAATCAAGTCAAGATGGCACCTGGCAGTTTGCAGGAGGAGTGGTTTGTGAAGCAACACCAGCGAGCCATTAAGATGATGAGGATTCCTTATTGGCTGATTGTTGTATCTAGATGATGTTAATTGAGTCAAGCTGTGTGTAATGAGTTAGGTTATATACCTCTGCTGTTCCACAGAGGGGCGGTTCCACTACCTTAGAAGCCCGCTACTTTGAGTTCTCGCTCAGTTCCTGCTGAGTTAACTTGCAATAAAGTAGTTCCTGCTTCAACCTTCAGTTGCTTGTCACCTCCCAGTTATTTGCCCAGCAGGACTGCGGCAGGTGCCTGCCTGATAACACGGACGGTGAGGGTCAGTCTGGTGCTGGGGTGGGCCTGATGTCTGGGACTGTGCAGTCCAGAACAGTCTGGGACCTGGAGCTGCTGGAGCCTGAGCCTGTGGCACTGAGGCGGACCCAAAGTCGAGGGCTAACAAGGTGGTTCCAGCAGTTGGTTTTCTCTGAATCCTGGGGCTGCTGGGGTTGGCCTGGGGCTGGGACAGTCCTGGGGACCAAGTCAACCAGGCAGGCCGGGAGCCTGGGGCTACAAGATCCAGTCTGGTGCAGGGGCAGTCCTGGAGGCTCAGTTGGGGGGTACCAGCCCTGAGCACAGGGTCACACTGGGCCTGCTGCTGGGGTCTGCTGGGGCAAGCCCAGGGCTGGGGTCCAGGTCAAAGTCCAGTGCTCACTGCTCTCCTTTCCCACTCAGAGGGTGTCTCTCTCCCAGCTGTTCTGCCTGGGGTGGGGCAGGAGAGACATGCTAGTGTAAAATTGTCTGTTCTTCTCTCTTCAGTACCACACACAGCATCTGGATGAAATTTCAAACATTATAATGAGTAGAAGAAACCAGACATAAAGAATACATTGATATGATTCAGAAAATTCTAAACTACATTATTTAGTGTTACTTTTACAAGAGATAAAAGTGTTTTCAGAAAGCAATGATATAATTATCAAAATACCAGAACAAGGGGTTAAGTTCTTTTGGGAGCAAGAGGGCTGAGAAGGAAATTGGGAGCCTGATAAAGTTGTTTCTTCAACTGTGTGGTTGTTAACAGGGGATTTGTTTCACAAAAGACTATTAAAAAAACAACCTGTATCTGTTGCATGCACTTTCCATTATGTATATTTCAAAATAAAGCCAGCAAATGCTTCAAAAAGAAACATAGCTCCAAAGTCTTAGACTTGGGTCATGAAAGCAAGAATTGGTAGGTAGCAGACAAACTATAAGCAATCCTACACAACTGGGTACAGGAAGTGCTGCTGACCCCTGGTTTTCATGTCTCAGCCACAGAGAGGTAGATGGGTTTAATAACTGTGTTTAAAGTGTCAGATGCAAGAACAATAATAGTTTTTTTCTTTTACTAATTCCCTCTCTGTTCAAAACCTTTTCATTAAAATGGTTCTCTGCTGCCTACCAGGGACAATTAGATGCCCACCCAGGAGCCCTGGTCCTATGTCAGCCCCCAAAATATACCTCTGGTCCTGTGTAACCCAGACTGGAATCACCACAAGACCAAGGTACTAAGGCAAAAAAGTGAGAAAAGGAATCGAGATGCAGAGATACAAAAATGATAACTTAGATGCCCATCTGTAGATAGAAAAAGCTTGAGGAACTGACAACCACCACAGGGCCCTCTGTGAGGTCAAAGATGTGTTTCCATTTATAGACCGCATTCTGTTTTCCATAGCGCATCACTTAAGAACTGAAAATTCAGCATTCCTATAAGGTGTCCTTGGTTCAAATTTATGTAAGTGCCCCAGATGGTTTTGCTTGTAATGTCCCATTGATTATTGCATTTCATCCTGCAAGTCCTGGATCTGCTGTGTTCTGACTGCCTGAGTGACACACGTCTGAGCAAAGCAGAGCAGAGAAGCCAGATGAACACTGCCCATTAGAAACCTTGGTGGCTGGCTGCGTCTTCACAGAATGAAAGAGACCACTCCAGCAATCCCCAACCAACATGTGTCAATGACAGCATCCCTACTGTCTGGATCAAGTCTGAGTCAATCGTTGTAACTGCAGGGGCAATAATGGCAACCCACTTGCGGGATTTGGTGAAAAAGAAATGATAAGAATGGGTTGAAAACATCAGTATGAAGGAGGCTTTGGAAAGCACCGTGTGGGCTAGTGTGAATCTCAAGTGAGCAGTCCCATCAATTCCACTCTTGAGTCCCATGTCTCATCTGGCAGCTGTGGACTTTCAGAGACCTAAGTTTGAAAGTCTTGTGTTTTAAGTGAAGAAAGTGGCAATAAGGAGAGAGAGGTAGGAAAGCAATCCAAAGGAGAAATGCATGAAGGAAAGATGAGGATCCAGGAAACACACAGCTCAGCCAAGTTGGAGTGCTAACTGGTGCCAAGTAGCATTTCCCTGGACTTTGACACACCTCACCCAGCACCCCATGAGCCTGACCCGCCCTCTCCCTCTTCCCCTGGGCAGTTTCCACTGTATGATGTTTGCCACTGCCCTCTCCTTCCATCTCCCGACCTCAAGCTCCAGCTCAGTCTCTGACACACACCTTATGCACCCAGGCATGAGCACTTTTCAAGACATCATGCAACGAGTCAGGAAAAACCCAGCAGGGAATCAGGTCTGGGAGAGAGGATTCCACTGGGAACCTGCAGGCGCCTTCTGTTGCTACAAGTCAACTGGGGATTAAATGTGCAAGGGATTTATGGGGTGAGAGAGGAGCAGTTAGGAAGAGCTTTCCGACCAAGGCAGGTCTCACATCATGGAAGGAGAGAGAGATGGACAAGTAAAGAACAAGTCCCCCATTACAGGAATGATGGTTCTGCTGCGTCTATGGTGACCCTTGAGCCAGAGCCAGTTGTTAAGGGAGTGTGTGGCCTTAGTTCCCATCACACTGTCATCGACTGGTCACAGCCTGCAGAATGGATGATCTCAGGGCAAACATGGGCACAGCTAAGAAGGGGCAGAAGATGGGCCATCAGCCAACTGCCAACTGTGCTCCAGCACAAGAGGACCCGTGCAGCTGCCTCCCAACTATGTTCTTTATCTGTTGGTCACCTGGGGATAGATTCCATTTGCATTACTTAACCCAGGGCATAGAAGTCTCAGACGCCTGCAGGAGAAAAATCTTGCAAAACTGAGTTGTCATGGTGTGTTTTTATTTATTTGATGGGTTGGTTGGTAGATTTTTTTTGTTTTTGCTTTTGTTTTCTGGATTTGGGTGTTGAAGGATGTATTTAAAACTTCAGATCCAGTTACCAACATATAAAACACAGTAGATTTCACATTTTTTTAAAATCCACATTTTTAGCTTTTCTTGAAATGAAATGCAAAGAGCCAACATTTCTTCATGAAGATGGAACAGCAGTGTCTCCCTAAGGACATCCAGTCTCCAGCTGGCCATAGCCACTGCCAATCCCTTGTGGCTACATGGCCCCTGCCACAGATTACTTTGTTGACTGTCCCTCTGGTCATACCTGTGTCACCAAAAGGATATGATATCTCTGTTGGGAACACTGACATAAATCAATTGCCTGGAACAGTGCCAGGCTAGAGCAGCTGCTCAATGAGTGTTTGTCCAGTGAAGAAGGGTGCCATCATCACAGAGTGTTGGAAGAAATAGTTTGGTTGAACGGTGAAGAAAAAAGAATTTTTGTCTGGGGTTAGCCTTGCACAACCCACACAGAACCAAGTTGGCATTAGGGGAAAAGGTGAAATTCCAGAAGCTGCAGTGGGCTGTTCTTGCGCTCAGGGATGTAGCTGCAGAGTCCAGTGTGTACCAGCAGCAGACACTTTGCCACTGCATACCCTGCAATTTCATGCAAGGATTCTTTCTTCCCTTCCCAAACAGAGTGAGGCTCTGGATTTACAGAGAGAAACAGTGCTTATCTCAGCTCCTTCCCTGGCCCCAGCTCAGCCTAAAGTATTGCTATGAAATATTCCCTGGACCACATTCCAGGGCAGCCGGGCAGCTGATTGTGAGGGGTCCTGCCCCAGAGCTAACACACACTTAGGCATAATGGGAAGAATTGAGCACAGTGATGATGTGATGTGAGATCCTCAAATAGCATAAAAATGTGCATGGACAAATGTTGCAAATCAAACAGGGAACTGCCTGCCAGAAGCAAGTCCCCCGTGGTGTCTCGCTCGCTCTGAAAATGACTACCAGATGATAAAGCAGAGCAGGCCCCATGCAACCTGATTTCCAGGAGGGACTGGCAAATCCATTAGGAGCAAATAGGCCTTCTTCAAGTTCATTTCACTTGCTAAAAAGAAGCAACATAAGGTTCTTTAAAAAAAAAAAAAAAAGAGCCAGTTTTTCATCTCATTTCTCACTGTCTTGCAGTCCCCGCATCCACATTCAGCTAGACGTGTGGGGAAAGTCTGCATTTTAAGGCCAAAGCTTGCTGCTATTAAAAATCAAAGCTGGATATAGCAGGACACAGGGCAGAGCTAGAATCATTAGTGTGTAGACGATGTGCTCTTCAGCCTCAGCTGCGGCATAGCCGAGGGGGCCATGCAACCCATGGAGCCCCCACCATCCGGGCATCATCTGCCACGCAGGCCCCATTCCCAGGGGTGGGTGGGTGGAAATGACCACTATGACAGGTCAGCAAGGGGTCTTAGCAGTTGTACAGTCTGCTTTCTCTTAGACTTATTTTTAAATGTCATTATCTTCTAATATGCCTAAAACATGTGCACACCCTGGAAAGAACTTGATTTTGGCCCCAGCTCTACTTCTGTCCTGACAGGGTCTTTTTACCACGCATCCCTAGCAGCTAAAAGGTTTGAGAGCTGCATAATCTGTAAAGCATTTAATAGAAATGATGAACAGTTTTTCCTGGAATATAGAAATACAGTACTAAATATGCTTTTCAAACCAAACACCAGCTCCCACCCCCACCACCTGCCAACATTCTGGATAGAGGCCTCTCGGACCTGTCCAGCCCTCTCATTGTACGTAGAACACAGCTGAAGTCCAAACATGGTCACCAACCTGGGGCCACAGAGTTCCTTTTCTGCTCCATGCTGGGACCTGACCCGTGTTCCCAGACTCACCTCATTGCCCTCTCTGCCGTGAGCACTCTGCACTTCAAGCATGAACAAAAGGAAACGGTACAGTTTTCACGGAGTAAGAGAAAACTGTGACATGAGTCTTTGAGGATGCTCACAGAAGCAGTCATCATTTGCGCTAGTGTCAACTGGGGGATGGGAATGGTTGTCATGGGCCAGTGCGAACACAACCATCTTCTTCAAAAGTTCTGTCCACTAAAGAGCACACTCAGAGGATGAGTAGCCAGCAGGAGTGCGGGTCCTGTCCTCGATGGCAGAGGGAGCCTCCAGTGCCCTCTCTGATGAAGGCTGGGTTAATATGGTTCAGGGTGCAGCCTAGAGAGGGGTTTTCAATTCCTGTTGCCTCCCACAATGGAAGACAGTCTGGCCAACAAAACAAGAGTTTGGTGACTCCCTCTAGAGCTAGGAAAAGGGAACTGTCCCACCGTCCTTCCTCATAGGAACAGAGAGCAAAGTGGGTAGTTGTGCTTGAACACACACCCAAGGGAGAAGTCAAGAGGCCTGTTGTGCCCCAGAGGGTGCATGTGCAGAGGGAGAGGAAAGAAATGGGGTACATTCATGCCAACTTTCCTGCCCTATAGGAAGAGAAATCTCCCCTATCTGCTCAAAATGTGAAGTATGCTACTTAGCTTAGCCCCACATCACTAGCCACCACTGTGCATTTAATTAGAATCATTAATGTCATGGTAAAGAAGAAGGACATTCTTCATTGAATGAGATACTACAAGGAATATCAGAAGATGGAAAGTAGAAAAAATATGGATTAAAAAAGAAGACTGGGCTGGGCTTAGTGATGCACTCCTATAATCCCAGCAGCTCAGGCGGCTAAGGCAGAAGGATCACAAGTTCAAAGCCAGCCTCAGCAACTTAGTGAGGCCCTGAGACACTTAACGAGACCCTGTCTCAAAATAAAAAAAAATAATAAAATTTTTAAAAAGAGTAAGCAGGGCTGAGGAAGTGGCTCAGTGGTTAAGTACCCCTAGGTTCAATCCCTGGTGCCAAAAAAAAGAAGAAGAAGAAGAAGACTGGTCTGAGACAAGTGAAAGGCCCTTCCACAAAAGGAGAATGGGCACCAAACTACCCCGTAGCCAAGGGAGGACATAGGCTATGGTCACTCAGCAAGTTGGATGGCTGACCTCATCCCTTCTCCATTCGCTGCTTCAGGACCATTATAAGAATAACACCCCATGTGGGTTGGTGAAGTAAGAGCAAGAGTTCGACCACAGAGAAGCAATTATAGAGACCCATCATGGATCACAGGCTGCCGGGTGGAGAAGAGCCTGTATGAGATGCAGAGGGGAGACAAGAAGTCCAGTGGGCATTGCTGCATTCTCCAAAGGACAGAGAGAAATGATGGCCTGGCCTGGGGGTCAGCAGAGAACAGAAGGATACAGATTAGAGAAACACACAGATGTAACCCAACAGACAGTGTCAGGAGTCGAATATTCTTTTGTATCCCACTGTGCCTGAGGATTCAGGAAGCAATGACTTTGGCACAAGTCAACTCCTGGAGTTTGTTGGTCTTCCTGTGTTTGTAGTCACTATGTATGTTGAATATCTTAATTCATTGTTTTTGATGTTTTATAGTCAATGCTATTTCCATTTCCATTTTCTGCTCAGCTTCCTTTCAGCATTCTGTGTTTCCATCTGGGATCATTTTCTTCCCAACTGAAAGATTCTCTTTGTTGCTTCCTTTAGAGCAGATGGACTCCTGGAAAGTCTTCTTAGTGTTTGTCTCTCTGAAAAAATGTTTATTCTTGTCACCTTCAATTGTGAACAATGTTTTGCAAAGTAAAGAACTGTAAAATCACAGTAGTTTTCCTCCATGGCTTTAAGAAAGTATTCAATCTATATGGTTGTTTCATCGTTTCTCACCAGAAGTCTGTTGTCAGTCTTCCTGTTTCTTTTCAAGGAAAACTGAGTTTCCAACATCTCTATTTTTAAAATTTCCTTTTGTCTTCAATATTCAGAACTATATTGAAATATCTAAGCCATGGTTTTATTTATATTTATCCTGTTCAAGCTTCATTAAATCTTGATTTTGAAACTTAGTACTATTCAAAGTTTTTTTTAAAAAAATTGGCCATTACTTCTTAAATATTGCTTCCATATATTTTTCCCTCTCTATATGGAACCACAATGATACCAAATCCAATATTTTTGCTACCTTTAATACATCTCTTACTATTTTATACATTTAGTCTTTTTTCTGTTTTTGTTTCCAATTCTATCAGTTCTCTCTACAGTACCTACCATGATGTCATCCACATTAATTTCTATTTCAGTTTCATATATTTTTATTTTTCTATTATACAAGTTCCAATGGAATTTTTCCTAGGCTTTCTAGTTTTCTGATGAAAATCTTTATCTTGTAATTTTACTTGTGAAACATATTAACTTTAGGTATGTAATATTCATGTACAATAACCCTATTCTTATTTTCCATGAGTCTATTTCTGATTTGTCTTTCTATTTTTTTAATCAAGTCATATATTTTTGCAAACCTAGTTTTAAAAAGGAATACAATTCAAACATTTTGTGTAAGAAATTACAGAGACAATTTGAGATTTGGAATAAGATTTTCACTCTCCAGAGAAGAATTGGTTGTTTTTCATCTGTTTCTGCTGGAAAATCACTTTGCTCTTGTCTGGGACTCAGGCAGTTGAAAGATGGTTTTCGGTGTTGGTGAGGAATGGAGTGTTCCCAGTTTATCCTTACTTGGAGGGTACAGGTCTTCATCATAACATTCAAAAACGTGGGCTAATTACAGGAGTTCTCTCACTTAGAAAGTCCTTTGCAGCAATTTTGCCCCTTGAGCCTTGTCAAACTATGAAGAGCCTTGCTCATGATCCTAACCTCTCAGATACCACTTTTATTTCCTGATTTTGCATTTGTTTGGTAGACAAAAGCAGCCCCAGATTCATCCAAGACTCCCACTTTTTCTTTGCCCCAAATATGTTCATTGCCTGGTTAGTTCTTTGAAACCTTCAAACATCATGTCTATACATGTGTGCACATGTGTGTCCTAACTTTTCTCGTTGTGCCCCCCAGATTCACGAGTCAGCCCAAAGCAGAAAGTGGCAAAGGAGGATGCCTTGATTTCCTGCTTGCTTACGAAATTGATGGTAGTGTCATTTACGACGACAGGGAGTTTTAGGAAAAGATCCCATGCAGAAAAGACTTAACATAGCAAGCCTGACTGTACCCTTTGAGAGGTCTACTTAAAAGATTGGCCATTGGCTGGTATCTGGGGACTTCCATTTCAGAAGGGTTCCTGACATTAACCAGTTATCACAGTTGAACCTGAAGTGTTTGTGAAAACAGTTGGTTCATAATGAATGACTGTTTTCCTGCTGGGAATCAGGACTTTGTATATAAGTGAGATAGGAAAGGCATACCTATATGATCAACCCCAGCAAAAATCCTGAGACTGTGACTAGTTAGCTTCCCTGATTGGCAACATTTCACAATCGGTTGCTGGGGAAAATTAAGTGCATTCACGTGACTCCACTCAGACAGTACCCTTAAAAGCTTGCACCCACTCTCCCCCTATCTTAGCTCCAGGTGTCTTTTTTGTTCACTGATCGTGACTGGCATCCATTTTTCATAATAAATCAGAGCTATGAGCATGACTATGCTGAGTTTTGTGGGTCCTTCTAGTTAATCACCAAATCTGGAAATGATCATGGCGGCTTCTCAACACAGCACAACTGGGTTGGAGAAATGAATGGCTTTGGATTTGGGTGTATTAAAGTTGGACTACTCTTCAATTTACTTGAATTCACTGGTTTACCAAGTCCTTCATATCAGTCAGCTTTCATCCCTGTGACCAAAATACCTGACCAGAACAACTAAGAGGAAGAAAATTTAATTTGGAACCACTGTTTCAGAGGTTAAGTCCATGGTCAACTGACTCCACTGATCTGAATTTGAGGTGAGACAGAACATCATGGCAGAAGGGAGGAAGGTATGAAAGAGGAAAGCTTCTCAGCTCCTGGCAGCCAGGAAGCAGAAGGGGACAGAGAAAAGGACAGGGACAGATGTAGCCCAAGGCCACGCCCCCAGTTATCTTCTTCCTCCAGCTACACTCCACCTGCTTAGTTAGTCCATTCAGTATTCACCCCCCATAGTCTATTCAGTTTATTAATACATCAAAAGGTTGATCCACTAATAAGTTACAGCTTCACAATCTAATCATTGCCTAAAACTCCTCCTCTGAATCTTGCTAGAGACGGTGCTTTCAAAATGTGAAATTTTCAGGGAACATTAACAATACAAAGGATAACATACTTCTTTGGTTCTCGTTTGATCCTTCAAGGGCATTAGCATTGTTGACTGCACCTCTTTCCAGGAACATCGCTGCCTTTGCCTTTATTACCCCTATCACCTGATTCATTTCTCATTTCTCTTCCTCTGAAATCCTTGCAAATATATGACCTTAGATTCCTGGACCTTCTTGTCTTCTCACGCTACACTCTGCCCTCAGACTCCCATCCACGTTGATGGGGTCAAGTACCTCCCATGTATGGAGGATCCACACTTTACACCTCTGGCATTGAGATTCCCCTCTCAGGATCTACAGCTCATCTCTTAGATAGCTCAGTTACCCCCAGTGCTGGACCATGTTAGCATTCTTATAAAAGACCAAACCAAGGACTTTGCTTCAGAGCACCTCTTCTTTCTCCACACTTTCTTTTCTACTCCTCCTTGAACAGGCTTTTACCCTTGGTCTCTTTGGTCTTATATGACCCATAGTATGTCTCCTCCTTGTCCACTGTCTTTTCACTTAATGAGTTCAGAGAAGAAGACTTTAATGAGCATCTACTACACACATTCTGTTAGATGCTATAGATACAAAGGTCATGGCACAGACCCTCTCTTTGAGGGCTTCATAGACAAGTAATAGCAGACAATAACTAACATATCAGAGTATCACGAATGTGATCACAGAGCTCAGCCAGGACCTAATGTGAGCTGACAAAAGGGGAGTGATCCAGGCTCCCAGAAGATAAGGAGGGGATGCTAAGGATGCATTCTGAAGCTCAGTAAGTGTTCTCCATAAAGACAGGACGGATGAGAGGATGAAATGCACACTGCAGGGAGGGACAAGCAGGGTCACCATGCCTATGGAAAGCCACAGCAAAACAAGTGACAGAAAAATCTAAATTCATTTAAAAATGCAGGGTGATAATTTTCTGGAAACCATATGTATTTTATAAATGAGAGGAAAAAAGAAACAGCACTTCCAGAGTTTTGCTGAATGACGCAGGGTTTAAATCAGGAAGGCTCTGGATAAGCCCATCTCCACTAGATCTCAGGAGAGCAGCCGGTCAGCACCTCCCTTTCAATCAGAACAAGAGCCCAGAGCCAGCTTCAATCTCCAGGACACAGCCAAGAGAATAAGGGCAAAAAGGACTAGCAGAGGAAACCTTTAAAGGAGGAAACTAGGATGAGGAAGCCAATCAAAGATTCCAAGTGAAGGGGTAGGGCCCTTCCCCAGCAATTCTTGATAATTACAAGGAAGATGGACTTGACTGGTTTCGCCATACCCTTTGCAAAGCTGGCCAGAGAACAGCTGTCATTGCAGAGGTGGGCTGCAACACATCTTCATCATGTTTTCCTGCAGCCAGTGCCACAACTACTACACACAGGGAGGTTTATGTGAGTTTCTGTTACCACTCAAATCACAACAATGTCCACCTTTCCTGATCCAGTTGTTACCCGTGGACGGAGACTGAGGCCTCCAACCCTGCCACCCGAGCAGCCAGAGCTCCTTCTTGTCCTCTCCCACTGCCATGAATCACACTGGGGAGCACATTCAGCAAGACCAGTGGTGTCTCTACAGGAGGAATTTCACTCCAGGGTTTTCTTCTCCTCATGTGTGAAAAGGCGATGCCTGTAATTCTCTCCTGGGTGCCTCCCCAAAGGGCACTTAGGCAAGTGGAGATCAGTCAGCTGACAGCTATCATTCAGCCAACACCTGTCAAGCATTTCTTATGAACCTGCACTAGTTGCCATTCAGCATTTTAATATGCATGAGATATGATCCCTGCACACACAGAATGCATCCTGGGAAATGGACAACTCAACAAAGTTTTATAATTCATCTATTGCTAGCAAATGCAATGATCAAAGAGTAAATCTCCAATATGGACATATGCTCAGGGCAGAAAAAGAAAATTGATAGCAATAAAATGATTGCAAATAATCTTGACTCACAGCTAACATCAAAAGCATAGATTTTATTATATAATAAAGTTATATATGGATATAAATATTCTATTATAACATGTAGTTTTTCTGTAGATCAACAGAAGTAGCTTTATTTATGTATATGTAGTTTTCCTTCAGGCTTGTAAACACTTTTTATAGTATTGTAGCCCTAAAAAACAAGACAAAATATTTCCTGTACTTTTCCCAAAAGGTTCCATGTAATTCAGAGAGCTCAGCCATGGCATAGCAATAGTCATATAGACACGGCAATGCAATTCACATTCAGATGCTTAAATTTTTATTTTCAACACTGTTGTGATTAGCTGGATTAGAGGATGAATTTCCAGGGCACTTGAAACTGACAAAGAGAGAATCATGCCTACGGCCACAGGTTCTAATTTTTATAATCATTTTTCCCACTGGGAAAAAAAAAAAACCCTTACTCAAGCTAGTGCAGAAAAATAATAATAATGACTCAAAAATCAAAACCCCTATTATGCTTTCTGTCCACCCAACACTCTGGGAAGTAGAATGAGAGGACTGGATTTAGATACCCAATTAGGTATTTCCAAATGACACCACCCTTTTATTTTTCACTCCCTTTATATCAACTTGGGGATTTTTCTATCTAAAATTGGAATATGACACACAAATGCAAATAAATGCAGGTACGTCCAGAAATTCAATTTCACCTGTAAATTCATCCCACCCCTGGGTTACTAAGCAAGGATTATTCAGGGCAATTAATTAAATAGTTTAATTCTGGCACATGAAGAAATGATTTGTTAATTAAGTTTGGGGAAATAATATATGCAGGCAAAAGATAGTAATCATGCTGTCAGGCACAACTACATTGACTTGAATTAACAGTGCATCTAGTCCTGAAGTCACTGGAGCCGTCGCCATTAAGTCTTCCATTAATGCCATTAATCATCAGTCTGTCAGACACGCTCCGGCCTAATCATCACTGTGGTTCTTCCAGGGTTGACAGCTCGTCAGGAGCGTCTCTGACATCACTTCTCAGGAGATCCTCCCCACGGCCTGGTGAGGTGGCTCTGTTCCGATTGCAGTTTATATGTGTGGAAACAAAGGATTAAAGGTTAGGTGTCCTGAATGGGAACCTGTTGGGTGGAGATGCTGGAGTCAACCTGGGTGCCCACCTCTGAGACCAGGACCTCTCTCACTGCACCAAGCCTGTGTGGCCATTGACAATCCTCCCCCAGCCCCAGTCTCTCCAGTGTGTTCTCCTTCTCCTTAATGGGCCCTGGGGACCCTTAATGACTGTCCCCGAGGGGTCTCTGGAGTTCATGCAACCCAAGCCTCTGACCTGTTTCTCTCTTTCACATGTGGAAGGGTGGAGAAGCCACTGCCTGGCCAGTGCCACTAGGATTTACCTCCTTTAACTTTGCAAGGAATATTCCATTTTTTTTTTATTTTTTATTTTGTGTATCAGGGATTGAACCCAGAGACCCTTAACCACTGAGCTACTTCCCCAACCCTTTTTTTTATTTATTCAGAGACAGGGTCTTGCTGAGTTGTTTAGGGCCTTGCTAAGTTGCTGAGGCTGGCTTTGAACTCGTGATCCTCCTGCCTCAGCCTCCCAAGGCCCTGGGATTATAAGGGTGCCACCATGCCTGGCCCAAATATTTTAAATGTGACAAAACTCCCATATCAGCTCAATTCTCAACAGTGGCTGTGTGATTAAACCAAAGTGCCTTGTCTCCTGGGTGGGCGGTTGGGGGTGGAGGATGCAGAAGGGAGGGGGGAAGGAAAGGAGAGTGGTGGAGAGGGAGGGAAGGAGGGAGGACAGACAGGAAAGGGAAGGGAAAAGAAAAGATAAAGTGCTTCATGGAAAGAGTTGGGTAATCAAGGTTCACATTATTTTATGGCATCTAATATATCTTCCCAAATTGACAAAATTATTGTAAAAGCAAAATATACAACATAAAATTGAATAATGCATTTTCTCTTCATTTGATATTTTAAACCATATCCTTTATGTTTCAAATTGTTAGAAAATTGCCAACTAGTTTCCTTTGGAAGAACTCTTCTCACTTTGAGATTTTATCTGTCCTACTTCTTTGGTTTTAAATTACCTTCCTTTTGTAAAATTACAGGAATAGTAGGTGGCACTAGTCTTATCCCGTTCTGTTTTCAAAGCCCATGTGGCAATGCTGTGCTCCTCAGGAAAAACTACGGCTGTGGTTGTCTTTAAACACATTCATAAAACATAAAAGTGTAGAGACGACTGCATCGATTGCTCTTCAGTGATCCCCAGTACCTGGTTCCTGTGCCCAAGACTCCAGGATCCTGTTTCCTGCTCTGGGTCAGATCATCAAGGCCAGAGCAGAATATCAAAGTCCTACTAGGAGTCCACCTCTGCTTCACAGTGCCATAGACTTTTTTTTTTCCTTCTTTTAAAATTATTCCTTTTCACACTCCAAAGTTTTAATAGGATTCATATTAGGTCTAAGTCCCCACAGTAGCCAAACTTCCTGATTCAGAAGTGACAGCCTCAGGGTTGGGGTCAAAAGCCCTGGGTACAGATACCATCACCAATCTGAGCAATAACTCCATCTCTTTCAACTTCCCCCACCCCCCATTTTCAGTCAAGGTGAAAGGTCTCCAAGGCCATCTATTGATCTGACCTTTTATTCAGTTCCATCAACTTTGGTCTCCAACTCAAACCAATTAATTTCAAGCTTTCCCAAGAGTGGTGCAGAAGAACATTATCCCTCAAAACTGGGTTTACTGGCATTTTTTTACAATACTGCTCTCCCAAAAACACCTCCTTGGGGAGCCACCATGAAGCAAGTCATCATTCTTTGATTGTGTGCAGTCCCAACAGGGACAGAATGGGGAAAATACCTATTGTGTATAATGGTGCACTTGACTGAAGGGAGGAATCTTAAAAATCAGGAGGCAGGTTGGCATCATTTTCTCTTTCGCTAATTGCAAACTCAAATGATCTTGGGATCCAGGTGAATAAAATGAACAAGGGAAAGACCAGGAGTCCATGGGCGCCTACCAGAGGGACCTGGAAAGAGGGTGTCCACCATGTTTACAACTCCACAGTGGCCAAATCAAACAAGCTGCCTGCTGAATCCAGCCCTCGCGCTGTTGGGTCCCTGAGGGAGTGTTGGCCCTTGCAGACATGTTGGTGAGCCTGGTCCAGCCCAGGCCATATGAAAGAAAGCACATGCAGAGGTCAAAGGGGTGGGGAAAAAAAATACTCCCGCCAATCCATTGTGTGGTATGAAATCTCACAGCCTCCCCCACAAAACTGCTGCTGACATAGTGGGGAAGAAGGGAATCTGATGGTGCCTTCTGAATCCCCAAGGCAGTCTGACTCTGCGGCTCTCTGTGGGACAGAACTCAGAGGGGAGGAGGGGTGCCTAGCAAAGGAGGCTGTGGGAGTCCCCACTGCTGTTGGAGGTCAGAGGAAGGAGGTTTTAGTGATGGTGACAGGTTAAGTCCTAACAGGGAGGATTTAGGATGGACAGCTTGGGAAAGGGTTTAACCCCTTAGGATTTCTCCAGGACCTCTGGCAACTATTCTATTTTGTAGTCAAACTTAACCTCTCCATTTCTGCATTATTCTAATGTTAAATGGCCCTGACTTTTCAGAGAAGACATTGGCATAACCAGGCATGGTGCTATAGAGAGAATGGTGTTCTCTTCCAGCATCTGGAGCATGGGAGGCAAAGCAGGAGCCCAGTGGCTGCCACAGAGAACAGGTAGGGAGCCCATTTCATGTCTACACAATGGCAAAAGACCTACAAGACAGGGAGGGGCCAGCCACCTGCTTGAGGAAGATTACCTCTGAGAAGTGGAGGAGAAGATGACAAGATTACAATCCACAAGATGTTTGAGAGGTCCAGTACCCCAAGAGGGCAGCTGATGGGGTCGTGGGCTGCATGTGACAGGCACGTGAGCTTAGGCTGCAGTGAAGCAATGCAACCATCCTGCGCTGGCTTCATGAAACCGGGAATCTCAGATGCGTCTGTCTCCTTGGCCTGCACTTAGGACTGTTGAAGTCCTTAACTGTCCTCTTACATGTCTGGCTCCATGATCCACCCCTCACAGAAGACACATGGAACACTCCAGCTCTTCCAAAAGCAGTCTGTCATGCCCAGCTCCAGAAGCTTTCTCCCATTCCATCTGTAATGAACATCATCTTTGCTGGTGGGGTTTTTAAAAATATAGTATTGTTAAATAAAAACCTTACCAAATGTACATTGCAGAAGTATCTTTTATGGAAAACAGATGGAAGGAGCTAACCTAAAAATTATAACATTTTAACGACTTCTTAATTTTAAAATCGATGATACACTATCCCAGGAAGGACTCAAAGAGACAGTGACAACAGCTACAGCAGAAGTGGGAGGTAGAACCAAGGCGGGCAGCGCCATCCGGGGGCTACAAGGTCGCCGCTTGTCCTTAGGTGCGCTCACATGTTCAACTCCACGGCGCTTCCTCAGGTGGAGGAAATCAAGGAGCCCCCGTCCTGGGGACCGAGATTATTCCCTGATGTGTCTGCACATGCCACAAGGAATATGAAGTTCTCGAAACACATATTTAATGTGCTTCCTCCCATTTTCTACACTGTTCCACTGACAGGAATATGAAACCCCAGTTTGCAAATGTTCCTGATTCAAAGATGATTACTCAGATGTTAACTCCTCCTCTCATGGCTGAATAACACAGAGGTTCCTTCAGTTTTTACAACTGGCCTCTCTTGAAATCTGCTCTTCCAGGGAACCGAATATTGAAGCATTTTCTTTTTAGAAAACAGTTGGATTTCCTACCCCAACTTTGTTTCCTACGGTGAATTGACTCTTCTCCTTCCCTCTTCCTCTATACAGAAAAAATTCTAGAAATATTTTCAGCCTACCAATAAGTTTTAATATCATCCCTATGGATAAAAATTTATATATGTGTAAAATATGCTTCTTTCTCCACTTAGATTCTTTGTACTTTTAAAATAGCAAGTCACCCCAAGAATTGAAACATGCATATGCAGTCTTCTAATTAGCACGTTTAGAAGTAAATCCAAGAAGCAATCAAGTCTTTGGCATGGGCTACTCCTGACACACTGCTCTGGGGCTCTCTGGCCTGTGTCTCCTGACTGTTAACAACTGTCCTCCAAGAGGATGGTGTGTGCTTTCTTCTCAGACTGAAAGGACACAGTTGGAAGTATCTGCAGATTTCTGTCTAGGGACCACTTAATGCATTGGAGCTCAATACAGTTCCCACTGAGCTAGAAGCAGAGAGATGATTCTTTCTTCACCCATTTCTTTTTATTTTTTAAGGCATCACCTTTCTTCCCCCAAATAGAACATCAACGGAATATCAAATCTTTCCAGTTCTGTAAGTTAGAGGAAAGAAAAGGAGTCCCAAAGCCAGGCATTGCTCACCTCCTAATGGAGAAATTGATCAGAATCTCAAGGGGGAAGGAAGCAGTGGGGGACTCATGCTTTAGGTGGCAATTGCTAATTCCCTCCTCTAGAATTAGGCACCAGCCACTGAGAGTCAGTAACGCGACACACTGACTACCACCAGTGGGAATGTCATGTAGGGCTCTCAGCAGTACAGGAGTTTGGAAGACAGGCACGGCCTCCTTAACACCACACTATTCAGCAGAGTGCAATGCAGAACAAATGGTGCATCTTGAAACCATCCAGGACATTCGCTGCTGAACCCCAAGAGGCCCATCCCTGATCTCTACCCCCACCCAGGACCTCCCGCTGGGAGGTGGGGCCACGCGGGAGAGTGAGGTCCGAGGAGGACTCACCATAACCTTGAGAGTGGCTTTGCCCACTGGAGCCTTGGCTAGTTAGCAGATCCAGCCCGCGAACAGAACCTGGCAGCGCCTGGATGGGAACCAGGAACCCATGTGTCATGGCGGCAGCAGTCTGTGTACTCCACAGCACGGTCCTTTGAGAAGCTTTCATTGTCATTGTTCTCAAGTAGGTCATGTGGTGACTTCATCATTCTCCATTCACAGACAATGGCTTAGGAGCATGGTAATCGTGTAGAGGCAGGAACAAGATCAACTGGGCTGCCTGAAAACACCACTCCCAAGGGACTTTGGGGACCTAAAGGTTCCCATCAATTCCTTTCACACAAAGAATAAAACACTTGTGACATAATCAAACACACACATAGCAAAATTTGGTCAATTTCCTTCTGCATTTCCTCCCTTTCCCATTCTCTTCCTCAATCCCTCCTTCTATTCTTCCTTCATTTATGTAAAAGTATAAGGCATCAACTTAAAAAGCAATAAAGAAATGGAAAGAAGTTCAGGAGCTAGAGGGGAAGAAAAAAGAAGTGCTGAGGATTAAAATGCAGCAAATTATTTTATATGCCTCTATGACTGTGTCAAAAGGAACCCTACTCTATGCATATCAATAACACACTCATAAAACATTAAAAACAGAAATAACTGTACAAAACTATGGGAATGTTGGAGTTCCTTTGAGTTGCATCAACAAAATGCAGCTAAAAGTACATTTGCCAGAGTTCCCTTCCCTGTGTGGTCCCAAGATAGCTCTGGCTACAAGGGACTTTGGACTGTGGACATGAAGAAACAGTTCTATATTCCTCTACTCTAAAGGTCAGTGCAGGGGCACCAGCACAGCGGAACTCACACACACTGTCACCGACCCCCGACTCCCTTGGCCATGGGGGCCGGCAGCAACGCAACTCCCAGCTCCTGTAATTCCCATAGCAGGGTTGGGAGTAGGGTGAGGTAGGATGGGCTCTTGCTTTGGGGCTTGACATTTCAAGGGACGCCAAAAGAACTCAGTAGTCCTGATAAATAATATTTTAATCAGATTTTGTAAATCAAAATTAATGCAAAAAAATACATATTCAACCAATTATCAAACTTTAAATAGACAGGATCAGTAACAGTGCTGGGATGAGCTGTAGTGAAGCCTGTGGTCAAATGAAAGTCAGCAAAGTGACTCAGGGCTGAAAGGATTCTCTGAATCCTGGGGCAGGCGCCCTTGAAACTCCACAGCCACACTCCCTGCTTCTCATAGTCTGCCCACCACGCATGGAGGAAGTAAAGGTCACCCTCAAGCTCTTGCTTCCCTCTTGGGGTTCAGTTTTCTCATAGGTCCCAGTCCCACGGAGGGTCCAGGTACGATATACATCCAGCCGTCCTGTCCAGCTGTCCCTTGCTAGGCCTGTAGCAGCTCCACACTCAGCCCTTGGTTTCATGACAACTGGCATAGACGGCTCCACAGCAGCCACATTTGCAGGGCCTAATTCTTAATTTTTAAAATAGTCTTCGACATCATACGATTTGTGATTGTGCTTCCCTGAGCCATACAGACATAATTGCTGTCTACAAACTAGAGCCCTTAAATGAGGCATAAAACAGAAGTTTCAGGGGCAGTAAGATGGCGTTACGCAACAAAGTATCCACAGCATTCTCTCTGTCCATGTGAGCCACCACTTTGACGGGATCAGGATGCTGCCTGGTGGATTCTTCTGTTAAATACCAAAGGCTGTGTTAGCAGTGACCCAATAGGTTATGACTGATAGAGAATGGATCCCACTGGGACTGAGATGTTCCCTTTCAGGGTCAGGTTAGAGTTTTTACTTCATCCGCAATAAAAGCAAAGCCACAGTCCTCTGAAGACACCATGAAGCACGTTTCATAACTCACGTTGCCCAAACCCTAAAACCCTAGCCCCATTGGAGACAGTTGCTATTGTTGTGTTTCAGAGTCCCAGTTGCCAAGTTCAGTCACACATAACGTAAACCTAAAGAGAAAAAAAAATTATCTTCTTTGTGGCTGTTTGCAAAGGTCCCAGGAGCTGGAACAAAGGATTGCTCTCTGAGAATTGCTGGTATCGGCATGAGGAGTTCTGGGGCTGGCTAAGTTGGACACTGAGGCTCTTGCACATCTCTGGGGAAGACACCTGCCTCTTGAGGAATTTTGGCTTGGTCTGCATGAACCATGATGTGTCAGAAGGAGAAAGCCTGTGCTCCTGTTAGGAGGATAGCTGGGTCAGAGAGAGATGAAAACTCCAGAAGAGCTGTTGGAGATTAGCAATCCCCTGTGGCGGGAACCGTCCTCCCGACAGATCCAGAGCAGTGTTTCCCCACATCAACACTGTCGACGGTGCTGTGGAGTCGTTCCCTGTTGGAGGGGTCATCGTACACATTAGAGAATGCCAAGTAGCACCCCTAACTTCTGCCTAGTTGATGCCAGTACCACCCAAACCCCCAGTTCTGACAATCAGAAGTGTCTCCAGATGTTTCCAAAGGACTCCTGTATAGTAGATTGGTCTTGGATGAGAACACCTGGGGCAGACATCAACAGGGGCTCCTTCCAGCCACTGTGTCACTGGGGTGTTACAGGAAGAAGCGGGAACCAACCGGAGGCCAGATACTGGGAGTTCAAAGGCGAGTAAAGGCCAGATCTGATATACAAAGTCAAGTCCAAGCTATCACCCGGGAAAAAGGACTGATACCCACTCAACCCCCAGAAACACCAAGTGCCAGGTGTGAGTCAGGACAGACTCCTAGGACCAGGTCAGCTCAGATGAAGAGCAAAAGAGAGAAGCAGCCCGAAGGCACGCTTGTCTTGGATCCTATGGACATCAAGCACTTGGTAACAATGCCTGGGGAATTTCAGAATCCTACGAATATATCGCTAGTATTCAAAGGTAAGACAAGTATTCTCAGTCCCTTCAGACAAAATCAATTATGTCGGTTACCTATTTCTGTTTAACAAAAACTCAGTGGCTTAAATGATCATCCTTTTTATTTCCCCTGGGCTTGTGGGTCTGCTGGAGCTTATCTGGTTCCTGATGGACCCACACATGCATCTCCAGTCATCTGTGGGTCCAGCAGGTGGATCTGGGGCTCTGAGCCAGAATCTCTCATGTTGCTTAGCGTAAATATAATGGAAAATGAACTTTTGATCTTAGATGTTACATTATGAAGCATAAATTACTATTATTTGCTACTAAGATATCATTCCCTAGGAATCACAGTGGTTAGACTCTGCCTGTTCTGCCACCCCCGCTATCATTATGCTGTAAGAATGACAGTCCCAGTTGTCACTCACCAACACTAATTTATTTCCCTCAGTTAATAACCCTTTCTTAAATGTTAGCTCCAAAATAACTTTGACCTTTATCTAGGAGCTAGGTGTATGGCCAAAAACTCATTTCTTTTTATGTATTCCTGTCACTCAAATTGTCCTTTCGGTTGTCACACGAACCCCTGCTAACTCAAAAACATGGCTTTCCTTTCTGAATTGACATTCACCCTCAATCCTAAATAATAGTCCAGAAAATATAAGAATGACAACAAAATAACAAGCATCTATTGAATGCCTAGTGTGTACCAGGCATTATCTTGGATGTTGTACATGGATGAAATCCTTCAATTTTTACAGTGACTATTACTTATAGATAAACTGAGGTATTCAAAGAATAAATGACGCACCCGAAGTCTCCCAGTCAATAGGGGAATTTGGATTTGAACCCCAGGGGTCTGACCTGGAGCCCACATTTCTAATCAGTATGTTATTGCCTCTGTAATAATGACAAAATTACATTCAATTTAGTTTTTATTTTTTTGACAATCATTATTAAGCTATGATTTCTTTTAGAAGGGTAAATTAAATAGAAGTGCAGTCTTTTGGTAAAACACATAATATTTGTGAACACTTAGAAATTCAAAGACTGCTGACTTGGCTAATCCAAGAGAATATTAATTTCTTTCATTTGCTTTATGTAGATATCACTGTAGGCAAAACAGAAATTATTTAGTGTAATAGAATCCAATCTCTGTCTATAATATACCATAACTTTGCTCTCCTACATTGCTCTAATTGGCTCTGATCAAACACTTTTCAGTGATACGGTGTTATATTTGGATGTTTTAAGAAATTGAACAGAAATGGTATAAGTCAGGGGGAAAATAAGCTAACAGAGAAGGTAGCATTTCATCAGTAGCTTTATACCAGTCTTCAATTCAAATAGAAATTTATTCTTTAAGAGAAACAGTTGCTACAGTGGCACATCCCTGTAATCCCAGTAACTTGGAGGCTGAGGCAAGAGGATTGCAAGTTGAAAGCCAGTCAGTTAGCAAGGCCCTAGGCAACTTGGTGAGACCCTGTCTCAAAATTAAAAAGAAAAGTATTAAAAGGCTGGGGATGTGGCTCAATGGTTAAGCACCCCTGGGTTCAATCCCCAGTGCCAAAAAAAAAAAAATTTAATAGCTAATAACCTTCTTCTACTATTCAAATAATTACAGGGAAATTCTAAGCAGAAGCTAATAGAGTAGAATGTGGCCTTTTGGGTTGGGCCGAGGAGAGTGGACATTGGAACCAGAAAGGAGTGAGATAAAGACCCACTGTATGTTGTAATCAGACATGGTTAATGTTTATTTTTTTTTTCTATACCAGTGGTTGAACCTGGGCCATGTGTGTGCTAGACAAATGTTCTATCACTGAGTTGCACCACCAACCCTTTTAAAATTTTTACTTTATTTTGAGACAGTGTCTCACTAAATTTCCTAGGATGGCCTCAAATTTGCAATTCTCTTGCCTTCTGAGTAACTCCATTACAGGCATGCAGCACCATGCCTAACTTAATGTTTAATTTTGAAAACTATGTGCATATTATTAAACTACTTCTTTGGTCAAAACATAAATTAATACAAGTTCAAGGTCAGACCGAGAGAGAGAGAGAGAGAGAGAGAGAGAGAGAGAAACAGATGCTAAATTGAAAATTGTTAGGAGATGAACAATTTCCACCCCAGAACAGCTGGGACCTGGGAGAAGAGCACATCCAGCAAACCCCCCATGAGGGAAGGGAATCATCCCTTGGTCACCACACATGAAAACATAAAGCATGGATTTGATTATTAAGACAAAGGCAGCAACGTACTCATTTGAAAACCCATTTACAAACAATTAAGGAAAAGTAATTTGGGGAAAAGCAATCAATAAAATTAGCATCATCAAAAAATTGATTTCTCATAGAGAAAGAGCATTAAGAAAATTGAGGGTGAAATATATCTTATTATAAACTTAAAATTTATGATTATTTACATTCTTAAAACAAGCTCTTTATTGCCATTTAACACATCCTTGGAACATCACAAGTCCTATGTGCACATTACAATAAATAATCACAATATGGCGACCACCCCCTCTGCCAAGGAGTAGAACACTCTCACAGCAGGTTCAAGTCCCCCCAATCAGTGTCCAGGTTTTTTCCCAAAGACAACCCCTCTCCTGGCCTTTACTACCACGGAATAGTTCCTCTTCTTTTTTTCTTTTTTCCAAGCTTCTTATAAATGGTGACTCTCATGGCACAATGTTCTTTCCTGTTCAAGTGCCTTCATTGGACCCTGTGTTTGTGAGGTCTCTCCAGGTTGTTTCCTGCTACAGTGGTTCCTCACGGTCACAGCTCCATCCAAGTCCACTGCAGGAACTTACTAAAGCCTAGCCGTTCTGCTGTTGACAGACAGGGGGCTGCTTGCAGTTTAAGAGCACTGTGACCAGAACCACTAGAACATTCTCGTTTGTGTTTGCTGCTGCGACCACTACCCATCTCCACTGGACGTGGAATTGCTGGAGCGTGAAAGGAGTCTTGAATGGAGAATGACAGTGTTTTTCAAATAGCACCAATGTCCCCTCTCAGCGGTGTGTGACGGATCGCTGTTGCTCTTTATCCAGTCACTGCTTTCATTTTAACTGAGTGGCAAGTTGATTACACAACAAATAATCACTTGCATTGTTATGTTTATTCTTTGAAAGCATCTGTTTACCAAATGGTATGAAAATACTTAGTTTATTACAACCATACATCTGTATTAGTACAAGGGACAGTTGCCTGCCACTGCAACTCTGAGTTTCCAATATGTTCCACATTTTAATTATTTCTATCCTCCCCAGCTTCATCATCACCCCAGTCAAAGAGAAATTCAAATATTTCCTCCCACTCACCCTACTACCTTCACGCCATAGCCCTTTGATTATCTGCATGTCGAGTTTGGTCTCAAAATTCGTCACGCAAGCCTTCTCCACCTACCACCTGTATATCAAATGTGACATCCCACTCCTTCCTAAACTACGCGGTATCACCTGTCACTCATTCATTCACTGGTTCCAACAACAGCCATTTGTGCAACATCTTCAGTGTGCTCGTCACCAGCTAGCACTGCAGGTGAACTCTGTCCCCAAGGAAGCTGCAGGTCATTAGGGGAAGCAGATGTTGTCAGAAACAAGTATGAGAAGTCATTATGTAATAACTAGAAAAACAATGTCACTAGAACAGACATGAAAAGGAGGGGTCAGTTTGAGACAAAAGTACAACAGATACAACTTCTGTCAAGTCAGAATTGTCTTCTCTGACCCACCAGGAGGCTAGAGAGTGCCTGGACATGACAAAAATGGAGCAGGTCTCCTGAAGCTGTATCAGAAGAATGCTCATGTGATCACCACCTTCACATCCAGAGAAACTCAGAGGTAAAGCCAAGGGGCTGCTGAGATCCCAGATCCGAATGAAATTTACATCAGGAAGACTAGGTAAGGCATCTGCCCTCCTCAGACAGCTCATAATAGCTCTCAGCTCATAATAGCTCTAATGCCCACTTTGATCTCATGGAGACTGTTATTTTACTGAATTGATAGGGGTGCCCTTACTCAGTACTGTAGTGCTCAACTCAATCGAATGCATTTCTTCTGACCTTTGAAAGCACTAATTGGAATCCCTTTTCACTCTCTCCCCTCCTAGCTCAGACTCAGACTGGCTCCTCTCCAGTCTCCCTATTCCTCTTGCGTTACCTGCTCCCACCTCAATTTCCCCCATATTTTCCTCATTTTGTCTTAATTTGTACTATGTTGCTTTTTTCCTTTCTTTTTTTCTCTGTCCATCTTTCCTCATTCCCTAACCCCTACGTAGTTTAATAATAATTTTACTATTTTCAATATGCAATTTCTCATTCTATTCAAGATCATTACTCTCATTTTATACCTGGATTAGAAAAATTGTGGGAAATGTTTTCAATAAGTTTTTTTTTTAAATGTTTATTAGTTTATGGCTTTTTTTCTGAAGTGATTGCATTAATAGGTTGAGGCTCTTTTCTCAAAGTGGTTCTGGACACTGAGCAGAGTTAAAGTCCTGACATAGGTATTTACTGACCTGGGACACACTTAGCAAAGAGAAAGCATCTCACTAAATAAAATCCCTCATGTAAAAGTAGAAGAGCTAATCATCCCAGCAGATGAGTGAAAATACTAGAAATAGGAAAAAACAAGGAACAATTCACCCAAACAGCTTACAACACAACTGACCCATTGACCACAGTGGAGGAAAGCCAAAGAAAGAATTTAGGAACTTGGTGGTTAAAATGTTCAATGAACTAAAAACAAAAAATACCTAAGTAATAAACTAAAAGAGAAAGTACAGAAAAAAGAAAAAACATTTCAATAAAGAGATGGAGATTTTGAAAAAGAACCCAACAAATCTCAGAAATCAAAGAATCAATTAGTCAAATTAAAAACTCAGTTGAAAGCATCACCAACAGATAAGACTCCATAGAAGACGGATTTTCAGGCCTCAGAGACAGTGTATGATCTTGAAAACAAAGTCAGCAAAAGAAAGGGGAGATGATAAGAGACCATGACTAGAATATTCAAGAAATCTGGGATGATTTTGAGCAGAATCTTGAAAGCTAAGTAGAGGTGTCCCAGGAAGGCAGGCGGGGAGAAAGGCCACAGAGCACGGCTCGACCCTGCACTCTGCCTGGTGCACTGGGCCCCTACAAGCAGATCTGCACGGCTGGACCAAGAGCTGTGCGGCCCAGGAGACTTCAGGCCTGACCCTCAGCACCCAGCCGCCTGCCACCTGCTCCCTGCACGACTTTTCTCCCTCTCCTGTCACTCAACCCCTTTCTCTCACCAGCCTTCACTGGGAGCCACCTTGATCAGATCCCTCTCCACTGCTCAACCGCAGGTGAGCTTCCACAAGAACTGCCAACTCCGAAACAGCCCAAAGCCATCCTCTCCTCCTCTTCCTCTGGTTCTACTGAGAAAGCCTTAACAGTCACAAAGACTGAATCTCTAAAAGCTTACTCAACCTTGCCTGCATTTCCTCTGTCAGGTCACTTCCCCAAAGCCCAAAACTCTTGAAGTGCTCTGTTAATTCTCAAGCCTCTATGAAATAGGAAAGGACTTCTATTATCCTGAACTTCCCACAGTCTGCTGAACTATTTTAAAAATTAATCAATCTATAATGCATATACTGAAAGCCGTATGCCCAAAGCATACAGATTGCAGGGGGAAGTAGTTCACTGGGTTGTCTTAGAGTTTAATATGGTGATGAGAAAACGGCACCCTGTCACTCCCCACCCCCCAAGAAATGTCCCAGATTTCATGAGACTACCTACAGTCTGATTGGGAGAAAGGACATGAATCAGAGTTCCAGAAATGAATGCCAAATTTCAACCAGGATAAACACTTCCATGGAAGAAGCATCCCTAGTGCTGGCAGTGCGTAATGGGGATGCACCCAGAGATGAGGCAGAGAGGCAGCTATGTGAGGGCAAGGTGTTGGGAGCATGGGAAGGACCCTCCAGGCCAAAAGGAGCCCAAGGACAATGCCAAGACGGCAGGAGGATGGCACCTTTCTCCAGGTGAAAGTAGGTGAATGTGGCTAAATGAAGAGAGCCCAGCGTGCAGAAGGAGTGCATCAAGACTGTACAGAAGCCTGGCGGCCAGCTCGAGAAGTCAAGCTCTGAGCTCGTATTTCCAATAAGAACTGAGTAGCTCCTGTGAGGCCAACCCTCCCTCAAACTATAAAAAACTCCCTTTACCTATAAAGACTTATAAACTCAGTTCCAGATACAATAAGCAACCCCCTGAGCACATCAAAGAGTGACAAACCAGGGCAGACACTGGAGGGGTTTCAACCTTAGAAAAAGGAAACAGCACTGAGTGCGTTTCCTGGTTGTCCTGCTCTGAGGGCAGGCCAGGTGGGAGAGCAGTGACAATCTGCAGTCTCACTGCATTGACAGCCAAGAAATGGAGATGGGGCACCCCAGGGGTATCCAACAGGGAGACCAAAAGCCCCGAATTCTGTGCACACTTTCTGCCCGGGTCTCCAGCAGACTGAGCATCTCGGTGTGTAGAGGAAACTGTAATCAGCCCCTCTGTGACTTTAAAATAAAAGGAAAGAAAAGAAATCCAGATTTGAGCTGCTATGCTCCACCAGGAAAAAAGTATTTCCATTTTGAGTTGAGCCATCAGGTTTACAGTTTTAATTAAATCACTATAGAGGTGGCAGTGGTGGTGTCTGGGTTTTCGGGGGGAGAGTTACCTGGCATCTTGATCTTGGACTTCCTTAAATTTCTCACAGGTGGGAACTGCCTATCCAGGTTTACATTTTTGCATTTTAAAATAGAAATTCTGACTTCACAATGTGAAGCAGATTGTGTTGGGGCAACAGTGGGTGCCATGAAGGGTTAGGAGACTGAAGAAGTGCCATGAGAGGTGGTGACACCTGCGGTGGGACAGGAGGAGGAGGGCAGAGTCTGACAGAAGGCAAAACGGTCATCAGAATTGGGGAAGGGGTTAGACCAAGGCTTGAGAAGCAAGAGGATCAACAAGGACCCTGAGGTCTCCAGCTAGAAACCCAAAGTCTTGACAATACAGGAGATAGGAAGGGGACCAGGCTCCCAGGCAAGAGGATCCAAAGGTACACTCGAGACAGCCAAGTAGAAATGTCAAGTTGGCTGTAAAGAATTGAGAGAGAGGTCAAGGCTAAAGATTTAAATTTGTAAGATAACTGGTTTAAGAGGTAATAAAGCTGTAGGTGTGGATGAGATTCCCTAAGGATAGAAGAGCGGAATGAAAAGCCAATCCAGACTCAAGCCTTCAAGTCTGTTTCCAAGTGCAGGTGGACGTGCCTGTGGAGGAGCTGAGAGTGCAAGATCAGAAGAGCAGGACTTTGTGTTCCCTCACAGCCTGCACAGGAGGTAGAGCACAAAACACCTAATATTCTATAATGCTTAATTCAAAAACGTTGTGGCTGAATCTACCTGTAACTTCCCTTTGCTCTGTTCAAAGATTTAACCCTTAAATACATGCTAGAGTCGACCTTTGAAGATCCTTTAAGGACCCCCATGCCTCACCTAACATCTTCAGATCCCCTCCCTATTCTCAATTTTTAATCTATTATATTTCCTCTGGTCAACAATGCACCCTACTCACCGGCTTTCAAACTCTACCATGCATATTATTAGAGGGATCAGTTTGACATCCTAGAATAATAAAGAATATGACACACTACCCTTAAAAGTAGTATTTTTGAGTCTGATTATATCTCTTAGTTTTGTTTTTTTTATTTTTACAATTCAATATTTTCAGGGTTGACCTGGTGAAATTTCCTGCCCCTGGTTTTAAGGGCTGCTATCCACTTATGACCACAGGTCAGGCTTAGTAGAGATTCCAAAAAGATACAACACAAAGGTAAAATCATAACTGATGCCAACTACCAAAGGAATGCTTGAAATTTGCTCTTCCACAGGGACACCCTCTCTTAGAGCTGCATGCCAGGGTTCCTTCTGCTACCTCAGCAATCCTCAAAGTGTAGTCTCAGCCCATCCTGAGGTCCCTATGACCTGACCAGGATTCACATTAAAAACTATATTCATGATAATATTAAGCTGTCTTAATCTGATTTGTGCTGCTATAACAAATTACCATACATTGGATGCTTTATTGAAAATAGGAATATATTTTCTCACAGTGCTGGATACCAGGAAGTCCAAGATCAAGATGCCAGGCTCTGATGTCTAGTGAGGGCTTCTTGCTGTGTCCTCACATGGTGGAAGGTGAAGGGCAAATGGGATGAACACTGTGTTCTCACAGGGGAGAAGAGCAAGAATGAGCAAGAATTTATGCCCAGAAATCCTACTTATAGTGGCATGAATCCACTCAGGAGGGCAGAGCCTCATGACCTACCTACCTCACATTAGGGTCCACTTCCCAATATTGATGTATTGGGGGTCAAATTTCAAAATGGTTTTGGAAGTGATAGAACATTCAAATCATAGCATGTCATTATTTGGATTGTTAAATCTCATTCTTTCCCTAGTCTCCATTGAACTTTTGATTCAATATCAAAGAAGTATAGGGCTAGGGGTGCAGCTCAGTGGTAGGACATTTGCCTATCCTGGGGTTCCCTAGAACCACAGAAAAGGAGGAAAAAAAGAATGCACACAGTTTTCTGAAAAGAAACAATACACACAAAAAAAATACCCTTTCATTTCCCAGCTACACATCTGGAATAAACAAATTGTAACAGCTAAGTACAGAAGCAGATGTGAGAAGGCAGCTGTCTTCTATTAATTAAGACATTAAATAGATATGCAAAAATGTGAGAGAAGGCCAATCTTCATTTTAATATTCCTTATTCAAGAAAATCAGTTATTTTTAAATGATATTTATATAAACATGTAGTAAATGTATGACCATTGTCTCTAATACTTTTAAAATTTAATTTCTATTATGGTAAATATCCGTATATGTAACACACACGAGCAAAGCTCTTTGGACCCTATCCATAGGGTGTAGATGCCAAAGGTGGCTGCAGACCCTTTTCTAGGCCGTGCTAACCCATCAAGTGTACCTATCTCCATGTTGTTGCCATGCCCACACCAGAATCCCAACACTGAATTGGGCAACCGTGTCCCCCATGGTCCTCCACACATCCAGCATGCCAGTGTGCACCTCATCCTCTGCAAACAGAAGTCCAGAGAGCATATATAGGCTGTGGTTCATGTTTCAACCAGTACCTACTAGGGCATCTGAATCGAATGTTAAAGTATTGAAGACCTTCTATTTTCCAAGCCTCCAAAATGTCCCCATGAATACTTCAGCTCCCCACCCCGAGAGCCCAATAGGTATACCTGCCCCTATTTGCCCAGCGAAAGGGTTAGCGGTTGGCAGTCGGACCCCATATCATCCTACCTCACTGCCTCTTGCTTCCCAGAACCCCGTGGGATGGTCCATGCCCTACCCACTCTCATGGCCCTCCATATGCTCAGCTGCTTTTGTTGTATATTTAATGTCATCTTCTCCCTTCAGAATCCATGGGATCCCTGACACTTACCTCTTTCTCTACCATCTCTCTCTTTTCCCCTTCAGACAATCCCTTCAAGCCAGAAAGGGAAGACTGACATTTTCCTCCTCTACTTCATATCACCTTCCTGTTGCACAGCAGCAGGGTCTTGCCCCATGTCAAAGCCGAGAGCCAACCTTCCAAGATGTGGGAGCCATTATCGTCTGTGCATGCCTACATTGGTCTTTGGGATATTAAATGAATTTTGAATCCACTCTTCCTCCAACACTATAACCCAACCACCTCATTACTGTACGTATTTTTCAAGCTTTGGAGCACTCTCCCACCATAATTCCAAAGCATTGCAGTATTTGTGGAGGACAAAAACTCCTTCCTTTCAAATTGTCATTAGGCCAGCAGTTCCTAGATTTGTCTGCATATCCTCTCCAGGAGATCTTTAGAAAATGATGGCATCCAGTTTAAGCACTGCACCAACCACATGACGACTTCTGGGAGAGACCCAGGTATTAGCAGAGTTTCCGGGTCCATGGAGATGGATCCAAGAATGAGAACCAGTGGTCTAGGTTGGATAGTGCATCTCCCTTGGTTGGTTCCCTTCCCTTGGCACACCCCACCACTCCATATCTGGAGCCGTCTGGGGAAAGCACCCCTCTTAGTCTTACTGTACTGGACAGACAGGAAACACAGTAATAGCTGTTGACTTCAATACCCAACTTTCATCAGTATATCATCCAAATCAAAAGCAAAGAAACAGGATTAAACTATAGTGCAGACAAAATGGACCTCACACACCTCTACAGAAGGTTCCATCCAAGAGTGCTGAAGACACATTCTCCTCATGAGCACATGGGATTTTCTCCAGGACAGACCTTACATTGGGCCACAAAGAAAGCCTCAGGAAATGTTTTAAAATGAAATCATTTCATGTGTCTTCTCTGACCACAATGGAATGAAATCAAAAATCAACAAAGGGAACTAGATAAATTGCACAAATACATGGAAATTGAACAACGTGTTCCCGAATGATCAATGAGAAGAAGAAGAAAAGGAAAAATGAGACTATGGAAGAATGGGGAAACAGGGGTCCACTCACACAGAAGAAAGACCATGTGAGGACACAGTGGGAAGGTGACCATCTGAAAGCCAAGGGGAGAGGCTTCAGAAGAAACCAAACTTGCCAAGACCTTGACCTTGAACTTCCAGCCTCTAGGACTGTGAGAAAGGAAACTTCTGTTGTGGAAGCCAACCAGTCTGTAGTAATTTTCCATGGCAGCCCTGGAAGAATAATATAGCAAGGTGCCTGCTGCCATCCTGCTTACCTAGAGATGATAAGGCAGGCTAGAAGTTGCCACAGTCTGGCTGGGCACAAATCACGAGCCACTCAAGCAGGAACAAACTTTGTTTCTGAACTCTACCAGCACACTCCACACACACTCCCAGGAACTCTCCCAAACGCCACGGGGCTCCTCCAGGAATCACCAACCAGAAAATCCCTCCTCCGGCACTTCCCCAACCGATGCGAACTCTTCAGGAATCCCCGGGAGAGCTCCACCGGAACTCAACGGGAACTCCGCGAGAACTCAAAAGTCATCGTCTTAAAGGCTCGTTGGCGTCACCTCTCAACCACTACTTCTGGCAAAAATGCCATGCGTCATCCCGACTCGGCTGTGGCCCTCAACAAGAAGCCTAATCACTGAACATCAGAGGCTCTTTAATGATATCATCAACCTTGACACAGGAGGTCCCTGTCAGTGAAACCATTCACACTGTGTCTGTGTGGCTCAGTGTGTTTTTGGCCAATATACAAAGTAGAGTCACCTTCTACTATTTTCCACCCAGACACACAAGAATACGGTTTTCAAGGTTGCTAGACAAGGTTCAACACTTCTCCAAAATGTAAAGCTTGAATATCAAAAAATAGTCCACACGTACATCTAAGTAATCCAGGAAGGCCATGTAAAGGCAGAAACATTTCTCCGTAAACAAGAAACATGGCTGACACTGCTGAGGAACTGTCTCAGTAGCTCAGGGCAACAAGCTCAGCTCACTCCCCACCTTTAGTCTAAAGCCGTTGGATTTTTCATACTTAAGTATGCTCAGCTGTATGTGTGTATATGTGTGTGTGTACGTGTGTGTGTGTGTGTGTGTGCATGTGTGTGTGCATGTGCACATGTATGGTGTAGGGGGAAGGTATCAAGGCACCTCAGACAGAAGAGCGGGGGCTGCAAATCAGTGCCTCTGATGGAGGGTTGACTCACAAGAAAGAGGCACCTGGCTCCCCCCTGCTTTGAAAGTGGACCTGGCTTTGATCAATAAGCTATTATAAATATGAGGCACAGTTGTGAGAGAGAATAATTTCTGTTTCAGAGGAAATGGCACAGATGAAGGCACCACCACAGCCTTTGAAATTCAATACCCCCCACAGCGAGGGAGAGGCAGTAGCCTGTGTGCAATCATTGTGGGTTCGCCGGGCAGCAGGCAGTCTGCTGATTACTGGAATACGGCTGCCTCCGAACGCCTGCAGAAGCAAGCATCTGAGACTTTTTTTGTTTGGCTTGCTTTTTGCCTAAACTCTGAGAGGTGGCCAACAGCTATTACAGATCTGTTCTCTTGCAAATCCAGTATGTGCATCTGCCCTTCTGGGTTCTCCATCAACAGGTGCCCCCAGCCCAATGACCTTTTATTACACTGTCTGGAATGCTCTTAAAAACATTTCATCACAGTCAGTAGGATATTGTGTGTGTGCCAGTTCATTTAAATTACAACTCTAGAAACGTCAGTTGCCCTAATAAAAAATGGCGCGTCCAGCGGTGGTCTGGTGGAGTTAAAGTTGAAAGCCAGCACTCCCCAGAGAGCTATGAGTGCATCTGCTGCCTGAGTGCCCCTCAAACCTGTCTCAGGCTCACCAGCGCATTCAGTGTCAGGGAGGGATCTTTACTAGTTAAAGATGGTGGCCTCGAACTCATCACTCCATGACGAATGTTAGAAATAGTTTCTAATTTCCCTTGAAATTACAGGTATGTGTACTGGTGAGATTATTGTAGGATACCCCCAACTCTAATCCTGAGCGATCAGCTGCCTTCCCCCTTCACAACGCAGGGAGGACTGGGTCCCTCAGCCTCTTGGGTCTAGCCACCAGGGGGTTTCTGCTTGCCAATGGAAACACCAGACAGGCTGCCTCCCAAGCTGTCCATATCTTCTTCTAATTACACCAGAGCGCCTCAAAGCAGAGAGAACCAGAACTGTGCTGATCTTACGTAACAAACCAATTCTCTCTCTTGTGTTTTTTTCTATTAATGAGCATTTGATAGCAAATATCCCATAGGGGTAGCAAAATTTGGTCTGAGATTTGCGTTCATGAAAACCTACATTGAGATTACAGAATAGCTCATTTTCAGCCACCTCTGAACTTTTTGGAGGCTACATTATCTACCAGAAAGAACTTGACTGCCTTAGGTCAGTTTATACAGCTTACCCATTGTTATTCTCCAGACTGGCCGAACCTGTTGATCTGACTCACCCCTTCTCCAATGGCCTGCCCCGCTCTAGGCTTTCCACAGAGCCCCACCACTTGAAGACCTCCTCCTTCTGTGGAAAGCCTTCCTCACCTGAGGTCTTTACTTTGTGCCCCGAAATCAAGGACTGGAGAACCAGGCGAGGCTGCAGTCCCCTCACCACTCTCTCTGCGGCCACATTTTCTGGATCTAAGCACCATAACTGTTCCCCAAGCTCTTAGGCACAAGGACCCCTCTCTCTCACCCTGGCTCATTGTGCTGCTCAGTTTTAAGTGTTGAGTTAACTGGATTGAGGAACACCTGGAGAACAGGTAGAGCATTTCTGGTTGTGTCTGTGTGGGTGTGTCCAAAGGAGACAGACGTGGGATTCAGTGGACACGGTGGGCAGACTCACCCTCAATCCAGGCAGCTAGGGACACAGAGAAGAACTCCAACTAGGCAGAGACAAGGCAATTTCTTTTCTTTTCTTTCTTTCCTCCCTCTACCCGCTCCCCCTGGAAGCTGGGACGTGCTTCTTCTCCTGTGCACATACGTCAGAACTCCCGGCTCTCTGGCTTCTGGCCTCTAGAATTCGTGCTAGTGACCCTTGGGCTCTCGGGCTTTCAGCCCTGGCTTCCCTGGGTCCCTGGCCTTGGACTGAGCCATATTATTGGCCTCCCAGAATCTCCAGCCTGTCAACCAGATGCTGTCAGATTTCTCTACCTCCACAGTATCACGAGGCAATTCCTCTAATAGATCTCCTCCCATCCTCTACCTACCTACCAATTCACCCATCTCCCTTTTTATCTGTCTTCTGTTGGTCCAGTTGCTCTGGGGAACCCTGACTCACACCCGTTATTTTGCATCTCCCTGAGCAATGAGCTCGACCTATGAACACAGAGTCTGGCTAAGTACACCCAGTGCTTTTGCATCTACTGTGTGCACAACAGCATTGGGGTTAAAAAGGGAGACCACAGCATGGCTTTGATGAATAAGAAATCACCCAGGAGAAGCGTCTGAATGCCAAAGACTCCAAAGTGCACATTTGTCAGTGAGCCTCTGCACGCACACATTTTACAGGGAAAACATTCTCATTGTCAAATTTTCTAGAATACCAGGAAAGATTGTTTCTCTAGAAGTCTAAGGGTGTTCTTAATTTTTCCCCTAGCTAATTATCGAAAGGGAAATAATATGATTATTCCTAAAGAAAACTGGATATGCAATTGGTAGGTTCAAGTTAACAATCCACCACTGTGTATGTAACTTCAGGCAAATTATTTAATTTCTTTGAGCTTCCAGAGGCTCATATCTAAAATGGAAATTCTGTTTACCCCACAGGTCATTGTGAAGGTTGAATAAGTAAAGGTCTCTGTATATTCTAAAATGCTACACGAGTATAAGGCGTTGTTATTTTCACGTATTCATCTGGGGGAGCACCAAGACCATGGTAATATACTTATTTAAGCCAGAAAAGCCCATTAAATGTACCCACATAACCTATTAGAATCTCTAAACAAGACATTACTTTTTAAAATTTCTTCTCAGGTGAAAAATGCTGCATTTCTGAAAGCTTTTGTTTTATTTATTAAAATAGGTGGTGAATACAGAATTTCTCATAGACTAGCTACCTTACATCTGGCACTTTCTCATTTCTTTCCAAAGTAGAGACAGTGGTAATAAATCAGAAGCAATACACAGCTCATTTATGTGGGCAGTCCAGGTAATTCTAGGAGTGCCGTGTGAATTTCTGGAGCCAGAATGTGCGGGCAGACCTGCCCATGCTCACACTGTCCATTAGCATGCAAACTGTACAGCTGTACATCCACAGCAGAGCAGGGCAAGGCCTGGGGTTTTCAACTTCACTCACTTTCCTGGAATGGCAAACAGCCACGTAGTATATTTCTGCCTAAAGACAAGTTTTATGGGATCATATGTTCCTATTCTTAGGAGGGCTCTTTTTTTTCTGAATTAGCATTAGAAAGAAGCCATTTGGCTTTATTAAGCATGTTTCTTCCACTTTTGTAGATTAAGCAGCTCAAAATGTGCTAGGAAGATGATGAATGCTACTCAACAATTAATATGAAGGGAATAGAAGATAAAATCACTAGGACCCTGCAGATTAAAGAGCACATTTTCTGTTTTAGATTGATATATAAATACAATAGTTAAAGACAAAACGTGAGCTAAGGACATATCTTCAATATATCCCCTCAAATTTTAACTTTAATTAATCCTCTGAATTTCATAACAATGTATTTTCTAATTACAAAGGAACTTGCTGGAGAATTCTAAATAGGACACTTACTCAAGTCGTCTTTCTGTTTCTAAGGACTAAGTTTTAAACTGTTAATACACATCTTATCTTAGGTTAATTAAATGGGCAAATTTCCTTGCCTAACAATGGTTTATAATATTCTAATACAGTTTAAGCTCTAAAATAGCCATCTAAGATAAATGTACATCTTGCCCTAAATGTGTCTGCTCCTGTTATTATCTGTGGGGAAAACTTGAGACTAAATTACTGGGTAAGAAGTGCACAATTCCCAGACAGCAAGGGCCCCAGATCTTAAAGGGCCCACTTTGTGACCCACACATATAATCTTACCTTTGCAAGGCATCCTCAGCTCTGGGTCCCAAGGTAAGAGGGGCTTTTTAAGTGAGAAGAACAAGGTGGAAGATGTATGTGTGTGTGTGACTGAGCTCCCTCCTAAGCTAACCCCATTTTTCCTAGTAGAAATTACTGTTCTCTGGTGACAAAAAAGAATGACAGGGTCCTTCCCACTTGACTTTGCTACTACCAAACGGCACCAGAATTCTGCCCTACATACCCAATGTTCTTGGCAAGCAGGCATGATATGATCTGTTCCTAGGAGCTCTGCAGACCCAGGCCTCTGGAGTGCTTTGCATGGACAAGACACAGAATTCTCAGTCAAGATGCAGGGACAAGAAAGGAATGAAGCCCGAGACCAAGGTCAGCTCTCTACAGGAGAATGCATCACCAGATGCACCCTCCAGAGGCCCACATCCCTGTCCATGGAAGGGCAGCGCCTGAGCAGAGCTGAGCCGACCTGCACACCCCAACTCTCGTGAGCACCATGCACCTCCCTCAGCAAGAGGTAGCTCCATAATCCTCCTGCTATGGAAGGAATCTCCAGTGCAGAACTTTGCAGATGAAGGTGGTTGAGGACTTGGGGCCGGGCACACTGAACTGTGGATTCTTGTTGAGATTCTTTAAAATGCTACTGTGCCTGCCACGTGAGATACTACACATGCTGATGAACCACCCCTTGGATATAGAGGACAAATATCTTAGACCGTCTCTACCAAAGAACTACAAAGGAAACTTAAGACAGATTACCATCTAGGCTGGAGAATGGAATATGGAATCTGCTTAAGGTGTACAACCAATTGGAAGAGTTCAGCGGGACATTCTCTAGCCCGTTTCAATATTTGAAAGTGCGGTTTTTCTGAATTAAGGTCACAATGTGATATTTTTCCCTTCCTAGTTTAACCATAAAAGAGCAAAATAGATAAAGACAAAAATTTTAAGAAAATAGGGTCTAACTATGTAAGTATGAAAAGAGTCTTCATTTGAAGAATTTTTTTCCTGATAAATATCAGAAAAGTTTTACATAACTACTTTATATATCTGTGGGACAGCTTTTGAGAAATAAAGTTAAGATGTGAGATGTATTCTAATGATGCCCATGTGGTAGTAGCATTGTTAAAAGGTGGCCACTAGCCTGGGGTTCCATTAGAAAATGGGTCCGTTAATTTTATTGTATTTTAACTTCAAGAGCACCACCAAGTCCAAGAACCTTCAGATACACTCACAGCCCATCACGCTTGCAGAGTACAATTAGTTTTACATGAGAGGAAAATATGTGTTTTGTTGTATGTAAGTTGTCACTCTATATTTTAAAATATACTTGCTCAAAGGGGTTAAATTTGTGTGCAAAGAGCAATGCCGGCTGTGTTGGGTCCTGACAACTGTTTATCAGAGTCAGAACCTAGATGTGGAGTGTCTCTCTCTTTGGAACTCAGTCTTCTCCCTTGGAGGGCATGTTATCTGGACTCACATTCATGGCACTTTATCTATTGGGTGCCTCCAACACAGAATCCTAGAGGGGACCCTAATAAGCCTACAAAAAAAAGGTTGGGCATAATATCTGCTCTCAAGGAGATTTGATGCCAGAAGAAAAAAAAAACAGAAAAAAAAATGGCTGTGAAAGGTGGTGAATGTCTCAATACAAATGAAATTCATAATCCAGAAATGATGTAGAAGCTGGGAAAAAAGGAATCACTGGAGATTGGATTGATCAAAAAATAAAACAAGCTTCTTACAGAAGATCATTCTGGTGGGACTCTGAGCTGACAAAGAATCTGTTTGGACAGAGAGAAAAAGCATCACACTAGTAAGGATAGGGCATGAACAAAGCAACTTAGATATGGAAAAGGGCATTTGCTGTTCTGGAAAGCAACTTGGCCAGAGGTGAAGGGTGGTGACAAGAAATAATAAGGTCAGGGGCTGGGGATATAGCTCAGGCGGTAGCACACTCGCCTGGCATGTGCAGGTGCTGGGTTTGATCCTCAGCACCATATAAAAAAATAAAGATATTGTGTCCACCGAAAGCTAAAAAATAAATATATATAAATTTTTTTTAAAAAAAAGAAAGAATAAGGTCAAAAATGGCAGTATCTAAATTTAGAAGATCTAAAATAGTAGGTGAAATTTACATTCTGCCCTGTGTGTAATGGGGACCATTGAAAGCTTTTAAGATATCCTAAATGAGATCTTTTAGGAGATGAACCTTCCTTCAGGAGGAATGCATTGGAAGAGAGAAAGGCAGAAGGCAGGGCAAGGCACAGAAACCTGTTCTGATTGTGCCCGCAGGAAGTGATGGGGTCTGCACCATAGGGGCAGTGAGACCCGGCATCAGTGGTTCCATTCATTCTCTGGAGAGAAAAAAAGTAAAACTACCCTAGAAAAATAACTTTGGCAGGTGCCCCATATAATAGATTGTCCCTCACTTATTTCACCATGGATTTTTTGCTTTAACTGACCACCAAATAATTGCTTTGGCACCAAGCTATTTATCATCCTCCTAAGTCCAGCCCAGCAGACCTGAACTGAAAGGATTTCAGAAATGGTGGGCTCACTGGACTGCAAGATCTCATTCCTGATAATCTTCCAATACCATTTGATGTTACCTCCGTCTCCTGCATATCACCAGCAAAGTATCCCAAGGTATCACTTTGAGGTCATGCACTTGCTGTGTCATTGAGCACCATACTCCACCACCCAGCCTTACCAAGTGTCAGTGAACTTGAAAAATCTTTATTTTGGATTTCTTATTCATAAAGTTATCATTGAACCTATGTTATGTAGGCGTCTATGAACTGAGTGCAGAAACAGCCATACCAGGTGCATGTCCTGAGTGTTCCTGTGCTTTGGGCTCCTCCCATGGGGCTGTCCCGTCCCCAGGCTCCAGAAGCAGAAGCCTAATGTAGCACAAAGTTACCCCATCATAGCTGCCATTCAACTGCCCGGCAACAGTAAGAAATTTTCTTTTAAAAATCAGTTTCTGGGCCAACATATAAGTAGATTGAAAGCCACCACTCCATCCTAACAGCAAGTAAAAACATCAAACAAACTGAAAAAATTAAGAATTCTTCTTAAACCCATCAGAGAAGCAAGGTCACAGAGCAAGCCCCTGCCATCAAAATTAGAAAGACACAGAGGCGGATATAGAGAATCACAACTTAATGGATCAGAAACCCATTAGTGGAAGCCTCTGTGGAAACCAGTGTGGGTAGGAAAACCTGAATTGTAATTAACAATACTGTTGACTCAGCAAGGATCCATCTGAGAGCTAAAACTCTGACTGCCTGACACATCACCCAAGGCTTACTTACCAGGTCCCTTCCGTCATGTCACGTCTGCCGTTCACCCAAAATCACAAGGCACACTGAAATCCAAAAATCACAGTCTGAGGAGACCAAAACAGCAGAGGCAGGCCTAGCTATGGCAGGGTTATGGGCATCCTCAGATTGTGGACTTAACAACTAAGATTAGTCTGCTAAGGTAAAGGTGGACAACGTGCAAGACCAGAAGGATCTTGGAAGCAGAGAGAGAGGAGTTCTAAGGAAGAGTCAGAAAGAAACCCTGGAGGAGGAGTGGAGGAATTTTAGATAGGGCAAATGGAAGGGAGGGAGAAGGAGGGAGGGGGAGAGAGGGGGCATGGGGTTAGGAAAGACAGTGGAATGAATGAGATGGACATCATAAACCCAAGCATGTGTATGAAAATACAAATGGTGTAACTCTACTTTGTGTACAACTAGAGACATAAAAAATTGTACTCTATGTGTGTACTATGAATTGAAATGCACTCTGTTGTCCTATATAACAAATTAGAATAAATAAATTTTTAAAAAAATAGAAAGAAACCCTAGAGAACAAAAATACTAATAGAAATGAAGAATTCTTCTGATGGCTCATTAGTAGCATGAGCTCTGCAAAGGAGAGAATCTCTGAGCCCAAGGAGATCTCATCAGGAACTGAGAAGCAAAAAAAAAAAAAAAAAAAAAAACAGTGAAAAAAAATGAAACAAAATATCCAACAACTACCAAAGGTATAATGTGTATAATGGGAATACAGGAGTAGAGATACAATAAAAGAAATACCTGAATCAATATTGACTGAGAATTTTTTCCAAACTAATGTCAAGACAGCAAACTACAGATCCTGGAAACTCAGAACACAAGGCAGGATAAATGCTTAAAGGAAAAAATAAAAAAGAACAGCAGTGCTCATAGATATATTATACTTAAACTACAGAAAATCAAAGGTAAAGAAAAAATCTTGAAGAAAATCAGAGAAAAAAAATAATAAACGCCTTACCTATAGAGAGGCACCGAGGCGCACTCCTGTAATCCCAGGAGCTTGGAAGGCGGAGGCAGGAGGACTGCTAGTTCAAAGCCAGCCTCAGCAACTTAGTGAGGCACTTAGCAACTCAGCAAGACCCTGTCACTAAATAAAATACAATAAAGGGCTGGGGATGTGGCTCAGTGGTTAACACCCCTGGGATCAATCCCCAGTACCAAAAAAAAAAAAAAAAAAAAAAAAATCATGTCCAACTTCTCCTCAGAAACCAGGCAGGTAAAAGAGAATGAAATAAAGTATTTAAAGTATTGAGAGAAAACTACCTCATGAACCTAGAATTATATACCCTGAGAAATTATCCTTTGAAAGTAAAGAAGAAATAAGACTTTCTCTGGCACACTGAGGAGATTTGTTACCAGTAGACTTGTCTTGAAGTCAAAGTAAAAAGGCCTCTGTGAAAAGAAAGCTAATACAGCCAGAAACCCACACTGCATAGGGAGGAAGCGCCCTGGAGAAGGAGAAGGAGATCAAATGCACATTTTTATTTTTCTTATTCTTAATTATATATATTTTAAATTATATATATTTGAAAATGGATTTGGATTAGTCGTAAATATGTATCATGAACTGTAGGGAAATTACTTTAAAAAGTTAAGGAGAAAAAAAGAAACCAATGTAGAAGCAGTTTACAAAAGAATGGAGAGAGAATGGGAATTAAAACCACAAATGGCAGAAAGCCTGGGAGACAAAAATAGTGGGGGGAAAAGTGTGATAAATAGAAAACAGCAGCAAATACAGGAGATCTTAGTGCAACTGCATCAATAGTAATTTATTTTTTTCAGAAAGAGGAGGTCTAAAGCCACAGTCAGGAAACCTGCAATACATTGAGCCAACGTGAGCACCCTTAACCATCCTGTTGAATATAACAGGACGTACTTTGCTGTATGATCTTGGAGCAGACAGTTGTACCACCAAACCTAGCCCAGTTAAATAAAGACCCATGTACACCAAAGGGCCTGCTATGCCACCCAAGATTAGTCTCTGGTGTGAGCACTGAAGCTATCAATAAGACTCATTTAAAGGCACTCTGTTTTCCATGTTCATTATGGAATAGTGTCCAACAAGACTCAATCATTTTAAATGTACTATTTTGGATGTTCCAATAGTTTCAACAAATAGTTCTCAAACAGAAGTAAATTACACCATAGGGGACATTCAGCAATGCCTAGAGATGATTTTATTTGTCCCATCTGGAGAAAGAGGTGCTTTGGGCATCTGGGAGGTAGAGAAAAGGGATGCAGCTGAACATCCTATAATATACAAGACAAATCCCCATAATAAAGGTCACCAGGGCCACTGTTAAGAAACTCAGATTCAGACATACTCTAATTTGATATTTGAACTCACTCCAATCATAAAACAGGCTTTCTTTATCAACAATTATTTTAAACACCAATATTCTAAATAAACTAATTAAAAGGTAGAAATTGTCAGAGCATACCAAAACCCCACTCTGTGTGTGTGTATATACATAAGTGTGTATATTAAATTCACTTTAAATATAAAAACATGAATAGATTAGAAGATTGAGAGGAAGATATACAATGTTGCTTCTAGCCAAAAGAAAGTTGGAGTAGTTCCATTAATTTCAGCTAGAACTGACTTCAAGCCAAGTTATAATCAGAGATAAGGAGGGACATTACACAATAATAAAGAGGTCAGTTCTTGCTGGACTCAGTTATTCATGCCTGTAATCCCAGTGGCTCAGCAGGCTGAGGCTGAAGGATCACAAGTTTAAAACCAGCCTCACAAACTTAAGGAGGCCCTAAGCAACTTAGTAAGACTTTGTCTCAAAATAAAAAATAGAAAGGACTGGGGAGGTGGCTCGGTGGTTAAGCACCCCTGGGTTTAATCCCTGGCATGAAAAAAAAAAAAAAAAAAAAAAGAGGTCCCTTCTCCAAGAACACATACAGTCCTTAATGCAAATGTGCCTAATAACATAACGTCAAAATATATGAGGCAAAAATGGATAGAACTTGAAGAAGAAACAGATGAAAGTATTAATATAGTTGTTAACTTCACAATCATAATAAATACACAAAATATATAAAATACATTAGGACATTCTCTGAATTCATTTATCCAATATCACAAATATCAGCGCCTTTCTTACCTTCTAAGTGCAAATGCAGAGTTATCGTAAAACAACTTGCCAGGAGTAGTAACAGCTATTAGCTAAAATTTGCCCCGTCTTACATATCCAGCATTGTTAAATGAATTCACACATTTAAGCCTCCTAACAACCCTTGGCTGTCTGCTCTTAGCATGCCCACTCTGCAGATGCAGACAACGAAAATAGAGAGGACATTAAAAAGATCTTGAAGAGGTCTTGTAAGATATGAAATGTATTCAGAAGCTTGTGGAGCCCCCTAAACCTGGTTGCTGTCCCAAGGGATGAGCACTGAATTTTAGCATCTCTGACAGGCACATCTGCTGTTGCACACAGGAGGAAATTTTTTATCAGACATTATTCTTCCAAGTTCCTGAGCCCCAGAGGAAGAAACTTGGGGGAGCTGGCTAGAAAAATGAGGGGGGAAGGCTACTGTCATATCTATATTTTAAGGAACTGCTATAGCCTGCTGTGTAGGCTCCCACTGCTCATAAATTGATCCAGATTCTGGTTTGGGTCAAGGCATGGATTGGGGACTTACCCAAAGTGCTGCATTTGCTATTCTATCCCCTACTCAAAGATCAGGAAAATAGCACAGGATAACAGCCCAAATGTGGATTTAGAGACTGTGATAAGGCCTGGGAGAAAAATCACAGATGAGAATATAGCCCTATAAATGGGAAAAGCTGAGGTTCCCTGGCCATCAACCCAGGAGACACTTACCTCTATGCAGGAAAGGACATGGTCTCCATCCACACTGCTGTTTCCACCTTGGTTTTGTACTTTAAAATTTTATCCTTCCATTTTATTGGCTTGTCCAGCTGAGATAGCACTGTGATTTCCATTCTGCAACATAATTCTGTTTCCTTATCTCAGTTGGAGAATCAAACAGCATATTAATATAATACATTATACTGGATTTCACCTAGAGCATGCAATGAAAGCTATTTTCCAACCTTTTCAGTCTGAATTCAAATAAAGTTAATTCAATTTAATATGTCATTAATAAAAGTTGGTCTATAGACCAATAGTTATTTAGGGATGGAGTCTGGGAGGAAAGTTGGAAGGATAATTTAAAGGTCAGTTTGATTGAAGACAAGTTCAAGTTTAGCAATGCAATTTCACTGCATTTACTGTACATCTCTGTGATGAATGCAAGGCAGGAAAACCAACCTTTACATTTTGTATCTATAATTAATGAGTGGCTTCTAGCAGGATTGGCAAGAGGAGAGAAGAATAGTGATTACACGAGACCAGCTCACTGGAGTGACATCAAACCTCTAGAAGCCAATTTGAACAAGGCCGGGTGGCAGGTCAGTGTTACCACTTATGCATTCTGGAGTTTGTGATTTTTTAAAGTCATGCTAGGATAAATCCTGATTAGAAAGAAAAACAGAAGAGACTAATGATAAGGCAATGGTTTAAATCGTGAAAGTCTTTTACACAAAATGATGACACTGGTGACAGTGTTGTGGGGTTGCTAACAAAGTATTAGTTACTTTGTTAACATGCTCCCCCCTGACCCTCCAGACCTGGACCTTCCCTAAAGATTTCTTCCCCCAGATAAAGTCCATCCCAATGGAGCAGTAACAGCAGGAAATGACAGGAAGAGAAGGAGCCTTAGCCCCAGGGGGCATTCAGAATTCCATCCTGCCTCTGAGCTCAGGGGGCTGCTGACTCCCTCCTACTTGATCCCTGGAGAGTGGCCTCTAGGAGGGTGAGAAGTGGGGGCAACTATACTGCTTATTTCCCATCTCTAAACAAGGCTCCTTCTCTGGATCCAACTCACCTGGAGGCCATGCTTAGCCTCTTGGAACATACACCTGCTCCTATACCTTCTTCCAATGGCAATGATGTTGGTTGGAATGCACAGACTGCCTGGGATCGCAAACTACCCCCCTCCCCAACTTTGAGCATTGCCTGTAACTTTGACTTTGCCAGAAGGAACACTGTTCCACCCTGACCCACATACCTGGGCAAGGACATGTCTTCCCCATTTCCTGATCTGTTCCTTAACTGGATACCACCCAATCTGCTTGACCCTGTCCTCTAATAAAAAATCCAAACAAAACACAGCTCATCTCATTCAGCACCTTGATCAGCAGGTCATCAGCCCCAACTGTGTACCTGAACATTGTAAGAATTTAACTATTTTTTTATTTTAAAAGATCATACCCAGGCCCTATCTCCTGGAGACTATGATCTAATTGGTGGGGCCCAGCCATTGCCATTTTTGCTGTGAAGAACGAGTGAGTGAACTAGTAGCTCAGCCCTCTCAGCCTTCCAGCCCCCACAGAGCTCCCAGGTCAGAAGGGCCCTACAGTGCCCTCCAGTCTGCCTGCTGGGCCTCCTGCTCCGAAAGGACCAGGTCATGTGCCAGTGGTGCATCTGCTTATTCCCCAGGGGGGAACAGTGTGGCTGTGGGGAGAACAGAGGGAATAGCGACAGGGTTCCCTACTGACATATCTGACAAGGCACCAAAGCAATCAGAACCACTGATTTGAGCCTTACGCCAGGAGAACTGCAGCAAGAAATTCGTCGAGCTTGAAAGGGGTCTCGGAAGCCCCTTCCGTCCACAGGCATCCTGCACAGCTGAGGATAGACCCAGCTCTGCCAACTCCCAGAGGAGGCGCCACAGCCATGCCGTCTGGCTGGCTCCAGGTGCAGCATCTTTGCCACCTGGAAAGTCACTGCCGACTCCCTTTGCAGAGGTTGCTGGTGCAAGTTTCCCTTTAGGAGAAGAAGAGGGGAACCCCAAGGCCCAGTCACTTCCATGCCCCCATTAGAAGAAATCACATTTTGGTTCAGTTTCTTTATGTTAATAAAGTATTGCCACATCACAAAGTTGTTGCCACTACAATGAAGGATTTCAAGACTTTTTGTCGCAAAATGGCATAAGCTGCTATACCTGCTATTTTAAGTAACATGGGAACTATTAGGGGAAAAAAAATAACTAAAAACAAGCAAAGAAATGATAGCCCCACCCAAAATTCCAGACCTCTAACATGATGAGCTCTTATTTTCAGGCATGATGTTCATTTCATCAGATTCCCTCACAGATGAGAGAGGAGGATGAAGTAACCAAGGCACAGGAGAGATGCCAGCTACCACCAACGTGACGACAGCATGAAAATCAGTCGTGCAACCATCTGTGGCCACCGGATATGCACCTGTTTCTTGTTCCAAAAAGCAGAAATATAAACACAGAGAGAGACCCACATGCCACAGAGGAGGGAGGTGTCATAAACTTAAAAAGTGATATAGCCTTGACCAAAATTTCTTAAAATTCCAGTGACCTTTTCTTGGTTTTGATATTATACAGGGATCATGAGATACGATACCGTCAGAAGAAACAGTGAAAAGTACACAGAGTCTCTGGGGGGCGGGGGGTGTTGCAACTTCCGGTGAATCTGCAATCATCTCAAATTAAAATATTAAAAAACAAGATGAAAGGAAAGAAACTCTATTCACAAAGAAAATGAGGTGAAACTTGGCAGGAAAAAAGCCTACCACCCAGGCAGGACTGTCCCTCTATCAGCAGTGGCAGAGGCCCGTGGGAGGGGCAGCAGAGGGAGCATTTACCTCAGCTCCACCAGGACAAGGTGAAGGAGGAGCTGGGTTACCTGAAAGGGAAATCTCTCACGTAAATTTACATCTGTGTAGGGTCTGTCTCTCGCTATATTTACTGACATGAAGCAAGTAGCTTCATGTAATTTATATTACATGAATTTAAGTTCAAATACTTCAGTAACAACAACTATGTATTCTCACTTAAATCTCAGCGCACGTGAAATAGTACATTAGAGCCATAGACTACGCTCATTATAAGATAGGGAACTTGTTTAATTTATAAATTGTTTCCACCACCTCAAATTAATGGTTCCCCCAAAATATAAGTCACTGACTTCTCCTATTTGGCTTCTGTTCAGAAAGCCCCAGTGTCTCTGGGCCTTAGCTCTCTCCCTCTGGGCTGGCTGGAAGTAAATGATTCCTCTAGCAGATAGAGTCAAACCCCAACACTAGCCAGAGTTTGGTTTCTGTGAAGCACCTTTGCTGTCAACTCAGGAGAGAGGACGGTGGGGCTGGAGGGGGGTGCTGCAAAGACTGCACAGGTGCTTGGGTGGGACAGCAGCAGCGCCAGGTGCTGCTCTGGACACGAGAACTCAACCAGCAGCACGGCCACCGTGGCTTTTCCTCCTCTCCAGAAGGACAAGCAGCATCTCAGCAAATGCCACCATCTCAGGTGGGGCTAAAAGTCCGAAGGAAACGAAACAAGAGGACGTGGTAGAAAAGGTTGAGTGTGGGGCCTGGTTTAGGAAGGTCCCTACAGGTGACATCTGAGTCTCAAGAAGCAACCAGGCACCAGCCAGAGGGAAGAATTTTCCAGCCTGGAGCATCAGATAAAATCAATTTGGTTTTCATGACAGAACAGCAATTGTCCTGAAAGCAGAGAGGAAGACAAGGGTAGATCATTAAATCTGCCTTTGGGGTAGGTCAGGCCAATTCATAGGTAAAGCAGCCTCCGTGAGTCTTTAGGGTTTTTCAGGTTTTCATCATGACACAGGGAGGGGGACACTGTCCACTGGGGTTGGGTGAGAAGGCCCCTGGGTCCAGTTCAGACCTGTTAAATATGAGCTGCTGCCGAGACACCCTTTCAGTCCTGCATCCCAGCCTGTAGCCAGGGTGGCTCAGACATCAGTTTCCGGGTTCATCTTGCGGCCCTCCCTTCTGGAGTACAGCTGGGAAACAGGTGCAAGTTCCTCTGCGTTCTGACCCGCAGAGCCCTGTCCAGCTCTGCCTGCGCCTTCTCCCACAAACCTGAACAGATCGCCGTTTGCCGTGTGATATGTGCGTCTCCGGCTCCTCGGTCAATTCCCACGTTAAATCCTAAGGCAGTTGTAACAAACTGCCACAAGGACAGATGTTGACAACACTAATTTATTTTCTTATAATTCTAAGGGTCAAACATCCAGATTGCATGGGGCTCAGCCAGGAGACTCACGCCTTCCTGGAGACTCACGCCTTCCTCTCTCCTCAAAGCCACCAGCCACACCTTTGCTCCTGTCACCTCATCTCCTCTGACTCCCAGATCCTCCGGTCCCTTTGGTCCCTCTGGAAGGAAGGTCCCTGTGACCACATTGTGTCACCCTGGTGACCTTGGGTAACCTCCCTGCCGAGCCTCAATCACATCAGCATGAGCTCTCTGCCAGGTAGGACAACATGGTTACAGGTTCTGGAGATTAAAGCACAGCCACCTTTGCAGGAACCATGGCTTCACCCACTGCAGTCCCCTAAATCCTCTTCCTCAAATTGCAGGATATTTCTGGTTTTCTTTCCCAAATTTGTAGATCTAAGATAGATAATTGTGGCTGTGAATGGGCTGTAGAAAAAGGAGAGATACAGGACAGAATAAACAGGTAAACCAACAACTCAAAATGCTGTACAACTACAAAATTAAAAGAAAGTGGAACGATACACATTTATAATCCAGCCCCCAATTTTTTTAGGGTGGTGCCAGGTATTGAACTCAGGGGCACCCAAACACTGAGCCACATCCCCAGCCTTATTTTTTGTATTTTGTTTACAGACAGGCTCTAACTGAGTTGCTGAGGCTGGTTTTGAACTCATGATCCTCCTGTCTCAGCCTCCTGAGGCACTGGGATTACAGGCATGCACCACCACACCAGGCTTTCTAGCCCCCAATTCTATAACCCTGTAATAGGGCACAGAGCCGGTGTGCACTGAGATTAAGACAAGATACCGGATTGCTGACACCAAGTTCATGATTAATAGACACACAGTGACATAACTGTAGTATGTTTGGGATTAAAGAGAAATATACAGTGGGTGTTGGCTTCCACTCAGGGAAAGACTGGGAGCTGTGCATTAAAGCAGCACCACTGTATACTCAGCTTCTGCAAGATCCAGGTCATGCTCCTGCACAGAAATCCCCAGAGGAAAGGATGAGCCATTATTTAAGAATGGAAGTCACCTGGGGGCCTGCCAGGCCTGCCTGGGGGTTTCTCCCTGGGAATTCTCACATAGGTCATTGCCGTCTTTCTTCCTGGGAGCCTGTGCTCTCCTCCTCCATCTTGTGAGTGCTCAGGCCCCAGGTGGGGGAGGCAGCACCTCTGGGGCAATACCAGACCAGCACCGCTTCAGGCTCCCAGTTCCTGGGCATGCGAACAGCCCTGCTCCCTCCGTCCCTCCCCACAGCCTCTCTGCTCCTCTATATTCTTCTCAACCCTCCTGCCCACTACACCCCCGCCTTCCATCTCCCTCCAGCAGAAAGAATTGGAACCAGAATGTGCCTCCTACTAAGGTTATGATGAGTAACATTTTCAATCACAACACGTTTCAATCATAAGAAAATGGCTCTAGAGAATCCCCAGGGAGTGGGAGTAGGTGAGGCGAAAGTGTATTCAACTTGTATTACCTACTTTTTAACAAATAAAGTTGTCGAGAGAAAATGCAGCTCCTTTTGAGCCGTTAAAATGTCAGCCCTGGTGCACAGCTGCAGGGAGACAGCCTCCTGACCTCTCCTCCTCACATCTGCCCAGGGCTTCAGGTTTACAGAGCACATCCTAAGTCTGAGGCCCTACCCACAGGGACAGCAAGGCTTAACCCTAAGTGGTCCTATTGGTAGCAATCTTCCTATTGGAAGATTCTGGGGGCCTAAGCCCTGGTGGGGCCGCAGCATCCTGTCCTGGAAAGCTGTGCCAGTATGACATGGAGCGCTCCCTACAGGCACATGAAATCACATAGAAGGGCACAGAGCTGAGGCTTTGTCAGGCTTGTGGCACTCGTTATATGGCTGTCCTTGCCTGCTTTCTGTAGATGACCAAATTGGTTCGTCCTCTGTAAACTAGTAGCCAAGTTTGGGTCCCATAATTAATCTTTGCCTACAGCTAGTGATCTGACCATTTTTAAGGGAAGAGGACTTCGGGGCTGGGCACTGTTTAGCAAGCTCAGAGCAGCTCTCAACAGGAGTGTATACCTGCTGAGCCAGGGGCACTGAGATAAAGGACAGGACCCTCCTCTTCTTTCAAAGGGGGCTGCCTCTCTTGTAGATAAGTGCTTCTGTGGCCTTGCTAAGCTGGGCAGGACAGCCCAATGCCAACATTTCCAAAGAGGACAGGATGAGAACTATCTATACCACACATTATTAAGAGCCCAGGAACTGCCCCCAGATTAAGCCAGGACCCAATCCTTGATCTACTGGTGCTGGGCTCCCCTACCTGCATGAAAGCGCAGGGGAAAGGTCACTGTTAAAGGCAGGGCACACCTCCTCAGCCTTCTAATAGTGCATTATCATAAACCTCCAAGGTCTGTACGTTTTTATAAAAATGCACAAAATACAAAGAATAATGTAACAAGTTAAAAAATAAAGAATACATGTATACTTTTGGAGACTAAACGTGAATTTATAAGAAGAGAATGCATGGAAAATACATAGAGAGACTGCACATGGACTTTCAGGGGCAGATACACTTACCTGAAGAAAAGATGTGGGTTCCCATGGGTGGGTGCATACAGGTTACCATGGAGACAAACAGGGACACCTATGGAGAGATGGCATCCATATTTCCAACTATATAAAAGCAGAATCCTCATTATGTTGTTAGATCTGGATGTTTGGCCTGAATCTTAGCAACTTCATGCACAATCTATGCTCAGATCTGACCTGGTGGCACCCTCTTGCACCTCCTCCTTCCACAACTCTTATGGGCTTATGTGGGAAAATGTGCCAGGGCTCTGTGGAGAGCTGCCTGTGTTGAGGATCTCAGAGGTCCTCTCAGCCACCTCCCAGTTTACTGGCCGGAGACTGAGTCAGCAAGTTTACATCTTGGACATGGCCTGGCCACTTCCACGCACTATTGGATTTGGAGATCAGCATCCATGCAACAGGATGCAGGGTTTTTAAACATTCTTTTATATTTAACTATTTGCACAGTTTCACTCAGGGATGCTTCCAACTTTTGCACATGGAGTACAAGGAGCCCTGAATTCAGATCCGAAGATCTGGGGCAAGTTCTCTAAGTGTTGTGCTAGCTGAGGAAGGAGGAGCACATGGTGATTTAAGGAGAATTGTTCACCCACAAGCCCAGTAAGTGCTGCCCCAGGCCTGAGCACCCTCCTTGAGTACTGCTGCGCTTTTCCCTGCTCACATCTGGGCTCCCTAGGACCCCATCCCTGACGTCATTCCTGATGATGGCCCTCTTGCCAGCCTCTGTGCCTCCTCGATGTTTATGCTCCGTGGTGTTCTTCTGTTCCTGCTTTTGTATCTTTACTGACCCTCTTCCCTCTGGAATGTCAGCTGGGAGAGGGTGGAAACTGACTCCAGTTGGTCATCTGCTCTTTTCCTAGTGCCTAGAACAGAGCTTGGCATAAGGTGAGTACTCAATCAATGTCGCTTATAAAATCATGAGTTCACAGACTGTACGCCTACCTAGGCACAGTGTTCTGCTTTGGTTCCAAAGGCTGCACTGGAGGATGCACGATGTTATATTTTAAAAAAAGAAAAGAAAGACATTCTGGGAGACTTCAGAAAACATTGACCTTGAATTCTATCACTCGTCATTGTTCCAGGAACAGCCACGATGGGAGGGAGGGAGGGATGGGCGTGTTGGATGAACAACTGGGGGCTCCAGGGAGGAAACACGCATTCATTCCTCTGGACATGGCGAAGCACTTCTCTGAGAGTGGGACTTTCCAAAGTCCACCTCCCTGTCCTGAGACCAGGGAGACACCCTCCATGAGCACCTCCTCCCTGGGGACCACAAAGGAGAGGAGCTGCAAGTGTGTAGCTGTCATTTTTCACTCCGTTCCCAAGACTCCTTCCAAGGGCAGATTTGTAAATGACTCAAAGGTGATGGAAACTGACCCTTCCATTTCCTGACAAAACTTCATAAAAACAAATGCGATCGGCAGGGTGCTCCCGGAGACCACGCCCACTGGGATGGCCATGTCAGCAGCAGAGTGACCTGGGGAAGGTGGGGAAAGTAGCAGAGTCCAAGGCACCGGCTATGTCTTCAGCTCAGTAACAGTCCATAGTGGTCCTCAGCAAATGACCACTGACTTGGGGTTTCCTCCCTGTGTTGCCCACAAGGCTATGAACTTCCCAAGAAATCTCCTGCCCTTGCCCTCTAGAGAGCTTACTTTAAGTCAAAAGTGACCCTGGACAAGTACGTCACTCAGGTCACCACTGACTGAAGGATGTGAAATTGGTTATCTGGGCAGGCCCAGGACCACAAAGCAAAACGAATGTCCCCCACAAGCTACTTTGTTAAAATGGCCACTAAGGCCACCTGGAAACAGTTAGCCCTGAGCATTCTGAAGGCAAACTGACCATTTCTGTGAGTTTTAAATTACATTGAAGGATAAACAGGAAAGCTGGCATTCATATTTCTGACTATCTAAAAGCAGAATCCTCATTATGTCGTTAGATCTGGATGTTTGGCCTGAATCTTAGCAACTTCATGCACAATCTATGCTCAGATCTGACCTGGTGGCACCCTCTTGCACCTCCTCCCTCCACAACTCTTCAACCCCCCCGCCACACACACACACACACTGCACACTCTAAAAAGCCTCTACTGACGACAGCCTCTTTAATAATGCAGCGTGGAGCAGAGGGCTAGAAAATTGTTATCTTGTTATTTTTGCCAGAACCCAAGTGACAGGAGAAAATATTTTTCAGCCCTCACATCCTTGAGATGCTAAAGCTTGATTTGCAATTAGCTTGGTACTGAATATAAGCATGAGATGGAACAGCACTGCAGCAAGACCCAGGCTGCCACTGGGCAAAACCGTAAATAGTGCACTTATTTAAGATGATTTGAATGCAAGACAAAAGGCACCTTGGAAATAACTGTCCAGCTAATGAAAATGCATTCCTGAGTGGCTAGACCTGAATTTAATGAGATGATGTGAAACGTGTGCATGTGGTTTCTAAAAGTTTGGAATGTACTCTTTTCTTTGGAATAGTTTGCGTTTGTATTGCTAATTAACACAAGTTCCCAGATAAGTGTGTGTGTGTGTGTGTATGTGTGTGTGTGTGTGTGTAAGCAAAGGCCTATACCCAAATAGCACTTCTAGAAATACTATCAAGTTTTAGCATGCAGCAGGCAGGAGTTTGATGTAAGCGCTTGAATTAAAGGGTTACTTTGGGGATTAGGAGAGACATGACTCTGCGACGATCACTTCCTTTCCGTAAGTACCAGCCTCTGCATTCAGTTATGAATGGAGGCCCATGGAGAATAATCTGGAAACTAGAAGGCCTCAGGGATCTCTATTACACAAAATTAAGACAAAAACAAACTGAGTGAATGCAAAAAGAAAAAAAATTAAACTACTTTTAAGAGTGCTATGAAGCCATCTAGGAATGTCAAGAAAATCCTACAAACCTACTGGTGACTGTCTGCTCAGAGAATCTTAATTCCAAATGAGGATGATGGGTACTCTCTCCAGATCCTTGGGCATACAGGGATGAGTGCTTAATGCAGAATCAACATGCAGTTTCCACAAGATGGGGAAGAAAACTTCAGGAAAGACAACAGCTAACAAACTAAGAAATGACAGTTTAAATTGGAATTTGGAGAGCACCTTGTAAATTGTTTGCACAGATGTGGCATTATTTACATGATAATTTCATGCTCCTCCGCATGCAGAGGAAAATAAAACACATTAGATGCCATAATGGGATCATTAATTATATAAATGAATCAAAGGTTGTTTCTAGAACATTCCTGTTGCTTCATTATTGTTGTGCAATTGGAAATCTTATTTAATCCCCTCCTGGGAAAGACAGGTCAGAAAGACAAAGGTTTCCTAGATTTCCTACAGGAAGAATGATGTCTACTACTGTCAAAAATGTTTGAGGTACTCAGTTTCATTTATCCACAACTCAAAGAATTGGACCTGTTTTAGGACTAAACAGTTTCCACTCCTGTAAGAACAGACTAGAGCTCTGTCTATGATCCTTATTTTGAAATAAGTATCAAACAAAGAAATAAGCATGTATCAACCAAAAAGCACGGAGCTACTTTAACTTGATATTGCTACTGTTTCCTCAACCTCAGCTGAATCAGCTCCATTTAAGTGTCAATGCTATGGAAGCAAAAAAGAGAGAGAGAGAGAGAAAAAGATGGATCACGCTGTGGCATGCTCCATTTCAGAAACACAGGAGGAATTCTCTTCCCCCCTGCACTCACATTTCATCACTTACTTGCAATTTCTGTAGAGTACTCTCAAACCAGGAAAGATGGGGAGGCCATGGGATAGATTCACATTCAAGAGATTCAAGACTCACCCTTCACCCTAAAAAATACTCTGTGTTGTCAACCTGTAAATGGAATTATAGCTCCACCAGCAAGAAGTCCTGATGCCCAAGCGCCTGGGTGAACTGAAATTAAATGCCAATGAAAAATCCCTCCCTGCACATCACCCTCCATCTGCACGGGCCTTCCTAGCCTCTCCCATTTGTCTTTATCTTCATTTAGAGCCATGTAGTATATTGCCTTTCACTCAAGGCACACTCCCTCACAGTCGTGAGTGGGTACGTATTGTCCTTGTCACCCATGGAGCTACATGCGGGAAAGAAATTACTTATTGATTTTCCTTTCTGTGGAATGGTGTCTTTGGCTGGTTTCTTGAACCAGGTTGGTAATGCATAGGACTCCAGCACTGGGGACATAGTGCACCATGCCAGGCTGTCCTGCTCCCCTGTCAGCCCTTCTAAGCAGCTGCTACTGCCAGGTCACCTGCTCCTAACTCTTTTGATAAGAAAAAAGGAAAGAGTATGTACTTTGGAAATTGAAACAGTGAACAAAAAGTAATATATTTCCATCTGAGCAGATGGAACAGCATGGTGTGAACTTTGTTTTACTCCTTGGTTCTAAGAAAAGTCTGGCTGGGATGGGGTCTTGGTCTGTTTGGTGTTTCCAAGCCAGAATCCCTGAGTCTGGGTAATTTTTTAAACATATAAATTTACTTTTTCTAGTTCTGGAGGAATGGGAAGTCCCACATCAAGGCCCTGGAAAGGGTCTTCTTGTCATCATCCCATGGCAGAAGGGAGAGAGAGCAAGACAACAAACTCGCTTTTGTAAGAAACCCTTGTACAATGAAATGGTTTTCTGATAACATTAATCTATTCCAGAGAACAGAGCCCTCATGAGCACTCCCAACACTGTTGTGTTGGGAATTAAGTTTCCAACACCTAGACTTTGGAGGACACATGCAAACTGCAGCAGAGGGCTCACCTGAAAGGAAGGTGACATGCAGACATGCAGGAATGAACTTGGAGCCATGTGCTCCGTGACACACAGGAGGACATAACCCTGGGAAGGTGGGGGAACTCAGAGAAAGGGTCCTTCAGGGCAGGCTGGAGTTTGTGCTTCACCCAGAGGCTGGCTAACTGTGGCCCATGTTCCAGATCTGGCCCACCCCCCTGGTTTTGCAAAGTTTTTACTGGAATGCAGCCATACTCGGTCTTCTAGGTATTGCTCACAGATGCTTTTGCACTACAGCCGAGTTGAATGGTTGCAAGAAAGACTGCCCAGACCACAAGGCCTAAAATGTTCACCATCTGGCTCTTTAAAGAAAACTTTGTGAGTCCCTGCTTTAGCTACAGAGGGACACGGGGACCTTTCAACAGTTGCTGTCTGTGATGGGAGAGCCAGGGTCCTGCCTGGTCTCCCACACCACCCACCAGCTTCCCCTGTCCATCTCAGCCCCACCCCAGCTGCCCAACCTGCCCAGCATGGTAGGAACGAGGAGGCTCAGTCCTTCTGAGGAGATAAACAAAGACCGACCAATGAGGACAAGCCAAGAGTTGGCTTCTGAGCCCGTTTCAGTTAGGGAGTCTGCCACCATCACTTGATATTCAGAAAGACTCAAAGACAAGAGGGGTGGGAAGGCATTACCATGGAGGAAATAGAAGGCTCCAGGTGCACCCTGTTGAGGCTGTTGAGATGAGCAAGATGAAGGGGGCCAACTAGAAGCCAGGCATCCATGTGACTGCTTATGGGAACACGTCGGCTTTCTCCAGTTGATCCGAAGTTGGAAGTGGGAGGATGGGCATTTGAGAGCCGTTGCTACAGCAGCTCTTGTTTGGCTTCCTGATTTGTCCCTGGAGACAGTGGTCTGGCTGTCAACAGGTCTGACTTAGAGAGCAGGCTGATTCCCTGGGCGGACTGCTGCAGGCTGGGGGTTAGTTCTATTTTTCTACGTGGTCTGACCATTGAGCCAGATGACAGTGGTCTTCTGCTGAAGAATGCAGCACACCATCCATCTGGCCCAGCACACACTCCACCAGGGCACAACTGGCTGAGAGGCTCAGTCTACATGGCTCATTTTCCCACTCACCATAAAGGAATTCTATTTGGAGACGATAACTCTGGTCCCAGAACCCTGAAGAAGTCGTCTGGCTCTCCAAGGTTCCTATATAAAGACCCATCCCACCTTCATAGGGCATTCTCTCTAGACCTCCATGTCCCCAGACCCAAACAAAGGCCACAGGTCCAGAGTCAGGTGCATCCCCTTCTGATTACCAACAGCACCCCCACCACCACCAGGGCCACCAGCAAGAAGTCCTGATGCCCAAGCGCCTGGGTGAACTGAAATCAAATGCCAATGAAAAATCCCTCTCTGCACATCACCCTCCATCTGCACGGGCCTTCCGAGCCTTTCCCATTTGCCTTTATCTTCATTTAGAGCCATGTAGTATACTGCTGGACTTCCTGAAGCCAGAAAGTGCTCACTAGTGTCCAGTTTGGCCTAAATATCTCCGAGGAGCTTCAGTCATTGTGGGGAATTTGCTGCTTTCAAAGCTGCTGGTTTTTATAATCAGCTTATTCGTCACTGTGACCAGTGACCTCAGGAGAACCATGCAGGGGAGGAAGTTTACTTTTTAGTCCACAGTCAGCCAACTCCATAGCTCTGGGCCCAAGGTGAGACAGAACATCATGGCAGACGGGCTTGGAGGAGGAAGCAGACCAGGACATGGCATGAGGAAGCAGAGAGAGCAGTGCTCACTGTGGACAAAAGAAAACCCTGAGTCACACCCCAGTGACCCACCTCTCCTATCCACATCCTCTACTGACAGTTAATTTACATCAATGGATTAATCCGCCAGTTAGTTTACGACTCTCATAATGTAATTGTTTCACCTCTGAGAGTTCTTGCATTGTTTCACATGACTTTTGGGGGATGCCTCTTATCTAAACCATAGCAGCTGCATAGCAGGGACCCCATCCTGAAGTCCATTGGTGGAAACAGCCCAAGGATGGAAGATTTAAGAAGGAAAAAATATTGATTTGGGCCCTTTTCCGTAAAAGATCCCAGAGAACTCAGTGGAGTTTCCTTATGCCCAGAAAGAGTGCATTTGTCTCCCATCTAGCACACACCGCAAGGTGCCTGGCAGGTTGGAGGTCTGCTTCCTCAGAGAAGAGTCCTAATGCTGATGGGCCCACCAAGCTTCCAGGCAGGGGCCTCTGCCGACCTGTGTCTGCAGGGATAAAAGCAGAAAAAACTGAGAAAACTGAGCCAGGAGACGGCTTGGACCCAACCGTCTAGGAGTGAGGCTGGACTCTCCGCCTTTGTCTCCTCAACCTCGTCCCAGGTTTTCTGCTGCTAGGATCCCATGGTCCCTGACAGCTGAGTCATACCCTTCTCAAACCTTGCTTTCACTCCTGAGGCTGCCCTTGAGCCCCCCACCTACCCTCAGGCTCAGAGCACCCTGGATGGCTACAGGCAGGGGACAGTCAGTGATAACTGACTTAAATTATTAGAATAAACCCAGTTTAAATCTCTCCTTCAAAATCACAGCTTGACGTTGTTCAGCATTTTCTGCTCTGGCATAGAGATTCCTCAGAAAACTTAGAATGAACTATCAATTGACCCAGTTATTTCACTCCTTGGTTTATATTAAAAGGATTTTAAATCAACATACTATAGTGATGCAGCCACATGGATGTTTATAGCAGCTCAATTCACAATACCTAAACTATGAAACCAACCTAGGTGCCCTTCAACAGATGAATGGATAAAGAAAATGTGGTATATACATTCAATGGAATATTACTCAGCCTTAAAAAAGAATGGAATTATGGCATTTGCTGTTAAATGAATGGAGCTGGAGAATCTCATGCTAAGAAAAATAAGCCACACCCAAAGAACCAAAGGCTGAACATTTTCTCTGATGTGTGCATGCTAATTTACAATAAGTGTGGAGGGGCTGGGGAAGAATTGAGGAACTTTGGAGTGGGCTGAGGGGAGAGGGTGTGGGGGTAGGTAGGATGGGGGGATGAGATGGACATTATTACCCTATGTGCATACATATATGTTTGCACAAACCATGTGACTCTGCATCGTGTACAGTCAGAGAAATGAGCAGCTATGCTCCATTTGTATACAGTGAGTTAAAATGCATTCTGCTGTCCTGTGTAACTAATTAGAACAGAAAAAGAATTTGAAGCCAGAAATAAGGAATATGTTATAAGAAGAAGAATGTCTCTAAAAATTGGTGGTGACCGTGAGGAAAAAAAAGAAATTATGGCATTTGCCAGTAAATGGATGGAGTTGGAGAATATCATGCTAAGCGAAGTAAGCCAATCCCAAAGAACTAAAGGCTTAATATTTTCTCTGACTTGCAAATGCTGACTCACAATAAGGTGGGGGCTAGGGAAGAATAGAGTTACTTTGGATTAGACAGAGGAAGGGGAAGGGGAAAGGGAAGAGGGGTAGGAAGAATAATTCTACATCATGCACAACCAGAAGAATGAGGAGTCAAACCCATTATGTATGATGTGTCACAGTGCATGCTGCTGTCACGTATAAATAATTAGAATAAATAAATAAAATTTTTTATGAAAGCATGTTCTGTTCTATGAGATATAGTAATCTTTGGAGAAAAAAGTTTTAAAAAGTCGTCTATCCTATGTTCTATATGAAGCTCTCGCCTCCTCCTAGAGCTTGTCAGAGAAGTAAACAAGCACCCATCTTACATCAGGTTGTGCTCAATCATGAGAACTAGTTAAAAAACAGAAACAGTTAACAGGATGTTGAGTGAGAAATTTTCTAAAAAAAAAAAAGAGGAAACAGATAACTTTTTATTAGGAAAGTTTGTAAGGATTTCACATACACACTCCAGAGAGACCTGAGACAGTATGTAAAGTAGAATCTCATCTGGTTAAAATGTTACCATGTTGTGGATCTAGTTTGTGGTGGGCTGTCTGTGTTGTTCTTGCTGCCCCTTATCTATGTCTAAAGCAACAGAAAATGGACTATAACAAAACTGTGTTGCAAAATGCTAATAGCAGTTAACTCTTTTTTTGTTTGTTTTAATTAGTTACACATGACAGTACGATGACCTTGACATATCATACATTTGAATCAGACAGGATATAATATCTCATTTTTCTGAATATACAGGTTGCAGAATCACATTGATCATGCATTCACATATATACACACACTAATAATAATGTCTGTTTCATTCTGCTATCCTTCCTATCCCCCAACCCCTCCCCTCCCTTCCCATCACTTCTCTCTACCTAATCTAGGGTAATGAATAGCAGTTAACTGTATCCAGAGATTATAGGTAAGTTTTGGTTCATCCTTCTTAGCATTTTTACTTACTGTTTATAATGAGTACATATGTCTGTGACATAAAGAATGGTAAAAATACACTATTATTTTGAAAAACTAATTTTTTAGAAGTGATCTTACCAAATACAGTGGCACACTCCTATAATCCCAGTGGCTGAGGAGGCTGAGACAGGAGGATGTGAGTTCAAAGCCAGCCTCAGTAAAAGTGAAGTGCTAAACAACTCAGTGAGACCCTGTCTCTAAATAAAATACAAAATAGGGCTGGGAATGTGGCTCAGTGGTCAAATGCCCCTGAATTCAATTCCCAGTACCCCCTCTCGCCCCCCCCCCAAAAAGTGATCTCTTCATTCTCAGATTTGCTGCTATAATTACTGTTTGGGAAATAATTTACCAAACAATCATGAAATTGAATCTTAGGTTCCCACTGTTATTTGACTATGGGAATAGAACATGTAATGGGATTTTTTTTTTTTTGTATCATCCACTATTACTAAGCCTATTTATTACTGGAATATAGAATGGAGTCATCAGGTATATTTACTGACATTAATTGAATCCCTGTTTCATATTAATCAGAAAGGCAGAGTAAAGAAACAACAGCAAGGAGAGACCCCAGCTACAGCAATATCCAAAATGAGTTCATTGAAAACCCAATGCGGAAGCACTTGATGCCCACTTGGATCTGCTTCCTCCATACATCAACAGTGGGGATTCCTGTGGTCACACCATGATTCTCGGCTTCAGTGTCCAATTTCAACCTTACCCAGATTCATTTAAATAATTCAAATACTACATTCCAGAGAATCAAGCAACTCCTGGGAATTTAGAATATCAATTAAAATTCCTGTTAGAGGACTAATTTGGAAATAAAATTATTTTAAAGACTAGTTAGGCAAATAACATGGAAAACTTGCAGAAGCAAAAAGAGGTCAGATGTGAAAGAGGTCATCCTCAACTAAGTTCCTTACATTTAATTTTTTACACAGTATGGCCAAGAAACCTGAAATTGTTCATCTTCCACTCAGTTGATAAAAAAAAGGTAAAGGAAACCAGCTACATGGCACAGCTTTCTTTGATTTTTTTTTAAAGACTCCATGTAAAGTTTTAAGAGAGAGATGATACAGAACAAAATAGTCCATAATGAAAATAAGTCCAGGGCTAAATTAGAAAACTGAAGCAAGCCTGCTTCTGCCTTCAAGTTCAAGGGAACCGGGGCCACAGGGCTCCTCTGCAGAGCGCTGTCACGCATGGTAAAGCTAAGTGGCTCTGACAAGGATCTGAACGTGGGGCTCTGAATTCTGCCCACACTTTAAGATGAGACTGGGAAGAAGCAGGAGGAGTGTGGCCAGGCTTAAAGGAGCTTGAATCACTTAGGTAACTGGGCCAGCAGATGGCAAATGCAGTTCATCCTGGAAGACTGAAATAATTAGTCTGGGAGAAAGAAGCTAATCTAGTAATAATGATCTTCCACTTATGTAGCATTATTTTTTACAAAGCACCTTTCACCAAGAGGCCCCGTAAGGCCTTCTGCACCTTGCGTGCGCGATGTGTTAAGGTGTCAGCCGCCAGGCGAGAAGCACCCTTAGGGGAGCCTGCAATCCCAAACACTCTGGCCCCTGGTGGGAAGACGGCAAAGGGGAGGCGGAAACCCCAAAGTGGTTCTCCAAATAGAAGTACCTGGCAGACAATGAAAAGCACACGTCAAGCAGATTCAGAGGTTTATCTCTAAACAAAGGCTAGAAGAGTTTAGTGTTATCTTCCTAAAGTGATGAAGACACAAACTTTTTTTTTTTTTAACTTTCAGTTGGCCAAATGAAACTTTTCAGTTTTGTAGCCAAACTTTGGTAAATAATTCCCAAGGTTAAACAGATACCACAGCGCGCAGGGCTCCAGTATCTGCCCTGTAGCAGGCTGCATGTGTTTGCCTCCTTGAAAGCCAGCTGTCACCTTTTCCTCTCTTCCTAGGACACAGTCCAAGCAGGGGGTGTTGGAGGGAGTTGTGAGGGGGCTGGGGCTAATGCACTCCTGCCCCAGGCCCTCCTCCCAACCTCCTCAAGGAAACAAGCACAGGGGCTCTGAACCATTTGACAGCCCGGATCTTCCCTGCTTCTAAAACCCACCCATGTCTCCCGAAGAACAAGCTTGGCTTATCGAGAGTCCAGGTGGGTAGATTGCTTGAGTAAGACTGTTATACAATTGGACGCCCAGAGAGCAGAGAAGATGGAACCACCTTGCACAATTTGGAGGCACTTGAACTTCCAGTACCAAAAGTACAGTTGTCGGGAGTGAAAGTCTTGGTCTCATAACCGAGAGAAAGCGTCACCCAAGTCAACTGTGCCAAGAAGAGCAGGTAGGAGGGAGGCCGATCCCACTGAGACACGGCCCTGTGAGAACAAGGGAAGAGGAGGACCCCAGAGAGAGGGAGGAAGGTGTGAGGAAGGGGACAGGGATTCCTGATTCCGTCCCCCACCCCACCACCACCGAGAACCTTCTTATGGCTAAAAGGTGCCGGAAGGTGGAATCCAGGGCAGTCCCTCCCCGACCTCACAAGAGAAGTGGACTTGGAGAACTTCTGAACCCCCAGTGGCAGGCAGGTAGCAACCTCGGGCTGCATCCTGTGACTTCCAGACTGTCTGCTCTCTGCCCTCCTCGGCCCCCTGCCTCACTGGGCCATCCCACCATCCAGTATCACATTTCCAGGGAGAGAGACATTGACAAATGGGATCCACTGGGTGACCCGCTTGGTGAGTCCACTGAAACCAAGTCATCTCAAGAGTACTTTGAGGTATTGAGGTTATTGATCTTTAAAAGTAGAAAACTTAAAGTGTTTTAAAGTATGATCATGCATAAGAGAGACTCTTCTTATTCTACTTCTATAACTCTAGAACAATCCCAATGGATATATAATATGAAATATACATATATATAATTTAGCTTTTCTAGGATCCATATTTTAAAAAGAGAAACTGTGGAATTGGTATTAATGATGTACTTTATTAATTCAATGTATCTAAAATGTTATTGTTCCGAGAACAGGCCCAGCGGCCCGCCGGTATGGTAGACAGATCACCCCAATTGGAGGAGGGGCAGAGCCACCGCCCGCTCCTGCAAGGTAGGCAGACCTGGGACCTGGAGAACAGGCCCAGCGGCCACTGGCGTGGTAGACAGATCACCCCTATTGGAGGAGGGGCCCAGCGGCCGCCTGCAAGGTAGGCAGGCTGCGTGTCCCGGAGAAGGGGCCCAGCGGCCACCAGCATGGTAGACGGAGCACCCCAATTGGAGGAGGGGCCCAGCCGCCACCTGCGCCTGCACGGTAGGCAGACCTGCGACCTGGAGAACAGGCCCAGCGACTCGCCTGAGTGGTAGACAGACCTCCCCAGTTGGAGGAGCCCAGCCTCCCGCAGGTGAGGTAGACAGACCACTCCAACTGGAGGAGGGGCCCTGCCGCCCACCCCTGCGGTCACCTGACCGAGCTCTTGACAAACATAAGGTTTCCCCAACACCCCCACCTCATCAAACACCTTAGGAGAAAAACTGATGGAACTCATTTTGGAAAATCCCACCAACCCTTAAAACCCACCAACCGGTTGACTAGCGTGGCTACCAGTGCAGTTCTGCAGCAGATCAGGCACCTGGTTTACATCTCAGAGAAAAAGAGAGGCCACAGGTGGAAGCTCAAGTCCTCTCACACTGACTACCACCACCATCCTGAACCCAGAGACTCAAGCTAGGAATAGACAACGCCACCAACTGGAAGAAATGAAAACAGAGTTCTGAGAGACGTTTTTTTTTCTTTTTTTCTTTCTTTTTCTCTCTTCTCTCTCTCTTTTCAGCCATTCACCCAGTCTCCTCTACCCTTCCCCCTCGGGTCTTCGCAACCTCAACATATGTGAAACCAAAAATTGTACACAAAAAAGGTCTTTAACAACTGAATCACCAGAATAATATACTATAGAGGAATTGCATATGCCCCACCTCCCTTCCCCCTTTTTATTCCATTTCTTTTTTCTCGTATTTTCTTTTTCCCGCTCTCTTTTTTCTCTCCCTTTCCTTGTTATCTGTTTTCCTCCCTCTTACTCCCTCTATCCCACTTGCAACCCCCTAAATTTTACTATTCATAAGTAGGGTAATCTTATAAATACAGATAGGAATTTGAATCTATACATTCTTCCATAAATTACCCATCTATTGGTTAGAGCTCTCCAAAGTTACTAAGTTAGATTAACCCCATACCCTCACTCCTTTCCCCATAAACATGACATCCTACACCTGAAATCCAGTTTTCTTCAAGTTACCAGAAATGGTATGCCTTTTATGAAACTAATGACTATATTTGTAAACGATAATCGAAACCAACATTTGTAGACATAGAGTCTAGCTATAAATGTAGTAATAAGGAAAATGTGTGCTTAGATGATGTACTATTGATATTGAGAACTGTTAACATTGTCTTTCTCCACAAAAGGGAGACTTTTCAACTATACAAGAGCAATATAAATATATAGGGGGAAAATTCAATAACACAACAGTTTCACCAAGCAGAAAGAAACGTGAGCAGTATGAAAAGACAAGGAAAGAAAGGACCACAAGCAATGAAGTTCAACTCAACTTGAAGGGGTAATAGCTGCAGCAGATGGAATGTCAGATAAAGAATTCAGGATATACATGCTTCAGATGATCTGGAGTCTCAAGGAAGACATTAGACAGCAAAATCAGACAATGAAAGATCACTTCGACAATGAATTACATAAACAATCCAAGAAGCAAAAGATCAACTATACAGGGAGATAGAGGTTATAAAAAACAAACAAACAGAAATCCTAGAAATTCAGGAAGCAATAAACCAAATTTAAAACTCAAATGAGAATACTACCAGCAGAGTAGAACACTTAGAAGATAGAACATCAGACAATGAAGACAAAGTATTTCAACTTGAAAAGAACCTAGACAGCTCAGTGAGACTGTTAAGAAACCATGAGCAGAACATCCAAGAAATATGGGATAACATAAAGAGACCAAACTTAAAGAGTCTTTGGGATACAGGAAGGTATAGAGGTCCAAACCAAAGGAATGAGCAATCTATTCAATGAAATAATACGAGAAAACTTCCCAGACTTGAAGAATGAGACCGAATACCAAATCCTAGAAGCCTACAGGACGCCGAATGTGCAAAATCATAAGAGATCCACACCTAGACACATTATAATGAAGATGCCCAACATACAGAATAAGGAGAGAATTTTAAAAGCTACAAGAGAAAGGAAGCAGATTACATTTAGGGGTAAACCAATCAGGATAACAGCTGATCTTTCAACACAGACTCTGAAAGCTAGAAGATCCTGGAACAACATATTTCAAATGCTGAAAGAAAACGGGTTCCAACCAAGAATTGTGTATCCAGCGAAATTAAGCTTCAGGATGGAAGATGAAATTAAAACCTTCCACGATAAACAAAAGTTAATAGAATTTGCAGCTACAAAACCATCTCTTCAAAACATCCTCGGCAAAACATTACAGGAAGAGGAAATGGAAAATAACAGTGAAAACCAACAGTGGAAGGTAGTACAGTAAAGGGAAAAAATAATGAAAGAGGAAAAATAAACCATGTTAAGTAACATAAATAAACAAATATGGCTGGAAGAACAATCCATATCTCAATAATAACCCTAAATGTTAATGGCTTAAACTCACCAATTAAGAAACACAGGCTAGAGAATGGATCAAAAAAAAAGATCCAACAATATGCTGCCTACAGGAGACGCATTTGATAGGAAAAGACATACATAGACTGAAGGTGAAAGGTTGGGAAAAATCATATCACTCATATGGACTTCGGAAACAAGCAGGAGTGTCCATACTCATATCAAATAAGATAGATTTCAAGCCAAAGTTAATCAAAAGGGATAAAGAGGGACACTACATACTGCTCAAGGGAACCATACACCAACAAGACATAACAATCATAAATATATATGCCCTAAACAATGGTGCAGCTATGTTCATCAAACAAACTCTTCTCAAGTTCAAGAGTCTAATAGACCATCATTACAATAATTATGGGAGACTTCAACACACCTCTCTCACCACTGGACAGATCTTCCAAACCAAAGTTGAATAAAGAAACTATAGAACTCAATAATACAATTAATAACCTAGACATAATTGACATATATAGAATATACCACCCAACATCAAGCAGTTACACTTTTTTCTCAGCAGCACATGGATCCTTCTCAAAAATAGATCATATATTATGTCACAGGGAAACTCTTAGACATTATAAAGGAGTAGAGATAATACCATGCATCTTATCTGATCATAATGGAATGAAACTGAAAATCAACGATAAAAGAAGGAAGGAAAAATCATGCATCACTTGGAGAATGAACAATAGGTTACTGAATGATCAATGGGTTATAGAAGACATCAAGGAGGAAATTAAGAAATTCTTAGAGATAAATGAAAACACAGGCACAACATATTGGAATCTATGGGACACAATGAAAGCAGTTCTAAGAGGAAAATTCATTGCTTGGAGTTCATTCCTTAAAAAAAGAAAAAACCAACAAATAAATGATCTCACACTTTATCTCAAAATCCTAGAAAAAGAAGAGCAAAACAACAGCAAAAGAAGTAGAAGGCAAGAAATAATTAAAATCAGAGCTGAAATCAATGAAATCAAAACAAAAGAAACAATTGAAAAAATTGACAAAACTAAAAGTTGGTTCTTTAAAAAAGTAAATAAGATGGACAGACCCTTAGCCATGCAAATGAAGAGAAGAAGAGAGAGAACTCAAATTACTAGCATACAGGATGAAAAAGGCAATATCACAACGGACACTACAGAAATACAGAAGATAATTAGAAATTATTTTGAATCCTTATACTCCAATAAAATAGAAGATAGTGAAGGCATCGATAAATTTCTTAAGTCATATGATCTGCCCAGATTGAGTCAGGAGGATATAGACAACCTAAACAGACCAATATCAATTGAGAAAATAGAAGAAGCCATCAAAAGACTACCAACTAAGAAAAGCCCAGGACCGGATGGGTATACAGCAGAGTTTTACAAAACCTTTAAAGAAGAACTAATACCAATACTTTTCAAGCTATTTCAGGAAATAGAAAAAGATGGAGAACTTCCAAATTCATTCTACGAGGCCAACATCACCCTGATTCCTAAAACAGACAAAGACACTTCAAAGAAAGAAAACTACAGACCAATATCTCTAATGAACCTAGATGCAAAAATCCTCAATAAAATCCTGGCAAATCGGATACAAAAACTGATATCAAAAAAAATTGTGCACCATGATCAGGTAGGATTTATCCCTGGGATGCAAGGCTGGTTCAATATACGGAAATCAATAAATATTATTCACCACATCAATAGACTTAAAGATAAGAACCATATGATCATCTCAATAGATGCAGAAAAAGCATTCGACAAAGTACAGCATCCCTTTATGTTCAAAACTCTAGAACAACTAGGGATAACAGGAACATACCTCAATATTGTAAAAGCTATCTATGCTAAGCCTCAGGCTAGTATCATTCTGAATGGAGAAAAATTAAAGGCATTCCCTCTAAAATCTGGAACAAGACAGGGATACCCTCTATCACCACTTCTGTTCAACATAGTTCTCTAAACACTGGCCAGAGCAATTAGACAGATAAAAGCAATTAAAGGCATAAAAATAGGAAAAGAAGAACTTAAATTATCACTATTTGCAGATGACATGATTCTATACCTAGCAGACCCAAAAGGGTCTACAAAGAAACTATTAGAACTAATAAACGAATTCAGCAAAGTGGCAGGATATAAAATCAACACGCATAAATAAAAGGCATTCCTGTATATCAGCGACAAATCTTCTGAAATGGAAATGAGAACGACCATTCCATTCACAATATCCTCAAAAAATAAAATACTTGGGAATCAACCTAACAAAAGAGGTGAAAGACTTATATAATGAAAACTACAGAACCCTAAAGAGAGTAATAGAAGAAGATCTTAGAAGATGGAAAAATATACCCTGCTCATGGATAGGCAGAACTAACATCATCAAAATGGCGATATTACCAAAAGTTCTCTATAGGTTTAATGCAATGCCAATCAAAATCCCAACGGCATTTCTTATAGAAATAGAGAAAGCAATCATGAAATTCATATGGAAAAATAAAAGACCCAGAATAGCAAAAACAATTCTAAGCAGGAAGTGTGAATCAGGTGGTATAGCGATACCAGACTTCAAACTATACTACAGAGCAATAGTAACAAAAACAGCATGGTACTGGTACCAAAACAGGCGGGTGGACCAATGGTACAGAATAGAGGACACAGAGACCAATCCACAAAATTACAACTATCTTATATTTGATAAAGGGGCTAAAAGCATGCAATGGAGGAAGAATAGCATCTTCAACAAATGGTGCTGGGAAAACTGGAAATCCATATGCAACAAAATGAAACTGAATCCCTTTCTCTCACCATGCACAAAAGTTAACTCAAAATGGATCAAGGAGCTTGATATCAAATCAGACACACTACGTCTGATAGAAGAAAAATTTGGCTCCGATCTACATACTGTGGGGTTGGGCTCCAAATTCCTCAATAGGACACTCATAGCACAAGAGTTAATAACTAGAATCAACAAATGGGACTTACTCAAACTAAAAAGTTTTTTCTCAGCAAGAGAAACAATAAGAGAAGTAAATAGGGAGCCTACATCCTGGGAACAAATCTTTACTCCTCACACTTCAGATAGAGCCCTAATATCCAGAGTATACAAAGAACTCAAAAAATTAAACAATAAGAAAACAAATAACCCAATCAACAAATGGGTCAAGGACCTGAACAGAAATTTCTCAGAGGAGGACATATAATCAATCAACAAGTACATGAAAAAATGCTCACCATCTCTAGCAGTCAGAGAAATGCAAATCAAAACCATCCTAAGATACCATCTCACTCCAGTGAGATTGGCAGCCATTATGAAGTCAAACAACAACAAGTGCTGGCGAGGATGTGGGGAAAAGGGTACACTTGTACATTGCTGGTGGGACTGCAAATTGGTGCGGCCAATCTGGAAAGCAGTATGGAGATTTCTTAGAAAGCTGGGAATGGAACCACCATTTGACCCAGCTATTCCCCTTCTTGGTCTATTCCCTAAAGACCTAAAAAGAGCATGCTACAGGGACACTGCTACATCGATGTTAATAGCAGCACAATTCACAATAGCTAGACTGTGGAACCAACCTAGATGCCCTTCAATAGATGAATGGATACAAAAAATGTGGCATTTATACACAATGGAGTATTACTCTGCATTAAAAAATGACAAAATCATGGAATTTGCAGGGAAATGGATGGCATTAGAGCAGATTATGCTAAGTGAAGCTAGCCAATCCCTAAAAAACAAATGCCAAATGTCTTCTTTGATATAAGGAGAGCAACTAAGAACAGAGTAGGGAGGAAGAGCATGAGAAGATGATTAACATTAAACAGGGATGAGAGGTGGGAGGGAAAGGGAGAGAGAAGGGAAATTGCATGGAAATGGAAGGACACCCTCAGGGTTATACAAATTACATACAAGAGGAAGTGAGGGGAAAGGGGGAAAAAACAAGGGGGAGAAATGAATTACAGTAGATGGGGTAGAGAGAGAAGAGGGGAGGGGAGGGGAGGGGAGGGGGGATAGTAGAGGATAGGAAAGGCAGCAGAAATCAACAGACACTAGTATGGCAATATGTAAAATAGTGGATGTGTAACCAATGTGATTCTGCAATCTGTATATGGGGTAAAAATGGGAGTTCATAACCCACTTGAATCAAAGTGTGAAATATGATATGTCAAGAACTATATAATGTTTTGAACAACCAACAATAAAAATTTAAAAAATAAATAAATAAAAATAAAAAATAAAATGTCATCGTTCCACCATATAATCAATTTTTTAAAGTTATTGACATGTTTGATATTTTTTTTCTTTGAAATCCAGCCAGTAGTCTGCATAGTTCCTACCAGCTGCACTTTGGGTGCTCGGAAGTCAGGCTGTCCAGTGGCTGCCATGCTGATCAGCACAGCTCTGGAGGGTAAATCAGGCTGTGGTGTCCTGGAATTGGCCTAGCGTCCTGCATGACCTGAGGTTCTTCTTTCCCTGAATTGCTGTAAGCCAGGAGTGTCTGCTGATGAGGACTGGTTTTCACCTGGGTAAATATTTCTTCACAGCACTTGGCTCTTGTCGATGACTTCTAACAACAAGGGACCTTTTCCCATGGCCCTGTCTCCTTGTCACGTACCCCTTCCCTCTCCCTGTGGCAGATGCTCATGCCTCCGCCCAGCTCTCCTCATCCACTCCTCTGTCACTTTCTAAACAGCACTGAAAAGTGGTGACACACCACTGCCCACCACAGGCAGCTGACACCACCGTTCAACAGCTGTCGAGCACAGGGAATCAGTCACCAGGCATCCCGGTAACATTAATGCCCTTTGAGTTTCTCCTCTGTCTTGCAGTTGCAGGTGGTGATACTGGTGTCACTGTTTTAACAAATACAGCTACATGAACGACAATTAAAACCATGCCCTCCGAGACCTGCTCATCTTTCTCTAATTCCAAAAATGTTCTTTATCATGTATTCTGTTCCAGAGAAGCCGTACAGTGTCTTCCCTAAAGAGCGCCCCACCAAGAGAAGTCCAAAGCTGGCAACAGGACTCAGAGGGGTCTGGTGAAAACCAACATCCATGTTGACACAGGCATCTTAGAGGATCTAGGGAACTGCAGATGTTTGGCTTGTAGCCCCACAATAGAGCCTTTTGCATTATGTTGTAACAAGAAGCTAGTAAACGGGCCTCACCAGGAGGATGCCTCCATTGTCCTTGTTTGCCACCAAGTGATGCTGGCAAGCAAAAGTTCCTAAGCGTTCCTTTCAGGAAGAACGAAGATGCACACAGTAGGTCTCTCAGCATGACTTCATCAAGTACCAGATTTAGTCTTTTTTAAACATTCTTGCAAAAGGGATGAGAGAGGGAAGAGAGTGTTAGAGTAATCTGTGATGCCAAATGCTGCCATTTCCATGTGCTGGCTTCACTGAAGCTCTGCACATGGAGAAGGACCAGGCATGCTCAGGTGTGACCTCTGCGAGCCGTCTCCACGGGCACCGGGAAGGGCCTGAGGAGTACAGACTCTTTTTAAGACATTATTTAAGGTTCTCCTCAACTGTCCACACCACACATTGATTTTCTGTCACGGCTCTGTGTCTGGAGGGCTGGCACTCTCCATTGATCCACAGAGAGCATTTTTAGTGCATCAAAGAGGAGCAGAGGAAGACCTCAGAGGGAGAGATGGGAATCACGCTTTTAGGCTGGACACGGCTCCGCAGTGTAAAAGTCACATAAAATATTAAGCTGAACTTGAAGGGTTTTTTTTAATGTTCTAAAATCTGTTGACATATGAGACTCAATGGGACACAAAAAAGGGAAAGGATTAATACCACTTTTAATGGAAAATTTTCCCCTGGCAGAATGGAAGCAAGCCCTAGGACCTGGTAAGCCAAACCCTGCATTTATCTTTCTGTGGAGAGCTCAAGGTTGTAAATCACAGGGGTCTAGGCTGAGAAGTTCAATCAGTCAAGATGCAGTGGTAATGGGTCAAGGTCATAAGTCAATCCAAGGACAGGTTAATTGGTTGTGTTCCACAGTCAAAGGCTATGCCACACACCTGATGATAAAATGCAAGCTCTTCCCAGGAGCAAGGGGCTGACTTCCTGGAGTCATCACAAATGAGGACAAAACTGCTATGGAGACAGAGCTACCCACCATCCAGGGCCACAGCACAAGGGTGTAGTAAGTAGCAGGCACTGTGACACTCACCTGTGCTGCAAGGTTAGACCAGGTGCATCATGAGTCAGCTCAATTGCTAGAACAAAATACCATAGGCTGGGGACGTGGGGATGGGGGGACCACAGAAATTGGTTTTCCCATAGCTCTGGAGGCTGAAGGTCCGGATAGGAATGCCAACAGAGCAGGGGTCTGGAAAGGGCTCTCTTCCTGGCTGGCAGATGGCCCTCTGCAGTGCACGGAAAGACGAGATCACCTTCCTCTCCCTGCAAGACCCCCAGTCCTAGAAGATTTGATCCTGCCCTAGGATTCAACCCTAATTACTGCCTCCCCTTCTCATCTCCAGAATGCGCCCAGGGAGACCCCGCGCGTGCACAACACGCCTTCCACACACAGCCTGCCATGCCTCCCCTTGGAGTCTCCACTCCAAAAAGTAATAACAACAAAAATGGAAACGATGTCTCTCCTCCTGAGTGAGACAGCCGAGAAACCCTTTATTCGAATCTTTCTCTGGGAACCAGTGGAGTTGAATGTGTAAATGAATAATAAAAAGAAACCCCCAACATACCCAAGTGGTCAGCTAACTCAAGAAGACAATTTTTTTTCTTAGGAGTTTGCAGATTTGAGCTTCTACCCTGGTGACTGTCAAGTGCCTGCCACTTAACAGAACCTCATGTCCAGTGAACAAATGAACGATGAATATTTCCCAATGGTGGAAGATTCATTAAAATTAAAATCAGAAATGGCCTCATTCAGGCTTATTTAAGCAAGAGTTGACTTTAAATGACTTCTATTTTAAAATCAGGATTTCAAAGTATAAAACTATAGCATTTCAAACACAGATAATTACATTTCTTATCAAATACATGGGTTCCTGTAAAATAATTCAGAGTAATATATACCCAATTTAATTAAAATTTGTAAGTGGTTGTGGACCAAATCAAGTGTATCTTAATTAAATCACAACATGGCTCACAGATGTTAAGGTCGACCCCGATTTTAATAAAGGAGACTCAAATACAATCAGTAGGGACTTAGCTGAGTAATTTTGGTCAGGTGGAAAGAAAGATGAATGGGATGACAGGAAGGTCCCTTCTACTCAAGAATGGAGAGTAAAGTGATCCACAGAGCAGGGCAGGCAGAAGGACAGTGGCCTGCCCAGCCAGCCACTGGGGTGGAAATGGGAACCTCGCGTAGGAATGCCCAAGTCACTCAGGGAGCAGTACACTTGCGCTGGGTGAGGAGGGAGGGGGGCACTTCCCCAGCAGCCCACACGTCAGGGGAGGTCAGTTCGCCAAACCAATCAGAAATGGAGACAGGGCAGTCCTACAAGCCACAAAGACGGCTGCCAGGTAAAATACAGGGTGCCCGGTGAGATGGGGATTTCAGATAAACAACAAATTTTTCACTATACCATGCTCTGTACGATGTGCACCCTGTATTTTTGTTTTGTTTTCCTGAATTTGCAGCCTCTGCTTGAGCTCAAGGCCATGTACCAAAAGGCTTGTCAGGGGGCTTCCAATTTCCAGTAGAAATCACCTTTGTTGAAGGATTGTCATCAGCAGCACCTCCACAAGCCAGGAGACCCTGTGGGCAGGTGAAGACACTGAGGCCCTGGGCAGTGAAGCAACTTTTCCAAGGTTTGCCTGGGTCTCATGGCAGAGCTCAGACTGTTGCTCTGCTATTACAGGTCACCTTCCCATGGTTTTGTTTTTTTTTTTTTTTTAGTACAAAATAACGTTTTTTTTTAAAGTGCTACTGAAACTCAGGGGAAAAAAAAAATCTCTTCCAATATAGACGTTCAGGAAAGAGTTGGGCAGGTTAAGCTGTCATTCATTCAATCAACAGCATTTCAACATTGCCAGCTCCAGGCCTGGCACTGTTGGAGATGCTTGGCCCACAGATGCAACACCTTGTACCAGAGACTGACCACATGATCACCACAGTCTCCCCAATGTCCTGGGGAGGGTAACCAGACTACATTTCCCAGCCTGCCTTGTGAGTATGTGGCCATGTGACTGAGCAATAGCCACGGGATGAGGGCAGCAGTGATATTATATATTCCAGGCCAATCAAGTCTATTGAAAACTTTCTGTATTAGATTCTACAGAAGAAGTTGGGGGGAGAGAGAGAGAGAGAGAGAGAGAGAGAGAGACTGTAAGGCATTGGTTTATGTGATTAGGGAGGCTGAGTCTCACTATCTGCAATCTGCAAGCTGGAGACCTGAGCCAGAGAGCTGATGCTGGAGTTTCCAGTCTGACTCTGACGACCTGAAGATCAGGAGCGCTAAACCCAGAAGACTGATTCCCAGCTCAGGCAGTCAGAGAGAGAGAGACTTCAGCTTTCCTCCCCTCTCTGTTCTACTCAGGCCCTCCTTAGATTGGATGATGCCATCTATAGGGGGAGAAACCTCTGCTTGCTCTATTAATTCAAATGCTAGACCGTTCTGGACACACCCTCAGGGGAACCAAGAGAGGAAGGTTGAAGCAGATGCTCGAGGCCCTGGCTTCACCTGCTGGGTGAGCGTGGGCATTGTTCACTGAGAATGCACAGCGGGGACAAAATCAGAGGAGAAGGTGGCACTTCTGAGATGCCCATGAGCCAGCAGACCAGACATGTCAAGTGGGCGGCTGGATGTGGGAGCCTCATGTTCACAGAAAACACGTAGACCAGAGATTTGCATGTGGGAAATAAGAATACAAATCCAATCTCCCAGGGACAGAACTAGAGAGGAACGAACCCAGAGTGAGCCCTGGGGCCTTAAGTGTTCAGCAGTTGGGGAGAACTGCTAAAGAAACCAGCAACATGGGGCTGGGGCTAGGGCTGGGGCTCAGCAGTGGAGCGCTCGCCTAGCACGCACGAGGCTCTGGGTTCGATCCTCAGCACCACATAAAAATAAATAAATAAATAAAATAAAGGTATTGTGTCCAACTGCAACTAAAGAATAAATATTAAAAAGAAAAGAAACGAAACCAGCAATAGACAAAAGAAGAAAAGGCCAGACCAGGAGAAATCCTGGATTGTGATATTCTAAAAGAGGGAATGTCTTCCCAAAGAAGAGGGTCATCGGTGTCCCAATTAGAGAGAAGTCATAAACTCCAGAAACCACAGCAGAATCTCCTGTTGACGTGACTGCTCCTTTGCCAGCACTGCTCACCATGCCTGGCTTTCACCAGAGGAATATGGGGGGCTCCAACTCCACAGAGACCTGAGACTAAGGAGAGGGAGGTGTGAGAAGCACCACGGAGCGTGTGCTTGGAGGTGTGTTACCTGCTTAGTGACCTACATGTTTGTCCATGATGGCAACTGGATGACCTACTGCAGAAACAGCCCATCCTTACAGAACAGTCTGGGTGTGCGTACATGCTACTGCCTAGGAAACAGGCATTGCCTTTGCACTGGAGGTGGCTGGGCAACAGGATTCTAGCTGACTATGGATTTCTGAATTACCCAAATGTCCTGCTCTGTATTGGGATTATTGTTCAAAATAAACAGTATTTCTTAAAGAATGAACAATAAAGTTAAACAAAATCATTGAGACTTTCTGCATTGCCTTGCTGTCACCGTGGAGAACGTCAATGCCGAGGGGCCTCCCAGCAGTGTGGAAAGTGAAGAGCAACCCAGGTCTCCATCTCTCCATCCTGAGTCATGTCCAGGACTCAGGCCCAGGGCCTCAGGCAGAGAGCACCCAGCTCTTTCCAGTCAGAGTCAGCTCCCTGGGATACCCTCCAGCCCAGGACAAAGCACATTCCCTTCTCCAAGCTCCGGCTTTGAAGGATGAAGTTTTCCAGAATCAGGTCACTTTGAGAATTCTATCAAATTGTCAGAGGTCCAGATGTCATTCTGCATTCGTTTGTGAACAGAGGATTCCAGAAAACCTCACCTCCCATCCTCTCGGAGGACATGGGCCCCCTCCAGCCTCGGTCAAGACTCAGGGTTGGATTCATCTGAACTCTGCCCAGTCTGCAGATTGCTTGGTGTGGTAGGCTCAAGAATGGCCTGTGTCCTAGGTCAAAAGGACACTGCAGATGCGATTAAGGGTCTTGAAACAGGGAGACTACCAGGTAGGCCCAATTTTGTAAGAACAAGTGTCCTTATAAGATGGAAAATGCTTTCACAGAAGAGGAAAGAGCAATGGGACCATGGCTGCAGTTTGGAATGGGCAGCCAGAACCTGGAAGGTCAGGGAACAGATCCCAGCCGGAGCCTCTAGAGGAACCAGCCCTGCTGACACCTTGATTTTAGCTTGGAGACACACAATTTAGCTTTCTGTCATCCAGAGTTTCATCTGCAAGATCAGAATTAGACGTGTCTTCTCTGCAGGGTGGCAGCAAAATCAGTTCGTTACATCTATGCTGATTTCCACAGTTTGTAACTAGCCTGGGGCTTGTGCACAGCCTGAGATGGGAGTTCAAACACCTTGGAGCCACGGAGAGAGCAGACACAGCCTGGCGATGCAGCTGAGGACAGAACCTAAGTTACGTTGGCTACATAATTTACCTCCCCAGAACACAGGGCTTCAGAGTCTTCTGTTTAGAAAGTGAGCATTTTCAAAGTGAAATGTAGGCAGAAGCCTTACATATAAAACCAATAAAGGTGACGGCATTCAGACTGACTTGGGGAACAGATCTCAGCACGCAGCCAGGCCCCTGTAACTGCCCCAACTGACTCTGGAAAACCTACATGCAGCCCAGGGGAGCTCAGCTGGAAATCCACGGCCCAGGCCATCCTCATGGATCTGGGTCCTGTGGACTCTAAAAGGTTTTTCATGAAAACTGGGACTTTTACCATGAAAAAACAGAGGCCTAGAATACTGTCTCATTGAGCAAATGTCAGACTAGTAACAGTGTGAATTATGGAGCCTAAGGGAACTCTAAGGATCCTATAAATTGGTCCCCTCATTTTACCTCACCAGCCAATTTCGATGCTCAGCCATGGGCTATCTGTGCTGAGCCCCGACGCCTCTCTGCCTCTCACACCGTTTCCTGGTTTGCTTACACCCTGCCTGTCCCTTCAGAGCTCCACCTCTGCTGACTTCTCGTCTATTGCTCCTTCATAGCCAGCCCCCTACAGTCATGTACACCCACCAAAATCTCTCTTACCCCTCTTGCTCATCCCTGTTAGTATTCCATAAATATAGAATAGTAGCATGTCCCAAAGGCAACCCCATTCAGTCACTAAAGAAGTGACAAAGAAAATAGAATTCTAAAAAATGACACCACCAGGCTGAGTCCACACGCTGTTTCACTGTGTGGGCATTTGAGTGAGGTGTGGATGGTTTCCGTGGTGTGTCCCACACCTGGTGGCCCTAGGCCACTGAGCCCTCTGGTTATTCGTCCTTTAACCTTACACTGCACAGCCCCTGGGTTCCATCACATGACGAGGCTCCTGCCTAGAACAGAGAAGCACTTCAGGGTGTAGGAAAGGGATGCTGTAGAACAGCAGCGGTGAGGATGTGTGCCTGGCAGGGTCACAGTGCAGAGGTGTGCGGGGAAGAGACGCCGGCTCACCACGGGAGAACAAGCAGGGCTGTGTACGCAGCACTCGCTACAGCACAGGAGCCGCCAGGACTTGCACTTTGGCAGAAACTCAACGGCTGGCAGGGAAGGGAAGAGCTCCATGGTAGAAAAGGAGGGTTTCCGGCATGGCCTGACTAGTGGCCGCTGGCCCGGGGAAGCTCAGCTTGGCCCCCCAAGATTGGCTGGGAGCATATCTGGTTGGTGCTAAGTTAGAAGAGGAAATGAGAGAAACTGTCAGTTAGGAATCAAGTCCCGGCCTCTGGCTGCTTGTTACTGGTGTTGGCTTTTGGGGCTGGTTACTAGACTTCTGTGGTTTCATGAGGCTCAAGTGTGGCCCCAGACTTTCACATGAGGAAAGCTTGCCCCATGGTGTGGCCATGTCGGGACCTTTCATTGGTGAGGCCAAGTGGGAGCTCTTTGACTCAACTGGGAATGTGCCCTTAAAAAGGACCATGGAATCCCAGTCTGTCTCTGAACTCCAACTTAAGAGATGTGCTCTCACCCCACACACACTCCCACCATCTACCATGAGACCGTCTCCAGTGTCTGCACCATGCTCTTTGGGATTGCAGACTCCAAAGCCACCTGAGATGTGGAACTTGAACAACTGAATCATCCATCACAGGGGTGCAGCAAAGGGAAATGCTGGGCACGGTATGAGTGGACGGCAGGAGACCTAACCCAGACTGCAGGACCAAGGAGAGGAGGTTTGTGGATCAAAGACCTCAGGTCATAGTAAGGATTGGGGGTGATGGAGCCATTGAAGGGCTTCAGCAAGGAAAAACTGTGATGCAATTCATGGTTTAGAAATATGACCCACTGCAGTGCCAACAGGGCTTAAAGGAGCTCAGGGAACTAGAGAGGCAAATTTCATCACCTCAAATTGTGTTTCTGTCCACACAAGGTCTGACTTGGCAGTAGGGAAGTGGAGATGACCCTTCAAGAGGGAGGCATCAAACGGAGCCCTTCAACAGGGCTCCATTTCCTGGCCTGAGCAACCTGGTGCTGTTGAAAGAGTAAATAAGGAAGAAGAACCCAGTTTGGAGATGATGGGTGAGAAGGGTCAGGATATATAGCATGAGTGTAGTTTCACTCATATAGTACCAATTTCAATATCCTATTCTCTTATCTTTATAAACTCTTTCAGGAAAAAAAAAATCTATTTTGGCAAGTAACCCACCTTTCCAGATTCCCTTTGATATAAAGTATCTCTAAAATTTTCTTTAATCAGGGCAAGAGCCTTTGGGTCCAAAAATGAGGCCACCCAATCTGACAGACATCCCCAAAAGCTTAAGAAATGATAGCAATTAACCATTTTTTTTAAATCTTATATCCACTGTAAATTTTAGCACAAGAATTGCAATAAATACAAAGAAACTTCTTTAGGCAAAAAAAAAAAAGGAAAAAAAACAGAAGAAAACATTTGGAAACCTCAACCTGGAAACCGAATGGTATCCTGGCAAGGACTGAGATGATTATTATCACGACCACCCCACTCCATTTTCTATATTCAACCTGATTAAATAATGGGAAACACTTGGATATAATGAATCCCCTGCAAATGTCAACAACCAAAGAACTTTTACCCTGAGGTTCCCCTGCCACATGGCAGGTTTCCCCACACACAGTGATTAATGCAGGGGTATGTAGCTCATCTTTACCATGTTCCAGCAGAAACATTTTAATCCTGCTTGTTGTAACCAGAAAAGGATGGAGCATACTGAAATGGTTACTAACCAATTTTCATAATCAAAAAGAATTGTACTATATTGGCCAAAATATTAGTCATGGGATTAGAATCCATCCTCCTCTGAAGAGCCTAATCCTCTTACAAATAGCTCAGAGTAATCAGGTTAGCTTCACAGTAAATTTTAGTAAACCCATCACTCTTACAAAGGAATTTCAGAAAAAGAAAGATCAAACAGTTTTAAAATCCTTGCTGCTGATGAAACATTGGGAAATAAATGTCTTGCAAAGCACTTATATAATTGATTTAAGCTAAAATATCCTAATAGAGATACATTTGCCATTACAAATGGATTTGTACTATAAAGCTTTCCACTGCAGAAACAAATTTCAGTGCTAGTTTTCTGAATAACGTGACAATAACAAGAAAGGGCATAGGAAAGAGCCCTTTCTAGGAGGACCTAGTCCTCCAGAAGTTTTTCAGGGAGAGCCCACTTGTGCAATGCTGTTTAAGTATATGAGGGCCAGACAGAGTGGCTGGTGGTTTTGTGACTTTTTGGTGAACATAGCACCCTCTGCCAGTGGGCAATACCACTGGACAAGCAAAAATAGCTCAAGCTTTTCAAAACATCCAGCTTGCTTTGGTAAAGTAGTCAAATCCATACCTCAGAACACCTGAGTCTTTCTTACCCAGGTTATACCACTAAGCCACAACCCAATCTTCCTACAGCTCACAAACATACCTAAGAAACTGAAAATGGAATTATTAATGTGCCATAGATTTTCACTTAAATTCAATTCTTTATTTGAATCTCCCCATATCATCCTGAATCCTTATTGCATTTTTTATTTATCCATGGTCCAATTCAGATTCACAAAACCAAAAAGGTAATATCCATCCTCATTCAAATTACTGATAAAAAATGCTACGTTACACATCTGTAGAACGTCCTCGATCGAGTCCAGATTGACATAGGATAGCATTTTCACCCACCCAGTTGTTCTTCCCAGTAAGTGTCCTTGCATCTAAGTCAACATTTCCTAAAGGCGAATCTGAAGCTAAACACACACAAACACAGTGGTGTAGGTCCACAAATTTTCACTGCATGTGTGCACTCAAACAGGCCCCAAGATTCAGGCCCTTCCATTGACAAGCTGGAGGGAGCAATTTTCCTGATTCCACCCCTGCATTCGTTCCCATGACGGCCCCTTATCACCCACTCAGCTAGAAGGAACCAAACACTGTCAGAGTGGAAAAGCTTCTACCAAGAGAACTGCATTCCAAATGCTTTTATACTTTTGCAGAGTATTGGTGTGATGGTTAATGTAGATGTCAACTTAACAGTGTCCGTATATATGATCAAATATTATTCAGAATTTCTGTAAAGGTGGTTTGGGAATGAGGTTTACATTGAATTGGATTTTGAGTAAAACAAATTGCCCTCCACAATGTAGGTGAGCCTCATCCAATTAGCTGAAGTCCTAAAAAGAGCAAACAACTGGCTCCCCTGTCCTTAAGCAAAAGGGAATCCCAGAGCACATTGCCTTTGAACTTGAACTACTCTTCCCCAGCTCTCCAGCCTGACGGCCTTGGACTAGAAAGGCAGGGTTTGGACTTGTCAAGTGAGTCAATTTCTTAAAATAAATACACCTCTCTCTCTCTCTCTCTCTCTCTCTCTCTCTCTCTCTCTCTCTCTCTCTCTCCACCCTTCTCCCCCCTCCCCCCACACTCCCTTATGTGAATAACCATGCATCACTAAACAACAGGAATATATTCTGGGAAATGCGCTGTTGTGTGATATCATCATTTGCAAGCATCATAGAGTACATTTACACAAACTAAGATGGATATGACATCACCAGGTGATATGATCCTAGGGAACTGGTATCAATATACAGTCTGTCATTGACCAAAATGTCAGTGTATGTCCCATAACTGTGTGCACCCTACATGCATGTGTGTATATATATATGCACATATGTGTTGGTTCTGTTTCTGTGGACAAGGCTAATAAAATTGAAAAGTATCTTAATGTGAAAAGGGCAAATACACTGCACCGAACAATCTTAAACCCCCAGTTATTCAAATTATTCATTAATGATATCATAACAACCTCTTCATCCCCTGTGTGCGGTTCACAGCCACAGTTCTTTAGACTTCCCCTTTCCGAATGTATCCACCTTATCATTTGCCCTTGACATCTGAGGTGAAGGGAATGCAAATATGAATACTTCACCTCTACAGTTCCAGCTCCCCATTCTCCTGAAGATATCTTCTGAATCATGGGTGAGAGGTACAGTCCTCCCCAGTGCAGAGGTCGTGAGAACACCAGCAACTCCTAGCGGGATATTAGGTTCCTGAAGGAAGGGATTGCATTCCAGGCACAAGAGGCCCTCAAGACAAACGAGGAAGAGATTCCTACTGAGAGACAGGAACAGGGCTTGCTCAGGGCAAAAGGACCCTGTGCTCAAAGCACTCTTCAGGAAGAGGAGAAAGGCCATGCGGGTCACCAGCATGGTCAGTGAAAGATACTCTTCTGGGGCTGTAACAGTGTGGATTTTTTTTTTTCTTTTTTTAAGTGACAAACAATTTCAAAGAAGTCTTGGTCCAATGAGATGCCACCATAAAGTAACAAAACCACAAAGAGAACAGAAAAACAGAAGGATGGATCCTACTGTGTAACACTGCCAAGCCATCTTCACATTTCAATTACTTGTGGCAACAGGAGACAGACATAATGTGGTAATAAAAAGCCAACAATCATCCCCAAACCTAATTTTAGCTAATGGTGCAAAGTCTTCCCACAAGATCCTCTACTAAACCATCCACAAGTGCTGGCTTTGCAGAAGAGAGCAACGGAACCTGCCAAGGTGATCGGTTAGTCTCCAGGAGAGCAGTGCCAGGCGAGGCACCCAGAAGGCTCATGCAGATAGGCTCCGTCCAGCCTCGAGGGACAGAGGTATAAAGGAGAACGACAGAGTCTAAATCCACAACAGAAGAATTCTCCCCTCGCCATGACACCTACCCCTTCGGCACTCTCTCTTCTTGAAAACTCCATGTGGACAGAAAGGTTATAAACAAGGTTGTCTGACCAACAGGCCGAGAGGACAAGACAGGCTGGTGGGACAAGCTGACAAACAATGACATCATCAAGTCATGCGGGTGCAGACAAATCTTTCAAAGAAACCAACCCTGTGTCTGCCCCTGAGGACGGGCATCCTCTCCGGCACCGAGGCTCCTGCACTAGACCTGTCCCACTCCCTGACTCTCCATCCTGGGCCCGTGGTGGAGAACCAACCGTCCATTGACGAGGACACACAGTGCAGGGTGGACTGGGGATGCTGTAGACATTGATGCAGCCACAATTTCCTGAAACTACACTGACACCATGGCTAGGTTCTGTGTTTCTAAAGCTCCCCAAGCACCCAGCTCCAGATCTCTGCATAGGATGGAGGGATGGGCCAAACCATGTCCCCCACAGGCCATGTCCAGGTGCTAACTGCACAGCCCACCACTAGTGGAAATATTTGGACACAGGGTCATTACAGAGGCAACAAAGTTAAAATGAGGTCTTTTTAAATGAGGTGTCCCTCCAGTATGACTGGGATCCTAAAAGGGGAAACTTAGACACGGAGACAGGCGCACACGGACGGAAGGTGATTTAAAGACAGCCATCCACACGCCAGAGAAACCTGGACCCAACCTCTCTTCAGCCTCAGACGGGACCAGCTCAGGACATCTTGATCTGGGATTGCCACCATCCCAAAGAGAGACAAGAAAGCCCTGCTGTTGAAGCCGTGCAGTCTGTGGACTTGGCAGGACAGTCCTAGCCAACCAATAGAGCGGGTTACCACAGAGCTTACTATGGATTTCTATGTTCTGAGCTTTGTTTTTATTTGTTTGCTTGTTCACTTGTTGTTCCTACATATCGCCACCATCAGATACCAAAAGTTACCCTATTTCACTGTGTAATTATTGCAGATTTTTTGCCAATTACTTTTTACCAAAAAAAAGTGGAGTGCGACCATTATGGGAAGTTTGTAGAAAAAAAAATGTCAATATTATTTAAGAAACATTTTCTAAACTGTCATTTGGTATAAGATTAGGAAGCATGGATATGAATATTCACTAAAATTGAATGGTCTAAATGGTCAATTCTTCATGACAGGTTAGCAAACATTTTTCTGGTCTGAAAAAAAGTTAACAGTAGTTGTTGATTCCAGGATTAGAGTTGAAATATTACATTTGAGAAAACTGGCTACAGTGTTGCCAGGTATGGGCTTCACAAGATTCACTCTTCTGTGCTGGAGGGTTCTGCGCTGCTAACACAGGTCTCGTGATCCGACACCCTGACCTCCACGCCACTCACACAAGACGTGTGCCTAGCTAGTTCTGCAGCGCGCTAAACAAACCTCAAGCAAGGTGGCTTTTGGAAATGAGGTGCGCTTTGAGTTCCAGGCTCACAGCATGAGAAGACAAATGCACATCCATGTGCCACTGGTGAATACATTGCTGCCATTTACGTCTGAAGTGGCACGGCAAACAGAATTATACCATGCAACGATTGTGCGATGATAGGTTATAAACCCACTTTTTTGGCTAAAAAAAAGCCATGATGCGACAAGTATGCAGTGAAATATGATATTACCAACACCCCAACCAATCAGCCTAGAGATGCATATTGCCAAGGACTGAAGGAGGGAAGCTGCTCTGAAAGGGAGAACTGGGATGTAGGTATCCCCCAGATCACAAACTCAGAGCAGCTGATGTGTATAGACAGGAAATCGTGCATGCATATTCATTTACGCTGCTGAATATTCATGAAACAACTGTCTCCGAGGGGAGCTTCCATGCCTTTCCCCTTTATTCTCAACTCCCTGCAGTTACAAATTCCAGTTATGATTCTAGTGGATGGCTTTCACAATTATTTTTCTGGACATTTGATCCCTTCCTCCTGTTAAACTTCCCACTGACTTTCCTTTTATCACATCACAATGAGCCAACACTCTTCCTCGGTCTCTCCCTAGCATTTCTTGGACTGCACTATGGATATGATTCTTGCCTCAAAACTATAACTGTTCATTGCATTAGTCTCTACCATCTTCTATCAATACATAAATTTATCTGTCACTTACGTATGGATGACTCAAATCCACATCAAGGACCCAGCCCTCTTCTTACTGTGCCTAGCCTGGAATGGTCCATCCAGCTTTCGGATAAGGAAACCACATTAATTCTGTCCATATTCCAAGAGACAGGGCCATTTCTGTGGCCTTCCTGCAACACCTTCTCAGCAACAGCTCCACACTGGTGAAGGGGAGGTACTTGTGTTGTTGGCCTCTCTGCCATGTGTACCTAAGGATCTACATTTCCTGTTGATCAAGCTTTCCCATGGCATACAAGGCCCTGCCCACGCCAACTCTGGTTGGTCTGTCCTGCTGCACCTGCAGGCTCTCCTAATCCACCCAGAATAGATGGCCTCTTCCTTCACAAACATCTCCATTACATCGTTACGTAATGTGGGGATATTTTCTGAGAAGTGTGTTAGGCTATTTCACCATTGTGCAAACATCTCAGTGAGTTCCTGCATGAAGCTGGGAGGCACGGACAATACCTGGGCTATGTGGTACAGTCTGTTGCTGCTCCTAGGCTACCCATACAGCACGTTACTCCAGTGAATACTGTAGGCACTTAGAGCAGGATGATAACGATGTGTACCCTAAACATAGCTAGACATAGAAAAGGTACAGTAAGAATACTGGACAACAGGAACACTTTAAGCTCATTATAATCTTTGGGGGCCATTGTCATATATGTGATTTGTTGTTGACTGAAATATCTATAAGTGTGTGTGACTATCTTAATCAGGTCTCCTTAGTTTGTAATAATGGACAGGAATTAACTTTATGTCTGTGGAACCAAAAGAGTATGTTGGAGACCTTCCTTAAACCAGTGAGCCATCCCCACGCCTCCTCCTCCTTTTGAGACAGATCCCTATTCCAGAAATCTTAGGGCTCAGTTTCCAGGGCCTCTTTCTACGGATGGCTGAATCTCACAAACTCTGTTGATTTTGACATAAACCTTGTCAATCAGGTGAAAGGTCAATATTTACTTCTACACTGTGAAACTGAAGAAGGAATCCTCAGAAATTGTAGGTGGCAGGACTATGTGCTGGGAATTCCAGGGGCAGACCCACCTGTTCTCTATGACACCTCTGGGGCATTTTTACGGTCAGAAGTCATGGATCCTGAAGAGAGGGAGAGCAGTGTGCCGTTTGTCTGTGGGAGTGCCATTCTGTCTTTCTCAGAAAGACAGTTTGCCCTCTTGTCCTAAGTGGGCTGTATGCATCCCTTCAGTCATTTAATGGCCTCCAGAGACCCTGATGTGTCCCCAGGCTAATGGCAGGGCAGGATCAAGAGACTTCAGAGATGAGCGAGCAGAGGTCCTTTCTGCAGTGGCTCATGGGATGATGGTGAAGGCAGATTGTCAAAGGAGCATGACCCAACGTAAACCTGGCAACAGTGGGATCAGTAAATGGCGGCAGGAACACGGGAGGGATCGGAGCCCTGCACAGCCCAGGTTCAGTGAGACCTGAAGGAAGAAGTGCTTTTGAATCTCAGGAAGATGAGTAGCTCTTTCTTCCCAAGGTGGATTAGGTGGGCTGTATGCATCCCCCCCTCAGTCATTTAACGGCCTTCAGGGACCCTGATGTGTCCCCATTACATAACTCACTGTGTCTCTATTAACTTTTTATTAAAGGGTGGGCGCTAGGAGGAGAGAAAAGAAATGATTCTTGGTTTGATGTGGTTTTAGAAAATGCTATTGGCTATTGAGGACCTATGTCAATATTTCTCTGAATCCCCAGCTTGAGACCTGGAACTTCACGGGAGACATGAAGACATTGGGCTCAAAAAGCAGCTTGACTTGCCCTGGAAGACAAAGGCTGTGCTGAGTTGTTCACATATATGCCAGTGGATTTGTAAGGGCCGGTCCTCTCATGACATGATCACACCAGGGAGCCCCTGGGTGAAAAACCAGCCATTTCCCCCAGCATTCGTGCATATTCCCAGAATCCATCCCCCCCGCCCCCCGGAAGAGGCAAACATGGAAACGCAGAGTGTAGCTCCAGAGGTGGACCTAGCACTGGAAGACGGAGAAGCCTGCCTGGGCTCTTGACCTAGCGGTGGGTGGACTCTGAGGGGTCTGTATGTGCTGTGTGTGAGGACTGGCCTCCTGGCAGTCCTAAGTGTCAGATTCTGGTCCCTTGCATTACCTATGGTCCTTCAGTAGAATCTCGCTGTGGCTGACAGCCTGATTTCAGCTGTGCTATGGACCAGAGGGCCTGCTTTACTTGGGTGTGAAGAGACAAAAGGGGTCAGTAACACCCCTACCCATGGTGGTCTTTTAGCCTTAAGAGTTGCACTTGTGTCCACCAGAGAAGACTCCCTAGGACCTACGAGGGCAGCAGGGGCTGAGGCATGGCGATGACACAGGTGTCAGGCTGAGTTGAGGTACACGAGGGAGCTAAGCAGAGAGAACCCAAATCCCTGGCAATCCCCCAAACACCCAGGGTTCCTTGGCCTGAGGGGGCCAAGACTTGCAGGAAGGATGTGCCACCTGGAGAATTAAAGAGAGTGAGACTTTGATGTGCCCCTGGGGCTGACGTGGGCTCAAGTCAACTCATCTCAGGGGAATTTTTTCCATGAAGATGCCCGATTGTGCCTTTCCACCCACTTAGGGCAACTTCCGGGCTGCAAATGAGCATCATCATCGTTTTCTAATTCCAGGTCCTCTGGTTGTGAGCACCCAGCTCATTCCCTGGTGGAGAGCCTGGAGACTGTGGCACAGGATGAAGAAGTGCCAGTTTCAGAGGCCACGGCGGTGCTGCTGGCTTTTCCTGATCCTGTGCATTTACGAATCTGAAGTAAGCAATGTGTGGGTGGCTGGGTGGGTGGGTGTGTCTTCACAGATATGTTGAAAAGGATGGTAGGAAAGAATGTACGAGGTTAGAGAAGTACAACCTTTTCTGGCAGTTTCGTGTAACTAACAAAAAGTTACTTCTTTTAAATTTTGTAAGCCTTCAATTTAATTGACAAAAATTAATGAAGAAGCAGAAGAACAGCATAAACACTGGGAATGATGACCAGGAACATCCTGTACTTATCCATTTGTCCAGCAAGACCAGCCCCCTGGGAACAACTCATTAAAGTTGAGAACTGGACCGTTGGACCCTCATTATTTCTGAAAGACCAGTCCTGGAAATCACTGACTAATTTGGCTAATTGGGAGAGAAAAAGTGTACAAAATGTTCCTGCAACATCCACATTAATTTCCTTTTATTTTCAGCTACAACTTTTTTATCTAATTGTATTGATTTGTCGTTCCAAACAAATGAAAAATCCTGAGGGGGAAAAACATTTATAAAGGGCAATTCTAAAAGAAATTAAAGAAGAAGGTCAAATGCACTATAAAACCTAAAATATTACTCTTTTGACAACCTGTTTTAAGATACTACGATCACTTAAAACTCACTTTTTTAAAAATACCATCTTAAACACTGAGAAGCTAGAACTGCATGTCCCAAGTAATTGTCAACGTGACATAGAGCCTGTGCTTTACTGTAAGTCGGCTCAAGACTGACAAATGGTTGCGCTCACAAAGTTCTTTTGAAGTTAATTGTTCGGAACTCGGGCCAGCTTGCAAAAGGACATTAACCCTGAATGCTTCTGTTGTGATTTAGATATGAGATATCCCCCAAAAGCTCATGAGTAAGACAATGCAAGAATGTGAGAAGAGAGATGATTAGATCACAGAGGTGTTACCTACTCAGTGGATTCATCCATTGGTGTGAACTGACTGGGTGTAGGGTGTGGCTGGAGGCAGTAGGTCACTCAACACTTGCCTTGGGATTTATATTCTGTCCCTGGTGGGAGAGCTTTCTCCTTATGCTCCCTGTTGCCATGTCCTCCACCATGCCCTTCTGCCACAAATCTACCTCACCCTGGGCACAAAACTGTGGAGTCGGCTGTCTATGACCTAAAACCATGAGCCAAGTAAACTTTTCCTCTTCTACTTCGTTCTTGTCGGGTCTTTTGTTCACAGAAACGAAAAAGTTGACCAAGGCAGCTCCCTTCATTGGCCTGCCAGGGATGCCCCAAGGAAGCCCATACTGAGCAGCTGAAACAACAGAGTGGACGTCCCACAGTGCTCAGTGTGGCGGGGCCCACTCCTGCTGAGGGCTGGGAGGAGAGGGTGACCCTCATGCCTCGCGCCCAGCTTCTGGGGTGTGCTGGCAATCTTTGGCACTCCATCCCTGCCTTCATCTCCACCTGGTGCTCTCCTGAGCCAGTGTCTGTCTTTCCCTTTGTGAGAAGGACACTAGTCACACTGGGCTAGGGGACAGCCGATGCCATAGGACCTAATGTTGAGCCTGTACTGACCTTATCTGTACTGACCTCATCTCTAAGTAAAGTGACATTCTGAGATACGAAGGGTAATGATTTCAACATGTGGATTTTGAGTGGGACAGTGTGATCTCATACCCCCGAGCATTCAGTCAACGCATCCTTCAGCAACATCCCAAAGTACTACCTCTTGGAGGAGCTGTTCTGAGCCCCATGGTTCTCAGCGGTCAAATCTTGTGCACTTGGAATGGGGAAGGGAGGGCAGCATCATCAACATCTGTGAACCCTGCGTCTGCCTGAGGCCGAGGCCCGAAACAGGGCTGTAGACCAGGGTACTAGTCCCCTCTGAAGGCACCTGGCACCTATAGCAGAGGGTCTTGAACTTGAAGGCATCAGCATCACCTGGTGAGGATGGAGAAAGGCAAGTGGCTGAGCTACAGCCCAGAGTCTCCAGCTGGGTCTAGGGTGGGGCACTGGGATTTGCATTTCTAACAAGACCCAAGTAAGGCTGAGGCTGCTGGCCCTGGACCACGCTTTGAGAGCCACTGCCCTAAAGGCTGCATGAGTAAAGAGATATGGTTTCTGATTTCTAGAAATTCTTACAAAGGAGACAACATGTCCCTCCCAGGAAATGCTTTTATTTGCAGGAAGAGGAAGCATGATGGGTTGAAGAGTGGTCTCCCCAAAGATAAGTCCACACAAAACCTGTACATGTGCCTTATATATGTTTTGCAAATGTAATTAAGCTCTCAGGATGAGATCATCCTGGATTAACAGAGTGGGGCCTAGATCTAATGGCACATGTCCTTATCAAAGTCAGGAGAGAAGAATGTGCACGGGCCAAGGGGAAGGCTAGGTACACGTAGAGACAGAGACTGGAGGGATGGGGCCACAGGCCAAGGAATGTTGCAGCAACCAGGAGAAGGAAAGGAAGACCCTCCACTTCTGAGGAAGCAAGGCCCTGCCAATACCTCCACTACCACTCTCAAGCTCTGAGAGAACACATTCCCGTTGCTTTAAGCCACGCTGTTTGGGTACTTGGTTGCAGCAGTCCCAAGAAACTAACACAAGGGCATCCCCTGACTGAAGGTCAGATAAGCCTAAGTTATCCAAAGACAAGACTGTTTCCTTATCTTTCCTGGAGACGGGCAAATCACCAATGAGCATCCTCCTTGTGTACTTCTCACCAAAGAATAACAAGCCTCAAAGCAACTACCATCATACTACATGGGCAATTTGTGAAATTTTTTCTAAAAGAGTGAAACATGCTTTAGAGAAAAGTGATTGTATCTACAAAATCAACTACCTCCTTTAAATCCTGTGTGCAAGCAAGACTGAAACCAGACAGCTGTCGGGGAGCTGCAGCAGCCCCACGGCCACAGCACACAGCGTGACCCACACCTCCTTTCTCCCTCTGAAGGGGAAACAGGCACCCGGAGGCTGAAAAGCCTCCAACAGAATTTGGCCACCAAGAGCAAGAGTGTTGCACAGGCCACAGCAAACAGAAAGTGAGGCTCAGAGCCACCCCCCCCCCACCACCACTGTCACGGTGGCGTGGGCAGGAACCCAGAGCAGAGAAGCAGGCAAGGAACAAGACCTCAGCCCTGAGCCAGAGCCTCACTGGCTGTGGTAATGGGCTATTCAGAGGTGATCCATATCCAAAGCCTGCTGTTCAAAAAGTCAGGGACATATGGGTCTCAAGAACGAGGTACCTAAACCAGGCTTGTGTTTATCTTGTGACATATCTAGAAATGTGAGTCTCTTTCTAGGGGATATTCAAGTGTAGGCACAAATTCAACTCAGTAAGATGATGCAAACAGGAGTTAAATCAAGAGGGGCAAATTCCAGAAGTCAACATCTCTGGATACAGTTCTCAGTTTCCTTGGGGGGCTGGTTCTGCTCCTCCTAGACACTGCAGGCACAGAAAAGGGAATCGGGTTTCTGGAAAGATCTGTCACAAAAGACCTTTCTTAACTATGAGTCACATAAGTAGAGGTTGTGACCTCTGCAATCAGTCACAGGGTCTTAAAAACAGAGGGACCACACCAGTCCAGGAGCAGTGGGACACAGAAAGGGTCAGCAGAACAGGGAGAAGTGGGATTCAGCCACCAGCAGAGGAGCTCTCCAGGCCATAAGGCAAGGAGTCTACTGCCAAGCCTCAGGAACAGAACCAGACACAGCCCCCATGTTGTTTGTCTCAATAAATGAATGTGTGTTCTATCACACACATCATGGAATACAGCATCTATGATAGAGGTCTATTACATACTGTGCAAATATTGCATTATTATAACATACAATATCATGTGTGATACATATTACATAATGTGTGGAATGCATATAATAATCCTAATGTATATAATATACTAATATATTACATATTATGCTGTCCTTAAATCATTTATGTTCTTCTGTATCTCTGGATGTTGCTCCAGAATGCAGACCTCGTTGTCTTTAACACATCCCTTTGTGCACAAAAGTGGCAGGTGGAGACTCACCCAGGTACTACAGAGTGGGGTCATAGGGTGCCAGGCAGCACCCACACATGATGCGTACCTCTGCCCTGGACATGGAAACGGAGCAAAGGCCTGCATGGCTTTGATGGCTGTCTGAGTTCAAAGTCCCTATGTCCCTTCCTTGAGCCGAGTGCCCAGAGTAGTCAGCCAGCTGTCAGGAGAAACCTACCCACACCCTGTGATTCCCAGGTGAGTTTCTCCAACTCTTCATTGCATCTGACCTTTCTTTCTTGCACCGTTTACCCAAGCCCCAGGAGTTGGATGAGATTGTGATGCCCCTCGGTGCCCTAACAGGACCCCTCCCTATAGGCATAGTGATACATAGAGGGCAAAGCAATCCCGGATAAAGACAGTTGGAGCAAAAAAAAACCGCAGCCTGCTCTCCCCCAAGAAGCAGCCCACTCGCTCCTGCCAGCCCCCACTAGATTTTGGGGAAAAAAAAAAAACAATCCCGCCCCCAGCAGCTATCTGCTCCAAACTTACCTCCAACTTGGGGGCTAAATCCCAGTGTGATGAAGGGGGAGAACAGATCAAAAATCACTGTGCTATTGCAAAGTACTTCACTTTTAGGTCAAAACTCTAAGTGAAGAGATTTAAAATACAGAAATTTCAAGAGAGCAATTTTTCTCCGGGAGCTTTACAACTGAATTCTACTAGTTGTTTTTCTTGTGCATAATTTCTCCAAGTAATTAAAAAGGATGGCACAATGTATAGCCTAGATTCTTGGTGATGGAGAGGGTGTTGTGTGTCTCTTGTTTAGTAAATGCTATCAGATTTTCCTGGCACTGAAGAAACTCAATTTACTAAAAGCAGCAGAAACTGCTTATATGATAAACCTTCTGAAACATTTTCCCTTGGAAACATTTGTAACCTCCTGTATCAGGGATGGAGAGTTCCTATTAAAAATATATCAACACCCTCATAAAGACCATTTTGCCTCTGCAATTTATTCTGAGAAATATTATCCAAACCACAAATTTGTTGACAATCAATTTTTGCTTCTTTGTGCAATGCCGTGCAAGAGTATCTGTTTCTTAGTAATAGAAGGGTCCAAAGACAAAATAGCATTCAGTTACCAGGCGCAACGACACTTCGAAGCTTCCAAGCTTCCTCTTTTGTGGTGGCCTATCTGCACATCAGTCATTGGCCCCAAACCCTGCGCCACAACAGGGATGTGATCTTCTGCAGGCACTAGACTTCCCCACGGGGGTTAATTGACTTCAAGCATGAACACGGTAAATATGGAGCCTCGGCTACATCATGAAACATGCCTCCTGGGTACAGATGTGGAAGTCACTTCGATGCTCGGAGGGATGCCCTTCATCACGTTTTTCATCAGAGGAAATACAGAAAGGCATAGAGTAGGTGGCCTAGCAGCCCGCACACACAAGTCTGACACTCAGACGCCTGAGGCTGCCTGTGTTGAGTTCTGCAAGGATGCTGCCATGGAGATCTGCAACTGCTATTTATCTTCCCATGGGTGTCCTTCCCCCATCTCTTCCCTAACAGAGCCCCTAATAGAGAATGCCTTCCGATAGATGTGTTTGGGGCTGAGCTCTTCCCTTGCCCTAGAAGAGGGAACAGGACTCAGATTTGCTCAATCTGAGAAACACAAGGCATGACCACAGGGATCAGTTCATGAACAGCACCCCCTGAGCCAAGGCAGGAGCCTCCTTCTCCACACAGGAACATGGCTGAAGTTATCGGGAAGGAGACACTATCCAGGGATTGAACAAGCCACTGAAAAGCTCTGTCACCCAGAAATGATGAGCCCAGCTGGACTGGTGGCCATCTGGGCCACCTGAGCAGAATCTGCCTGAGAAGGAGGTGGCTCGGGGGGAAGCAGACCCAAAAGGCAGAGGGGCAGCCTGCGGCTTCCATGTGGGCGGCCCTCGCACTAGGCTCACCTCAAGCACCCTGGGCTTCTCTGATACAGGAAACACATCAAGTATATCTGGGTTGAGTTTCTGTCACTTGTAACAACCACCAAAAAAAGTCCTAATACAGACTCTGAGAAGGAGAAAAAAAGCAACGGTGTCTAGACAAATCTGTGTTTAACCACAAAGCTTTTTAGTACTTGGGTTGCTGGCTAACATGTAATTTATATGGCATGTAAGACAAAATTCTTTCTCATTTTTTGTATTTTTGTTTTGGGTTCATGCTAGGAGTGTTGACACATGCAGACAGGAACAACTGAGCCAGAAGCATCTGGAAAAGATTAATTTCCTTAACCAAACAGCGAGGAGGCTGAAGCTCCCAGCGGTGGTGTTGGCTGGACCGTGGCTCCCGGGCAATCTGGTGGCAGCTTTCTCACGTTGCCAATAATAAGATAATTGCTACATTTCCCTCTCTGCCATGAATAATTTATTTGTGGCAACTGTCCCTGGAATCATACGGAAGTAGAACAACTCTCTTTTTGTTTAAGAAATTGGTGTTTTTGCTTTGTTTTCAGAAAGGCAAAAAATTAAACTACAGGGAATCAAATACAATGTGTCAATTCAACAATCGTGGGTTCAGTGCCTTTTCAGGAAAAAACCTTCCGCTGGGGAGGGTGGACAGAGACACAGGACACTGCACCACAGCCCTGTGCCCAGGGAGTTCTCAGTCTAGATGGACACAGAGGCAAGATCAGAAAGGGAAACAGCATGCGCACGCACACACACACACACACACACACACACACACACCCCAACCATGCACAGGACGGCTGCCCTAAGAAACAGAAAAGGCCATGAGCCTTCAGAAGAGGAGCATGTTGTTAAGGATCCTCCAGAAAAACACAGCAAGTGGGATGGAGAGAGGGCGGGGATGGCCAGAATAATATAGAAGGACCTCATGAATGACCATCAACTGGAACCAACACCTGATGGATCAATTAAGGTGGTAAACAGGATGAAAGAAGAACCCAGGCCCCTGCCAGGTGAAAACCCAAAACTACGGAGGAAACACATAAGAGATTTAAAACATTTAATCAATATCAATTTTGGAATAGGAATAAATGTTTGACTAGCACATCTTATCCACTGTAATTGAGTTTTGAACTGCCATAAGATGTCATAAGAACCATCTGAGAGAAAATTGTGGGGAGGGGAAGCCTAAATTTTTTTAAAAATCATCATTTTTATGGTGTTTATAGGAATTATTTCTAGAATAATGCCGTTTCACAGCTATAACTCAAACTAGGTTTTACTCTATTGGTTTAACTGCAGCATGTCTAAAATTTAGAGGTTTTTATAGCACTCAATCCCACATAATGATGGTTAAAAGCCTTGGAGAAAATTCAATTATAGTAGAGGAGAGTTTTGTACTGTTTTTCTTCTCCTTCTCAAAAATGTGCTTCATTTGAAGACCTGCTAAGTAAATAGCCATTTCCAAATTTCCAGTCCCAGCATCTATAAAAATGGAGTCAATCACTAACCCAGAAATGCTAGAGGGACATGTGGATTATTAAATATGGTATAGGAACATTTTTTAAGAGAAATTCATTCTGTAAGAGTAATTCTTGCTCAGACAACATATATCCTGGTCCTGATAAAATTCTAAATGTATCACATAGTAAAATAATCACATAAATTTCTATGAATATAGGTGACATCAGAAAGAATGCGAGAGGGCCCAATAATGCTGAGGGCTACTGATCTCACCTCTCATCTGAGAGAAACTAGAAAAGGGAACCCAGGGAGAGGAGGAGGCCTTCAGGAGGCTGGTACACTGGGACATCCGGCTACCAAGGACAGCTCCACCCTGGCACTGGGCAAAGGGGCACCTGCTGTCTCTACTGGAAGGGAGGAGTGTAACCTGCTGCAGGTGGTTTAGCATCCTCCTACTTAATGACGGCCATTCTTTCAGGCCACTTGGAGAGGGAACTTATAGGGAGAGGAATAATACCTGTTTGGTCTAAGAAAATAATGTCTAAAGAAATCGTGTGGCTCACACAGAATCCGACAGCTAATTCCCATGGAGCCACTTAGAACTCAGTCTCCTGGATCCTGTTCCCAGCACCACCCACTACACCAAGGCCAGGGCACGTCTTCTCTCCTGGGATGGACATCTCTGATCAGAAATTTCTGTCTTTGGATATTTCAACCAGCAAGAACCACAGAGGGACTTGGCCACCACGTCTAAAGGGTGACAAATGGGCTCTGGGGACGGGTGTGTGCTCACCCGAGGAACTGGTCTTCTTCATAGATTCGGCTAAGAAGCAAGTTCGGGCGAGTTGTGTCTCTTTATGTCTGTCTGGAGCCTTGTCAATATTCATGCATTATGCATCACAGCTGTTTGCTAGCTGAGGATGGAGAAGAGCCAGGGCTGCAGCAGCCTGGCAGCTGGTTTCAGTCTCTGTGACACCCGCTCCAGGTACATCAGATACCTGCTTTCAGCTATAGTCTTGTCATTCCTACAGTAAGGCAGCATTAAATGGGCTATTTCAAAATCAGATATTTAAGAAAGGATACAGCTAATATGACATTTATAATAGATTATTTAACCCAATTAATAAAGCCAGCATTCGTTTTTGGAGATAGGATTTGGGTGGGAAGAATACATGTTTATGCACAATATCATAAGAGTGCTAAGAGCCCTGATTTATGTCAAAATCATAAGGATGCCACTACTCTGGGCAAATTTTTAAAATTTTCTTTAAAGAAATCACTTATTTGCTGTTCTGTTGCAGGATGCTTTAGTATGTGTGTGTATGTGTGTATGTGTGTGTGTGTGTGTGTGTGTGTATGTGTGTGTTTAGTCTTTGTTTAATCTTATAGTTTCGCATCCCATTTTTATTATTTTCATATATATTCAAAGAGGTTTGCAGAGTAAATCCAATCAATTTTTTAATTTTTAAAGATGCTTTGATTCTTTTTCCAATATTAAATCAACCAATTTTGCAAACATACACACATGTCTAAGTAGATGCTGTGTTAACAATTTAAAGGGGAGAATAATTTTTTTTATTTATGTGGTATTTTTTTTATTTTTTTAGTGACACATGACAGTACAATGATCTTGACATTTCATACATTTGAATCAAATGGGATATAATTTCTCATTTTTCTGATTGTACAGGTTGCAGAATAATTATAACAGAAGTGTGTTTGGATTCATTTAAATGGTGTGATGAGTTGTATCCCACCACCTCTGCCTGGCAGAATGCTATGGGGTGGTGTGGTAGAGAAGGGCTTCCAGGACCAGTGAGATTTCCACAGTCTTTCTCATAATTCCAAAATAGAGTTCTTCTCCCTGCAAAACTGAGAGCAGTCAGATGGATCAGGCTGACTATAGTTGCCACAGAAGTAGATCCAGTTGATAGTCCAGCTGCCATTTCTCACAGCTGCTAAATTGGGGTCGCACTTTCTTTCAAAGACAGCATTCTTTCTCCTTTGTCAGAACATTTTTTTCTCTGTTGGGTCAGTATCTCAATTACATGGATTTCATAAGCTTTTATTTCCCTTGGCTCTGCATGTCAGGTCCTCGTCTTTTAGCATCGATTTCTAGTTACAGGGATTGTGAGGTGGAGAAGTTAACTTTATCAAATTCCCTACAAAATGCATGGGATCTGGTAAGGGTGGGATTCCAATGACTGGTGCAGCAGGCTAGTCTTCCCAGGAAAACAGAATTTCAAAGCAGCAATAATAGGTATCAGGCTTTATCTTCTGCTTTGACTTCTCACGAAAAAAGCTTCATTTTGCTGTACCCAAAGCCCTGGGTTAGTGACTAGGCTGAACATCTTTATTAAAATCTGTTGAGGGCTTTATCTTTCCTGGAAGCCTGACCTAAATTTGCTGAGTATACACACACACACACACACACACACACACACACACATACACACACACACCCCATTGTGAAAATAACCGTTGTCTCCTAAATATTTGTTTATACTCTGAATAAAATCTTCATCGAGATTTTATCCAGAGTACTTGGGAGCATTTTCTAGTAAAAGCATTTTCTCATTCGGAAACAGCTGCAATCTCCTCACCAATCTCTCATTCTCCCTGCCAGAAGTTTTAGGAAAAGACCATTTCTATATCCTCGACAAAACAGTTCAGAGAATTAGTTGAGTAAAACGGTTTGTAATTTCATACCATGGCTAAGGAGTTGTTAAGCAAATATCGCAAAGCCAACAAAAAGGACAGAAGCATTCCTTTCACATCTAACCTTAGATGTAAGAAGCAACAGAAGGAAGGAAAGTCACTCTTTCCATGTTTGTTCTCTAAATAGGGTCCAAGTCTCCTCAGCCTTTATTATTATTGTCACCATCATTATCATGACTTTGTTCAGGTTTTTAAGTAAGACGACACTGGAGGTCTGACATTATGCTTAGTGAAATAAGCCAAACACAGAAAGAAAAATACTGCAGGATCTCAATTTATATAGGGAAGCACAATCTTTAAAAAAAGGTCAAATAGAAAGATAGAGAATAAAACAGCAGGTTGCTAGGGTCAGGGTGGAGAGGAAATGAGATGGAGGCCAAAGGATACCAAGTAGCAGATCCCAGGGGGAACATGATGGAAAACATAATGTACATGAGGATGACAGTTAATAAAGCTGTACTGTCTTAAGAATTTTTGCTAAATGAGTAAATTACAGTTATTCTTCCTGCAGGGGTGGGGGGGGAAATGGGAAACTGTGTGAGATGATAGATTTGTTAATTTGCTCTACTATAGTAACCATTTTATTATTTATGTATCTTATAGCATCATGAGGCATGCCTTAAGTATACAGAAGAAAAATTAGTTTAAAAAAATAAAAATAAAGGACATGGAACACACCAAGTCCCAAGCTCTCTAAGTCTGGAGGGGAGAGGTGGAGTTTGTGTTGAAGGGAGAAGGAAGCCAGGATGATTTGGTCCTAACACAGAACCAGGGCGACAAGTTCACAGCCAAGTCCACAGCATGAAAAACAAGCCAGGCTTGACTCTGGAAATTAGTAAAACACATGGGCAGGCATGGTGGGGCACTCCTGTACTCTCAGCTACTCCAGCAGCTGAGGCAGGAGGATTGACAAGTTAAATTCCCAGTACTGCAAAAAAAAAATGAAGAAAGAGAGAAAGAAGAAGAAGAGGAGGAGGAGGAGGAGGAAAGAAAAGAAAAGAAAAGGAAGAGCCCCAACCTGTTTTGGGGCTTCCATGTATATCATGCAAGATACACGGTCTTTCCCACAGGTGGCTCTGTGGCACATGGATAGCACACTGGATAGTGTGATAGCTGTGCCTGTGTTATCCGGTGTGCTTTATAGTCCATCAGGCCCCTGACTGTAACAGGCGACCCCCTCTGCACACACCTAAGCCAGTCCCCAAAGGAAGCTAGGTCAGGAGGAGGGAAGAAGGGGCCGAGTGCACTCTGAGTGGTTCCTACAGCAGGCAGAGTGGGCTAATCTTATCTCTCATGCCCTTGGCTACAGACATCCCCAAGGTCTAGAAAAGAAAGCAAAGCTTCCTCAAGATGTCTGACTGAGCAGGGCCTGGACACTGCTGAAGAACACACCTGGGTGTTTCTCAACCTTTTCTTCATCACTTCACCCTGCCACGGAGCCTGTTGGACTTTTCTTAATCACTTCTTTGGAAGGCATTTGTATGGCAGACATAAGCTGTTTCTATTTATGACCGTGGCCCTTTAGCGAAGGTTCATGAATCATTGTAATAGCTAAGAATTTTTTCTATCCATCCCAAAGTAAATATCTGCCTCCCTGGGGCAAATTCCTCCTCTGCTGAGAACGCATGCCACGTGCATTTCTAATGTTCTTCTGCTCTTATCCCACTGATGGCAGACAAACGTCCCCTGAAGGACTTTCCCACAGGTGGCTCTGTGTCACAATGGACAGCATACTGGACTTCTAATAAAGAATGGTCTTTCCCAGTTACTTAAGAGAATGTTTGGATCTTCTTAGGGCAAAAAATTAAACCTCTCTAAAATGGGCCTCCATTTGGCAGAAGAGGGAACACTTCATCTCTACCATGACTTTTCCCACTGGCTCTAGACTTCTAGGAGTCCAGATAGCTTCAAGCACAGAGAGGCAGCCCCTGAATCCCAGTAGGAAGCCAGGCATTGGGAAGGCTGACTCTCCTGGAGCAGAGGGTACTGAGGACAAGAAACCCTGTTTGCTGAGCTAGATCATGATGTCGTGCTATCCATGCTTACATACACAGGCTGCTTCTGCATCCCTGAGTCAGGTAGAGCAGGAAGGACAGATGAGGAAGTGAGATGGAAGAGTGGGCTTGGAGTGGATCCCTTGGTGGGATTCCTGAGGACACCTGGCCTTTCTGATGAGGCAGGGCAGGAGTATGGAGGAAAGGAAAATCAAACTTTGCCTGCATCACAGCTGTGCACAGAACTGGTCAATGCTTATAGCTTTGACCTTCACCAGCCCAGCCCTGCTCCTTCCTTCACTCATTCACTCCTTGAGCAAATATTCAATGTCAAGTATTTGTGAGTGCTACCCAAAAGTCAAGGTCCAGGAGATGGACTTCTCCCGCCCCTGCCCTGCTATCATGCCCAGTGGGAAAATACACACACCGAGATGAGCAGAACTGGGGTGGAGTGAGCACAGGCTCCCCCACAGCACCTGCTCCAGCTTGAGTGGCGTTTCTCACTAGCAGGCATCAGGGCCGCTTTGGGAACCTGAGGTCATTTGCACTTCCAAGTTCACTGTTTCAGAGGAGCATAATCAAATGCTACCTAAATTAAGGCCTCCCCTCTCATTTCACTCTTGCCACAAACTCAGTGATTATAATCAATGAGATAATTCCTTTTGTTTAGAAAGATCTGATTTTAATTAACCTCTTCCTGTGTTTGCTCCTCATTCCAAATGCCTTTACGAAGAGTATGACTCAGGAAACCTTCTGCTAGGGCCCCTGGAAGAAGAGACAGGCAATAAGCACCCAGCCTAATGAGCACCAAGTTCTCCCTTCTCAAGACTTTACACCTCAAAGATCAAGTTCACATGTGTGGAACCAGGGAGCTTCAGAGTGGAGAGAAAGCTGGCTGAAAGATGGGAGCCGCTCTGTGAGAAGGACAAAGACCACATTCTGCCCAGTTATGTAAGGCATTGTGTCAGTTTCACAGTCTGTTGTAATGACATTTGTCCCAATCTGTTGACCTTTTCACATCATTGGAGCCAGTCTGGATCAATAGATCTCTTCCTGATGTACACTGTCCAGAAGCTACAAGATGCTTTTGATCTTCAAGAAACAGAGGAAATATTATCATCGACCATGACAAAAAACCAATTAGGAAATGGGCAAAGAACATGAATAGATAGTTCTCCAAAGAAGATAAACAAGTGGTTAGCAAGCATATGAAAAGAAAAATGTCCAACATCATGATTATTGGAGAAATGCAAATCAAAACCATGGTGAGCTTTCACGTCACCACCCACGAGGATGGCCACAATCAAAACTACAGAACTGGAAAGGGTGCTGGAAAGGGTGGAGAATAGGAACTCTGTACTCCTGATGGAAATGTACAATGAAGCAGCCACTATAGGAAAAGTGTGAAAGTTCCTCAAAAAAGTCAAAAATAGAACTACCATATGATGCAGAAATTCCATTTCTGGGTCTATATCCAAAAAAACAAACAAACACCCAGATGCAGGGTCTCAAAGAGGTATTTGTCCATCCTTGTTCATAGCAGCATTATTCATAATGGCTAACAGGTAGAAGAAACCTAAGCATCTATTGACAGCTGCATAAATACAGGAAATGTGGAATATGCCTATGAGGAATAGGACTCCTCCCCCAAAAGGACAGATTTTACAATGTGGATGAACCTGGAGGACATCAAGCTAAGTGAAATGAGCTGGTCACAGAAAGGTACTGTCTGAGTCCACTTATATGAGGGACCTACAATAATCAAACTCTGACTACTCAGACTCTAAAGAACAGTGCTTTCCAGTGGCAAGAAGATGGAAGGAATGGAAAATTGATAGGTTCTGTTTTCAGGTTCAGAACTATAGTTCTGGAGATTGGTTAACACCACAATGTGAATGTACTTAACACTAACTGCACAATAAAAATGGTTAGGATGGTAAATTTTATGTTGTGTGTTTTTTATTGCATTTTTAAAAAATCATCCAATCAAAAACATGAGAATAAAGATTGAATACATGCTGCTGTAACTTTTAAATACCTCGTGTTTAGAAGCCCAGGATTTCTTCCCTCCACTCATCCCAACACAACCTCTCCTTCTTTTCAGGCCACTGTGACCAGGCTATCACGTGGGGCCTTGGGATGAGGTAGAGATAACAAGAGAGACAGAGACAGAGTGAAACAGAGAGAGAGAGAATACAGCCTGAGTGGAATTAAACACTTACCCAAATGAGTTTAATATGTTTAACAATCAGATTAACATGGAAATCACCGGACTTGATGAATCTGCCATAAAAGACTAGTATTCTGAGAGATGCTAACACTGACTCCCCTTACCCCATGTCGGGGAAGAAGATTCAAAAACAACAAAACACTTCTATACTATCTGAATTTTGCTGAATTGAGATTATTCAATTAAAAGTCTAGGTTTATGCCCAAGCATATGAATGATCTTTGGGATTTTTGTATGCAATTTGGAAAACTTGCAAGTACCTAATGGAAATATTTGATCATAGTCATATGGGTCAAAGATATGATGGATGCTATAAATCAGGATTATCAGCCAAAGGAAATTTCACACACACACACACACACACACACGATATTTGGCAGTGTATGGAGAGATTTTTAGTTGTCACATGTTGGGGCATGCTACCAGCATCTAATGAGTGGAAGCCAATCATCCTACCACACTTAGGATACCCTCCCACAATGAGGAATCAATCCTCTCCCAAATACCAGTTGCATTGGGGTTGATGTACAGGAGATTTGCCAGAAATGGAAACCAACATGTTTACCCTCTTTTGTTTCTCTATTAAAATAGCTAAAATGCAAAACTGTGAATCAGCTGGTTTAAGAAGTGTTGTCCTGCTGGGCCTGGTGGCACATGCCTGTAAACCCAGTGGCTCAGGAGGCTGAGCAGGAGGATCTCAAGTTCAAAGCCTGCCTCAGCAACTTAGCAATGCTCTACGCAACCCAGTGAGACCCAGTCTCTAAATAAAATCAATTTTAAAAGGCTGGGGATGTGGCTCAGCGGTTAAGCACCCCTGGGTTCAACCTTTGGTAATCCCACCACCCCCCCCCAGAAAAAAGAAGTGTTGTCCTCTGCTGGGGAGGCAAATGACAGCTATTCTTCTCTATAGACTCCATCATCACCACCACCAACAACAACTTGAAATGCAAACATCAGGTAAAAAGCTGCCAGGAAGAAGCAGGCTCTATTTGCGTACTGTGTTTAGAAGTTGTAGGGGCAACATCCTGCCTGACTTCTGAAGCTCACATTTACAGCCTCCTCTTGCAACCCTGGGGCAGATTCTAAATGACCATTAGGACATCATAATTCTCTCTTGTTGAACTCTTACAAGGATCCTTATCAGTAGAACAGTAGAAGTATGTAAGGCAGGGACACAGTGACATGGTTGTCAGGTTTGAGATCTCTGAGCTTACGCACCATATCTGGGAAAATCATTACCTTGAAGATAACTGTTAACTGTCCTATAGCCTGTACTTATCTAACACTACATCAAGTTGATCTCCAAGCTTAAAGAGAACATTACTTTTGGACACTCTGAGCTCTTACTTGCAACTCCCAGATCAGCTACTAAGTTTCAGAAGAACTTGGGGCTTTGGAACTGCTCCATGTCCTCAAAGCCCTCTTGCCACTGGTCACCTGATACTCTTTCCCCCACCACAGTCACAAGCAAGCCATTCCCACAGACAACTAATAAAAAGGAGTGCCTTCATTTACCTCTTAGCCAAATTCCAAAATTCCATCAGACCTCTAAATTCCACTGTTCCAAAAAAGAAAGATAGATATAGATACATAGATATATGTAAATGAATCTCCTTGTCAAAACACATTCCAGATTGAATATCTCTCCCCCAACAAATTTCCACATCATCTTATGTTTTCCAAAGATGAGTAAAAAGCCTCCATTAAATTTCTTCACATTTTATTTCATTTGAGTTCAAATTTAAATATATCTGCTCCCCACCAAAACTACTGCAGCCTAAAACATTTATAGCCAGTTTCCAGCTACAAACTCAAGCTTATCTATGAATCTAAGTTTTCAAATAATATTGAAATAGAACTTAAAAACTAAGATTCTAGTCTTTCCATAACAAGGACTTAGTAAAGAAATGAAAGTGACAGACATGAAATTGAGTACACAGTTCATGAGGGCCATACCTCCAAAAAGTGCTACATAAGTAACTGAGCAGGTTGATGTTTCTTGAAATTTGCTGAGAATAAATTTTAAATTGCATTTCTATGGAAGTAATTGCTTATCCTCTAGAGAAACAGCTCCTAACATCTTCAAGGACCCTTTTTAATACCAAAAAAAAAAAAAAATTGTGAACTCCCACAAGATTAAAAAAATACAGAGTATATGCAAGTCTTTGCATTAATTCTGCAGTCGCTCAGGAGTCTGGGTCCCAACTGCCTTCTGCTAATCCTGTATTGCAATAGCCAAAAAATTATTCCAGAAATGACGGCTTGTGCAAACATCCTAGAACATGCCCACTGCTCCCATTAAAGCCTCAGATATCACTATGTATGCATCATATTCGTCTATATTAGAAAACAAATGTCCTCCTTTTCTCTGTTAGCTTTAATCCATGATCTACTATTAATGTTTTAGACCCTATAAATTTACCTATCTAGTTCTAATTAAATCTGAAAACTGCTCACCTTCTTCTCAAGCATAGGGCTGAATTGTGAGAGCCCACAGAATTCATGAAGGGCCTTTCTATATGCAAATAATAAATGTGATAACTTATCATTCCCACCGCTGAGATGATTATCCACATAAATCTTAACTGAGCCACTGAGAGGCGCTTTAAATCACCCCACCGATGCACTGCATTGTGGGTGATAAGCCAGAATTTCCACTCTCTCAAATCTCCGGCACTGTCCCTGGAATCCACAGCCCTGTCTGCAAGTATCTCTGAAGAGAATGCAGGCCACCCCCAGCATGCCAGCCCTCTCCTGTGCCATGGGCATACTCACAGGTAAGGAATACCGTGGGCTCCTGTTTTGTAGTTCTTCCTTCCCTGCCTCTATCGGGCCTCATGAGCTGTATATTATTACGCATCTGCCTTAGGGTCATAGAATCACAGGCATTCTTTTGGAGGTGTGAATTCATGGGACCCATAAACAACTTAGATGTGGGGGAAAAATCACGTCTTTATTTTCACCAACCCTTAACTGAAATTTAGCATTCCCTTCAAATATGAATGCAGGCAACAAACCACGGTAGTCTCAGGTTCTTTATCACCAGGAGAAATCACGGATATTTCCATATCACATTAAGGTTGTGCAGATATGGCAAAATACTTATTCTCATCACTATTTCAAACTTCAGATAGCTGTTAGATTTTCTGTGAGAACTTGTTGTTGAATATGGTAATAAAGAAGCCCATTTATAATGAAGTCACTTATTTAAGGCATATATATGATACATATTAATATATTAATCATATTTTAACACAATCGGTTTCCTTAGTAATCCTATATATTTTATCTTGTGCATTTAAAAGCACTTGGAGAAATGATTCATGAATCTCATCAGGTGACCAAAGGTCCAGGGTGCAAAGGAGATTAAGAATTTCTGTTTATCTGGATTCAGCTTGACCTGACTGCAGCCATCTTGAGTTGTAACTGTCATGATGCTCTGAGAAACCCTGGCTGGTGTTCCCTGCATAGTTTCCCAGCACACTCTAAATAGACAGAACCATTAAAAAGGTATGCGGAGATTTACAACTGGACTAGGGCACCAGGAGTGTGGCTGCCCCTCTGATATTGGCTTGTCATGAATCAGGTCCGTTCCAGCTTGGATGAAGTTACTTTTGTCTTCACCTATATATTTGACCCTATTCTGACCAAATCACAGGAACTCACCTGGTCTTGCTGCCGCCCAGGACCACGCTTGTCTCAGTAAGTCCCCAACAAATTGCACTCTACAATCCTGCACCTGCCTGCCTCTTCCCTAGGTCTCATCCCTCGTTGGGGCCAGGTCTCATACACTATCTTGAAGGCAAGTCTTTGAATCGACACTGCCACTTCACCCAAGACCCCTCATTGCTCTCAGTCCCCCCACTTCAAAGAGTCCTGACCCACAACTTGCATGCTCTGTGTCTGCTTGTAGGGATGTCCTGACTTGGACAAGTAGAGACACTCTGGACAGAAGGTCTGTGCAGATGGGCTTATCTTGATGGTCACCACTGGTGGCTTCCTCCAAGCACCTTACCCATACGAAAATGGCATGGACTTCTGACATGCATGAAAACAAGCCCCGAATCTCATTCATTCTGACAATTGGAGAACATTTCATCCACCTCCTAGCTCCACAGTAAAGTCAACAGAAGCCCATCAAGCAAAAGGACCCGATTATGCTTCATAACTCAGGCATACAAAATCCCACACATAGTTAATTTCTAAGAATCTGAAAAGTTCTCTCGTGTATGTTCCACATGGATGAATAAAAATAACAACTAGCATTGTATCATGCTTGTTATGTATGTACCAGGCACAGTTGTGAGAGTTTTACCTGTACTCAGTCCTTTGGTTATCACAGAGACTATTAGGTAAGTCCTGGGATTATCATCAGCATTAGATGGAGAAACAGGCAGAGAGAGGCTAAAGGCTTTGCTAGGTCACACCAGTAAGTGATGGAGTCCAGATCCAAACCAGGCAGTCAGATCCCTCTCCCATCCCTTGCCATGAGCTAAGAAGACCCAGCCCCCATCAGGCAGAGGTAACCGCACCAGGTATCTCTCTAGATTGTAGACAGGAACAAAAAGGCTACCTTACAGAACATTTTTTTAGTCAGCTTTTGCATGCTGTGACCAAAATACCCAATAAGAATAATTTAGAGGAGGGAAAGTTTATCTGGGGCTCAAGGTTTCAGAGGTCTCCTTCCATAGATGGCCAGCTCCATTGCTCTGGGCTGAAGGTGAGGCAGCACATCACAGAGAAGGGGCCCAGGGAAGGAAAGCGCTCCTCAAGGCACGAGGAAGCCGAGCACGGAAGGGAAAGGGGAAGGGCTGTAGGAAGATGTACCCTTCCAGAACATGCCCCCAGTGACCCATTTCCTCCAGCCATATCCCATCTGCCTACTGTGACCACCCAGCCAGTCCATTCAAACCAGGATGGCTGGTTAGGTCACAGTTCTCATAATCCAATTATTTTACTCCTGAATATTCCTGCATCATCACCAGAGCTTTGGGGGAGACCTCATATCCAAACCATAACACAACTGGTCCATGAACTATACAGCTACCTTAGGCATTAAGTGTGTCTTGCACATAAGTTCCCCAAAATAATAGTCATTTAAAAGTTTTATTATACACAAAGGATAGTGGGAAAAGATAAGATGATTAAACCAAATCTGCAGGAGTAAGAGGAGGAGGAACAGAAGGCCCAGGCTCAGGGTGAACAGAAATCAAATATTCAACATGTTCACAGTGGCATGAAAGTCTGTTGTCTCTTTCTCCCAAAATTTGGCCCTGCTCATGTTTCTCTTCCTGGGCAAAATTTACTCTACTGTTCTTTCACCTTCTTTCTTGATGCCCTTCTCTCATCCCATCCACAAATCTTGTCAGCCTGACCCAGAAAATGTCCTACAGAGTTCAAAGTATGATTCACGTGCAGACTTTAATCCCTTCTCAAAATTAGCACCAGATGACCAAAGAAAGTCTATATCAATGCTGGAAAATTGGAAAGGTTGAAAATGAGATTCAAATAATATTCAAGGATTTTCTACCCAAAAAGAAAAATCAGATAGAAAATAGAACACTATAACCCACAATTTCCAAATACCAGGGCAAACCCACATGGGAGCAAGTGGGAGGGGCCCTAGCCAAGGCCCACCTGCACCTTTAGCTTAGAGTGTTATTAGACCTCCTGCACCTCATTCTTTCAGGAAAGTGTGCCTCCCCTCCTAGGGGTCCCAACCATAGGATCTACCATATCCTAACCACAGAGCTGCGGTGTGACCAGGCAAAGTCATAGAGTTTCCTTCCTGGGAACTGAACCTTGGTGGAGGTACACAGGGAAGAAGTATGGTGGGGGAGCACTATCAGATTGACAGCCACCCTAGAGAGGTGGATTAGAAGCTCTAGCTCCAGGTCCCAGAACTGCACATGCCCTGCTCCCTTAAGTCCTGATGGCTCCATCTTATTTTGATTCCCTAAGATATTCCAGATCAAAAAAAAAAAAAAAAAAGATATTACAGATCTCAGAAGTCTATATTACTGTTATGCTTCATAACACAGGCATACGCTATGTACATCCTTCTACAGGATCAATATTATGTCATAGAATAAAACAGCAAAAGCAACAGAATTCCCAGAAGAAATTTGCTAAAAAGCATTGAGTGGAGACTCTTGACAGAGTAAAATGAAAGAATTATGTTCTAGATCTGCTAAGGAAAAGGACTTAAGAGAACTAAAAAAATGAAACATCTAATCAAGTAGGAAAGGAAGATGGTGGGAGTGAGGCTGAAGGCCTCACTCAACTCAGACTTCATGTCATCATTGCTGATGATTAACTTGATCCCTATGAACATGGGCTCAGGACATGTGCCTTTTGGAGGGTGTGGTCTAGGAGTCCAGTAGTCCTTCTATAGATCCATTAAAAGGGCAAAGGGGGCATTGGGGTTGTGGCTCAGTGGCAGAGCACTTGCCTCACACATGTGAGACACTGGGTTTGATCCTCAGCACCAAATAATAAATAAACAAAATAAATATTTTTTTAAAAGGGCAAGGGGAGGGAGGGGAAGGGAGAGGGTATGAGGGTAGGAAAGATGGTGGAATGAGACAAACATCATTACCCTAAGGATATGTATGAAGACACAAATGGGGTGACTACTCTACTTTGTGAACAACCAGAGACATGAAAAATTGTGCTCTATATGTGTACTTTGAATTGAAATGCATTCTGCTGTCATGTATAACATATTAGAGTGAATAAATAATATTTTTAAAAGGTCAGCATGTTCATTTCAAGCACAATAAAAGCTGGCAGCCATGCATAGATCCCTCACCCAAATTCTCTTCAAGAGAAGTGACATCTTTCTGCTTAGGGTGAGATTCCAGTGTGCCTGGAATGGTAAAACTACATTTTAAATGACTCTCATTTAGCACTTAGAAGATGTTAAGATGTGTATCATCTACTTTAAAATATATTAGCATCCACGGTGCAAAACTATACTGAGTTAAATTTACATCTTAGGCACAGCCCGTGGCCTGAGGGGAGAATGCCCAACCAGAAGCCAGCAAGTTCCCCCACCATAGCAAGAACTTCAGTCCCCCAGTCTCACAGCATCAAAGGTTACACTAATTCAACTTTTGAGGGGCAGATAAAAGTTCCTACAGAGGGAGGTTGCAGAACGGGTCCCAGAACCTATATTAGGGAAAGTTCTAGTGTTCCACAGCACAGTGGGGCAGCTGTAGCTCCCAACAACCTGTTATATAATTAATGAACAGCAGCAGAGGGGCATTCCAAAGCCCCAAACAAAAAGAAAGGTTAAGGAGATAGTGATGATAATCATCCTGATTTGATCAACATATAGTGTATGCATGTATTAAAATATCACACCATACCCTATGAATAAATGCAATTGTGTGTTATATTTTAAAAATTATAAATTAAAACAAGAAAATATTTGCATTGATGAATTTCCTGGTACCCAAGTTATGAGACTGAGTGAAATGTTCTAGTAACAATTCCCACACTTCACACCCACCACTGAAGAAGAGCTGAGGGAAGGATGCCACTCTACCCCGGACGTCTTCAGTGTCCAGTTGATGAGTTGAGACAAGTCTGACCTCTTCCTCAAAGATCTCTGTGCCAGGTGGTCAGACCGCCCACAAGACAGAACATCCAGAGAGTCAAGATCTGAGAAAACGCCGATGTAAATCAGCTCTGTTTGGCCATTCCATTCTGCACACGCACCAAAGCATCATGTTGCACACAACATGCACGATTTTTGTCTATATTAAATAATTAATTTTAAAACAACAGAAACAGGCACTTCACTGAGCTCACAGGTTTGATAATAAGTGTTTGTTTATTCAACATCCAGATGGAGGGTGGAGTTTGGTTTGCGATCTTCTTTCCCTGTAACCTGCTGGAGCTCCCTCATCTGCCTAAAAGAAGTTTCCAACAATCAAACAGGTAAGTTCAGAGCAGAGAGGCAGAATACCAATGCTTATGCATTACACTAAAGATAAGCTGTGAGTGTTAGGGGATAATTTGACCCACCAAAACCAACAGATTAGCTTCATGATTCCATTAAAATGTGCAATTAATTTTTGACTTGAGATTTTTAAGCTGAACGGTTTAAGAAAATTTGGCTAGGTTTGAAAACAGCTTTGAGAGGCTTAACAGAACTTGAAATTTACTATATTCATAAGTTTAATTTATTATATCAATTACAGAGGAGAAATCAAATATATTTATAAATGCAGTAAAAATGTTTGAAGGAATTTAATTAACCAAGTTATAAATGTGGTTGATTATTTAAGGTAGTTGAACACTAATAAAAACACCCTTGAACTAGATTGTGGAACTCACTGGATTTATAAAAAGAACAATAAGATTAGTAAGTAGGTCCTAGATAGGCTTAAGAAAAATAGGATCTCTTGCTGTTTTACTTGAAGAATTTTCATGTTAATTGAAACTCTAAAATAAATGTGTCATCCCCTTTCAGGGGAAAAGCCACCTTAAAGGTAAGAGAAAATTCACATCAACACATCAGAACTATGAATCATTATTAACTAAGATATTGGCATTATTCTCCCATAGAAAGAAACGCAGCCGTCTATGAGAGTTGTCCAATTTTGTGATCATTTACCCCTAATTGTAGACCACTGGTGGGGTGAATCTTCATGTGAGTCTACTTAGCAACACATTGGTGGGCCCTGCTGGGTTCTGGCCGAGTCCCCTTCAATGTGGGGGTTGTTGCCTGGTTGCTTGGAGTGCTATGGGCAGATCGTCCTTGGTGGTCAGTCCCTCAGGGATGCCTTAGCCACAGAGAAATCCTTGGCCAAGTACACATCCCTCCCCAGAACAGAACCAGCCTGTGCATTCCCTCATCCATTCAGGTGGACAAAGGCCTGGTCATCTGGGCCCAACTCTGAGGGCTATTCTATCTCGGGAGCTCTGCCTGGATTAGGCCCAGGTTGACTTTGTCCTACATAGCAGCTTACACTCCCCCTCTGCCCCAACTCCATCCCTTCTGCCCCTCCCCAGATATCAATCCCCAGGACATCCCACCTGCTCAACTCCTTCTCTGAGCCTGCTTCCAGAGAAACCCAACCTGCAACACAAGTACAGGCACACATCTCCCAACAGGTACACTGAACATCAGCAAAGCCTCATGATTCCACGTCTCCTGGCTTGGAAACAAAAGTTAGGACACCAGAGAGCTGTGAGCCACAAAGTGTGGATAATGGAGAGATCATCCTTGTCTTAGTCCAAGGCAAGTTCCATAGGAAGATCCCTTAGACTGGGCAGTTGTAAACAGGAACTTATTGCTTACAGTTCTGGAGGCCAAGAAGTCCAAGATCAAGATTCCAGCAAATTCCACTCCTGGGCCCTCTGCTTCAGGAATGGTGCCTTCTGTGTGTCCTCAAGTAGCAGAAAGGGAGCTCGCTCAAGTCTCTTGTGTAGGACACAAGTCTCATTTGTGACTCCACCTGTGACTCAATCAGGATGGCCCAACCTCCTGATGCCATCACACTGGGTATTAGAGTCAATATCTGACTCAGAAGATACCAGCATGTCAACCACAGTGACCCTGTAGCATGGCCCATATCCTGGAGAACATGACATCACCACTGAATGCATAGTACATCACACTCCATCCTGGGACCTATATTTGTTCACATTTCACCAGCTCTTGGCCAGGCAGCTGTCCTCACATCATTGTCAAACATCAGAACTACCAACATTGCATCCTGCAGATTGGACTTCTGCTTTCAAGAAGATGGAGTGGACATACTTCCCCCTGATTTCCCATTCTTCCCACAAAATACAGCCAAAATGCCTGAACATTGCATATAAAACAAATGACAGAAGATTCTTAAAGGTGATAAGAAGAAGGCAAAGGACCTGGATGAGTCTCCAGAGAATCATGCCGAGTGAAAAAAAAGTGAAATGGTTACCTAGCATTTAGTTTCATTTATATCATTTTCAATTGACAAAATTTGAGAGGTGAAGAACAGAGCCAAGGCTGCCTGGGACAGAGGGGAGGTGGGCGGGAGGGAAGAGGTGTGTCTGTACAAGACCCAAGGGCTCCTTGGTGGGGATTTTGGAAACATTGCTCTATCCATGCCTCAGTCCTCTTGTGAGGTCATCCTGTAGCTTTCCAAGAGCTACCACTAGAGGAAATGGTAAAGGGTACATGGAGGCCCCCACAGATTTCTTACAATTGCATGTGAGACAACAGTGATCTCAAAATAAAAAATATAATTAAAAAAAAAAAAACCTTCAAGGTAGATGTTAGCAATTTAGAGAAGAATCCTGTGACTAGGTAGAATAATTCTGAACTCTACTTAGAAGCCAAATGGTTTCAGGGAAACCCTGGAGCACAAGGAAAATCAGATGTGTCCCGAAACATTCCCAGAATTGACATCAAAAAGAAGTCAGTTCTCAGAGATGAATTTACAGTCAAACTAATAAACTCGAAGCTTTGGGGCTTAATTTAAGCTTGCACAGGACACTGCCACAGCCCTAGGAGCACCCTGCAGCTGTTAGCATGAGCAAAACCTGCAAAAGTAAGACATTTAAGCAAAAGTAGTAAAAGACTTCATCTCCTTTTACTTCCAAACCCCAACACAACAGGGCAACCCCAGTGTGTAGCCACGGGGATGGGCAGGAACAGCACACAGCAAGCTGAGCAGTTAATGCACAATGGTGTTTGTTACTTTTCGGTATTTTGTAATGTGTGTGGTATCCGATAGCTTTTGATGGCAAAATCTGACTTTTCACATTTGTAATATTGTGTAATATTTGTGCTACTCCTTCTAAATAGTCACTTTCATACCTAAACTTGTGTTTGTGATTTTGTGTTCTTTTTTCTGAAAGCATCTCTTACCCTCAAGATTTATAAACTTCACTGCGGCTGGACCTACAAAGAACAACCAGGTAAAGCTAGCACAGGTGGCCCTGGGATATTTTAAGAAATGGGGTGTCATCAATTCCTCCAGGGCACCAAGAGCAGCACTGGTTAAAGAGAGAGAGTAGGTGTTTGGATGTGAGAAAGTGATTGGGAAAAGGCAAATTTTGGAAATGAAGCCACTTTAAAGAAAACTAAGCATTTCTCTACATACATTTTCCTTCAATCTATGAATATGCTCAAACCATGGCAAAAACTAAATCTGACCTAAAAATTCTCTTCTAATAAGTATAAAATTAAACTTTAAAGTGACAGGAGAGCATCGTATCAGTTTTATTGACAGCATTTTTCTTTCTAAGTAATATATAAAATAGTACTGTCCCTGCACAAATCCCTTGGTTTGATCCTCAGAACTAGAAAAAAAAAAAAAGTGGTGCTTACACGAGTTGGCCTCTTAGATTTGGTAAAATGCACTTGTGTGTGCAAGTCGTTTCAACCTGGGAGAGACTGGTCAACAAGGCTGTGCCCCAACCAGGAGTCTTCCCTCCAGGGAGCATTTCCCTAGTGCCTACAGACCCTTTCCAGAGCCTGAGGCTATTGCTCTCTGGAACACAGTTTGCTAATAAGCACAAATGGTGAGATCATTTTTGTGGGTGAAATGAATGGTGTCCAAGGTGTGGGGTTGGCTGGAAACCTCTTTGAGGCACTTCTGCCCGGGCTGGAGCAGGGCACAGGAGTCTCATCAGCAGTCTAGCCCAGGCAAATGCATATATTCAGTCTTGGACTCTATTGCATGGTCTTCCAAAGAGGTAAAGGACAAAGAGCTGGGGCTTCCCTGAGCTCCCAAGGACAGGTTCTGTGTGTCCTTGCTAAACAAAGCTCGTTGGGGCTCGGTTCATTCTGAGACTTGCTTTTGTGTCAACACTTGGTGAAGAGGTTGGGGAGGACAGGAGTAGAGCCTCCACCCACCTGTGCTCACAGGAAGCAATCTATGCTCGCAGGAATCCCAAGAAAGGCCTCACTGACAGGTCCACACGTAGGAGCCTAGCCAAGGCCTGACCCCCAATCACCTTCATCACCCTACTTCTAAAAGCCCCTTCCAGCCACCCAGGGGGTGACTGATTCAAGAACCATAACACAAGACACAAAACTTAGTAATCATAAAAACATCTCTCCTTGGCACAGATAGAAGAATACAAAGATGTTGGCATAAGTTTAGTTTTTGGAAATGCATTTAAGTTTGTCCCAGGTAATTAGTTTATTTGTCCTCTGAAAGTGACCCCAAACTTACCCATTTGAAGTCACTGTTACTAACAGACATGTAATGGTTGCTAAGCAACATCATGCATTGTTATTTCTTCATCTAATTTAAAACTCTCAATAAAGGTCTTTGGAGAGAAGTTATTGTTCAGGATGGGCTAAACACCATTTTTCACTGTAGCCCATTCAATTTAGAAAAGAAATTACAGCGTACTGTTTAATCAACATAAAATGATTTGTACAGAACATTTAACATCTTCTTGAAGTGCTGCTGTCTTCCTTTACTAATCAGATCTACTTAATTTATTTTAAACTCTCCCAAGGAGATTTCCTTTCTCCTTCGATCCTTGTCCCTTGTTCCATTCCTTCAACTTTCAAGACAATTTATAGCCACTCTTTCGCATGGGAACTGGGAGACCTGGGAAGGAGGATTTGGGAATACAAAGATGCACTCTTATTACCCTGTAATTTAGTCTTGAGAAAGGAGTCTCAGTAGAGGAGCCTTCCTTCTAAGGAGTCACTTACCCAAATCCCCACTTCATTAGAAAGAAGATGTATTTACATAGTGTTTTCTGATATGAATGCTGCAAAATCAATCAATCGTTTGTTCTAATAATAATCTGGCTTCACTTCAAGTATCCTGGGAGAGCATTCCTAAGGAATCCCCCCAAAGGACGGAACGTCACATTTTTTTTCAATCACCCAATAATATTTCTTGACATTTAAGATTAACTTCTTGGCAAAACTTGTTGGAGGGAAGTACATTTCATCATATAGACAAAGCCTTTCTACAGAGTGACCACCTCAGTGTGTACTGAAACATCAAGTGAATCAAAATAGATTAAAACAGGCTCTTGGTTTACCACAAATGCTTGGAAACTGAAATAATCTAAGGGGGAAAAAAAACTCATGGAAGGAAAGAACTATAAATATGAATAAATGGGCAAAACTAAAAGGAATATTTTAAAGGAAATGTAATTTTGTTACCATAACAATATGGAGAAAATCTGATTTTCTTAACAGCAAAACCTCTCCTGGGACAAGATTGATGTTTGTTGGCTTAAAACCTTATTAAGCCCCTGGGTTTGTGTGTGCATGTAGGAAAGGACACTCCCCAGAGGGGACATTTAAATTACAATAGAACAGGGGCCAAATGTGACTAGGGTAAAGGTCAGTGTTTTCTTGGCTTTTATAGATTTATTTTCATTATAGAGGCTGTGGTTTTAGGGTCCAAAGAGTAGGAGCAGCTAGTCACACAGGAAAGAAACTGGAGAAAGAGTCCCAATATCTAAAGCTTCCTTCTCTAATGAGACAACCAAGTACACCAAACAATCTAGGTTCGAATCTCAGCTACTCTGTGACCTTGGGCTGACCACCCATATCCTTCTGTAGCTCAGCTTGCTCATTTGCAAAATGGGCCTCCTAACACCACAAATGTGTGGTGGGGACAAAGGCGCTCACACACAACAGGGCCAACTTCAATTATTGTGGCCTCTGCAATCTCTCACTTGGGTTAATATTCTACAGTCATGGTCTTGAAATTCCTCATCATTTTTAAACAAGGGTCCCTGTGTTTTAATTTTGATCTGGGATTCACAAAGTGTGTATCTGCCCATAAATACGTGCAGTATTTAGAAGGAAGCCTGATTTATCATCAGGGCCTGTTGCCATCTTTATTCCCCTCCTCCCACCAAAACGATTTAGGAAAACTTCAGGACCCAGACCTTGGTACTGAAACTGGAATTTGGGGTGACAAGGGGAACAGGGGGTTGGCAGAGGAGCTGGCTTGTGCACAAGGTACTAACTGGGCAGAATGGGAACAGGGATTGCCCAAGGGGATCCAGCCACATCTGGACCATTTTATTTCCAAGTTCTTATGGAAACTTTACAGACTGGTTAAACATGCATTGGCAGAGAATCTTTAAGAATTGAATTTAGTGACTAGCAGGTGATGGACACATCAATTGTTTACACATAAAAAAAAAAACAGGTTCTTAGAAAATGCAAGAGATCACTGGAAGACAGTTTATCATTTTAAATATTTTAAATATGAGGTCCATTTCTATCCTCCTCAGGACAAGAGAACCATGCCAGCCCAATGTGCTTCCATGTCTAAATTGAATGAGCTTACTCAGTAGGCCAACACACTTTTAAATAAATTGCCTTCTATTATACTACTTTGTCAAATACAGCTTCTAATGACCGGGCAGGTCAGCTGCAAGTTTGAAAGTGGTTTAATTTCTGAAATTTGCTTATGTGCATGTCTGTGGACACCCTGCCCTCACACCCAAGCTCCAGCCACTGCGTATTCCATAAATAAACACCTGCCACCTGTAGAGTTTGGAGTCTCAGGCACCCTGGGGTAGGTGCCCTGCAGAGAACAACTTGGAGAAGACACTGTGCAGGACTTGGAAACCCATCAAGAATCTAGACAGGAAATTCCAGGGCTCAGTACCCAGGTCTAGTAGGTGAGGTAGGACCCCAAAGGCCAGCACAACCTTTGTGGCCAGCAACTCCTCCATTGGTGAGCAGGGGTCTGATCAGAAGGGTTACAACAGGCCCTCCAAGCACAGACTGCCTCTGAAATCTGGACTACCACTGAGTGTCAGCATATATAAAAAATGAGCAGGGCACAGGGTGCTCACCTGTAATCCCAGCAGCTCAGGAGGCGGAGATAGCATCATGAGTGCAAAGCCAGCCTCAGCAACAGTGAGGTGCTAAGCAGCTCAGTCCCTAAATAAAATACAAAATAGGGCTGGGGATGTGGCTCCATGGTTGAGTGCCCCCGAGTTCAATCCTGGTACAAAAAAAAATGAGCTTCATCTGCATCCCACTGTGGACTCACTACTTCCAAAATGTCATGGCTTTGCATTCAGAGACACACAGATTTCTCAGAGTCAAATTTATGCTCCCAGTTGTCCACCCCCAGCTCCCTCCCTCCTATTCCTTCCAACTTCCCCAATCAGCAAGCTCCAACTCCATCCACATACATACATTTGCCAGCTGTTTCCATCAGGGTCATGGAACATTCCAGATGAACTGTGCATTCATTCATTTCCCAGTGATGAAATCGGGACACCTTCATCAGGAATAAATGAGTTAATTTATATTGTTGTGGTACGAGGTAAGATGAAAATGTTAGAAATGATTCTATTATGAACACAAAGGTCACCACAACAGAGAAAGAGAGCCATGTCATCATGGCAAATGGAGCCCAAGAGTATTCTAAATATAGCCTTAGTCAAGACTAGTACCAACAGTCTAGGGATCTTCTAGAAAATCATTTTTCTCATGTTGCCCTTTGTGTCTGACAAATATTGATTTAAGTTGTGTTTTGAATAAACAATGAAAACAATGCCTTGCATGTGGCCGACCCACAAACTCCTACCCTTCACACCTTCAAAAGCTGGAGGAAGCCAGGACTGGGTGCTGGGGGCTGAGGTGGGCGTGCCCTTGTGGTGGCAAGCCCCTCAACCTCTCCCCAACACTGGCAAGGCTCAGAGTCTTGGCCTGGGAAGAAAGCTCTGCTGCAGTCCAGTTTAATGCTCCAGTTTCACAACTGAGGAAACTGAGGCCGCAGGCGATGACATAATACACCACGTCACACAGATCACTGCGGAAAGTTTCCAAGTTTCCTCCATGAATATTTGGGGTGCATTCATGGAGGGGGCCCTTCTAGATCTAAAAGCTGTTTCTTTTTGTTTTTCTTACTGCATCATAGTTATACATAGTAGCGGGCTCATTCTGACATCCTCCCACACATGGAAGGCACTCCAGGCCCCGGGGCTTCCCCTCTCCTCCCCTTGGCCCTCCCCCGGCTCCCTTCCTCTACTCCAGTGGTCTTCCTTCTATTATTTTTTTTAATCGTTGAAAACGTTCCAGTAAACCCACATCTGAATCACAACAAGCATAGTTCTCACTACTAAATTCTTTCTATTGAAAAAAAAAAAAATGTTTTGTGAAAAATCAAGTATCCCCTATTATTTAGGAAACCAACAGGACAGCAGTAGGAAAGACCTGAGAAATGACCAAGGAAGGAGCCTGAAGAACTGGGTTCTGAGCCCTCTTCCAGAACATACCATAGTGGGCCTCGGAAAGGAATTTGCCAACTGACCTCAGCAATTTGGCTGTTCGTTATTGTCAACATTCTCAAATGATGCCAGCAATGGCTAACGTCTTGAAGTAACTGAGACAAAGGCAGCTTCCCTTGGAAGGAAGCCAGCCCTTTTTTTTTTTATTAACTGATATGTAAAAACATAAAAATTATGTGTGTGTCTGTCTACATGTGTGCGTGGACACAGGCACATATACATGCTATCGTATGATGCCTCTACACACAATACACATTGCAAAAACATTTATGGTCTTTTATTTTAGCTTTTTGGAATGTACAGTATATGGCCATCATCTGTGGTCACGCCATGATGCAGGTGCACACAGAGCTTCTTGCTCCTATCCAGATGAAGCTTAGCACCCATCAGCCAGCCCTTCCCAGTGCGCCTCACCTTGTTCTCCCTGGCCTCTGGCAACCGCCAATCCACTCTCAACTCTGGCATTCTGCGATGGGGAGCAGAATGGAATTGGGGCAGGGGGAACACGTATTTTAATTTTAAAAATGTGACAAATGTTGCTGGGAAAACTGGAAATCCATATGCAACAAAATGAAACTGAATCCCTTTCTCTCGCCATGCACAAAAGTTTACTCAAAATGGATCAAGGAGCTTGATATCAAATCAGAGACACGGCGTCTGATAGAAGAAAAAGTTGGCTACGATCTACATACAGTGGGGTCCGGCTCCAAATTCCTCAATAGGACACCCATAGCACAAGAGTTAATAACTAGAATCAACAAATGGGACTTACTCAAACTAAAAAGTTTTTTCTCAGCAAAAGAAACAATAAGAGAGGTAAATAGGGAGCCTACATCCTGAGAACAAATCTTTACTCCTCACACTTCAGACAGAGCCCTAATATCCAGAATATACAAAGAACTAAAAAAATTAAACAATAAGAAAACAAATAACCCAATCAACAAATGGGCCAAGGACCTGAACAGACACTTCTCAGAGGAGGACATACAATCAATCAACAAGTACATGAAAAAATGCTCACCATCTCTAGCAGTCAGAGAAATGCAAATCAAAACCACCCTAAGATACCATCTCACGCCAATAAGATTGGCAGTCATTATGAAGTCAAACAACAACAAGTGCTGGCAAGGATGTGGGGAAAAGGGTACACTTGTACATTGCTGGTGGGACTGCAAATTGGTGAGGCCAATTTGGAAAGCAGTATGGAGATTCCTGGGAAAGCTGGGAATGGATCCACCATTTGACCCAGCTATCGCCCTTCTCGGACTATTCCCTAAAGAACTAAAAAGAGCATGCTACAGGGACACTGCTACATTGATGTTCATAGCAGCACAATTCACAATAGCAAGACTGTGGAACCAACCTAGATGCCCTTCAATAGACGAATGGATAAAAAGAAATGTGGCATTTATACACAATGGAGTATTACTCTGCATTAAAAAATGATAAAATCATAGAATTTGCAGGGAAATGGATGGCATTAGAGCAGATTATGCTAATGAAGCTAGTCAATCCCTAAAAAACAAAAAAAAAAATGCCACATGTTTTCTTTGATATAAGGAGAGTAACTAAGAACAGAGTTGGGAGGAAGAGCATGACAAGAAGATTAACATTAAACAGGGACGAGAGGTGGGAGGGAAAAGGAGAGAGAAGGGAAATTGCATGGAAATGGAAGGAGACCCTCAGGGGTATACAAAATTACATACAAGAGGAAGCGAGGGGAAAGGGGAAAAAAAACAAGGGGGAGAAATGAATTACAGTAGATGGGGTAGAGAGAGAAGATGGGAGGGGATGGGAGGGGATGGGGGATAGTAGAGGATAGGAAAGGCAGCAGAATACAACAGACACTAGTATAGCAATATGTAAAACAGTGGATGTGTAACCGATGTGATTCTGCAATCTGTATACGGGGTAAAAATGGGAGTTCATAACCCACTTGAATCAAAGTGTGAAATATGATATATCAAGAACTATGTAATGTTTTGAACAACCAACAATAAAAATTAAAAAAAATTAAAAAATAAAAAATAAAAAAAATGTGATTAATCACATATTGAAGAACATAAGTGTCTCAACACACATTCCAACACATGGAGACCAAAGGGCGATGCCCATAGTAGTGAACCGACATTTCAACACAGGGAAGAGGCTTTGGTTCTTGTTCTTTTCCGGACTCCTTCCAAACTCAAGTCCTTAGTTAGTGATTCACTGCCAATAGATCTTCCATTTTTTTTAATTAGCATGGCCTTAGGGTGCTGTAGAATATATTTAATTAGAACAACAAATATTTAATTAATTAATATTTGATTAAAGAATTAATGACAGCCATCCACAAGGCCAGGCATAGGGATGGAAACTGAGAAACTGTCCCTTGTTAAGTAGGCATGAATCACAGGTCACAGAACAAGAAATGTTCTCTGTCAGGACAGTTAGCTACAGACTCCCAAAATAGCCACCACTCCTGGCGTTGGCCGCCACACTGCCTTCTGCCTAGAGCCCTGGGAGTCCTGCCTTTGCCCTGGCTCTAACCGACACACTCCTATGCATCCCCCAGAACCCTTTCTGGGCAGGCTTCCCAGACGGCGTCCTCCCACAAACCCCTCACGCTGGCCCACAGCAGCCTGCTTGCTGTGGACACCCTCATCTGGTGGAGGTGGTCGGGGGCTGTGTCTGGTTTACTTCTCCATCCCCAGGGCACAGCAGAGGACCTTCTACAGAGGGAGAGCAGGAAACTTTTGTCACAAGTGTAGGGTGCGGTGACAACCTGGAGTGTAAGATGGAGGTGTACCCCACTCATTTCCTTCTGGCAAAGGAGTGGACACTCAAACTAGCTCACTCAAGGTGTTGACAGAGAGGACTTTTAAGGAGCCACAGCTTGGAACTAGGAAAGGACCACGAGCTGTGAGGGCCTCCGCTCCCTACGCCCTCTCTCCTCGCAGGCTCCTCTCCCTCTGCCACTGCGGCGCTTCCTTCTCTTCTCCATCCTGCTGCCGTGGCCTGGAGCCCAGCGCCATTGACCTCAGTTCTGTGGAGCACGAAGACATCCAAGTCCACTGACCCTAAGAATCCAGCGTGCTCAAGTGCAGGAGGCGGCACACAGCCACTGTGGGGAACACTTCTTGGTGGAGGAGCTGTCCAGATCCCTTGTCTGGAATTTGCCAAGGGTCACTTTCTAGACGACTGGCAGCAGATCCCATTACTCAGTTTCTTCTTCAGCCTTGACCCAGCCTGCAAAGAGCCACAACGAGTCTGTGGCTCTATCCCATGCACTCTCCCACCCTAGCGTCCAGGGAAGAGGAAGAAGCAACTCTGTGGCACCATTTGGTGTTGATGGAAGCAGGAAAAGAGAACAACGCAGCCAGGATTTTGGTGGTCAGGCCACTAGTCACCCCTGCCAGGACATGTGTCTGGGGATTGGTGCCAGTGGGGGACTCAGTCTCCTAGGAGTATTCAAGCTCTCTGACTTGTAGGGCTGAGACCCATCCCTCAGCTGCCCTCTGCACAAAGTCATGGTGGCACAGCAATAAGTCAAACTTAGAAGGATCGTCAGTCTCGTTTCTTTTGAGGCTATAATGTCCAAGCAGTCTGCAGTGTCCAGGGCCACCACTACGGGAAGCTACAGAGGTGACTGGGCCACAACACCTAGAGATTCCTCTAGACTCCAGAACCTGCACTCCAATGAGAGCCCCCGTCTCTTCCCCTGCTGGGCTTACCTGGAAGTCCACGTGCTCCGGATAGGGCCTTCAAAAGATGGTAGAAGCCAGGCATGGTGGTATAAGCCTAGAGTCCCAGCTAATTGGAGGGATAAGCAGGGAAGATCACTTACACCCACCAACCAGAGACCACCCTGGGCAACAGAACAAAGCCCTATCTCAAAAAACAGAAGGTGGTAGATCCTCCATCAACCTGGTTCACAGACAACTGTGTGGGCCGAGCCACCCATCAGATATGTAGGTGGAGCAAGAATAAACTCCTGTGGGAAAACATTGAGATGTTGCATTCTTATTGCAATAAAACCCGGCCTATTCTCATCAAAACACAGAATTCTCAATTAAGTTCCAAATGAATCAAACTCAGATCTCAAGCCAACAAAACAGGCTTGCAAAAAGCCTTTGACATTTAGAGCCACTGCTCAGAATTAACAGGATTTCTGATTCTTCCAGAATTAGGAAAGAGTACAGCACCATGACCTATAAGATTATGAGAACATAATTCTCAGGGAGTAGAATGCACAAAAGCACTTGAGACCCAGCCAATGAGTTTGGGACTGGAGGACTAAACCATGACTAATCAGTCCACAGTGCCTGTCCACTGCCTCGAATGCCCATAAGAAATGTCATCACTGTCAGATCAGTCATCCATGCAGCCCAATAACTTGTCTCAGACAGTGACACAAAACTGTGTCCCCACTTTTTTGACTTAAACTGGATGTCATTGTAACCTAATTTCCTACAATTTTGTCTCCAGTCACTTTTTACCCTTAAATGACCTTATAACTCTGATAATTAGGAGCATTAGCAGACAGACGTTTGTAAGGCGAAATTAGATCGGTTCAGGTATTGCCCGACCCAATTAAAGTAATTATCTAGAAATTCAATGCCACAACCAGAATTCAGAGCATCCTACTCAGAGCCAAGCTTTCTTCTTGCGTTCACTGTTGTCCATTACTAATAACTGTCATTGCAAAAGTGAATATGTCCTCAGCCAGGGCAGGGGAAATGACAGGGTTTTCTTTGATCCCCATCCATACAAACATGGCTGCCAGGCACCTGGGAACCCAGCAATTGCTTTGGTGAGCCTCCCTGCTGCACTTGACCATGGAGATACCCCAGGAAACTCTCCACACTTTTGTCCCCATAATAGGACAGGCCCATGTTTCCCCTCCTAGCCCTGTAACCACGCCTTTTTGGTATCCTTAATGGACCTTGCCTCTTCTACCACCCCTCAGGTATTGGCATCCTCCAGGCTCCGCCTGTAGCCCACAGCCCTCCCTGCACGCTCTCCTGAATGGAAATATGCACTCTCCTCCACCAAGTGTACACAGCAACGCCCAAATCCCTCTCCTGAGCTCCTGGTTGTGCACCTTCTGTCTCTAGCTCCATATCCCACAGACACTTCAGATTCTACAAAACTAACTCATCTCTCCCTTCCGTTCCCCCTTCCTTGTCAACGTTCTCTATTCTGTCCAGATGATGTAGTAGTGGAATGGTGTCCCCCAAAAGATATGTCCACATGCAACATCAGATTGTAACCTTGTTTGGAACAAAAGTCTTTGAGGATATAATTAAATGAAGGATCTTAACACAAGATCTTCCTGAATTTAGGGCAGGCCCGAAATCTAGTGTTGTCCTTGTAGAGAAAGACAGGGGGAGATTTGAGACACAGAGACACAGGGAGGAGAAGAACCCACAGAAACAGAGGAGAGATTGGCGGCTCTATCTATAAGCCAGAGAATGATGACAGTCATCAGGGCCACCAGAAGTAGAACGTGGAACGAACGCTCCCCAGACCCCCATGAGGAATCAATTCTGCTGACATTTTGGCTCTGGACTCTGGCCTCCCAAACCAGTGAGCCATAAATTGAGGTTGTAAGCACCCCAGTTCCTGGCAGTTTGTTACTGCAGCTCTAGGTCACTAACAGATACCAGCCTGCCACCATCCAAACCCTGGCACATGCCCTCCTCTTTCACTTTCCATTTCCAAACAATCACAGAACTGTGCTGAGTGTTCCCCCACTTATCTCCCCATCTGCCCTCCCCGCCTCCAGCCTCCACCATCCTCACTGGACACCACTGGCCAGGCCTAGAGTTTTGTCAGGACCCCCACACTGGCCTGCTGGCCTCCATCTCTTTTTTCTCAATCTGGCCTTCACACAGACATCAGGAATACCCCTGAAAACACACGGGAGAGAACATACTCAGCTGCCGAGACTCCGAGAACCTAGAGATGGGTCCTCATGCCCTCCCTTGCCAGGGCCTATGCCCTCCCCAGCCCCTTCTCATTCCATTGCTGCTCCCCACTGTCCCCTGGACGCACCCCATCACTGCTGCAGCTGCTGGATTCACCAGATGGTTTCTCCTCTCCTTGCCCCTGCTCAGCGCTTCCCCCAGACCTGGACGGCCTGACTTCACCCTGCATCACTCATCTGTCCAACTTCCCTCTGCCTTCCTCCCCCACCTGTGACGATGCTGTGATAACATGGTCACCAAAGTGTGTTGAGACCCTCGGGATGACACTGGGTCCACTCAGATGATCCAAGGCAATTTCCTCATCTGCAGATGAGCAACTTTAATTCTGTCTGCGATCTTAATTCACCTCTTCCATGTAACCTCACATAATTATAGGTCCCAGGGATTGAGGGATAGACTTCTGGGCGGAGGGACCTGCAGGAGGCAGTACTGGGAAATCCGAAGGAGAAATAAGTGAGAATCAGAGAGGAGGAGCTTTCAGCAGGACTACTCCAAGTACCAGGAAGAAGCTTAAGAACCTAGAAAGACCTTCCAAGAGCAAAGCAGAGTGTCCACCTTAGGAGACCTTGGTTAATGGGTGCATGCTCACAGCAAAAATGAAGGCCTAGGAAACAAAACAAGGGCCCTGTTGGTGAGGCTGGGTCCCAGTGAAAACTTGGCCACCTGGGGAAGGATCAGAACAACACTTGCAGAAAGGTCAAGGAAATGTGTAAGGTGTCCAAGGATGCAACAATTCTCAAGGCACCCTAAAGTTCCTCTGACTCTAAAGTAAGACAGATCGTATCTTCAGGTTAGAAGGCGGGAGCTTTCAGGGGAAAGCCAGGTCACTGTGGTTAGCAGCCCTAGATTCAAAAAGGTAGCAGGCTATCAGTGCATAAAACCCAACCAACAGGATGATGGAGAAGAAGGAGGACTATTCAGGGAGCAACCCCAGCCAAACAGGAGATTAACCAGGACACAGGAGCCAGCCACGGGGATATGAGCAGATGGCAGCAGCTCAGCTACCAGCTCTGGCTCTGCTGAACAGCTCAGCTACCAGCCAACACTAGTCCAGAAAATAGAGGGGAACTTCAGAGGGCATGTTGGCAGTGCATGACAAAGAAGAACGTTGGCAACATTTGTCCAACGGGAATGTGTCTCCAATTCCGCTGCACAGCCAGCGATGCAAGCTATCTCTGTCTTCCCTTCAGAAAATCTGAAGCCAAAGAGCCCTTCATGGATGGTGGTCATGGGGCATGCTTGGAAACACCAGGGCCTGCTCCACAGTGGAGATACAAAGGTAGTCTCAGACCCCAGGCTTGAGGGAGGACACAGTCACTCTCCAGGCTCCTGTGTCACCAACAAACACCACCAAAGAATAAGTCAGCCTTTTCCACCAAATTCTGACTTCCAGAGGTCAAATAAGCACAGGGCATGAAAAAGGAGCCTCTTTCCCATTTTGTTTTGTCGTTGTTGTTCTCCCTTTGCTCTTAGATTCTGTTTATTTCCTAGGAGACCTTGGGGCATTGCTGCAAGATGCTCAAGGACCAGCAGTCCTGTGTGGTAATTAGTTTTAGCCATCAGCTGAAAGCACCTTTGTCTTATTTCTCGAAAGTCAAAGCCAATCGATACACCCTACACTTTATACCTCCCCTGGTTAATCAGAAGGTCAACTGGCGGGAACTCTCTACTGGGAGAGGCTGGAAATCCTTAGGGCTACAAAAAGAGCAAAATCCATGCTGTCTTCCCCTGGGAAGTTACTGAAGGTGAACTGAAGGGCACAGGCCTCGCAGGGCAACAGGTCCCAGGTTACCTCAGAGACCAGGAGCTAGGACCCAGAAGAAAGTCACATTTCTGAGTTAGTGCCTTTTAGTGGCCTGGGGCCCCACAATTAAAAATGAATATATTAATTGGATTACAGCCAGCCTTTTTAACCAAAGTTTCCAATTTGCAATTTAATAAACTCCTACCACAGTGACTAGTTAATGAAAACTAGAGAATTAAAACACTGTTCAAAGCACCCACACAGCCTGGGTTATAGATAACAACCGATTTCAAACAGCAAGAATTGCATTCTGAAAAGCAAATGGTTTGCAGAGCAAGAATTATGACTGCAAAATTATTTTAGGTCTGCTCAAAATGGAAGACTATCTTTGTACTACTGCTTATGAGGCAAAGTCTCAGACCCCAGGTGATTCCCATCAGATACAATGTTGGCCAAATGCAGGGTGTTTGAGAGCTGAGCTGGCCACTGGGCTTCTCTCAGGAGCTGGTGAAGAGACTTCTTCCATCTTGTATGATCAGGAAGAACCAAAAGAGTTGGTAGAGAAACAGAAGCAAGGCACACCTTGGCATGGTTTCAGAAAACCAGACCCAGTTGCCACTCACCCCTAGATTGCAGGAGAAAACTTCCAGGTCTGGAATAAACAGAAGCCCACAGTCCTTCCCAGGCGTGTCCCAGAGC